>NC_092180.1:11509890-12143390 GCF_043641665.1 Enoplosus armatus | reverse complement strand
TCTAGTCAAATCACAATTGAGCTGGTATATAAATATCCAAGAGGACAAGATGTCTGCATTTAATGACATTTTGTTTGACAAATTCAGATATGATTATTGTATTCTAGTAAAAGTTAGAAGTAACTAAAAGTTAGTTATAAGCCAAAGAGAAGCTTTGGCAAACTTTCCGCCGAAATATTAAGTCCCCCGCTACTCAAAATTGTGTTTTTCTAATTGTTACGTCACTTGGATGTTTGCCCTTCACTGTGCAGAATAATGTGTATGCAGAGTTTGACACTAGACAGCTGTTTTCACATTCATCTGCTGAAAGAGCAGAAGTTTCTCTGTGCTCACCTTAAATTTGAGTGTAACACGTGTACGTACGAGGATGATTTTGTGACATTACAACTAGTTTGGAAGCCAATGTAATACACACACGTGATGTGGAAACATGAATGGTCTGTGTATTCTGTTCATCAAAACACTTGCATCCATTATTCTGAAAATAAAACCACACACCAGTGGAGTGATGATGTGCGTCCTTATGGATGGACGCACACTGGGATACGCCACTGTCCCATTTCCCAGCGGTGATGGACGTAAACTATTCACAAATAGCAGATTTTATCACATTCGCGGGGCACACCGGCGACTGTACCTTGACTTCTTACCCTGTCTGTGTGAAACAATTGGTGTGCGCTACAATCGTCAATAAACACGACATGATGAGATGCATGATGCATTACATTACAAATGTGTTTAGATAATGGTAAAGGCATGGTGAAGTTTAGGGAACAAAAACTTCTCAGTTATAATTAGAGGTAAATCATGGTCATGCCAAATAAATAATGGGGAAGGTATGGTTAAGTTTACACCACTACAAGTACTAGAATATGGTTAGGGGAAGAGCCCCTTCACAGTTAGAAGAAACCAACATTGAGTGTGGGTAGTAGGAGATGCAAACCCTGGTCTCAACTGTCAAAAGAAAAATGTTATATACTGCCACTCCTCCCTTTGACATTTTGCTGCCCTGTACGTCACACTACATCTAGCTTTGGCACTCAATGTAAAGATAGGTCGATTTAAGCAGTTTGAACTACTATTGCGGTCTATTTTCTCTCCAGAGGGCCGTCTCTACTGAAAATGGAAACGTATTGTTTTCTATCTGGTTCTCTAACCTCAATTACCGTTATTCTGACATGCCTACAAATGCATAGTTGTTAAAATACAAAATATAGACTACTAGCTTCCTGTGGATAGGAAATGCCACAAACTGTGACAGAAATGCCAAAAGGCTATTTCTTTGTTTTAACAGGAAACAGGAAATAAGGTCAAAAATGATGCAGTGAATCTATTCAAAATGATTACATGCTTCATTGCTCTTCTTCACTACTCTGAAAGATTTCTCTTAAGTGTGACACTAGTGTCAATACAGTGTGCCATGGAAACAATGCAAACTATATAAAGCCCAAGAGAAAACAGAAGAGAAACTGAAAAGAGGGGATGGAATCATCTAACTATATTCACAAAATGTAAAGAAGCATCAGGAAAGATGGCTTTCTCTCCTGAAGGTGAATTTCATGGTACTAAAGGAAGACAAAAGAAGAACAGGGCCAAGTCCATTAGGGAGTGCAAAGAGGAGTTGAGCTAAATGAAGCCTTCGTGGTGGAAGGCATGGTAATAGGGAAAAGACATCTAGAGGCATTTAAGAAGATGCTCCCAGTAGTTTGAAGGGACCGGGTTGACAATACAATATGAAAAGAAAGGAAGTAGGGAATGGGGTGGGGGCAGTGAAGGCGGCTTGGGGGAGGGTGTTATCGGAGGGAAGCTTCATAGTGCAGCGCTATCTGCTGATAAAGTTGCCATGGGCTTTTCCATGACTGGTATTATCATCAGTCCACCAGTGTTTTGTACTGAGGTGGAGGTGCTGTAAAGGCCACAGAGAGTATCACATTTCAGGAGAGTTAAAGCTACGAAAGAGACTAGACTCACTGCAGGCATACCTGTATGTATTATATTGTTTTGTATTGTCCTTATTGATTGCCTCAGGGTCAGTGGGTGGCCATACTCACAGTATTAGCCTATTAATCAGGCAGAATTTAGCCATTTAGTTTCACTTCATTATCCACTCTGACATCGTGTTCATGTCAGCAGTTTTCTGTTTGGGAGGGAGGATTATTTTGCCCTAACCATGACGCATCCATCCCACCAACTTCACTTCACAGAAGCTGTGGTTGTGAGGAGCAGTTAACAGTTGTCTCGTGGAAAGCTGGTGCGAATCACAGATGCGGGCAGCAATTTGGAGATCTGCAACCAGGCTATCACGGTACTAACGTTTAACAAATTTAAATTGTGTCACCGTCTATATGGTCATATTGTCCATCCCTAAGCTTAAGGGGCTGGCGCAGAACTGTAGTACAGGTGGAAATGACCAAAGACTTTTCAGTTCAGACTTTGAGCTGACACACGGACAGATGACCATCAGCCAGCTGCGGGCTTTCAATCTCTGACATCAGTCTTTTTAGCCTTTGGGGGGCAGTGGTCAGTCTCAGGAGCCTTAGGCTGCCTGGAGGATATGTAAGCTTGTGTGTGAGGGCTGCCTCTCAGCAGGTCGCTGCTGATACAGTGAGGCCGAAATTTACTACATCTAGCACTGCTGCCAGTGTGCATATATTTACTTCAGGTACTCATCAGCAGGAGGTGAAGGTGTTGTGAGCCAAAGCACATCTGGGCTCTGAAGCATTTAGTTTAAGTTTAAGAGTGGTGCACTGACAAGAGGATGAGGCAAACCTCATGGGACTTAATGTAAGAATTGATGCAATGGTCCTCAGAAAGGCTTTCCCTCAAATGCTTGAGATGGGAGAAGATTGTGCCCATCGTTGCGCTCAAGGAGAACCAAGCAGGTATTTATGAGATCAATTTAAAGCAATATAGTTTATATAGAATCAGAGAACCAGAGGAAGGACACTCTGGTTAAACCGTGGAGGTGGAACTTGTAGGAACAGTGAGAAGGAAGCGAGGGAACTTCTGTTACTGGTTTAGGTCAGCAGTGTCATGTAGTGTCGAGCGGACATGCTCTTCCCTGCCAAATTAGTCAGGAAACAGAGTAGGCATGGAGTGGGAGCACTCCAGCTGAGAACAACAGCACTTCACCTGGATGCTGCTGGGAATATAGATAATGTTGGCTCCACAGATAAGGTCACTGCAACTGACTTCTATCAGAAAAGGTGCAACAGCAGTTTAATAAAGATCACTTCGATGCAGGAATACATGCTGAGGAAGATCAGTAAGAGAGTATACGTCACACCTGTTTTAAATTACCTTCAGTTTAAATTGGCCACAAGAGCCACGTTTACAATACTATTTGGAGAGATTTTACAACTGGAAAGTCGACGACAAACATTTTCTCCTCCATCTCGACTATCGGGTTAAGAGTGGAATTACCTTGTTTGCATGTAACTTGCATATATTGGACTGGCCAACGCATCACCTTGCCGGATGACATTGCAGTACGTGCCAAAAGTTGAGCCAGGGGACCATTTCCAACATGCAAGCTGCCATTTACAACATGAGATCATTTCCTCTGGCCAATTTTGACCTGTTTCAATCATGAAAACAAATGTGAGAGCCCTGTAGGACTCGCAAATGTATCTGCAATTTGAGAGCAACAATCTTTTCTGAAACTTGACGCTGCCACCATTTGCGATCTGTGTGTAAGCAGTGCTCACAAATTGCTTTTGTGAAATGGGCCGCACCTTTGATGACATTACACAAAAAGCAAGAGTGTGCTGGCGGGTGTTTGCGCATCAGGACACTTTCATCTACATCACCGCACATCTCTGGTGTTTACAATATGGCAGTCTGGTAGTAGCGCTCGTAAGTGTGTTTCATGCAAGCATGTCTAACATGACAAACCATTCACTGCAGCAAGGTATAAAAATGCAATATCAATGAGTTGTACTGAGAATGCCCCAGAAAGAGTTCCTGATAAAGTGTCACAAAATGAAAAAAATATTCACCTTGTGCATGGCAATGTCTTTTTTCTGTTTCACAAAAAAAGAACACCAAAATATCAAACATATACGATAAACCTTTTCTGCTGGTCTAAAATCAGCTGAAAAAAAATCATAATACTATGACAAGAAGTGGAACCATTTGATAAAAACCAGAATCAATCAGAAAAATAAGAATTAAAATCACAATCAGTAAATGTAAATATAACAGTAACTAAACTAAACAATCAACGTTAGATGTTATCTAATTATCCTGAACATATTTAAAAGAAAGACCACTGAGATAATGCAGTTGGACCTCACACAAACACCAATTGAAGATGTGTTGCAGGAATGAGTCATCTAAATCCAGCTGTCCACAGGGCATGTATCTGATTAGCATACCCACACTCACACACCAGGAACAAATGTAAATATTGCAATAAAACCTGCTGTAATAGTATCAATTCAGCATCGAGGATGGGTTCCAGTTTATTTTTTACTAGGTTTAGCAATATTGGATGCATGTGAGTATAGAGTTATACAATTTCAATAATTGTTATTAAAGCTACATGCAAATATAACTCTCAGTAATTGATGTTGTAGCAGCACACTCTGCACTATTATTTGATGCTATGTACGTGCATCAGTTGTAAAGAGATTTCTCTCACACACCCTCTCCCTCTCACTTACTCACACAGTCAATGTTGATATGGCAAACCCAATCAAACATTAATAAAGTGCAACATTTGGGAAAGTATTTTTATTTTCGGGGAACATTGAAGCTTTATTGGACAATATACTGTACTGTATGCTGTAAGATATACAGCTTTGTAAGCAATGTAGCAAAACTGGAAAGGTGAGCAAATACAGTTTGCAGGGTGGGAGGGAGGGAGGTTTACTTGAGCTAAGCTATGATAGACACCATCTGCTCAGGTAAGCGCAGGAGGGAAGGCTTTTTTTATTTGTTTTAAGTTGTTGTTCAAGTGAAGCTGAGGCTGAATAATGTTTAAGATGAAAGAGCTAAAACAACTCTACAGGACGGACAGCATGGTGAAGCGCCCGCAAACGGGTTGTCTGCTCAGCAAGGCTGAACGATTTGGCACTCTGCAGACTGAGGCACCCCATTTGGCTAATGAAGTCCCAGACTGTCTTCACACCACACCCCCACCCACCACTCCACTATGAAATGTTGTACTCATGAAAGTAATGAGGCAGGGAGGGAGAAAGACTCTTCTGGCCACTGATAACCTCAGACTAAACTTGCAACCTTACGAGACAAGGGCCTAATATCTGGCCGTCAATCAGCCCCAGCATCCCTGGCTGGAGTGTTTAATTACAAGGATCAATTATTTACCAGCCTCGTCTTTCACTACTCAGTGCTCCCAAAAAAGGAGTGTAAAGAAAAAAAAAAGAAAAAAACATTTAAGACCTAGAAGAGGTTGTGGTGGCAAATTGAGTACAGAGAAAATAATACGTTGCTTGTTCCAGATAATACAGACAGTGTTTATTCTGTGCATTATATATGACAGATGAGTTTGTCTGGGCTGTTACACCTTTTATAAAGGATGACTACAAAACAACTTCAATAGGTAAGTGTTGTCAGATTAATATGAATAAAATGCCATTCTTAAGCAACTTTCTACAATTAAAAATCACATTTTAGTACCTTCAAACACACAACTGATTACAGTTGAAATTGAAAAGAAAAAATAAAGGATTACATGAGCTCTGTTATTCATAAAATGCATATGTTCTTTTACAACAGCTACAAAACTAAAATCGGGAATTGTCTGTCATAGGAGACACTGACTGAGAAAGTGTCAAATTCCTTTATGAAAATAAACAAAACAAAACTTAACAAAAGTCTTAACAGTTCTTTCCAAGTTATTTCAAAGAGTATAACTTTAGGGTTCAACTAGTGTCGGTCCCTGTACTTCATATTTACTCCTAAAGCCATTTCTTGACTTCAGTTGCATGACCCAAACACCAACTGCAAGGCTTTTAACTAATTTGAAGAGACAAGATCATATTACCCCTTTGCTTGTATTCACAACAGCGCCTCACCTGGCTGATGCCGGGAATATAAAGTCAGTAAACGCGAATAAAGTCACAAAAAAGGGCCTTTTATCTGAAATAGTGTACATTTCAAATGCCGCAGCCCATGCACCGACAAAAATCAGAGAGAGAATATATATATCACACATATTTAAATCTCCATTTGCCTGTCAGTTTAACAACAGAGGTTTTATAGATTGTATATTAAGTTTCTAAATAGAAAGAAAGATACAAAGGAACATGGTACTCCCTGTACTGTAGACTTAGAGAGTAATTTCTCACCTCAGCTGGCCCAAAATTCAGCTGTAAGACTTTAAACTAATTTAAAAGACACAAGATCATATTAACCCGATCTGCGCTCCTCGTTACAAACTGGTACACTCAGTACCTGGTAAAAACTGATCCTGTGCTGACATTCGCACTCTGATAAGGGACACGCTTGACAATATGCTGGATTAACTTCAAACACTTATGAATTTTTCCTCCCTGACAACCTCCATAAATGAAAAATTCCACAAAACCACACTTAATGTAAGAATGTGGAAATGACAGATAAAACAGATTGTAACTACTTTTTCATGTCACACAACTGTATACTACTTTTCCAAGTCTGTTTTCTATCTTGCATCTGAAAATGCAAAAAAAAAACATTGACAGGTAGCAGCTGGTGGAGTGTTTTGTGGTCATCTATCCATAGAACAGAGTGCCTCTTCATGTGTCCGAATTACAGCCAGCCAAATAACCCAAATAACAGGGGAAGTGAAAAATGCAGCACTCAACTAAGTCTGCTGTGGTTCGGGCCTTAACAAGCTACAACACCTATGATTTGTGGTTTGCCTGTTTTGCTGTATTTTTGTGCTAGATTTCCATTGTCATCATGAGTCTAGCCTGGTTCATGCTATTTATGGCATGCAAGCTCCACATCTGCAACCACCTGCTTTCTAGCGCTTTCTGCTGTTTACTGTTGTTGCCTTTGGCTTTGCTTAGTAAAGACATAAGTGTATCAGCATTTAAGAAGTCATGTCAGTTGACCCTAATCAAATTATATAGACTAATCGTTTCATCCTAATGTACGTTAACACGAAACTAACTAACAAAAGTGAAACAGAAAGCAATAGTGACTGAACAGGATGAAATGTGTCTGGGGAAATGTCTAGATGACTGACCTGGTGCCTTGGGTAGTGCTCACATTTCAGCAACATAATTATATGTATGCCGAAAAAAAACTGCTTAACTTGACTTATAAATTATAAAACTACGTCATTCATTCAAAATCAATACTAACATATCTTCAAGCCTATACTTGTTAGGAATAATATATCTCCTGTCACATCAGGAACTGACAAGGATATACCTTTATGCATTGACAGAGATCAAAAAGTACAAGGTACAATATGTAACTGTCCAACAATACATAATACATAGGATTTCCGTAATAATGCTCAAAAATTAGTTGATTGTTGAAGGACTCTGATATTGATCCAAAAAAGTAGATTTAACACTTTTGGCTTCATTAATTCCACAAGGGGGAGTGTGTTGAGACTGAAATGTAAGAGTAGGCAGCTCGTTTCTCCTTCTACAGCAGCACAGGGTTTTTCCCCTGGACTCTCAGCTGATGGCTCATTAATCTATTCTAGAGGAGGTCCCCTACGCAAGCAGCCTGCGCCATGGAGGACACCTCGTGCTGTTGAAGAAGCGGTTTTATGAAAGCATTATAAAATCAACACCAAAACTTTACCACAAAATGTTATCTTAATTCAAAATGTAGGCAACATAAAAAAAAAAAACATAGGAGAGTGAGGACCATAGTTCTACACATAGTTGATCTGTGGCACATAAAGGATAAATAAATCCTCTGGGGACCATGAAAATAGATACCAAATTTCATGGATATCTGGACATTAGTTGTATGGATATCTTGCTTTAGACAACAGATGCACAGAGAGAAGGATAGACCAACCACTCAACTCATGGGGCAAAGAAAAAATACAATTGAGATGATCATAATTTTACTCTATATGTTGTATTCAAGCTATAATTAAATGACTGATGCTAAATAGCTAGCCTGATAGTCACACCGAATTGCTGCTTCGTAACTATATGAACAGCTGAACAATTAGTCTGTGATTAAGGGGTTTGGAACGAGGCTACTAAAAAGCAGCAAAGCCTTTCACAATCACTTGCTTCTTAAAGCTCTGACAGAAACATTATGTGAAACTCAGTGCCATCCCAAGAACTGTCAAAAAAAGTCAAATTCCATGAATACACGCATCAATATGAAAAAAAAACTTTTCTCATTGTGTTACCTTGTGTGTCTGGGTGTGTTGTTTCACTCTCTCTATCTGTATGTGTATCTGTAAGTGTCAAAAATGTATTTACCAGTGAATTAAAAATCCTGCCTCTCTTTTCCTTTTAGCAAACATGTTTTCCACAATGGTGTACATAAAAAATACATGTAAATAAAAATGTGACCTTAGTTTTAGATTTTGAAATGTCCCAGCCAACCCCAACAATCAAATCAAATCTATAGGCCTACAGTCACCCTTCAGCTAACTAAAACTAGTAGCAGTAATGGGTCAGAGCTGTATACTCTTGCAACAATTATCACCAACATCAGCAGCACCTTTCTCTGTCAAATCATTCTGTCAAAGTCTCAAACATGCTAATATTGTTAATTAGCACTCAACACAAACACAAACAAACTGATGGTGGCGCTAGAGGGAAAGTTAAGGGACCATACAATTCAACTGGAGGGGGACATGAGTGTATGTGCCAAATTTAATTGCAAACTCCAAAATCCAATAAATGTTGAGACATTTCACTCAAAGCCCCAAATATCACCTCATGGGGGTGCTAGAAGGAAAGTCAGATGATCACCAAAGTGATAGGATGCATCATGGGGAAACCATAAATGTCCGTACAAACTCTTGTGCCAATCAATCTAGTAGATGCTTAGATATTTCAAAGGATAAGCAAAAACTTTGAACTGCTGATGGCGCGAGATGGAAAGTCAGGGGATCACCAGAGTCAGAGGATTCATCCTGAGGGCAACATGAATGTCTGTACAAAATTTCATGGCAATCCATCAAATTGTTGCTGAGATATTTCAGTCTGGACCAAAGTGGTGGACCAACTGACCGACATTACCATCCATAGAGCCACGCAGCTAACGTGAGAAAAATTCATTCCCCACCTCACATTTTAAGTCCTGGTCCAGGATGCTCAAAGCGATAGCATGGGACCTTTAAGTCAATTAGTGGTGGGCTGTGTACTTCTTTGTTAAGTGAATAAATATGACTATCAATCCAGATCCAACAAACGTGATGGCCATTTGTAAAACTGTGAAAATATAGTGTAAGCTACCAGTGCAAATTAGCTACCTGCATACACATTTACAGCCAGACGGCCTGTGTGGGCGGCAGCAGGGCACTGAAAGGCTCCATTTACACACTTTGGTTTAACTGCAGTATTTGCTCTGACACCCATCATCGCTTAAGTACTCCATTCATACATACTCTGCTTCAGCTGACAAGAGCAATTACATTTTGGTGATTATTTTACAATAGCCATTCAAATTATTAATCTCACTGCCCTCAGTGATTTCAGCAGACATTCGTCTGATATTAAGGGTAGGTTTTCCTCCTCACAGCAACTGATCTGTTAGTGACACCATCACTTAACCACCACAAATATGACTGCTTAAATGGCAGCTCTGTCAGAGCATCATGTCAGAATTCAGATTTCCGATTGCCTGACTGAGACTGACAGAGCATGTGGCTGTCTCTACAGAGTTATAATTTAGCTATATGAACATGTAATATGTGTCAGCACCCTAATAAGGGTTGTGATGTTGCTGTGGTTATAGATCCAGTGAAACTGCAACATCACATATGTGTCATCACATAAATAAGTAAATTAACAGGTATCTGCATTGAAGCAACATTTAAAACATGACATCTGAATGTCACCATAGAACATTTCCACAGAACATCACACTAAGTGAGGTCCACAGCATGTACTGTACAAAAAAACAAAATCTATCAAACAGTTTTTAATAGCATCTGATTGGCAAGCTGTCTTGGGACAGTTGGCAAATGGGCGGGCAGCGGAGGAGTTTAGAGGTGCTAAAGTTCAAGCAGGAGCGACGCAGCACCCTGTGTCCTGCCAACAGCCTTACAGTGGCGCAATTCCTGACTAAGTTGTTGACCCATGGCCCCCACCTGCCTTGACCATGCATTATATGGGGGGAGGGGGGGGCATCACTTCCCCTCCTATGCTGCCTGCCACACCAGAAGGCTTTTGACTCATGCCCATCTGTCCTGGTAGTACATACATTAAGTGAAAGCCAAGCTACTGGCACCCTGTCCAATTCATGTGAGCTTTTATAACAACAAGTCGTTACATCGTGTGTGAACAGAATTTTTACCTTAGCAACAAACATCTCGGTAAAGGGAATAATTATCAGTAAAGAGGTAATTTCTAATAGTTATCTTCAGACTGCAATGTGAGACTATTGAGGTGTTATGATGCACACATTTGGAAAACTATTAAATTTATGTTATTCAATTTTGTATCTAAGTTAAAACCAATCTATTGTATTTGTTACAAAACTAATACAACAGTTAAATCTCATCTTTGTGAAGCTCAGAATATATATTGTTATTGATGCTGTCAGGGAGATGTTGATTCATCTCTGCAGTACGTTTTGAGACTGTAGTTAGTCGTGGTGTTGAAACAAAATGCATGACATTGATGGGTGTTTCAAATGTTCTGACACACATTAGAGGGACAGAATATATGAAACACCTCTCAGTATGAGTTTGCATGCCTATGCCTATGCCATTACCACAGCAACCAAGGCAGACCGGATAACAATGCCTGAAAATACAAATGCGACCTAATCACTTGCTAATATCAGTGAGGGCAGTCAGTCCTAAAGATTCAATTTAGTCACACATCAGATTTGCCTACAGTCTGAACACATTCTAGGAGCTATTTCATGTGGAAATACATCAGTGGGTGAATACTTTGTATTGGCAATAATGGTAATAAGAAAGAAGAAAAACTTCATCATTGCTTTTGTTTGAATGCGTTCACACAGCACTCATTTTGTCTGGATGAATCTTTGATAGTTATTGACTTTCTTAAGGACATCAAAAAGCTAGCACAAATAACAAAGATAAGCAAACATACCTGACCTAGCTGGATGTCTAAGTAATGGAGCACCTCTTTCAGCAGGACAGGCGTGTGAGGAGGCTTTTCGGGTGAAACAGAAAACAGTTCTTCAGATCTGTCCAGGGGACCAGGACCAGAGGATGCACAAACTGCAGAAGAGTGCAGGCTTAACTTCCATGACCTCCATGCTCTCCACACAGCCAGATTTGTTTTCCGTAACATTGGATTGGAGCGCACAGACATGTGGAAAATCATGATCCTTGTAATGGCCTATGGAGAAAATAAGAGCAACATTATGTGATGATATAAGCAAAAACATAAAGTGTTTAAGCCAATTAAGAGGAGCAGGGTTTTGTAATACTGCTGAATATGGGTGAGTATTTTGAAAGTTAAAGTAAGATGGTGATGGAGTTATGGACAAGTGACAGGTGACTTCTGATTTGAAAATACGTGGCTATGTTTTTGTAGTTGTGGAATAGTTATACATGTATATTATATTTCTTTTAAATATATATACCAAGTGATTACATACAGTAATGCTATGTGACAAACATATTAGGCCTACATCATAAGTGCAAATTGACAGGAATCCTATGGCGCAGGCTTACAAAGTAGCTTTGAAATTTCCACACGGGATGGAGTGTCCAACCAAAACAAGAGGGCATCACAGTTTTAACAGTTTAAGCGAGTTGAAATCACTCTGAAGGTTGAACCCTTCCAACAGCACACATCTGTGGTTCATCACCACCACAACCCACAACACGAGTGAGTACATCTTTGGCTGATTAGTTCAACATTTTGGCATTCTACATGAACAATACGGCCTGCATCCGGCATCAAAGTGAACCACATGGTTAAAAAGGTATTCAGGTGTTTCCTGGCAACAAGATGCATTGAAAATTAAAGCTCAGTTAGTGATGTATGATTCTAATAAAATAGAAATATGTGCAGGAGCTGAAGGAATTCAACAAGTGTGCTTATGGCATTGGTGAACGCAAATCAAAGCAAATGTTCAATGACAGCATAGAATTACATACTCAAAGAGTATTTGAAGAGGTGGCAATAAAAATATTGAGTGACACTGCATGATCGCTGTCAGATTGTGGACCATACCTGCGGTGCCTTCCAGGAATCCAAATCAACTTTTTATACATTCTATTATTACATTATCGTTGTGTGCATCTAGATGTAAATCAAAATGTTACATCTTTCAGGTAAGGTAGGCTATCCTTTACCGGAAGAGGAGAGGCAAATGAATGATGGAATGATTTGAGCATATCGTACACTTATGAATCATTTTGTGGTTATTTATATGTCATCACCTTGAAGTCACACCTTAAAAGTTACTTTGTCTCATGAGATGGAGGTCTATTAAATAGCCTGCCCCCTCTGGTGTGTCCTTCCCAGTGCCATAAGTTTGATGAAACGAATAATTCTAGGGATAGGATAATAGGATAATTATTATTCAATTTAAGGAAGGGCCCATGATTCTAGCTACGCCCCTGTCTCTGATCATTGCCATGGCTACTTAGCTGCTAGCCATTAAGCTAAGAGTGGGTAAAAGGTCACAGTAGCTAACTTTCCAGCACTGGGTTGTTGGTAGCTGTTACCGTGTCACCAAGTGTATGTTTCTATTTTGGAGAACAGTTTTGGTGTGAAGCAGGTTGGCTAACTACCCTGCTAAAAAAAAACACCAGAGCTAACGTGGAGAAAATGTGCAGGAGTGGGTGTGGATTGATTTACACGCGTAGAGTTAACTTACACATGCTCACACTAGCCTTAACAAAAACGTGGAAGATGTGTTTGGCATAGCTATATCTTGGATGTGGCTGTTATCGATGTGAGTTGTTATGCAACGTTTGATACACCGTCCGTTGCTCTTTATCACGTGTGTAGTTGCTGTAACGGCATTAGATCAGTAGTGGCTGGGCATTGTACAGCTGACGAGAGAGCGATGCTGTGCGATATTGTTTCAATGCCACCATGTTGGATGATCGCGCGCAGTTGTCAACGATTACACGAATAGGAACGACACACTACATTGAGATGTAATTAAAAGTACTCAAACCAAGGTCAACTGTGCCGGAGGACCGTACCAACACATCAACAAGGAGCTTACCGTAGTAGACCAGAGCGTAGCCCCGCCTTCACAAACAGCATGTCCGGCGCGTCACTCTGATCCGCCCAATGACCAGCGACTCGCATCCAATCTGCTGCGACAGAGGAAGAGGGCTTGTTTTTGAAAATATTGGCGCTTGTCGTGCTAGCTATGGCCATCTAAGCTTCGCTTGCGAATTTAACACAAGAATACTTGTCTCATCAGAAAACGTTACCGTGGTAATGAAATGAAAGACAACCGTTACTGACAAAAGGTAAGGCGTAATCGCACACCGTGTGTTCGACATACAGAGAAAACCGCTAACTTACCGTTAGAAGTTGTGCGAGTGCTAGCTAACTTAGCAGGCGTTAGCTCGACAGAGTTGGCTTCATATTCAGACGTTTCGCCTTTTAAAAACGTCGTATTGCAATGTGTGCTTCAATTCAAATATTTATACTAACATGTTAAATTGTACTTGACGTTAGCGAACAGTAAAAACACTATCTCGTGTCTTATGTAGACACTTCTTGTGATTTGAGCTTACTTGCTAGTCAAGATTCCAATGTATTATGCCGTTATTAAGCCTCATTGTCGCAACGTACCGGTTGATTTACTTATGTGATTTTAATGAAAGAGAAACTGCCACCCAACCACTATAACGACAACATTAGTGCATTAGTTTCCTTCTAATGTTTAGCAATGGAGCATGAGAAACATGTTTTGTTATCTGCGCAATGGTGGGGACGACAGTGTAGATAGCGTTAGAATACAAACATTGCACACCCAGTCTTAAGTAACATCAGTGTGATTTTGCATATGTATACATTTAGTTGCCAGTTTATTAGTTTGGTCAACTGTCTAAAAGCTCCCATACAGGACATCCATGGTTTATAGTAATGTAATGTTGGCTTGTACTGACATTAAATGTGGCACAAACATGTTCCACACAACCTGTACCAAAAATTTTGGAATTAGATTTTTACTTCACTCTTATTAGCAAACATATCAGTCATCTGCACTGCCATTAAGGATAGACTGAGGCATTTCAGGGAGGCTGAAGTAACTTGTTGGTGACTTAAGTCAGTCAAGTCAATTTTATTTATATAGCCCAAAATTCCCAAAAGTCTCAAAGGGCTTTACAATCTGAACAGCACACACCCTCTATCCTTAGACCCTCGACTTGACACAAAGCAGTTCCATCACCTGCTGTCTCCTGTCTATTTTTTTCCATGTTTCTCAATTTGTGTGATTTAATTATTATAAAATTATATATTATAAAATGATACTGGTGTTTGTAACTGAAACATGTGGTTAACCCTTTGTTTTTGTTTTGCAGCAACACTTTAGTCATTGCAGAGGGACCACAATGGCAAGCGATGTGTGCAGCCACGTCAAGGTGGTTGTTCGGGTGAGACCAACCAGCGACAGTGAGAAGCGTGAAAACTGTCGAAATGTGGTCCAGGTTGTTGATAACCACATGCTCATATTTGACCCCAAGGAAGAGGACACGTCATGTTTTGGGTCACAAAGAGTACGAAACAGAAACATCAACAAGAGGGCTAACAAAGACCTTAAGTTTGTGTTTGACCATGTCTTCAACGAGAACTCTACCCAAGTTGACATCTTTGAGAACACCACTAAAGGAGTGTTGGACGGTGTGATGAATGGATTTAACTGCACAGGTAACAAATTGATAAATATTAGTGCAAAATTCACATAATATGATATCCCAATCAGGTTTTTTCACATCAAGACCCTATCTGAGTCATTTAATATTTAGTAGCTAAATTATATATATATATATATATATATATATTTTTTTTTTTTTTTTTTTTTTTTGTCCTTAGTAATACAGCTGCAATATATACCCTTAGTGACAGCCTAAATTAAAATTAGTAAACCAATTTGAATATGTCTAACAGCTGAATGACTCTGCATTAATATAGTAAAGCATGGATCTCGCTTCACCTTTCATGGTTTTCCTTTTGAAGGATAGTTATCCATCTAGCTGCAATGATACAGACGTGCGCCTAAGCCAACCACAGCTGAGGATGCACCGACTCATGCTAGGGTCAGAACCAGGGACAGTCCAATACATAATACTGTATCATAATACAGCTGAGCCTTCCTCTATGGATCAGAGGGAATGCAAAACATATTGCTAGATCATGCAGAACTTATTGCGAGGGAACGCAAATCCCACGTGACCCTTCAGGGACTCCCTAATAAAGTGATCTAATCTGTTGTGGCAGTAAATGTTTGGATATTTGACCACCTCTCTTCAACTCCAGCATGACCAAATACTGACGTTCAAATGCAGTTATGAGACACACCAGCACCACTTTAGAGCTGTTTAAAAAAAGAAATTCTCAACATGGCTTGCTGACTCACGCTGCCATATCATTAATTGAAACTGCAGGCTGCTGTTAATTTACTTTGTCTGCTCCAGGGTTCACTTGCTGGTCACTAGCTCACACCGCTGTGCAGTTCCAGTGTTTTAAATCGGTACAATTGGGAAATTTTGACAGCTGGTGTACCTGCTGCAAACCGGACCGGAAACAGATTTGGCTTTAGAGAGTCATCACTGATTCATTGAAAGCTGTTTGGATCAGCCGGAGGTTTTTCTCAGCCTAATTTGAAATATAGTATATTTGATGCCTCCATTGCTCACGTTCCACACATTAGAGTTTGTGGTTATGCTCTAAGTTCGATGTTGTAGTTGTTGCGATAAGAATTGTTATAAATACATGTCTTACTTAATAGTAAGTTGTCTTTCAATTGCAATTGAATTGCAGTGTTTGCATACGGTGCTACGGGAGCAGGCAAGACACATACCATGTTAGGCTCACAAAATGAACCTGGGGTCATGTACTGCACCATGAAAGAGCTGTTCAAACGCATGGATGATGCCAAGGAGGAGAAAGAGTTTGCTGTTGCATTCTCATATCTTGAGGTGAATATTTGAATCTTTATTGTTTTTGTCTTTGTTTTGTTTTTTTTGTTCTCTACATCAGTGCAAAACCTGTTCATTTTTTAGTCAAAGTTAATCTCTTTGACGGAGGGGTTTCAGTTGTAATATTCATTGGTAATTAAACAATAAATGGCCAAGACTAATGGGGATATTTTTTTACTCTCAGGTTTTCCTATATCCAGGGTTTAACCCAATCATAAATGTTTGTCTTAACTGATCACATGGGATGGTTTTCATGGATTTGCCGCTGTTTACAGTTATATTTGTTGTTTTGTTTACAGGTTTACAATGAACAGATCAGAGACTTGTTGGCTAATGCAGGTCCTCTTGCAGTCAGAGAGGACAGCTCTAAAGGAGTGGTTGTTCAGGGCCTCACACTGCATCAGGTTAGTACGTAACAACATGTATCATGCACAACCAAACACTTACATGGTTACGTATTAAACTATTCATCGTTGAGCCGCCTTACTGTTCTGTTGTTGTGTGCAAGTACACTGGGGTGGTTCCAAATCGGGCCCTTTACTCGGTCACACACCCTCTATGTTTTGTTTTGTTTTTCTATACAGCCCAAATCTGCAGAGCACATTCTTGAGGCTTTGGATTCTGGCAATCGCAACAGGACACAGCACCCCACTGATATGAATGCCACCTCTTCCCGGTCCCATGCTGTATTTCAGGTATTTCAATCCAGTCTTATTGAAATCCCAAAGGACAATTGGGCTGTAGCATGATGTCGTTACTTATAATAAGAAAACAACTTAAAAAGATAGTAATTAACAAAAGAAAAAACGTAGATACAAAAGCTTAACTGCAAACTCTCCAATTACAAGTGGGCAGGTAAGATAATGAGTATTTAAAATATCTTGTTACACTCAACATCTAGCAATGCATCACAGTTTGCTTCTTGATGGTCTTAAATTGACAGTTTTGTATAATTTTTTTCCAGATATATTTGAGACAGCAGGACAAAACCGCCAGCCTCAATCCTAATGTCTGCATTGCCAAAATGAGCCTGATTGATCTGGCGGGCTCAGAGAGAGCCAGCGCCACCAACGCCAAAGGGGCACGATTGCGGGAAGGTGCTAACATCAACCGTTCACTTCTTGCCCTAGGAAATGTTATCAATGCTCTTGCTGACCCAAAGGTGAGTTTATATTATCCTACATATAGTGTATATACTGTAGATGGCATATGGAGTGTTTCATTAATAATTTAACGACCACATGAAGGATTACTTTTTAGATAAACTTGACAACTCGGCAAAATGGAGCAAAACTTGGTGCCCAGATTTCTGGTGCATTGCTTACACAAGCTGCATAGTTATTGTTTTCCATGCATTTAAGTGGCCCCATCATGCAAACTATGGGAAATAAAATGAGGAAAACAAAGCCCAGGATGAGCTTAACTAGAGTAATATCATATCATATGTAATTTAGGCATTAGGTCCAATGAATGCTCTTGTCATATTGTAGTCAGGGGATATATGTCAACTTTTTAAAGGACCAGCCTTTGTTGCAAACACTGGTCACATTTTCCAAGATCATTATGCCCCAGTACCAGGGTACCCTCTCTTAAAAAAATCTTGGGACCTCGAAAAACCTTTAAAAAAATTTGCTAATCTTCTAGTAATAGAGAAATCATGGGAAAAGAGTCTGTAGAATTGTAAAATGTGGTCTCCCTTTAAATCTTTAACAGTTTTTTGAAATTAGTGATCCGCTCACAACGAGTTAACATTCAAACAGTGTTGTGTGCTTGGTGCTTTGAATGCACAGAAGACACCTCCTATTTGTCGAAGACAGCTGCGCACAGCAACAACTGTTAGACTGTAGAAACTGAACAAAGTGTTTGGTTAGCTTGATAACAAATGAAATGCTACTTTGTGATTCACTATCTAATAAAAGTTACAAAACCTTTTGAAATAATGTAACACGGTGCTTTACAAATAAGGTAAAATCCAGCAATATTCAACAGAAATGAAATGTTCTTAGTATTGTTTTCTATGCTTGTATTTGGTCAGCCAATCATTAGTGCAGATGGAAGTTTTTTGTCACATTCTTAAGTTATTATGGTCATAGGTATGTGAAGTTAACCACTAGCCTCCATATGAAACAGAGAGCCTGGGAAGTGGAGAGCCAACTGAGTATTTGGGTATTATTTCATTCCAGTTGCATACATTAACCTGTCAAGCAGTCTTCTCATTTTACACACCAGTCTCATGGGACAAGGCGCAAGCAGGCCACAGGCATTTAGGAAGTACTGTGCAAATGTACCACAGCCATGTTGAAATGTGATCCTTCTTCAACAGGTTACTTCATTCTTGGGTTAAAACTGTGTTCTTTCATGGACACTGTCCAGTGAGTATTATACCCTGCCCACCATTGTAGAGGAGTGTAGCAGTCATTGACTCATACTTTGATCTGCTCAACCTACAATGCCTACCACTGATCCCCACTCCTTCCCCACCCTGTCCCCACTCCTTCCCCACCCTATCCCCATGGTCATTGATGGTCCAGTGTTTACTGTTGCCAGACAAGGAATTCATGTTGTGGCCATTGTTTACAGGAAAGAATGTCTCCACTTGTGTCTGGGCTGACATGCCATTTGTTTGAGTGAGAGAAGAATGTCTGCTACTTCTGTTTGGGATGTTCAGTATGTCATCTTCATGCTATGCTGCACAGAGGTTTTTGTTGTAAGTTGTTTGCCTTAGGCAATACGGATACATTTAACGACTTTCTCTTCGTTTTGGCCTTCCATCCACACAAGGCCAGTGTTTCCCACCCACAAAAAAGGGGCTTTCTGAAAATGTTGTCCAAAGTGGATACGTTTGATACTGCTAATCTTGCTTAGTGGTGTGGACAGAGAAAGCGTTTTTGAAAATGCTTATGTGTGGTTGTCAACATTTTCAGACATGGCCAGAGGCCTGTACTACGAAGCAGGATTTGAGGTTATCAAGGTAACTTCAGGGTTAACCCTGGGTTTTCAGAGTTACAAAGGTGGTTCACTTCTTACCGGGGTACATCGCCATGGTAACTTATGCTGCAAACCTAACCTGCTCCGGAGCAGGTTATGTTCGAGATATCGGATCAACTCGTATAAAAGCACCGACTACTGACCAATCAATTCTCTTGGAAAATGGCATCACCAATCATAGAAGATCCCGTGGAGCATGGTGTGGATCATGGGATGGTCTCAGAGTGTTCAGAGACTGGCAAATCCCTTTGGCTTTCCCTGATGTTTTATATGAGAGCTACAGATTCTGGTCGGAGAAAATTACTTATGTGTGCATTTTTTGTGCTTTTGTATATCGATATCATCCTCCAACAGAGACTGATTGAAGCACTTGATATTTATGTTTTATTTTCTCCCAAGTCTGCTCTTCTGCCAGTAGACATGTAGACCAGTTTGTGACTGGTCAGATGCCGCCCCTTTTTACGTGAACGCACTCATGGCTAGATTGGGAAACCCTGGGTTGACTTACCGAGTTGATAACCATGTGATTGTGCTTAGCGCGATCGCGGTTGTTAGGCTTAGTGAAGCCAGATAACGAAAAGATATCCTGGATGCGTTGAACTTGCATCATAGTACAGGCCTCAGGTTCCTGGCAGCAATGTTAAACAGCAAACTTTCTGTCGCCCCCTCCAATCTCTAATAGTCTAATAATCTTTGTTAACGCGTAGCATTTACGACCTGTGTTTAAATCTCTATTTTATGCTCCTGCAGTTGTCTGACAGCAGAAACAAAAAGACATGTCCATTGGAACTTGAATTTTGTGTGGCCTGCTATGATAAAAAACAGTTTAAGTGATCATGGAGAGTAGAAGTTAACAGACCAGAGAGGTACATGGTAAGCATAATCAGACATAACCCCTTGTGACACTGTGAGATAGCAGCTGCTGACTTAGTTGGCTAAGTTCAATGTGCATTAAGTTTCACATACTCATCATCTCATGAACACACATATAAGTAAACAGAGACACAACATATATTTCTCTATCATATTTTTATATATATTATAACTGTATCTACTAATATTATTGTAAACATTGTAATTTCTTTTGTATTGTGGTTGCTTTTTGATCTGTGTTCTGCATCTGTGGGCATTGCCATTTTTCATTTCAATGCACATCCTACATGTGCACAAATAAAGTTCTTGAATCTAAGACTGAAACCTATACCTGCTTCACAGTAAAAGGACCGGACCGGACCGGACCGCAGCTAGATTGACTGACATGGGTGCCGAAATGAAGGGGGGCGGGGTTCTGTTCCGCTCCGCTCTGTGTCTGGTGTTGCCATCATGAGGGCGACCATCTGCTCTCAGAATGGAACATTTTGGTTTAAGTAGCTTAAAAGTACTTGAATTTTACTCTTTAAAAAAAAGCTTTATGAACCCTGAAAAAAGGTTGAATGATAATACGTCCCAACCCTACTTACCCGATCCTGGAAGTAATGAACAGTTTTCTTTGCCAATTAAAAGATGTTGACCAGAAAGAGAGCCAACCAACTTCTAGCAAACTTATAGAAAAAGTTCTGAAACTACTAGTGTGGACAGAACCCATTTGATACATAAAGGAATTTTTTAAATTATGTCCGCATTAGTGTGGACATGTGCTGGGTTCCTTTTGAAGCTTCACCTGTAAGTTGCAGGGGGTCGTTTTAAACTGAATTTATGACAGGTCCACCATAATTGACCAAGCTAATGGAGTCAAAACAAACATTTGAGTTTGGTGAAATATCGTTGTTACTTTTAGATACTGAATTTATTGAAAGAATAAATTTGAATGCCTGCTCTTACTAAAAAGGAGATTTTCCAATTTGGCAAAGCTACTGTGTCTTGAAACTCCCTGGACCTGACATGAACTATAGTATGGGTCTTTGAATCCAGATGTGGGCTTAGGGTTTTTCCAGGGAGAAGTGCACACACAGCTGCAGACCCCAAAAGAGATCATTTTACACTCCTTTTTTACTTAATTTTAATGTGACTTTCTGCAATCCCAATTCCCACGAGATTGTGACTCACCTAAGCAGCTGTAGTTTATCTAATGCCATTATTACAGACTGAGCTGAGTTCACAGACCAGCTGCAGAAAGACCAGTGTTGTGGATGGTTGTTCCCTGCTATAACAACCTATAAAATGAACACTCCATACTGAATTTTGTTCCCTGTTAGGTTTATTGGTCCCCTCTAAGACTAAGATTCTCTTGTGGAGCTTGTCCAGATGGAGAATGCATCTCAAGGCGCACCTCACATTTGTGTTCTTCTGCATACCACAGCAATAACGCAGTTTTTCTTTCTTTAATTTTATTTGTGTCATTTGACACGAGTAGTGGATTCGAGGATTCAGTTTGTATACACAAGTGAACCCAAACATCCAAAAATGGTCTTATTCCTTGGGCTAATGTTAATTTTTCTCATTTGTTTCAGAGTAAGAAAACTCATATACCGTACAGGGACAGCAAGCTGACACGGCTACTTAAAGACTCCTTGGGAGGAAACTGCAGGACGGTTATGATTGCCAATGTTAGCCCTTCATCCAAGTCATATGATGATACCCACAACACACTTAAGTATGCCAACAGGGCCAAGGAGATTAAGTCCTCGGTTAGTATTAAAGTCATCATATTGTTTTATACTGTTAATTGTAATATGACTGATGTGATTCTTGGACTTTAAATGTATGAATTCCTTTTAAATCATTGAATGTTTCTCTCTACCCTAACCTATCAGCTGAAGAGTAATGTTGTAAGCCTGGACAGTCACATTGGCCAATATGCAGTGATATGTGAAAAGCAACGGCAAGAGGTAATGTAAAGAATCTAGAAAATCTCAATTTCTCATTTAAACCATGATCAATAGTTCATTTCTGACTATTATTTCAATGTTCTGTTGCATTTCTAAAGATTCTACAGTTGAAGCAGAAACTAAAAGAATATGAGGAGAAGAACATGGTGCCTGGGGCTTTTAACATGATCTCTTCCCAGAAACAAGCAGAGTTCAAAAGGTAAGCATGTATATGAGTGTGATTCAGAGTGTAACCTGAGACAAACCAGTAGTTGTTTCTCTATGTATCATAAACCTTTTTTTATTTTAAACATTGTAACTGGAATACAGACACTGATTGCCGGCAGAAAGAGCAAGTAGCCTGCATTTAACAATGATTATCAGTGATGATACATTCATGGGGCCTGTGATTTTACACGTGGTCCTGGTGGCTTCAGATCCATAATAATTTCTAATGAAGTGCATCAGGCAATGTAAAGTGTAAATAGGCATGGTGGTCCAGGTTGTAAAATTAAGAATGATATTCCAATAGACAACTTCTTTTTAAATGTTGTATCTTTATCCATTTATTTACATTGATAGTACAATAAATATTTCAAAATTAACTTTTAGCAATGAGCCTTGAGACAGACATGAGTTTATATGCTGACATTGGCAGGTTGGAGAGCTCTTGTAAATCAAACATACAGGCCAAAACATTTACTAAAAGTTGTTAAAAAAATATAAGAGTTGGAGTCTGTGGTGTTGATTCTCAGTGGGATCAGCAAAACTAGCATCACTTTGAGATTATTTTGAGTCATTTAATTCAGTGTTTATATTAAGAATAGTGCTTAATAGAATAATTTGTAGTTGTATCACAGGTTATTTAATATAGTTTTATGCAGCTGTTGTATTGTGACCTATTGTTTAACAATTAATAAATTTTCTGAAACTTGTCCTGCAGTAGTTGTTGTAGCAGACTAAGCAAAGTAGCCTTTAGTTGGGAGAAGCAGAAGCTCCTCTCCATGCCCACTGTCTCCAGTTCTTCTGGGGGGTTCTCAAGGCATTGACAATAGGCAGTGATGCAACCCTGAGGTCACCTAACTAGATGTTCTCTGCTATTTGGCTGCAATTATGTCTGTTTGAGACCTATAATGTTTTGTATAATAACTTAATAACTGTGGAGAGATCAATGACAGTGAAAAACTTGCCTGTCTTCACCCTTTGCATAAACAAAAGTTCAAATGAAGTCTTCAACCAGGAGCAACCCCTGCGCATTGTGGTGCACCGGCAAAATGTCGCTAAAATAGAAGCAAAGCCACTTTATTTTTTACTCAAAGCCTTTCTACATGCTTTGATCGGTAACACGCAGTGTCAGTGTGGATATCATTAGTTGAAAATGCTAGCTTCTGTTTATTTATGTTTGTTCTGCTATGTGCACGCATTCACAGTACAATGCATTCGTGGTGTTTTTGCCAGCTGACCTACCCAGAGTGTACTGGACACCAAGTGTCAGAATAGGTGATCCAATACTGCCAAATTTGCTGATAAAAGCCTTGATTAGTTTCCATACCTTGTGTAGATCAGCTCACAGCACACCTAGTATACCTGATATTTTTTACTTTTTGAACAACTTATTTGTGTTACTCTCATTAGATGCTATCCCATGAAATGGGCTCTTGAACCTCCTGGAAAAGTATTACTTCCTTGAAAGCAGTTAATCTTCAGTGGTGACCTCATGCTGCACTACTCATCACAATTTAAATGTTGCTCTTTAACAATCTAAAAAGGATGTGTGTTTGTATGTTTTGGTGTTATTGTTTTAGAATAAAAACTGCAATATTGTACCAGCACCTATGTAAGAAGTTGAGCTCTGCAACACACAGGACTTTCTTTTTTCCACATTCACTCCTAACTTGTACTGTAGTCAGTGGACCTGCATAGAGCAGCCAGATACTAAAATATTGATAAACAGTATGTCTGTAATTAATTGAACTTTCAGACCAATTTAAGGTAAACCTTTAATAAAGCATTATTCCAGTTTTAAATTTGAAGCTCCTTTTTGTTATTATGTAAATTACTGCTATGTCTATCCATATAGTATTTGTCTTGAATTGAAACAGGATGATACATTCAAAGACATTACATAGGGCTGAGCTCTGCTGGTTTTCAATCTGGCTATCTAATCAGGGACTACTTTACTGCTTGGTCCAAGGATCCAGACTGAAATCCGTTGACAGATTTGTGTTTTGGAGAAAAAAAAATGCAACTTAACTATCTGCCACAAATATACAGTAGGTACCTCTGAGTATAAATGTATGCAAGTGTTCGATAAAAATTAATTTTGACAGGGACAGCTGTGTAGTGCCTTTATTTTAATTCAAATGATATATACACATTTATTTCTTGCACAGAAATCAGATCAACCACATCCCATCTTGTTGTCTTTAAGGCATACAGTGGCATCTGTCGGGGTATTTGGGTTGGGGGCGGGGGACGCGGAAAAGCTGAATGAGTCTCACTCCCACACATTTCATTCACTGGCATCAGAATTCACAACTCGCACAGTGAGAGGCTCTGAATAGAGGCTGCACGCTTCTCACACTATTAAAAATTCAGCAGTCTAGCAAGGCCACGACGTCTCCTACGTCACTGGAGTTACATTGAAGAGTGCAGTCACATTTCAGCGACAGCTCTCCAGTCTTATTTACCTGCATGCCTCTCCTGTCTCTCCTCCTGCTTTAACTCAACTTGACAGCCACTTGCATCCAGTCTGGATATCACCTCAACTCTATTCCAGGAATACATATATACATCATATAGCTAAGAATATCTTTCTGGCTCAGTCTGAACAGAATTGGCATCTTGTGAAAGCTCTAGCTTATATTAAAAGGTTAACAACACGACTTAAGAACTGACTCTAGACTTAAAGCATCATTAATGAATTGCGGTAAATAACTGTATTAGTCATGCCAACACTTGATGGAATTAATTGGTATACTTTTACGTCATCATTATTAGTTGTATTACTGTAAACTGTTGGGCTGGTAAAACTATACCTCATGACCTTTTTAGGATGTGTTAAATACATGAATATGTGGTTTGTAAGAGCTCTTGGCACAGCAATTAATATAAATATGCTTTTTACATGTGGCACATCAGCTCCTAATCACATACGGCTTGAATCCCTGTGATAGTGATGTTTTATTGGATTGCATTATACTAATAGATTTTTCTATTATTCTTTCCCCCGCATGTATGTGACTAAACAAAGACAAATCACCTTTCAGTATAATACAGTCCAAAACAACACTACAGCCTCAACCAGAATTGAATGAACACACGTGTACCTATTTGCCTATTTTAAGGGGCCAATTCATCAATTTTTCCAAGTTTAATTCACGTTTCAAGTTCAAATTTCCTCATGCAGCCCTTTTTAAAGCAAAGTTTGTAACATTTGAACATCACTCTTTTCTCTCTCTAGGGTGTCAGAAGATCTGCAGCGAATCTTCTCGGGCCGGGCCCAAATCAGGAGAGAACAGCTGGATCTGGAGAGACAACTGAAGGAGAATGAGCTGCGCCAGCGCTACAGTGAGGAGGACAACCTGCAGGTCCAATATTTCTGTGCCAAAGAAAAGACTGAGAAGGTAGTTGATGCTTACGCTGCTATCCACAGATTCCATCATCCCCGCAGAAAAACAGCTGCTGAGTCATCATTTCACTTCTCTGTTCTCTATAGTTGTCTTAGCCTCTCATTTACGCCACTACAGGACAGGGTCACTGCTCCCCAGTTCCTGGCTCCTCTCTGTCATTGGAGTCCCATTGTTAGTCCCAGCTGTAAATACCATTTAAAGTGTAAAAAGTGAATTCTTAAGATTCTTTGGTACCAAACTTTGGTCTATTGTCATCCAAAATAAATGTAACTGTGGGAACAATTTTCCTGAGAATGGTGCTAAATCATCTTCCTGCATTTTAGAACTTTTATTTTTTTTTAAATCCTCAATCTTAAAATAAATAGTTTTAGATTTACCTCTCAAACAATCAAATCTTAACAAATGTTATAGATTTATTTAATCTATATTTCTAGACTGAAGCCTGGTTGCCATATTGCCATATTTATTGTTATATAGACCAAATTCACAATTAATAGTATGTAATACTAGCACTAGCACAACAACAACAAACACACAATGGACGATTTCATAATATCACTTACATGAGCTTTTGTTGTTGTTGCTTTCAATAGGCCACTTGTAAGCACGAGCGGAAGATTGCCAGCTTACGCACTCAGCAGCAACACATTTGCAAACGTTTGAAGGAGGCAGAAACACGTTTCCTGGACAATGATGGCTGGCTCCATCGTGTCGAGAATGAGATTAAGCTGCTGAAGTCAAATGATCAGACCTCAGAGGTAAGAAGAACTTGTTGACCCTTTCACATTTACAGGTGCTGAAAAACAGCTTTGTGACTGACTGGCAAATTTGTATATATATATTTTTTTGATTATTATTATTTTATTTTAATTACGTAAATTTGTTTTAATCATGTTTATTTCTTGGTGAAAAAAATAGAATGGCTTCATGGTTTAGTATTATTGTAACAACTGCATGTAGAAGTCATGTACAAGTCTATTGTGATTGCTGGTGATTTTACCTAATTGAAATTGTGTAAACACAATTTTTGGAGCCATGTTTATACAAATTCCAACAACACTTTACACTGACATCGGTGATGGAGTACATAAATTCTTGTCAGGCTTTGGACAATAGATCAGTGGAGGTGCTCAGGTTGTAAAACTAGATACTTAATTACACAACTTGTAGACAGGATGAAATAGTTTGAGTTAATATAAGAAGACAAATGAGCATGATTAGATATAGAGAAAAACTTGACAATGTGGGTTACATCCTTCAAAACTCATTGCTTGGTGTTTTTTGTTTGTTTATTTTGGAAGGTAGGCTGTGTTTCTACTGGTGTCATGACTGTCTTTGTTTTCTTCCCATCTGTTCTCCCAGTAATTAGAACCGTGCTCATTTTATTTCTCCAGCTCACTCGTGGATCACTGAAGAGAATAAATCAATACCCTTTACTCATCCCTCACACAGCAGCCAGTTACCTAAAACCATGCCCATGTTATTTTTTTCTTCTTTATCCTTTCTTCCAGGAACTGACCCAGAACTATGACGCACCCACCGGTCAAATGTTCTCTCTGCTGTTGTTTCGTAGTTTCTTTACGTCAGAGTTCTTTTCTTTTTTTTTCTCTCTCTCCCCTCCCTTACCCTGAGCAGACAGCTTTTCTGATGAAACATGGATGAAAACAGAACTTTGCATCTTCTCTCTAGCATCCTGACCCCCAGCCACCTTTTGTTTCTTCCAATTCTGCCCACCAGAGTGCTAATTCAATATGCTGTTATGTTAGAATGGCTATTGCCTCATCATTTCTGCTCTCTGACCTCACTTCTCCCCCTTGTTCAGGCATTAGAGAAGGGCCTTCATTGCCACAGACTGGAGCTGCAGGTACATGATCTCAAACAACACATAAAGCAGATGGTCGAGCTCACTGCACTGCAGGATCAGGAGAACAAACGCATGCAAAAGTAGGTTGACAATACCAGCAGCTGGAGAAACTGCACTTCACCTCACTGTAACCTGTGTTTTTTCCTAGAAAAGAATGTCTCATTATTTTTCCATTGCATACCAGAATGGTGAACATCTTGCTTCCGGCTTATAGTCGGCACTACTCTGCATTGCGTGGGGCCGGGCTGGTCACAGCAGCAGATGAGATGGAGAACCATGAACTAGAGCACCTTGTGTTGCGGGAGAGAGGCGTGGTTTGGGCAGACCAGGAAGCGGTGGGGCAGCAGCTGAAAGGTGGAGGGATTGGAGAGGAATCGCAGGAGACAAATGAGGCGGGAAGCGCTGGGCTCCGCAGCGAGTTGGCACCTGTCCTGTCTTTCTCACATCTGCTATACCACCAGAGCAGCCCCTGCAGTAAGTCATCATACTCCCATCATCCTATTTATTCTTCTGTTGTTGTTTATTTAGCATACATTTACATGGTTTGTTTGGGTTAAATTACAAAACTAGTGACTGCTTATTATCAATTAATACGTCGGTTGTTTTTTAGATTAATGGATGAGTTTTTTTTAGTCTATTAAATATCAGAAAAGGTGAAAAATGCCCATCACACTGTCCCAGCACCCAATGCGATGTCTTAAAATGCCCTGTGTTGCCTGACAGTCTAGAACTTAAAAGGAATTTATAATCGTATTTTTTTAAAAACTGAGAAAAGCAAGAAATCCTCACATTTAAGAAGCTAGAACCAGCAAATGTTTGGCATTTTTCCATGATAAATTAATTCAAACATGAAGTTGTCAGTTCATTGTCTCTTGGTCAATAAATCGACTAATTGTTTTGGTCTTAAAATTTAGTGCCACTTAACCTGACCGGGAAGATGCCAGTTGCTTGATGAATACAGGAAAACCTGACCACATGACCACAAAATCCTTGGTCAACAAAAACATCAGATGTTGCAAAAAAGGGCGATTGCTCATAATGAAGACATCTCCGTGGAAAATGTCGATTAAGTGTTAAAGAGCAACTGAGATGATCTTAAATAAATTAATTGTGAAAACTGACCAAAAAAACAATAAGTCACACGCATTTATCATCTTGTGTTGATGGGAAGAAATATAGAGAAGGTGTCATTTTATGAGGAGGCAGGTTTCCCCAATAATTACATATAAATGATTTGTCCCCCTCAATTACCTCTTATCAAGTGCATGAAAAAGAGAGAGAGGTTTTGCAGTGAAAGAATCTGTCAAACTGGTAATGGTATGTCCCTCAACCATTCATCCCTCTAACGTGAAGCATCTTAGCTATCTAGCTAGCTAATGTTTTTAGAATAGCTTACTAAGTTTTTTATTTAAATCTGTTTACTTGAAGTTCACTTCAGCCATCAGGCATGGTACACTGCAACTTCTTATTTTGTCATTTTAACATAACATTTAGTGTTTTTTTTTTTTTTTTTATTATTTAGTATTATTTCATGTACTGTATTTTCAAAAGGGGATGTAGGTGCACATATGGTCATACCTAACGCTTAAACAGTTTTTGTTTTTACAAATGACCACCTCTATTGTTTAAATCATAATTACAGTTGACATGCCCCTTTCGTAATACACTGTTTTAGTCAGGATGTTACACACATGAATAGTATCTCATTAAACACACGCTGCTGTGGTTAAAGATGGTAATTATCTTTAATTGTCTTTAACACTTCCAAGAAAATATTTTGCAAGTCCAAATGAAAACTACACCATTACAGAAAGCATCTAAAATTAAATAGTGTGTGTTTATGTGTAATTTTGCTATGATTTAGATTTGTTTTTCCATATTTCTTTCATTCGATGGTTTTGTAATGTGGCAGGCCTAAACTGTGAGATTAAAAAGTGTACACGTGTGACACCTGGATGTAAGATAAATTTTTTCGATAGTGTTTAATATATTAGTCAGGTGTCCTGTGAGGTAGTTCAATAAGGCCCAGTGCATTTGGCATTAGTCCAGGTCTACTGTGTATTGTGGGGCCAGTGAGATTGCCCAGTTCATTTTTAACTGTCATCTCTGCATGACCTAGCAGCACCAGGCCCTCATGACATATAAGCCATGACAGACAGTGGAGCATGAACCAAAGTTGGCCAACAGTACTCAATTACTATGATGGTGTCTTATCATTTGTGAGACAGTTAACTCTGCACCCGTGCCTCTCTTCCACTGCAGCTTGTTTCTAACTGTATTTCATTTAGTACTTCTTCGAAAGTGTTTTTTTTCTTGAATTTCAATAAAATTATTTTTTTAGTAATACAAAGGATTTGACAACCCTAAATACAGTTATAATTGTCAGCCTCCTGTGGGTCATAGTTTAAAAGATTATAAGATGTTTGTGTAGGACCCACAACACTCCAGGTTGACTTTGTCATTAGGCAAATCATTATGAATGACAAGCTCCACTGCCAACTGTTTCTACTGACTTCCTGTCTCTGCCACATTACATTAGATTGACTTTTTCTGAAGAAAAGATAGAATCACAATTCATTTAGCTGGTTGAATTTCTGCACAATGAGAAATGCTTGAATCATGGCTCTTTTTTAAGTGCTGGAAAAAAAACTTTGTCAGACATTTCATTAAAATATTCAGTACTTTGGGCTGACTTTGACCAACAAGTAAAAGCAACAGAACACAAGCAAGCGCTTTTCAAACATTTGGTGATAATGTAAAATACAACCTGTATGTGGTTTTGCTTTTCAAGCTTTCTGTGTTGTTGTAATTGTGATGATGAATTGTGGTTGCTTCTCCCTGAATCTCTTTGTGATTTTTTTTAATTCTCAGGTGCAGAGGGGCACACAAAAAGAACATCATTGTGCAATGCTGCTCCATCACCGAAAGGTAAATCTACTCTCCTCTCGCCCCCGTCTTGCTAACATACTGTAGTCATTAATCTAAAACCCCTGCATACCTGTTAATCCCCCCTCCCCCTCAATCATTCACTTATTTGCTCTCTACTCGTCACCTTTCGCTCAATCCATCACACTTGCCCAAACACACTTTAAGAGATGATGCGGCATTTTATTGAAGCAGAACACACAGATCATAAAGTTGAGGTTTTAATGTGTCATATAAATGTTTAATTGTTTAAACCTAAATTTTCACTCTGCCATGCTGCTTTTTATTTGCTGAACATGTTTTTTAGCAGTTTAACTAAAAGGACTTGTTCAGAATAGTAAAATACACAATAAAAGTCAGACATGTAATATAATGTGATTTATAGTTGTGCTGCAGACATTCTGTCCAGGCCAAGACTTGAATAATGAAATGATGAATACTCACAACCAGTTTTATAGAGGGAAAACTGTACACAGGGAACCATTGGGGAAATGTAACACAAAAACCTTTGTGAAATATTACAGTTCAAATTGGCTGTAATGATATTTACTGCAGGTGGTCTACATTTCATTGAAACATATTGTGGGAAATGTAACTTTTGAAGAAAATACTCCTGCCAGATGACCAGAGTTCCTTGAATGGAAATGAAACATGAGCGCACCAGGGAGTTTGTCACCACTGCTATTAAATTTCCCTACAACTTATATGGAGTGAACTCACTTAATTTGGTTTTGAAGGTTTTTCTGTATCCTCCATCCGTCTGACCCTACTTTATACATTACAAGCCAGTTGTTTTATGTTTTTTCCATTTGGTCAATTATTGTTATTTTCTCATAATTTAACTTTTCTTTGCCAAAATATTTGTGGTCATCTTTCCACAAGTGTCAACACCTACCCTCACTCTAATTGCATTACTATGGTGAGCTTTTATATTTGAACAAAAACCTCAAATGGCCAAACTTTAACTTCATTCAGTTTAATGCAGCATTTGACACACCCACAATAAAACTTAAAGTAGATTTGGTGTTTGTAAAACACTATTAATTACTTTTTACCTTCCACTAATAAAATAATACTTATATTAATCTTGGTTATTAACAACAAAGTTAATCAAGGGCAATAGAGTATTGTAGTAACCCACAGCCTTCCTTAAACTAAGAATTTTAGATCCATAAAGTAACTATTACAATGTACCTTCAACAATAGTGGACACAGCTGTACATCATTACAGCTAAATGTGCCTGACACAAAAAGATTTAAGTTAACATTATGTCAATAATATCTATATAAAGCCCATCTTGCAGGAGCACCTTATGAAATAATTCATTGTCCAGACATGCATTCCATCTCAACACAACATACAGGCAAGCCTTTTAAAGGCTTAGCAATAGCTTAATAGTGAATAGCCATATAGTTTGATCAATGTCATTTATTCAGCCTTTAAATAACTTCAGTCTTTGCATCACTATTTTCCCATTATTGGGATCATGTAGCCACAGTTTCATCTCTCTAATAAAATCATAACTGTGCATCCTCTTCAATTATGCATTCACTTGCATCCTTGAAAACCACCCTGTACATTTTAATTTGAGTCTAGAGCTACGACTCATACATGCATGTAGTATACACAGACATATAGACACAATAGGTACAGCTTTATACACGTTGTGCAGCATTATCAGCTATGCTAAATGATTGGATTACTGACAAATTCTAAATTATGTAGAGTTGAAATAGCACAGATGTTTGAATAAACAAGGCTTTTATTTAGTATTCAGACAAACTGCTCTGATCTTATCCTGGTGCTGTTTGTCAGTCCCTTACTGCTTCCTCAGCTGTTAATGGTAGTCACTGCAGCATGTTATGAGAAATAGCTCCACCCTGCAGCTTGCAAAGCCAATCAAATTTCACCGGTTTTAGAAAGGGTTGGGGTTTTGAAAGAGCATTAACTCTTTGTGGACTGCTTAATAATAGCGAATGACACAAAAGTGATCACTTTGAAGGAACATTTCTGCATTCCACAATGTAGTGTTGATTACAGCATGTCCACACATGCATTTATTAATAGCTTTGTGAGTTTTCATTCAGCTACCTCCCATTGCCCCTTTTATCTTGTTCTTTTTATATTCCCGTTCGAGCTTCTACTCCTCACTTCTCTCTTATCTATTTTTTCCTCCCTAGATTTTTCTGTCCCTTTTTGCTTCAAACGTCTGTTAGTCTGGCTTTTTCCTCCATTCTACCTGTCTTTCCCTCCTACCCTCAAATGTTTTTCTCTGTCTGTCTAGCGTCTAACCCTCCCAATCCCTCTTGAGCTTCATTCATGAAAATGCAGATCCACAGCAGGGCAGGAAAAAACGTCAACAGACGTAAACTCCCCTGCTCCACCAACCAGAAAAGGCGCACTATAAAAAACAGGCAGCAGCAACCAGGCGACCCTAATTCAGTGCAGCCTCCACCAGAAATAGCAACTCATGCATGTATTAATCCCCTACAAGCCAAAAATATGTGATTGAAGGAACTCTGCTGCCATTTATTGCTAGGGACAACTCCTCTGCCACAGAAAGGGCTATTTATCATCATCTCCTCACTCAGTGTGCTGTCTGAAGTCTGAGTCACATTTGCTAAATATTGCATTTTGATATTTAGGGTAATGTATAAATCAGTGATTCACCTTTGCATCAAGTGTTCTCACTTCCTTTATGTGCTGGCATTTTTCCTTTTTTAGCCCCTTCCCTAACCCCCACCACACCTATGCAGGAAATGCCAGAGTGTAATGGTGTTCATAATGTGATGCAGACACTGGGATTTAACCTCATTCTGCTCTGCAACCTGTACAAGGTTTTGTTGCTGTTGTTTTTAAATGAAGTGAGACAATGGGTCAAAAAGATACTGAATGAAATTTCACCTATCGATCAGTATTTGAATATATTATTATGATATGTATAATTGGGTAATCCTGTTTTAGTGTTTAAAATGAATAATGCTGAAAAAAACAGAGGGTTCATTATCGTTCAGGCTAAACATGATCTATTTTAATTTCAACACTGATCTAAATTCAAGCATTTAACTGTGCAAACTTAGCTTTGTATTACAGCTGGGGTGGAACAGTACACAACATTCGCAGTTCGGTATGTACCTCGGTTTTGGGGTCACGGTTTGGTATGTTGTTTGCACTGCAGGGAAATAGAAACATTTAGAAAATGTTGGTCATTTATTTTGAAAAATGTAAACAACTATTTTGACAGTAATTGTTTGTCTCACAGGGCACATCGAACCGAGAAAGTCGCATACTGACCCGAACGTCCTGTACAGAACGGTTCAGGATGAATACACGTACCATTACACCCCTAATTAATGTTTTAAAAAGTTAAACAAACCTCAATCCTGTTGGGAATTTGATTACAATAATTATCACTAATTAATGAAAGCTCAACCAATCCCTGTGCTATTTGGCTGTGGATTCTAAATATTATTCACTATCTGTTAGTCAGTACGTGACTGCTATCTTGCTACACTATGTGTGGCTGGAAAATTACGCTGATGCTAGATCATTTATTGACTCATCACTCTGTTGGTCTTTTTGAACAGCAAAAAGGCGCAATCCTCACTAGGTTCTTTCTTTGCATCTGCAAAGAAAGATGGAAATGATGTAACAATATGACTTCTTCTTAATTGTTTCTCAAGGACCAAAAGTGAGGTAGGTCAAAGGCTTGCATAAAGTCTAACAACAATAATTATCACTAATTAATGAAAGCTCAACCAATCCCTGTGCTATTTGGCTGTGGATTCTAAATATTATTCACTATCTGTTAGTCAGTACGTGACTGCTATCTTGCTACACTATGTGTGGCTGGAAAATTACGCTGATGCTAGATCATTTATTGACTCATCACTCTGTTGGTCTTTTTGAACAGCAAAAAGGCGCAATCCTCACTAGGTTTTTTTAATATCAAAACTGTACAGAGTGGTGTTTCTCTCTCTCTAACAAACCATCTTTGACCAGGTCAACAGACATCGGTCTGCGGCCTCATCTTGTAACTTGGCTAATTTACAAAATAAATGTTGATACAGCTTGTAAAATTTAAGAATTAGCTCACAGCATTGATCATACCCTTGATTTTATGGGGGACAATTGGGCGCAGAGGTTGGAATGACGGGACATATTATGTTTTATGGGGTACATTTTCGCAATAGCACACTCTGCTCAAACTCTGGGGAGGACTTGCCATTTTATTAAATTCACACAATATCTCAGCCAAAAACCTTCTTATTGAAAGAATACACACGTTTTTTCCAGTCACTGCCCCATTTTCCTCACAAAATAATAAAAATTTACAACCTCTGTTACATGCCCTAATCAAATACAATCACACCTCGAGAACTTCAAAACACAAGTTCCTGGCTAGCAATGTGAACACGTAACTGGCTGCCTACTATGAGAAAGCAGTGACAGAGAAAAGTATTTATGCTAAAAAAGAGAAACTTTAACAAAAAAATTGGCTATTTGAGGTATTTGCTGTGTTGAGACCCAGTAATGCAGTTGGCTGTCGCTGAACTGCTAGCTAATATTAGCACACTGGAAACTGCTTTAGGGCACATTTATTGTCCGTGACTTTATTGTCCCCTGGTACTCACTGGGATGCTACATTTTAACATTACAGAAGCAACAGGCTAAGTACCCTATGATATATGAACAAAACGTGTTTGATAGTAGTAGTACCTGCAGCAGCACCTACATTTTCTTCTTTCATAGGTTCACAGAGTTCAGAGTCATGTGTTTTGAGAACCACGTTTTCCTCAGTTTAAGAAAAGACGTTCCTAGTAGGTAAAATCTTGTCTTCTGGTCTATTTATAACACACAATGCTTTTTAGGGTAATAATGCATGTCACAGCTCCATTCCAGCTTTGTAAAGTTTATATGTGCAAGGAGGGCACTATAATGTTTAATTGCCTTGTACCATGCATAATATCTCCAACACTACTGATCACACTTTGATGTAACTTAAGGGAACAATCCATCTAATTTCTCTGTTGTGACATTTTTTAAATTGCACTGTTTAGCCTAAGGCTGGCACTTCAGCGCTTATTACTGATTACTGAGTGAGTATGGGGGACGGCATCACTTGGGGAGGGTGTAAAGTGGTTTGATTTGCTTTCACTTTCAAAGCCCTTAGTTGTAAACAATGCATTGATAAATGCATTTCAAAGTTGACTTGTTACAGAGCCCGGCATCTGCAAAGAAAGATGGAAATGATGTAACAATATGACTTCTTCTTAATTGTTTCTCAAGGACCAAAAGTGAGGTAGGTCAAAGGCTTGCATAAAGTCTAACAGCTGATGAAAAGGTCTGTTGACAAAACGGTCAACAGACATGGTGATCATCAAAGGTACATTCAGTTGCTGTGTCTAACAAGCCAGTGTAGGTGACACAACCTTTCCATGTGTTTCCACATGTGGGCCTTCTGTCTTCCTGAAAGCATCATGATGGATGAGTGACACTGCAAAATGTTCTGTCCTAAAGATAACAGTATCCCTTTGAACTGAAACAGTGTCAGTTGCAGAGATGATGTTCATTCTATTAGCAAACATTTTAGTCACAAAGTAACATGCTGACATTGCTGCCCCACCGCATCCTATGTCATGTGACATTTTGACCAGCAACATTTGGACCAATAAACACTGCATACACAAATTAGTTTGCAGACAATTTTTAGACCGTTTTTTTTACAGTTAATATTTTCTAAAAGACAGTGAATACTGGATACAGAAAGAGGAATACTGGGACATTCCCCTTTCAATTTGCTGCAGAATTCATATACGTTTATATGAAACAAGTTGTGCCACTCAAGTATTTTTCTATTAAATTAGATTAAACATTCATGACTAAATAAGCAAGAATCAAATGTTTATAAAACATCTGAGTATTTTTTTAAACAGTTTTAACAGTCAAAAACTCAATGAACTGGCTTCAACAGGACTGTGTGGGTGTATTTTGTATCAGCGTCAATTGACAGTGACAGGCATAAGCAGCAAACCCACAACTCATCTGATTGGTACATGAATGTGACATCACTTTTTCCCACTAAGTCTTCAAAAGAAGAGCACGGGGGGGGGGGACACAAATTACTCTGTCAAATGAGCAAAGATTAGCTTTCTTTGGGGTTTTTGATTAAAACTCCCTTTTCCCTGTTCATCCTTCACAGGTTGAATTCTATTTATTGCTGCTGTGTTTGTTTCATTTCTATTAACTGTTAGTGCTTGTTTGTGTTTTAGGTAGAGGAAAGATGGATATGAAACAAGAACCACCTCCCAGAATGCCCATAAGAAGAAATCTGTCTGCGTCACTGCCGCCGCAAAGCCCCCGGACCGTCGCCAAGGCCCAAGTGTTTGAGGAGGGCATGTTCCCACTCCAGTGCACACCAGAACCTCCTCAAAAAACTGTTCAGGCCCTGCCACTGAGCTCCTCCAGCGCCATGGATCCTAACATGACCTTTGAAATACTGGACAATGATGATCAAACTGCAAGTAATGCAACCATCGTAATAAGCGGCGGTAGTCCCTGTCAAGCATCCAAGTCCACGGATTTCTCAGGTCCCAGCCAACTACTCCATCCTCCCAAGGCCAATGAGGGGAACCAGATTCCTACTAAAAGGTGAGAAAATGTTCATGTCTTACCTATTCTTTTGAATTGAAGATGTTAAGCAGTGTATATAATGATTTAGAAGTTAAGTGCAAGACCCAGTTTGTTTTAGCCATTCTCTATGATTTTAGTGAATTTAGATATCAACAATATTTTCTAGCAACACCTTTTGATGTTTTGAAACTCAAAACGTTGCATGTTATAATAATAACAATATCTGTGTTCACATGAACAGATTCCATTTTAAAACATTCAGGCATATAAATCTTGCTCTTTTCTTTGGTCTTTGCAAAAAGTAGTTTGCCAGAATTGTCAGAAAAACTGAAATCTTTGAGACTTGCTGTCCCTCTACTATACACTGCACACTTCACATGATTTCAGAAGATATTTTCTCCCTTCTGACAGTTGGTTGCAAGTCAGTTTTCATGCTGGCTTGTAATGTGGATTACAGTTCTCCTGACTCTACACATACAGTATATTGGTTCTCTTGGCAGTCCATATGGTGCAGCCTTTTAACACATTGAAGTAGTCGTAAACGAATGCGTCGATACACCCACATACTGCCTACTGCACTCCTGTGGTCCCTCCAACATTTACTGCTACAATAGTGTACACTTCTATTCACATAAATATGAAATATTGTAAGAAAGGAAACTATAGGAAACATTCCTCTTCATGGGAACTGAGACACTCTGGGAAACACCAAAGAAAATACTGCTGTCACAGCAGAAACCAAAACTGATATAAGACCCCCCCCCCCCCCCCCCCCCATGTTAAAGCATACAAGTCAGCAATATTAGCGTCATTACAATTAACGTCTGACATACGGAGCAGTTAGTTGGCAGCAAAAAAATCCTTTTCTACTGTACATATGCCATTAAACATGAAGGCCTACATTTTCCTAACATTAACTGCTATCTGATGTAGCACACATGCCTTTGTATTTCTCTGTTGTCCATATGCTTCTTATCCTTCCCTCTGGGCTGCACTCACAATCACCCGGAGTTGATCTAATATTGTTAATGTCTTGACAAGCTAGCAAATGGTCAATCAATAGCCAATAGCCGCGCAGCTTTTTTAAGTACTTGTCCAGACGAGAGAATATGAAAAAAATGTGTAGGCATACAAAAAGCAGCATAAATGTTCACAAAATTTCATCACAAAAAACACACCAACTGCTTATAATTGGCAGAGACTTATACTTATATGTTTCCCTAATTAAATTGATCCACACTTTTATGTCACAATTGTCACAAACACGTAATGAGGGTTGAAATTTGAATTTACTCCTTCACCAAGAATCTTTGAATTAGCTGTTTTTGAAGCTTTTGATAAGAATAGCAAACACAAATTATGAATGTCATTAACTCTCTTAATGGAATTTAAAACATCAGGGACATCCCCACTGTTTTTTCTTGATGTTTCCTTAAAAATAAATTGTTGCAGAGGGAAAACACTCCCTGTGTCACCCATGCTAATCTTGGTAAAATGCCTAACTCTTTAACACAAGCACATTGATTCAACATTGGTTCAATATTCATGCCTTTTTATCCCAGACACTTCTTGTATTTTGAATTAAACATTGCTCCCTAAAAGCATGAATTATCAAATTTTCAAGCAAGCCTGGTTGCAGTACAGAAAATGTTAAGAATTGCAATTTTTTTTATTTAATTAAAAAAAATCCATTGCATTTTTAAGAATTGTTTCAGAGGGAACTAACACAGGCATGTGTCAAATGAATTCCATAGAATATTCTTAAAACACATCCCTCTGGCTGCCCACTGAAAGTTTCAAAGCAAATGAAGAATTCTGTGTAAAAGACGCTCAGTCAGGGTGGTAACTAAACCATTCAAAAGTGGTAAATCCCCCAAACCTTATTCAAAACAAGCCAGAGACTAGAGTGCAAATAGTATAAGTATTTTCACCAGCAGCAAGTTTCCAGACTGGAACATTGGGCCAAGAGGCTTAAGTCAGCTGAGCTGAGCAGCGTCATGGTGTCTCAGCAGGAGGTGGCAAACAAAATAGGAAATATTTCAAGCTATAGCAGCAGAAAGGGTTTGTGTTAGTGAATGATGCTCCCAGCAGTGAAGCCTTCACATTAACACATTGAGAGTGTTTATTTGTTGGATAAATGTGTCCCTAACCAACCTCAAAATCAAAATGCATCGCCTCAATCAGCGAAATCGCAATACAAACAAATCAAATTGCTTGAAAAACGTCTGTGCTACCCCGCAAACATACTGTTTCATGAGGAGTTGTTTTTCCTCAAATACTAAAGATCGGGGCTAATCCTGACTTCATGAGAGCACTTAGCACCTGGTAACTCAGTTGTCCTGCAACAGACAGGTCTCAAATCTCAAAGGGAAACTCTTGCATTTAGATAGCAAGAAAGGGCATTACCTTTTGTAAATACTTCTCAATACAAGACCATTGCATATGGTGCTAACATTGTAAATGATGAATGCAAATTTAGAGAAAGAGACTCAACGACTTCAGGAAACTTGGTGCTAAGTTTTACTCTGGCAGCTGTAGAAAAGTGAACTGCGAGGTGGGTCAGACAGTTCCCTGGGCAGGGTTCATGCAAAGACAGGACACCAAAAGGACAAAAAGTGACTTCCTGTGGAAGGTTTTTCCAAACACCCCGTTATGTCTTGTCTTTAAATTCCACCAGCAGCTCATAGAGACTGACCATGTGACTGAATGAGTCCTGTGTCCTGTAATGGAACATGTGCTCACTTTGGGTTTAGCTCTGCCAGAGAGTGAGTTTGGAGCAGCTCACTGGTTTCAACTTATCCACAATTATGTGCTTATTAATGTAAACATCAGTCCATCAAGTATGGACCTGTAGGAAAATTTTGAGCTACAAAAGGATTATATGGGGTTAAAAGATGTCGAATATAACTTAATGCCAAATCCAACTTTGCCTGAACTGGAATCTTTAAAATTTGAAACTTATAGATAGTTAATGTAAAACTGCGGAAATCAAGAAGATGTGATCTTGTCAGTGTGTTAGCAACAGTTTAAATAACATTCTTATTTAGAAAAACAAAAACGGGAACGCCCAACCCTTAAACTTTGATTTACTCATTTTATACCTGGAGGTGTCGTGGGGGGAAAATCCTGCTTCAGATTTATGTGAGAGATAACAAAATTTGCATATCCAAATTTCTGAATGCAGGTGCATCAAAACGAAGCATCAAATATCAAACGTTCAGATTTGTACATACAAAAAATGATCAGATATGATCGATTTTATGTTTTAATCATCTGATTTTGAATTCAAAGGGAAATGTTCTTTATTTCCATGTGAAGTCCAAACGGCAGAGATGTCATGGTAACGTGAACTTTTGCTCTGTAGACAACAGATCCCGTCCTTACAAGACGTGAGGCGAGCCAACCCGACCTACATGGACATGACGTCTGCTGCACAAGGAAAGCGTAAATTTAACCGGTAATGTGCCCTGGCTTTTTGTCTTGTATCATTGTAAATCATGTTATTTTATACTTAACGTTCTGCCTGTAGGATTATTTGGGGCCGGACTAAAGCTGTACAGAACTGTCACCAAAATGACAAAATGAATAGTCAGTTCTGAGTGTTATTAGGAGATAATCCAGTTGTATATGGTGAGGAACTTTTGATGTTGTGTTTGATAACTTTCTTTACGTTCTATTCACTGTAACAGCCTCAGAGAAGAGTTAACACAGAGTCTCTCTGCACCAAAGCGTATAAAGAGAGACCCCGCAGTGGCTCGGAGACCACTCAGAGTGCATCGTTTTGCTGGTAAGTGTCAACACAGAACCATCTTCTTTTTGTATAAGTTTGACATTGCTCTTTTCTTCAACTATTGCTTTTTAGTTGCTTCAAAGTTGCAAAAGTGTTTAAAATGTAATTGTAATTATTCGTAATCATCATTCGTATGCATTTATTCAGAGCTGTCAGGAACAGAAAAGTGTAGTTAGTTCAGTCTTGATACTATTCCTTGTTTGGTGTCTGTCCTCAGGTTCAGAGGAGAACAAGCCTCGAAGAGTTGTGAGGAGCATATCTGAAGGAAATCTCAGCTTGCTTGAACCTCAGAAATCCAGGTCCATTTTCCAGAAAACGTCCCAACAGTTCAAACGAGTGACCAAACGGATGTAAAACAACATCGGGCCATTTTGCCTTTACGAACATTTTGAGCATTTTCACTTTCCACCCTTTTCCATCCGTATTCATCTTTTCAAAGCATTTTCTCAAAACCTTGAAAAAAAAGTTGTCCGTTGTCTAGGTTTCTCCAACACAAAAAAGTTAATGTAATAAGATGAGATGTAATGTATGTTGCATTATTTTGTTATGCTCTTTGATTTAGCCTTACACTGCAGTGAAATTTTACTTGACTGTATATAAACATTGTATAGTGATTGGTCGTCTGTTTAGATTGTTCTTTTTATAGTTTATGGACCGGTTTTTATCATTTCTAAGCCTAATCTACCTAGATTTTAACATATATTTTAAAACTCATGTACACACTAACAGCAAGAAATAAAACATGTCCTGTGGATCTTCTGTGTTTTACGTACATTATGTACTTTGCACTATTCTCTAAAACAATGATTGGTCTGGTAGGTGACCACATTTCCCAGGGCAGCTAATATAAGAGGTAGAATACATGACCTCCAAATGGAAGTATGGCTGCAAAAAAAACTGAAACTGCTCTACACTGAGCTGTTTGTATTTTTATTTTTAATTAATTTTTTCTCTTGTACAGTCAATAATATGGAGTTATAGGTATTTCATAATAAAACTGCTTGTAACAGAATCTGTGCCTGTTTTTTGATAATAAATCCCTTTCAAAAATGTAATATTTGCTTTTTTGTGCTATTGATGTTGAGTCTGAATGTGGCATTCAATGAAGTTTGGGTTACAAGATGTTCCAACGATAAATAAGTGACGTAGGACAGGCTCAGGGAAGGTGAAAAACACAATGGCAAGAAAAATTGAACTGACCTAAGAGTGACTCGCAGCATAACTCACAAAGATAACTTTCTCGTTGTCTTCCTATCGAAAAAGAAACTATTTCATATGCCTTTAAGAAAAAAGGTGAACCCCGAGTGCAGTGATTGATAGGATGTTATTTGTCTCTACCGATCCCTCGTGGGAATTCTGGTTGATAAGTGTATTTCACCATTCAACAGAACACAGACTCCACATTCAGTCATAAAAGAGGTTTTACCACAAACTCAAACACTGCATTTTTAAACGTGAATCTTGACTAAAGTTTTGGACAGCAAATGGTGTGTAAAATTATTGCCAATTAGTCCAGGATTGGCAATCATCACCCCAGGGGGTAACTTTTTAGTTGCCAGGGCATATATAGAGAGATTATAGAGTAGCTCAGGTGATTTGAAAAGAAAATATATCCGCATATTTATGCGAACAGGCATTAGTCTTTAGTATTTACAATAACAAGCAAGCTACCAGCTATGATAGGCTAGTACATGCTCCCTACATGAGTCAGTTGTAACTGCAATTGAGAGTGCATAACATTTATTTAGCAAGCCTGGAAGTAATGGTTAAAATAGTAAGCTAAGAGTAACGAATAAAGTTAGCTTAAAGTAGAGGATAAACGATGGAAAGCTAACAATTTCAACCATTTATCAATTACTTTTAGCTAAGTGTAACGGATAACATTAGCTAAAAGTAATGGATAAAAGGTGGAAATAGCTAACTATATCCATTACCGTTAGCTAAGAGTAATGGATAAACAGTTGATTAGAAAAAAGCAATGGATGAATTGCTCTTATAGATAGCTTAAAGAAATGTATAAGCAATGAGTCAATGCTTCTAGCTAAGTAACGATAGTCTTAATTGTCTTAAAGTAATGGATAAACAGTGGAATTAGTTAGCTGATAAACAATTGAAATGGCTAAAAATAATGGAAAACAGATGCAAACTTAACCAAACCAACCTAAACATTGACAATTCAATTGTAAGGGGGAAAAAATATTTTAACAATGTCCATTTTCATATCATAAACAAGTGTTAAATAACATCCTGTTTAACATCTATTCAATAGAACATGACTGTATTGTGGATGAAGGGATACTTGAGAACCTCTGGGAACCACGGTTAAATACCACTTTTCAATTGTATTTCAAAGATATTTTAGGCTTTCCTATGTTGCATTTTTAGCCTGATCAAATGTGAAGAACTGCTGGGAACAAGCTTTTATTAGAATTCTATACTAAAAACGAATGTCAAAAAATACCTCGTGGATCTATGATGAGGGTGGGACCTCATTGCTCTGTCTGGAGAGAACTAGACTTGTCACTTTGAATTCAGTCTTGCAACTTTCAGTGGCACAGCATTCAGTGTGATCTTTATTTTTAGCTCAGGAGCTCAATGCATATATCAGCACTGTACTGCGCAAGCACTGACACCCTCTCATGCTCTCATTCACAAGAATCTCTTCATTGTGTGTGTGTGTGTGTGTGTGTGAGTGAGAGAGAGAGAGAGAGAGAGAGAGGGAGAGAGTGTGTGTGCGCACACAGGGAGGCAGGTCTTGGCTGAAGTTTATTAACTTTCTCTAAGCCAATGGGGCGCCTTGTGCGTTTTTCCTGCTGACCAATGGGACAGATTGAGAGGTTGGAGGTGGGTGTTGCTTAGCAACTGCAGGTAGAATCTCAGATCATGTCGGACCCATTGTTTTATCTTGCCTCCCTGAGAGACATTACATGCTATGTGTTGTGATTTGTTAGTAAAAAACACCTCTGTGCAAATGCGTCACAAAGTTGTTAACTCTATTTTTGTATTGTTAAACAAAGATCACAGTGACTTTAATGGCATTTTGCCCTCAAGTCAGAGCACTTGTAATTGATTGTCATGTTACTACATGTAGCTGTCTTATTTTCATCGCCAAGTCACTGGAGCACATACAAGTGAATTTATATTTTATTATTTTATTTTTTTGCTCCTGATTACAGGGATAATAACCTTTACTGAACCTCACGCAGAGTCAGAGGTGAGTGGTCATAAGCATAGACAACAGACAAGGCTGCTTAAAGAAAAGACCCTACATGCACATGAAACGTCAGCATTTGCAACATTTAACCCGCCACACCCCCCAGATACCATCACACACATGGTGTAAGCACTGATGCAATTAGTTATGACTCTTTATTATAATTCTGATTCAAGAAACCTCGAGTGTTGGCCTACATGAAATTGAGAGCATCTTTTGGTAAATCCAGAGTTTGAAAAGAGCCTTTATATTTGTGCATGGCCAGGAAGAGAGACACTGACTACCACATACAAATATAAGCATATGATCCCTCCTACAATGTTCCTGACTCCCACAAGACAACACGTCACAGCTGTGAACTTTTCGTCCCCTGTCTAATTAGATGTGACCTGATATCGTAAAGCAATATGTCACAGTGGAATAACTCAAGGAGAGCTGACCACCAGTACTGTCTGTCCTTTTACCACTAATAGCGTCGCTTGTTGGCTTTTGTTTTACCTCTGTTAGCCTGAAATGATATGTATATGTCACCTGAAAATACGTTTACATGCTTGATGTGTGCACACAGCTTGCTGTGTCTCATGTTGATGTGAACACGCTGAAAAGAAGATTAATATTTCAGATTCAAATAGTGCTTTAAATACTTGTCAAGAGCAGCCTTGAAACATATTACTTTATGCTCCTCCACACTTCTTTTTTTGGGGGTCACTGATGTATTTGTGGATAGTTCAATTAAATAATAATTTAAAAAAAAGATTAAAAGGGAAAATCTGTGACCTGTTAGTGTGCTGTTGTAGAAAATTAAGGGTATTTTAATTTTCAGTGGAAAATATAGCATCATAAGCGAGGCACAAAAGAGTTGCTTTTGCTCACTGTCCCATCCCGTGATGCTAAATGCAAATATTTAAATGGGGTTTATGGAAATTCCTGGAATGCACCCTGAATTTGGCATGTAAAGCAGGGCCAAGTAGATTGTTGTTTACTCCAAGTGCATTTGTGTCCAGTACATCCGTGGGACAGTGTGACGCAAAGGAATAGACGCATAGTATAAAAACAAAAGGAAGATTTGCTGTATTTTCCACAGCACTGGAGCACATTTGGGGAGATACTTCAACTAGTGATTACTTAGTGATTCTGGATAAGGTAAGGGTTGATCATTTACACCTTTACAGATATTTAAACTTGTGCTGAAAAGATCTGTCAAATACTGGATTAGTCAGTCATCACAACATTAATTGGCAACAGTTTTGATTTGTTGTAGTTGTTACTTGTTAGTTGATGGCTACTCCAGTGTGAGCATTAGGTGCTTTTTTCTGCTTTTACTTCTTTTGGACAAAACTAGACATTTGAAGAGGTCATCATCATCAAAAGTGATTGTGATGGGCATTTTTACTATTTTATGACAATGAAAATAATTGTTAGTTGTGGATTGACAAATGTCGCTTTTTTTAATTTAAGGAGCAGATTTTGTATACGCACTGTCATATGATTTTTTTACATAAACATGTCATTTTAAAAATGAGTGCAAGTTTTTCTCCATGTGGAAGTTGTTGTTTGGTCGACTTTGGAAAAAGTAGACCCTGTCAATCTGAGGTAACAGCATCACATCCATCCTCAAGGACAACATACGTGTACCATCTGTCACATACAGAAAGGAAGAGACATCAGAGAAAACTAGAATGCACACAACGTTTTTTTGTGTATACATATCTGATAACACAAATCTTTTTGTTTATTTGTTTATCATCCTCAGTTTTCAGAAATGTTTCACATTCTAATCTCCCTCTGCATTTTACTCAGCAAACACGTTATGTGAGAAGACACTGTGGCAGCAAATACCTGGCTCCCTTTATCAATACACAGCTGACTGTTGACAGGACCTTGTGCAGTAGTTATAGTGGGGGATGGGTGAGATTTACAGTTTCCTTTACCAGGTAATGTCTCCTGTTGTGAAACAATGTGACAGAAAATCAGTACAGCTGTGATGGCTCAGCAGTGTTCTTTGCCCCTCTACATTCTCCTTCAGGAGCTCATCCAAAGCCCACCTCAAATGTACTGTATGTAGCCTGTGGATGACTCATCCTCAGGAGAATGAGCTGTATGGTGCAGGTAGCCTTGCAAATAAACATTTCACGATTTGCAGAGTCTACTGAGGTACTTTGCTGACTTACAGTCTGAACCCGCAGACTGCAAACACAAACTCTGACAAACCAATTCTGTTTTATTCTGTCGGTGAGGCACACAGAGTCAAATATCCTCCTGTGTTAATGTGTCCCTTCTGCATTACACATGACTATATCACCAAAACACACCAACAATGAGACATCAGTTAAGGCTCCAGAATTTTTAGTCATTTTGTTTATTGAAACAGCAAATTTGTCATCATTGCAGCAATTGCCATGGAGACAGGGTTAAGTCCCAAACCTACTGGTATTATACGGTGCATGAGTGTATGCTCATTACCCTTTACCGCAACTTCCAGGAAACACTGCACACTGAGAGGATGGGTGACTCCACCTCTTTAGGATGGTTAGGAAATATGCATTCAAATGATCTTTGTTTCCCGGCAGCCTTTCACACCTGTTCCCTTCAAACACCCTCCCTTGTCCCTCATTTAGTTGGCAGCATCCTGTTGCTCTGTCGTCTTTGCTATTATAAAGTTTATCACTGGGGGGGGGGGGGGGGGGGTCCACCCGATGACGAGCACCTTAGACCCTTTATCCATCCTGACATCCTTTTAATTCTACAGCTGAGCAGCGTTTTATTCAGGCCCTGTCTGTCCTGGTGCAAATAAAGTTAGAGCCACTCACATCCATGTTACGCCCCCACGGAGGTGTTGTCACTTGTTTTGCTGGATTAGACCTCCTCTCAGGACTGTGTGGGCATGTACAGACTGTGCTTGATTCACATCTGCATCACTCTCTCAAGTTTACTCCCTCTTAGTTTTGTTGCACCAGTTAGGGTACAACAACCTCAGCAATACCTTTATCATTATTAGTATGTCCAAAGAGAGCGATAGCAAAGTTTGTTTTAAGAAATCCTCTCTGTTTCTCCTTGATAATTTAACAATAGGTGTATGTTATCAGTTTTAATTATTTTAATTATTTTCTGTCAGTTGTCTGATGGCTCTAAATACTGGGATACCTGTGAGCCTCAGCCACCATTGGTCTGGTGAATAAGCAAGTCAGAGGCACGAATCAGATCTCTGAATCAGAGCTGTGGCAAAATTACACTTCAAACACTTCATCTTTGCCATTGGGAACAAAATATCTCACCATAGTTGTTAAATTGATCCAAAATTGACCCAGAATCTGAAAGTTAATTGTTTTAAATTGGACGTTTTATAAGGTTTCTACAAACCATAATGTTTAGCCTCAGAATTTGAAGCTCAGTGAATGGATGTTTTTTTCCTGAAATGCTCCATGCAACATTTTTATGTACACAGGCCACAGTACAGTTTATTTGACAACTTACAGGATATCTCTGGTAAAGTGCGACACACGGAAAAAGCTGCTCTTCTAGCGGCTCAAGCTGCGCTGGAGCTGGTGGATTTACTGTATAATACAGGACACACAAGAAGAGTTCATCAGAAAGTTTTGTTGAAAACGCAACACCAACAGTGCTTTAATCCACTTGAATGGCAATCATACTTCTGCACTACTTGTACAACTACATTCTACTGGCATTACAAGATAGCCAGCTGGCTTACTTTCTATTGAAGTAGCTAGCTCTGCTTCTGGTCCTGCCAATAATCGCAAAAACAACCAAAGCAATTTCACATTGTCACTTTCTGGCATTATAATAAATAAATAATGTATTTTTTCTAGTTGTCGCATGTTAATAGAACTGTTAACTTTCTATCTGTGGCCCTGTTCACATCTGACATTAAATCATGACCACTTGTGATCGGATCTCACTTCCCCGCCCTATATGCAGATAAACACGTACATAATGCGTTGTCGTTTTTAACCGGCGAGTTAATTCCTTGTCTGCCGGAAATTACATTTTTTATTTAATTATTTTATTGTTGTGGCTTCTTCTTCTTCTTGTTTCGCACTTTAATATGACGCCGTTTGTGTCCAAATGAGTACGTACTTCTGCTTACACAGAGGACGTCAGTTGAGTAGGTGGTCCTTCAAAGTGGCCCAGGACACATTCGCGTACACACTGCTAAAAGAATGTGGACATATGTGGCCCACACCACCTCCAAATGTGGTCTGAGTGTTTGGGTCCTCAATGCGTCTTAAAAGCTGTCCTCTGTGATTGGATCAATTTAATGCCAGGTGTTAACAGGGCCTATATATTTGTTTTGTTTAGCTTCTTGTGTCTTTATTTATGATCAGAAAATATTCAACTAAATGGTATTATCACACTTTCAAATGCCCTCATGACACTTTTGTGAATAACTTTCCTTGTACAGTGGTAGAGTTTATGGGTTTTATATAGATATAATAAAGTGATATTACACTGTCAGTGTAATGACACTGCTGAAAGCTTAAAGCATTTGACAGAGGATTTGACAACACCTTCGAGTGACATTATTAATTAAATGATACTTAATGCTAACAATCATGAACAATAAGTTTAAGATCATGTCAGTTTCCATGAGAGTTTTCATGGTAGTGTAATGCCAGCCTTATGCACACCCCTTTAGATAAAGTGTTACCATGGATATTATAGTAGCTATATGTGGGCTGGATTTCTGCAGATAGAGCTTAATTAAATTTTCTCCTGCCTACCATGGCCTTTAATTTTAAAAACCTGCAAAAACTTCCAACTGCTTTGTAGAGATTAATTTCTTTCCACTTGAAACCAGCCTTCACAAAGTGTGGGAACTTAAATCAGGCAGAATGCGCAGCCAACCTCACTTATCATATCTCCTCCCACTTTTTGCGTGTTCCTCCCTCAAATGACTGCGGTAGAGAGGCGTGCTTCACTGCTGACACACAGAGGGCTTCTCTGTCAGACGACAGGAAATTGCACTTCCAGGCCAAAGCGCCTGTTTGATAAATAACACGCGTGGCTCCGGGTGCACAATGCGTCTCAAAGACTCCAAATGTGGCCCTCAGTCTGTGTGTGTGTCTCTCTGTGACACACATACTGTACACAGCCACACACACTCATGCTCTCACGCTCTTTCATATGTACTATACACTCAAACACTGGGTCTCTCTTTCTCTCTCTCTCTCTCTTCAATGATTAAAAAAACAATATCCAGCTTATAACTGCAAGTTAGTCAGACACCCACACTCATTTGCAGTGAAAGGCAAATGACCCTGGTGATGAGTCATTGCATTCACTCAGAGATTCGCTTTATTCAACACACTGAAATCTCTTAAGGAAGAGGGAAGCAGTGGTTCTCACCATTGTGCCTCTGAGTGAGCTCAGGTGTGCCTTGACGTTTTTCTCAAATGTAGAAAAAAAAAAAGTCAAGCAAAAATAGCTCATAACGTCATTAAAATCCAGTGAAATCAGACTATGATTTCCCAACCACACACACACACATACCTTACAATTAGAAAGGGCTCCTTTCTCCTGTGATCACACTGGGCAGATAATATTTCCAGCCAATCAATAATCAGGTGTTCCTCGAAAATGAGTTTCTTGGGTAAACGTGTCGTTATAATGAAAAGAATCAGGACTGGCAGGAATAATAAATGCCCTGTAAGGCAGCTAGAAACTGCTGCGATAATGATTATGTTGACAATGGCAACTGTACTTTATTCATGATGCGTTTCATTGCATTTACAAAAACGTAATTATAAACACTCACTTTTCCTCAGCTAATTCTCTAAGTTAACAATTGATTGGCACCTGCAATGATTTCCAAAAGTTTTCCTAATGACCTCTTAAAATGAAGCAGCATCTACTTACGACCCCTCGTAGCACGTTGTCACCTAATTGTCAATGGCTCCACCAAAGAGCGTAAAAGGTAAAACTATCTAGTGTTTGGAAATAAAAATGGTCAAAGAAAAGTCTGAAAACAACATTTTTTGTTTAGTTTTTTCCAACTTCAAACCCCTCAGGTATATTTTATTTTTTTATCTTATATTTTCGAGGGGCCACAACCCACAGGTTGGGAATCACTGCCATGGATTATAATTAGAGCTGAAACGATTAGTCTATTGATTAGTTGATCGACAGAAAATAAAGCGGCAACAATTATTGAGCAATTGTTTAATTGCCCAAAAATTCATGGTTTCCAGCTCTCAACTGTAAATATTTGGTGCTTTTAGTTGTTTTCTGTGATAGTAAACATAATATCTTTGGGTTTTGGACCGCCTATCAGACAAAACAAGCAACCTGAATACATCAACTTGCATTACGAGAAAACTGTGATGGGTGTTTTTTGCAATTATTTTATATTCAATACATATTTCACAAACTATTAATTGAGAAGGTTAATTGATAATAAGAGAACCGTTAGTTGCCAAAAAGAGATAAATTAATATTTGAATATTTACAAGATTTCACACAGGAAACCTCCACAGCATCATACAAATCATTTTGTTGATGTTTTAGTTTCTACTTAGATGGACTTTGGTTGTGTGTGTGTGTGTGTGTGTGTGCATATGTGTGTTTATGTGTTTGCATAATTGTGAGTCGTGTCAGAGTGTGTGCGGGCGGTAAGACTACTTTCTTCTTCTTTTTTACTTGGCATGGAAAAACTTTCTAAGTGTTCTCGTGATTTATTTCACAGGAATGTAAAAGATGCAGGTGACAGATGTTTAAAGAAATGGAAAACCAAAACGGACAAAGATTTCCTGAGGCAACAGTGAAACGTGTCCAGTCTGTCTGACCACAGTTTGTACAAGGCGCTCTGCTAAAAAAAAAAAACCTGAATGAACCTGAGACTCATTTTTGGGCATTAGGCCTGAGGGCTGCAAGTGTTATCTGGCTGCATCAAGTTTACTTTGTTTAAGAAAAGAAAGAATAGTGGAGTGTATGGGGGAGGGAGTGTAACGGGAGTCTTTAACAGGGAGTAAAAGGGACTGAAAGGATTTTGATCCAGTGATATTATATATCTGTCCTGGTCAGGGCAGACAAAAGCACACAGCAAACCACCAGAGAGCAAAGCATGTCATCTGAATAGTATGTCTTCTTTGCAGTGTTGTACATCCAAAGGCTTTGTGTGTCTGAATTTGGCTGGTAGAAGGCACAAAGGAGGCAGTTTGTTCGCCCCTGACAAGTGTGCTTTTATTTGCGGCGGCCCTTTGATGTATAGAGAAACTTTGGCTGGGATATCCCTCGCAGACAAATGCACGAGAAATCCCACTCCTTTGTATTATCCTTAACAATTCCCTCACCATTCACAGCAAAGCTTTTATTCCCTTTAAGACCTTTATTTTAAACTTTGTGCCTACTGTCTGTCTGTCAACTGTAATGGGGAATCTTGTTTGACTTTATTGTACAGAGGGGGGAGGGGGGGGGGGGGTCGACGGGGAGCTGGGGGCATGCAGTTCAGATATGGAAAAACATCACCTGACCATGTGGCATTGTTTATCAAGAAAGTTTGGTGTCACGCAGATGGAGTTTGCCCAGTTGTACTGAAATTGTAGATGTTTAAATTTCCATTTTAAAGGAATATTTCAATATTTGAGGCTATATGCTTATTTGAGTTAGATAAGATTGATACCACTCTCATATTGGTACAGCCGGACTATTTCCTGGCTGGGGCGCAGTAACTTCCTGGAGTCTTGCCAGGCAGCAGATTCAACATGCTGTTTTTACACGTTGGTTTTTGTACGGTGTGAGTTAAGATATTAGCTTATATTCACTAATTGTCTTTCGGCGTGAATGTGTGCAAACATCATCTTTAGGCTGACATGAGATTTTTGAGTTTGAGTTTAAAAACTCCACTAACAATATGTTGGCCAGTATTGTTTGATATAGACACATAACAGGAACAAACATTTATGATGATGATTCCTGTTTTTTAAAGAATTGTGAACAAGTGGGACATTTCACAGTTGGAAAACCAACTTGTCAGTGCTCAATGGTGGACAAACGAAGTAACGGTGACACTGTTTCTAATTACCTCAAACATATCCTGCATTTCTGTACTACATTTCTTGTTAATTATTGGCTGACATATTCACCTATATACACATATATTCTGGGCATTTTTCATCTTTCAAATTGGGTCAGAAACTTGTGGCCATGAGGCCTCCTTCTTTTGAAGGACACACTGCAATCAGAATTTAGAAATTGGACATTATTTTGAGTGTTCTGTGTGTTTTAAATAATAACAAATAATTGGGAGTTGAGAAAACAATCTCACCAAAGGGTCCATTTAGTAGCCGTGCTGGTGCTTGCACTTTAAACACTGGGCATCTTCAGATGAAGATCGTGTGATGTGATACGAAAGCTCCAGCACAGCTGATAAATTGACCTTGTGATGAGACTGCTGATTCCAAGGTCAAGAATGAACTTTGAACCTCCATTTTTACTTTCAGAATAGAAATCACTTTAAGTGGGTGTCACATGATGGTTTTCCAATTTTGGAGTTAGAATCTTTATTCAAACAACCACACATTGTTTGATGTTTGATTAGCAAACTATCAGCTTTGAGTGTAATTCCAAATATACACTTTATCTAAATCAGTCATTTAACCGAACAAGGGGAAGAGACCTGGGAGCTGCCTATATATATTGCCTCAGTTGTACACGGTTGTTACTGAACAGTTGGGACTCTGTGCAACAGTTGCTGTTGAGGCAGAGCACAGTGTTACCTCCCTACGCAGCTTTCGTCAGTCAGTCCGGGGATTTGAACTGCCAGCTTCCAAGTCACGAGCCTCCACCTCCTCTGCACGCTGCTGCTGCTGTCTTTAATATCAGACGACCAGTAAAAGAGCTAAAACTCTTGACCCGTCCATTCCTGGGCGCCCACAAGTGCTTAAGCAGATAAAGATTATATTCATCACATAGACATTTTAGTATGGGGGTCAGGAAATAGGGCTTTTACATAAAAACATTGAAAAAACTGTTTTGTTTTAAAGCCTGAGTAATGCTGATATGAGTTCTGCAGGGTTGCTGATCCCGTCTGATTGTATATTTTAAGTGGGCTTACACTGGATTTTACAGCAAGGTATTTACACTGGTTATACTGGAAACTTACTACTACATACTTTCACTTACTAAGAAAGCCTATTTTTCTTATTCAAAGTAAAAAATGATGTTTGTGGGCTCAGTGTCCAGTTCATAAATCCATTACAAGGTCAACAGCATGTGTCACTTCAGTCCACCTCAAGGGTGTCGGACTGAATCACACAAAGTGAATATCTGAACTCACAATCTACCACCTACCTCCTGTGCATGCACGCAGTATTGCTGCGGAATGACTTCTGTACATCTGCAAGCTATAAAAATCTCCACTCTCTTGGTATTTTCCTAGTGTGGTTGTCCCTTCAGTCATTTTTTGTTACATTACAGTATGTCTGACTTCTTACTTGAAGGCCGTGTGGCATTCAAATAGGACTGACTATTAATGACCAAAGTCACCAAATCAATCTGAGCCATCGCACTCCACATGCAGACAAGCTTAAATACATTTCTATTGTCTCTGTTTCAGCAGAAAGACTGGGAAGGAGAGACAATCATGAAATGTGAACATCTCCATCGACGTGTGTTACATGTATGTGCTGCATTGAAGGTCAGTGCCTCGTACTTCTGCTGTGCAATATTTGGCTGATCATAAAGGGGCTACCATTTGCAGAGTTGCCGTGCATGCAAAATTCCAGGTCACTACCACTGGGAACCAATAATGCCTTTGGCTAAGCAACAAGATGCAAATACATCTATTCAAATTCGCACCGCTCCATACACATTCGAGCTTACACAAACACTCGCACACAATCTGATCTCAGTGCACCACATCAAAATACATTCATTTCAATCATGAATAAGTCACAGTCCTGGGGCAGCATTTGATCTGAGATAAGTTTGGATCCATATTTCTGTGTTAACTTTACTTGTTGCCCAAGAAATTTAAAACTATCTAAAGACATGCTGGATCATTTAAATCCAAGTGTTTTGTGTTTACCCTCCTTGTTGCCTACTGTAGTTTGGCAGCCTCTCAGTCCGGTGGCAGGCCCAGATTACCCGTCTCACCCAGGCAGTCATAAAGCTAATGGCAGACAGGCAGCATCCTCCACACCAGGCTGTCAAGCAGACGGAGGTTAGTCAGAGTTAGAGAGATCAATGCACTTATATGTCACACCCAGAGCTCCAGATTTCTCCCCTCCGGCACTAAAGACAGAGTTTACATAGTCACCTGGTGTTTAAAGACGGTCGGGAGAAGACGGATGATACTGTACGCCACAGAGCCAGAGATAGAAACCCCTCAATATCACACCAACACATTCAGTTCAATTTCAGCCTGCTAAGCCACTGGGGCAACCCAAATATCATCCATCCTGACATTGTCCATCACACTATACATAGAACTGGAGAAATTAGCACAAACGCAGCGCTCGCCATCAGTGTGAAGTATGGTGGCAGTAGGGCGATTATTTACGGGCTGCATTACTTTCTGAAGACCTGAGCTCTGAGTCACCGACCGAGCCTGATAATTAATTCCACACTCTACAGAAATATTATGAAGCTGCACGACAGAATGACAGATGTACAGCATGAAGCACATTGTCAACAGGGTGACTGGATTAAGCTATTTTGACTGGTTCATTGGGAAGAAAGAAGAAGAAATGATGTGTTTATGTAAATGCATCAAGACTTTATATATACGGGACAGTTTCTTTTTTTTTTTTTACAAACTACACTTTGTTTGACCGTTAAAGGAGATATATGTGCGAATTTTAGCTTGAAACATTCAAAAGTAAACTAAAATTATCAACACGATGTGAAGAAATAACAGTTCTGACATTATGTCAAAGATGTCTGTGTATTGTGTTGCAGAGATATCTACTTAGCATGCTAACCAGCTAGCAGCTAGCCACGGCCCGTACTGTCTCGTAATACCACTTTGTACCTGGAGAGGCGAAAGTGAATCAATGTGGCGTCCAGCCTGCGCTCAGGAAGGACCAAAGACCTGGGAGGGACTGTGCATTTCCTTGTTTCTTACAATAGGGGTGAACTTGTTCTGAGTGACAAGTATGAATTCGACAGGTGGCCAATTTTTACGTATAGCTCCTTTTAAAGGGTGAATAGAAGCAACATGAGGTGCAGTAGTTTGATTTACTGCTGTGTAATCAGAGTATTTGTTGTTTTCTGTCTGCTCTTTGTTTGTCCCAGAGCTCAACTTCCTGTAGATACAAGAGGTAGAGAGAGAGGGGGGGGGGGGTACACTGGGATCTGACAGTAAGAGATAACCTGCCATCATCAGCGGGCCTTCTATTTTTAACAGCAGGTACTAGTAACACATGACGTGGGACTCTTGTTATCAATATTTATGGAACAAAGATTAAGACAGAGTAATGATACACGTAGCCCCGACTGAATCCATCCTCGCTTAATAGTTGTCATTAAGGCGAGGGGGAGGAAAGTGCTGATAGACTCAAATTTTTAGGCTGGCACTCTACATTTTAGTAATGATTCCAGAGACCAGACAGGGCCCAAATGTAATTAGCAGATGTAAACAGGGAAGTATGATGACTGCAGTCTTAAAATGGCTTTAACAATACTTTTTGTTTTTGATTAATTTTGTACAGTTGTCATTTGAGAAGGTGGAGCTGGGATTCATTATCAGGCTTTTATTGGCAGATTGTTGTCAGCTCCTCGGGAAAACCTGGATTAAATCGCATAAGATCACATCTTCAAGGCAGGTTGCTGCTTCGGAAGTGAAGACAGTTTCACAAAATACTGAATAATAACAACAAGTGGTAATGAGCCAACCGCTGAAGAGCGATACTGCGACAGTTCCTATAGGCCTACATCTTCATCGCTGCGTTTACTGTACCTAATGAATATCAATATCTATACCAATCTTAGTGTTTCTTTACAGACCACAAAGACCTGTAATGGCGCACATTCATCTCCATATTTATCCCACGGTGCAACCCGTTGGCCACACATTTTAATAACACTCCCTCTGCCAAAATATATTCCACTCAAACACTTAAAAGTTCCAAGAGTAAGCTCAAAAGAGGTGAAGTGTCTTGGCAGACCATAGAGCAAAATGCCATGCAGTCATATGCAACCCAGGGGATGAAGTGATTGATCTGTGACCTCGGACTCAGCCATAAGATATTGTGGTGAAGAGTGCGGGGGAGGGCATGGATAGTGGAAAAGGGACGAGCGTGAGTCAGTAACAGAGTCTGCGAAAAGCTGTGGGAGCAGAGGAAGTGTTAACAACATCACAAGTAGGAGCAAGTCAAGTTACCACGTCAGGAAGCAAAAAGGATCGAGAGTAGGATGATGGTAGGAGCCCGAGAGGTGATGGGACACATACATCCTAATCATTTTATCATGTGAAGCGAATGAAGGGAATTGTTCATCCACAGCATGTTATCCACGCCGAGCTGATATGTGTTACCTCTCTCTTTACGTCACTCTCTTTTATTAGTAGCCTGTAATGAGTAGCCACTGTGTGAAAAGCCTACATTTAGAGGGGAGTGAGTTCAAGGATAATAAGCTATGTGTGACTCTCAAGTCCAGCACTTGTTGCCTGCATGGTACATGAAAAAAAAGTGCATCTTTCTTGGCGGATAACAATTCCAATTAAAAAAAAAAAAAAGTATTCTAATTTTATCTGATTATGCCATCTTGTGTCTTTGAGACAGAAATGTATTGACACAAACTGCAAAAGAAGATGAGAAGTTGGCCACTGCCTCTACAAGCAAGATGACAGAGTACATGCGTAGTCAGACCAAATTAGAATCAACTCTGTTTGCCAAGAAAAGACTTTTGAATGTGTCAGAAGTTTTTGGTGGTACAATATTGACAAGTGGCACTGACAACACAGAAACTATTACATCTTTTTTCTCTCTCTCTCTCTCTGTCTCTCTCTCTCTGTCTCTCTCTCAAGTCACAAAGCTGCAAATGACATATTCAAATCAGTGCATGTCTCACGACATGTGTGATGGGGAAGGGTGGGTGTGTTGCCCCCTCTGTTAACCCAAGATTCACGTGGAGAGGCGGAGGGGGGGGGCAAACTGTCTGAATGGCATCGAGTTACCTAAAACACTTTGATGAGCAGCTTCTTTTGTTTGCTGTTGTTGTTTTGTTGTTTTGTGAGAGAAGTCCATGGGTTTGTCGTGTTGGTGCTATTGTCTCTTTGCAGACGCACGCCTACAGCTTCCAATAACGCGCCACCCATGCGGCGTGATTTCCATAAACTATGACCAAAAAAAAAAGTAATTTATACCACAAGAATGACACTTTTCTTACAAACACTCCAGAAAGTTTTTGGGATGCTGGCATAGAGTCAGGCAAATATCACCTATTACTCATGTTACTTCGTACATTTGGGGCTTCACTTGCAAGCACAGCGCTTCGTCACTGCATAACAATCAGATGGCTGAGTGTTGGCAGAGCAACTGATGGAATTTTACTGAAAACAGATTTCGCCTTTGAACTTCCAGATATTCCTGATCGAAAAGTATCATCCCTGGCTTTAAACGCCCTGATCGCCTCTCTCAGTGTAATTACGCCTCTGGAGGACGTGGATTAACTTTTGGGGGGATTTCTGATATATCAGTCCGAAGGAGAGAGAGAGAGAGGAGAATAAAAAACGCAGCACTTTAACAGAATTTGACAATGTAAGTATGTCTGAGAGTGTTTGGTCCAGTAAAAAAGAAAAAAAAAGCGGAGGGGGGTTTCTTTTTGAGCAGCAACAAGTTCTTCAAGAACTTGACAGGCAGACACAGGGGCGCTATTAATGTGCTATTTGTTTGGTAAAGCCGACCTGGCTGTGCATCGTCCGCTGTAGAAAAATATAAATGACCAGTTGTGCGTATGCGTAATAGGCCTATGGCTCTTCGCCAAAGAGGGAGTTAACAGTCTATAACACAAACACGTGAATATGGATATGTCTCAGAAGTTTTATGTCTCTGTCATTGTTGCTCGATGCCGATTTAAAGATTTGCGGCGGTGAGCGAGCGGATCAGTCAGGAACTAGTAGCCCCATAAACTTGGATTGCCGTCGCTTATTTCAATCACGTAAGACCCCTAATGGCGTTGTCCGGGCGAGGGTGTTACGTATATCTGTACAAGCTTTTCTGACAACCCCGGCTTGTTGATATTTGTCTTTTACTGTAGAGCCACCAAGGTGTTGCCTAAGAGAGTTTAAGCACGCCGATATTGCAAAGGGTTATTAGATTCATAAGTCAGCGAAGTGGTGGGCGATCTACTGAGCACAGCAGAAGTTCTCATATGATGACTTCAAACAAGACACATTACCTACCAGCATCTGTTGGAGTGAGTGGATATTAAGACACTTCTATCTCCAGGACAGCGTAGGGGGAAAATGGTAAGTAGCGATGGAAACACACAGCATATAAAGGATGATTACCAGTAAATAGTCGTGCTTGCTATTTAGTCTGGCAACGCATTGCTGGATAGGGTTGGACTCAGTGGCTACTTGAGAAACTCAGTATCGAGACTCATGTCTGATGAGGCTGATGTTGACAAAGCTTGTGTGAAAAGAGATTGTGTGGCATTTCTCGGCTCAGGATATGCCGGTACAGTGAGAGAGGTAAGGAAATATTACATTGTGTCTGCGCGCAATGTGTGGATGTAGGCTGTCTTGGAGGGCTGTTGGTGTGTATGTGTGTGTGTGTGTGTGTGTGTGTGTGTGTGTGTGTGTTGGCAGTGAGGGCTTTATATTTTATGCATGTATGTATGTTCTTTTTGTGCGGTGTTTTAAAAAAAAAAAAAAGCAACATGTGCCACCTTACCTGTGACACTTGCCATAAGCATGACATTAAGGACAATAGGGGCTCAGTATCAGCGGTGCCAGCTGTAATTTGGCGTGAGAGTGGAGGCTTTTTTTTTTTTTTTTTTTTTTTTTTTTTGAGGCGACTATAACACTGAATTGAACCGGCGTTTGTGATATAGGTGCTGTTATCTGGAAGGAAATGTCCGACCAACATGTGATCAAATATTAACAGGACTGGTTTGGCAAGAGGGGGGGAAATACACGTGACAAGACGCGGGGAAGCAGCAGAGTAAAAAAAAAAAGCAGTTTAAAGTGGGCACTCAAACAAAAGTATATAGATATTTTCTTGGCCCCTCATAGTTACCCTGGCTGTGTTATGCTTTCAGCACGTTGGACAGAGGCACCGGAGTCGTGCATGGACTAAAACGCCGAGTGGACGCCAACTCTCTTTCTCTCTTTTCCCAGCCCCCCTTTGCCAAACCTGGGATTGTTTTTTCAACTTTTGGTAAGCTTATTCTGAGGGAGCCTGTGGTCTGTAAACGGAAAATAAACGGGATTCTAAAGAGAAAAAAAAAAACAATTAAAAAAAAAAAAGGAACAAGAAAAAAAAGCGCTTGCCATTAAAAGAGCTCGTGCTTTAAGATGTGTTTTTTTGTAGAGCATTGTGAAAGTTGAAATGTTAGGTCGCCTTGGTCTTTTGCACACCACATTCTCGGTACCTAAAAGCCCCCCCACACTGCGTTAAACTTTGGGACATGCAAGTCTTGGTCGCGGAGATCTAACCACGCACATAGTGGTTGTCAGCCCTTGTAAAGGTAAGAGCACAATCCATTGTTTTCATGTCACTCTTTTGTTCCTGTCGTCTTTACGGGCTTCTGGCTTTTCTCAAATGAACTTCGGCTTAAAACTACAGCCTGCAGCCTTCGCCTTGGCAGTGTGTTCATTGTGGGCATCAGTGACCGAAATAACTCCGAAATGAAATCCGATCCAGGTGACCAATATCTCGCAGACCATCTCTCCTTTTTCTTCTTCTCTACAATTGAAGTTATATTCATGATATATTGGCGCGTGCACATTCGCGTTGGCTTTAGGTCATGTGAAACGCTTAAATTGGGACTCGTTTTCGTGCTTGGGATTTTTTAAAACAGAGCTTCTTCTTTTCTTTTTTTTTTTGAAGCGTTTCTGGAGTTTCCGAACACCGCCTGCTGCAACATAATTTGCGTAATCGTTGCGTTGTGCCTAATCATGCTCCCAATATGGGACTTAAGACGCTGCAGTGATCCTTCCAGCCTGCACGAACTGGAGTACTGATGCTGGTGCATATCATAAAATTCTCTGGAAAAGCCTCTGTCTTTCATCCATCTATCCATCTATCTATCTATCTATCTATCTATCTATCTATCTATCTATCCATCTATCTATCATTCTATCTATGTGTGCTTGTTTTTCTTGTTTGGTCTGCTGCATTCATGTTTTGTCTTGATGTCAAACCCTCTGGATTTTGTTATCGACCAAAAATAGCCCTACTCTTTACCCCTCCACCACCACCACCCCCCCTCTCCTCCCTCCCTCCCTTCCTCCCTCCATCGCCCCCCCTCCCGTCATCGCCATCAAATCACTTGTGTTTTTACTACGACCGCTCCACGGTTTCATTCATAAGGTGCTTTTCACTTCACCTGCTACCCTACCCCCTCTTTTGTCCGTACACGGCTCTGTGTCGACCGGTCACACACTACAGGCTACGGATGAATAATGGAAAAAGAAAAGAAAAAAAAGATGAATTAATTCTTAATCGCTTTGACTCGTGTGATTTCGCCGGGTTTTGCCAAAGCGAGTCTCCTCTACAGTACATACAAATTGTTCCATCATTCCCGTGTAAAATTACAATAAAGATGGGCGTGGCCAGAGTGCATCCACTGACAGATGTTATGGCTGAATGTGATGGAGACGGATAAGATGGCTTGATATGCAATTGTGCGGGAGGCATCGATTTTTCTTTCTTTCTCTTTCTCTTTTTTTTTTGTATTTCAAATGGCGGCACGCGTAAAACATATCACGTGAGGCTGTTAGATTTAGATGATCATCACACCAAACTGCTCTGGGATTTTATTTCTCTGCCCTCCTGAAGGACTTGTAGCCTAAAAATTCTCGCACCGATGCAGAAGCGGTGGATATTGTCTATTTCCTCTCTCTCTCTCACCCCCCCCCCCCCCCCCCCCCTTCCTCCTCTGGTCAAAGATTTAAGATTTCTGATCCAAGACGAAGCAATTGCATAGCAAAACAACTGCAAGAGAAGAGAAAAGCCCCAACGCCCACTGGCAGTCCTGTTTTAATCAAGACTCCACTTTCAGGCTGCATTTTCCAATAAATACTCCAAAACGAATGTATCCAGTAAAATCCTAATTGCATTTGAATTATGTGACTTCTCCGCTGGCGTTTTCGGTAATTTTTGCCCAGCAATGTAATGCGCGCAGATCGGTTTCTGCATATTATTGCCTATTACTCCTCATTTTATATGACAGTGAAACCAAAATAGATCATGTTACTTAGGCTATTAGGCTGCCCGACATTCATAAAAATGCTCCTTTAATAAAGGCTGCGTCGCAACTACAATAGCCACGTTTCAGGCTCATCAATGCCACAAACTCGTTTATTGCACAAATTAGGATCAATCAATAATTAATCAAACGAAACGATACGCGTTTTTGTGTATATAAGATCGGGGAAATTGTGATACTTTAAAGAAACATTCGGCCTTTTATTAGCAGATGCCACGAGAGACTTAGATTTGTTTTTAATGCAGCAATCTTCCCGGTCGTATTTTGTTTATAAATATAATCTTTTCTTTGCAGAATGCCTATTTTCTGGCCATGTAGCAGTATTTTTATTATTATTATTTTTTCTACTGAGACGTGGGATTATGGTGTGGGCGTGGGCGTGTTGGGTGGAGGAGGAGGGATGAGCGGAGGCGGGTTAGGAGGGGTCTGTGGGGTGGCACGACACACTTTGTATGTATGAAGGTTTTTTTATAGCACTTTTCTGCAATGTACGTCAGCGGATCAGTCCATAAATGGGGCTGCGTGTGTTTGTGTGCGGGCGTGCGCCTGCGTGCGCTCGCAACTGTGTGCGTGCGTCTCCGCGTGTGTTATCTTTACCGAGAATCTCCCCTCTCTCTCTCTCTCTCTCTCTCTCTCTCTCTCTCTCTCTCTCTGCACTCTCAGCTCTGCAGAGTTGGGGTGGGCGTCAATAACAAACCTGATGGTAGGTTTCATTGCAAAAATCAGATGAAATTCTTTTGGTAGGCCTATTTATTTAACGAAAAAATAAACAAACAAATGCATTCTGCAGAAATAAGGATTATCATTAATAATATACTGGAATGTTTCATACAGCTAATGTGTAATGTGCTTTTTTCACAATGTAAATGTTGGCCTTTGTGTGTCGGTTTTTCCGCTGCGATCAATTCGTGCACTTTGGGGGTGCTAAAAGGATTTGGCGAAATCTGGTTTTCAATTAAGGACGTTCAGTTTTCTTTGAATATAAATAATAGGCGTTTCTTTTTTAATAAAACTCGATTTCGGATTGTGCTTGCCCACGTTGCCACAGCGTTTTCATTCATGAAATGTCATAACTTGTCTGTTTATCCAAGCTCACGGTCTAATATCAATTATAAATAGGCTATTGATTATTTTGGTCTATAGATGGCAGAAATCTCGACTCTCGGGCTGAGCGGGCGTCACGATATATTTAGAGTGAAAATTAATCATCTTAATCATTATGGAAATGTAGGCTACATCGCCCGCCGCCGCCGTCGCTGCAGCTTTAGTCACCACCACCACCACCATCATCTTCATCACCAACACCTTCATCCAATTAGCAGGCTTGTTTAAACAAGTTCTGTCAGGAGGCGAAGCCATGAACCTTATTCCGAACCTTTAATTATCAGTTATTCGTCACAGTGGCGTGATGGTGATTTTACAGCGATGAAGCCCACGATGAAGATATTAATACACAGTGGATGTAGTTATTCTGACTGTAAAGACATCTTATACGTCGGACCACTGCGGGACTACAAGGATGCATGATGCTCTGTGCGCGCGCGCGCGCCTGTGTGTGTGTGTGTGTTAGAGAGAGAGGAAATGTTAGATCATGCCGGCAAACCATTCAAGTGTGTCTCTCAGCATGTGAACATGCAGCACATCACTGAATCCAAGCAACTTCCCGGAATAATAAAACACATATATATATATATATTTGTATTTGATGTGAGTCAGGATTGGTCAAATTTATAGGCTGATTTTCTTTTCTTTTTTGCATTTTTATGAGGGGAAATATCTCATTTCTGTCCCCTATTTGGTATGAGAGATGTATCTGTAGCTACATAGGGTGGCAGGATATGTCATATTGAACTAAGCATTATGGCTCCGTTTTCTACAGCCTCATTTATGTAGCAAAGTAAAAATGCCTGCTTTTTGAGTCGGACCCTCATATAACAAATATGCCAGCAATTCCAAGTAATTTTGTGGCATGATTAGTGTGTTTTCCCTCAGCAGTGAACCATGCAAAGGTTATTGATGCTGTGGTGATATTGGATTTGGGGGGAGGAGGGGGGAGGCATAAGCCAAGAGAAGAGACAGACAGACAGAGACAGAGAGAGGCTTAATAGGCTGTGGAGTGATTTGCAGTCTATGCCACTATAGAAATAATGTATCAGCTGTATGAGGATGTGGAGGGAGGGAGGAGTACATATGGAGCTTAGCAGACTGGTCTTCTGTGTCTGCCTGATGATTACAATAAAGGTTATTGTCATCACAGGAGGGATGACATTAACTCCTCACTCCAGCGTCTGATTAGAAAAGGTCCTACACTGGAGTTTACCTGTCTACCAGTCTGGACTTTTCTCAAACTGTTCTCCAGCTCGCCCCTCGCCTCGTTTGACGTCATTCAACCTCACACACAAAAAAAATGTTTTCTCAGTTGACGTGTTTTCTTCTCAGGGAAGGAATGCATTTTCACTTTGATCAAAATACCCTCATCGCCTTCCTTTATCCCCAGTGAAAATGACATTTTGTGAAATGTCATTTCGTCCGTGTTACACGGCTCCTCTCCTGCAACAAGGAGGCATAATTCTACTTGTTAAGTGAAGCTTTCGGCAGTGCGGACCTGTCAGCATCGTGCTGCATTTGGCAAGAGAAGCCTTGAAAGGTTATACAAGTGTGTCATGTTGTCAGCTCCTGTGGTTGTTTCTTCTTTCTGCTGCACAAACGGGCGAAAAAGGTTGTTGAGCGGGGAAGATGTGAGGAGACCCAACTGTTACTGCAGATGTGTTTAGCCATGAATGAGTGATTAAGAACCTGTAGTAATTTGCCACGTGACATGCAAAAGACAAAAGGTTTCATCCCAGGTCCTCGTCACTGGCGCTGCATTGAGAAATCTTAAACCTCGAGAAATCTTACACCTCAGTTCCGATGAAATACTTTAGCAGTTTTCAGAGAGACTCCTGGTTGCCTTACAACAGCACAATGCTGCCCTGCTCCTGTTTGACCCTCGATCGGATGAGTCAGAAAGACCCTAACACTGGCTCACAGCTCCTTTTTGCTCCCAGCTATTAGACGTTTTGTTATTTTCATTCAGAAATTCGGCCCTTAAAGCTTCAGACACACACACGCCAAAAGGCTTCTCTTGATACGCTACCTTCATTTGTGTTGTATTTGCAGAAATGAGAGAGAGACTATGTTGTTGTTTTTGCTCTTCTAATGAGATGCCAAGTGATTTATTTATGAATTACTTGTTTGGAACAGCCCCCTTGTGCAGTGTGCATTTTTTTTATCCTCTTTGGAGTCATGTCGCTCAGTGATTGCTGATGCAACTCTTTGTCATCCAGAGTTTGCCCTCACCTCCTGTGAGCCTTCGGGGAGGGCTATATCTATCTTGGCATGTCCCCGGGTGTGTTGGAGGTGGGAGTGACTCATTAAGCAGGTGTGAGCATCCACTCCCATACTGCTACATGCCAAACAAGAGCTCTCCTGCTCATGAGCTCGTGCAGGGAAGAATCATGATGGCAATATAGCAAACACATCACAATAAATCTTTGCACTGGACCAGGGCCAAGTCACAAGGATAATGAGCTGCTATTTCCCCATTATGCTCACTCTTGTATTCATCAGAGGTGGGGTTTCCAAACGTTCATCACCCATTGAAAGGTTGCGGCTCCACTGACATTTTTATTTGAATTCTGCGTAATATAAAGGGAATGAATTGTTCCCAGTTTGTTCCCGATGAGGGGAAACGGAGTATCAAGAAGCAAAGCGGTTTCATTCTCCGAGTAAGCTCTGTGTATATAATTTCAACGCGTTTGTTTAGCTGACATTTGGTAATAATAACCTGTGAAAGCTGGTTACTACACTGCAGAGCACTTGCAGGGGAGTCATCCATCTGTTGTGGAGATGGCTCACTTTAAAAGCAAGGAGAAGCAGAATTGTTTTCAATAAGTTCACATCTTTGTTAGCCTCCAGTGCCTGTTGCCATCCAAATGTTTTAACACACTTAACATTTTACAGCAGCAAAAAAGATTATCCTCCTCCAAGCTGATGTTCAGGGGTTCATATATGACAGAAATGACTCATTATGTGGAGTACATTATATGAGAAGATGGCGAAAATCTTCTTGGGTTATATTCAGGATGTAGAAAGCAGATTGAGGAAGACTCATGCTGCCTGAGATGCATAAACGTTCCCAAATATATACTCCAGACTCAAACACCTTCTTTCTTAAAGCTTATGTTGATATAAATCACCTCGCCTGCTCACTATCTGCAGACCAGTGCAAGAAATGCTTATTTTTAATTCTCTGAATATCTAATTTTACACAAGTAGGCCATCTGTAAATGGCACGCGGTGTATCACGACTTGGTGGAGACGCGCTGTTACGCAAAACCCTTCAAAAAAAAGAAAGAAAACCACGCCGCCTCTTTGCCCTCGGTGAGCAAAATACGAAAGAGGAGAGGCTTCGCTTGTGCTTTATATATTGCCAGACTTATTATGGTATTGATGCAGGCTGCACGGTATGCGGACAAACAAAAGCACATAATGCACGCTGAAAGCGCATTAATAGTTCCGCCTCGGGGCTGTTTAAAAAGGAGTTTGTTGGCGACCAGTCAGCGGCAGGTCACATGTTGCAGCGTCATTGTGTAGTAAAGTTACTGTAGTTGCAAAGAGGCTCCTCATTTCAGCTCCAGAGGTCTCTCATCCCGTGGTGCTGCTGCTGCGGCGTTTCAGCATGCGACAAGTTCAGTTTCAGACGATCTCCAAAGGAGCCGTGCAGCCATGGGAGTGCATTACCTCATCCATGCAATTTCCACCATCAATAATTTAATCTATTTGCTCCAAAGCTGAAGAGATATCCTGAAGCTTGTCGGGAGAGTACAGAGAGGAAAATATCGCTTAAGTAAATTACTCAGGGAGTTGTCCAAAACATCCCAGATGACACTACTGTCCTGTTGAATGGTCTGTTTTACGACTGGGCAGTAAAAGGTATGTGTCTGTTTGTTTTTTCACAAGTTTGTTTAAGCACTTTGGCTTTGTTTGATGCTGCTTGACAAGAAAAGACAGAGGTGTGTGTGTGTGTGTGTGTGTGGTGTTGGGTGGGGGTGGGGGGTGGAGGTAGGAGGGGGAGGAGGGGGGTCTAAAAGTAGCTCTATCAAGTCCGGTTATCCTGCGAACAGACAGCGCCGCAGCCCGAGAGGGGATATGTGTAACCTTATCCTCTCGTTCATTAATAAAAAACGGAGTTATTATGTTGATTGGGTTTCCAGTGGAGAGCACGGGCTCAGCAGATGTAACCACGAGGGGGAGAAGAAGAAGAAAAAAGACATTATTAAAGCAGCCGGAGCGGTGTGACTTGTTATTAGGAGGCTATTTCTCGTAAGTGACAAAGTGGAAACAACCCAGCGTGCCTCTGTATGAAACCAGCCACGTTTGAACATTTAACGGCAGCTTTATGGCATAAATAGCTCAATAAACTCTTTGTTCCGGGTGTCTAGTCTATATTTATACCCCTGACACTGTGAACAAACAAACAAAACAAAACAACAGTTTTTTTTATACTTGTTTTAGAGGTGGGGAAAAAAACTTTGATGAACTCATTAAGACTTTACAGGAAACCCGAGACCTAATCGCCCAGCTACGTCGGCCAACATACACCGTTGGGTCTACTTGGTGTTGTGTGTTCGCACTGAATAACTTCAAATTACTGGCCGGAATGAACGCGGATTAAAATAAAAATAAAAAATCCCATTTATAGAGTTGTGGAAAACTGGCTCCTGTGTGACAGCTTCATGTGAACATATCTTGTCCAAGAACTTCATAGCAGCTCACAAGGGCCGGTTAGAGGACGGTTTACTGATGAATTAATGATGTACTTTCCAAAATAAATGCAAACTAGGGCCAAATCTTGTCAGAGTTGTGACTAAATAGCATATAAGTGATTTTATATCCTATTTACAGTCACGCACAACAAAAACAGGTTGTGCATCCTGGAAAAAGAAGATGTTTTTGGCTGTTCTATCTATCTATCTATCTATCTATCTATCTATCTATGTAGATCTATCGTGTTTCACAGGAGGGAGGGAAGGAGAGATGGGAGGAAGGTGGAAGGAGGGAGAAAGAGAGGGAGCTCTCACTATTTCACGGTCTCACACGCCATCTAGTGTCCAAACTCGGGAACTTCAGCGCTGTTGATTTGAAGCTTGATGTCTGTTGGTGGCATTTTAGTGGTGAGGTTTCAGAGTTGCTGATTCATGGGTTAAAATGAACTATGGGCTTTTTTTGTTAAGATTATAATTGGAAACCAGATTTCAGAGTGCAGTGACGCTGATAAACTGGAGTATGTGGCCTCAAACGAGAGTCAGTTATGATTTTACCATGCTGCATATGTTGCTACTGTATTCTTTCAATTGGCCACCGTTGCACTCGGCGTGGGAGGGAAGCAACGGCTCATTTGGATAGCACAGATCACTCAGCAGCTATTTGAATGCCGGGCTTTCTGTGGCAGTGGCCGGGGTCGGCCTGGAGGCCAGGTATAATCCCTCAGTGGTGCTCATCTATTACTAAACGTGCTCTGAAACTGTGTCAGATTGAAAACAGATCTCATGGAAGTGAGCTTCCACATGTGTCAGCCATTACTGCAGACAACTCTAATTGCCTTTTTTAAGTGCTGCATTGTGGCACACATGGGGTCCTCGTGCCTGTTTGCTTGTTTTTTAATTCAAACTGAACATTTGCCGTTGTGTGCTTTATAGACACTGAACGTGACAAAACATGTTGCTAGGTAAAAAGCTCTAACCAACATGGTTCTTGAGGAATTGAACAAAGACGGATGCCCACAAGGGAGCAGTGGTAGCGAGCAGAGAACAAATGTTGCTATAGGTCATACATTTCTATTCAAATGTGGTGGGCACATTTCTCTCTTTCATCTCTCCTGTTTGATGCTTATTTTCCCTTCTAACGGATCCTAAGGTATCACCTGAAAGTGTGCAGACATGTGCAGGGAGGCTGGGGAACATTTCTCAATGTGTAATAATACTAGCCATGCTAGTCCTTTCATGCCGTAGAGAAACTTTTCAGCATCTGTCAAAGGAGGCATTTATCACTTTAATCCCCACCTGGCACAAAGAATAAATGCGAGGGTAAGTTACATATCCCCACCATACAGCCGTGTGCTCTCAAAGCAGATGAACAGGTGGTCATCTAGAGACGTCAAAGCCAAACAGTAGACCACACAGAGTCCACACAGTCACCTGCTCCTATTGTTCCGGGTGTTTCAGGCTCTAGGTGTGTTGTCAGTGAATAAAGGCGTGTTTGAGCCTTTATCTTCCTGGTCACAAGAATTGGACTCATACTTGGACGGCCATGACACAGCTGGATTTGTAGCATGGCAATGGCTCCGTGCTCCACCACTTCTCTGATATGAGATATTTTTATAACCAAACCGACTGTCACTGAGGTGCTTCAGAGGCTCCAAAAAGATCTTATTCCAAACATTCCTCCATATGTAGTTCCTCCCTTGCTTTATTATTCATGCCCATTGTGTTAACTCGCAAGCCGCTTTTTCATTAACTGCGAGATCCAGAAGTGCACATAAAATGTTCCTTCACTGGATGGATAAAACAAGAGAAAACCAATCAGTTGTCACATTTAGCCTCCAGTAGATATAAGCCAGAGATTCTCCGCCAGTCCCACAGCAATTAAATGATTCATTGGCTTTATCGCATTTTAACAGGATGTTGATTGAGAGCATAAGCCATATTGATTGTCCTGATGGAAACAGGAAATCACAGAGATAGAAATAAAATCATTTGTTGTTCCCGGTGTGAGGATACCCGGGGGAATGGCATGCAATTGCACACTGTTGAGTGGCATTACCCCCAGCAACCTCCTCCCCTCCATTCTCTCCCCTATGGAGACCTGGAAGAGACGTCATCTGTGGTTGTTATGCTGCGAAATGACGCTGGCACTCTCTCCACCCCCTGCTACTGCAATATTACCCCTGTGGTCTGTTACGGAAGATGCAGCACTCTTCGTCTGCACCATTTCCAGCATGAAGTTTGACGCCTAACCGTAATCAGCCCTCAGCCTTCATTTCCTTCATGTGGAAGTGGAACCATCTGAGTGCAATGCTGATAATATCAGCCTAAATGCATCCTACACATAAAGCTCGTGACTGGCCTCAATCCCGTAAACCTACATGATTTTCTGTGCTGGGAAGCCTCACAGAAAATCCTCGTTATTGGAAACAAAACCTTCACAATATTGAAGGGTTAATAAGATTGATTTTGTGCATGCTAAATAGGCTTTTATTAGCAATATTTAATGAAAAAATGGATAATTAGCTCCTTATTCTTGGCTTTGTCCTCATTGTTGTTTTAATTGGTGAGAGGAAAAATACCCCCATCTCCCTGCAAACACATACAAGCCAGCCCCTCCCCATGCCCTCCCTCTAACACACACACTCACATACTCTGCAAGAGCACGTCACTGAGCTCGGGGAATGAGTGGCTCATTAAGAAGAAGGATGTGATATTCTGAATAGAGACTGTGAGACTCCCAGCACGTCTATTTTTAGACGAGATATCTCTATGGCAGTCACCGTGGTGTTGGTTAATTGCAGCCACGGCCCCAGATACCAATTAAGAATGAAACAAATGCTTTTAAGGTGGGGTTTTTGCTCCTCCCTACTGTAAAGGTCCTCGTGTCCGTTCCGAGTGCACAGGCAGGAGTGTGTTTGCTCGCAGTGTTTTCCTGTATCAAGTTGGGACATGCAGAGTGCAGTCAAAGCCTCGGCCAGTCTATTTTTAAATGAGCCCCTGTGGAAAGCAAGATCTAGATTTTCTTTTCATTATGGTTGCTTTTATATCTCGGGCTGTTGGATGTCCACCAATTCATTGACTTGCTGTGAATCTTAGAAACCTTCTGAAAGGTAAGGGATGCATATGTGCTCAGGCGACTCGCTGGTTAAGGATGTATGTACAGTATTTCCTCTACACCTGGCTCCTTGTGGCTCTTTCTTCCCCCCCCTGGCAGGGCTTTGCATATCTTGTGAGCTGCTCTCCGGAGCCTCGAGATCGGTACTTTACAGTGCAGGGAGGATGACACATCTTTCTGTCATTCAGCGTCCTCATGACATCCTGTTAGTTCATCCTGCAGTGCTCTCGCCGTCCACCTGCCAAAAAAACAAACAGTGTCCCTCAACAAACTCCTGATTCCCGATTGTGACTAGAAGGTTTAGTATCAGACCATTCTTGCAGCACAGACCAGTTTTTTCTTTTTAATAATAATAATACTGCAGCTGCGGTGTTTGTCAGAACTGACACAAACACACAAACATTTCCACAAGTGCCATCCATGTTGGTGGTTCCCTGTGTGCTGATAGTGGTGATTTTGTTAGTGGGGGTAATGTCATAGTCAAAAGACAATACATGAGCTCTTCAAACAAACAAAACAAACAAAACCATGTCCTTATGTCAACACACGCAGAGCCTTTTCCAGATTTTGCCAGTTTACAATTGACCATCACATGGTTAGAGCCCAAAATGCATCCACCTGTCAATTTTATTATTAACATATTACAAAATCTTACAATTCAGGTAACTACTTACCTTAATAAACATGAAGTTTAAAGAATATGGGGAGGGTGTGAGCTTTCAAAACTGACAAGACAACACAATGATTCAGGCAGTGAGGGATGAACGACAGGTTTGGCCATTATAAAACTGCACATTCTTTCATGCTCAAGAAATAAACTGTACAGTTTAACACACCAGAAAAAAAAGCTCATAAATAATAGCAACCCTGTAAGGATGTAGTGACATCTATTTGTGTAATCTTATCTTTTGTAATAAGCGTACTCTCTGATGTTCAGCACAGCTTTTGTGCATTGCTGCCAGCAAATAAAAATCTAAGCCAGACCTCACATAGGAACAGAGTGATTACAGTTTGCAAACAATTTGAAAACACTGATGACACGGTGCCAATATCAGTTTAATAATAAAAACACTTTGTGATTATTCCAAAGCTACCAGCTCCCCTTTTGGCTTGCAAAGAAAGAGTAGAAGGTGTAAATAAGAGGCTTACATGGTGCATTATGGATCAAGAATAAGCTAACTTCATTGAAAATGCTCTTTGACTAACGGTCTTGTTCTCTCTCCCCCCTCCTTCCCTCTTGTGTTCTGTCTTTCTCTCCCCTTCCAGTTCCACCAGGTTAGAAGAGTGATGACCATCCTGTTCCTTACTATGGTTATTTCATACTTCAGTTGCATGAGAGCTGCGCCCCTGAGAGACGCCCCGGGCATGCGGGGCCATCGGACGGAAGGCTACTTGGGCGCTGCTGCGACGGCCGCACGAGGCCATGGGACTCCACAGAGTGGTGGTGGGCCAGGCCAGCGCGGGGAACTGCCCTCACTCACAGACACGTTTGAGCAGGTGATAGAGGAGCTGCTGGAGGTGGAGGGAGAGGCGGCACAGCTGGGACAGGGGGCTGATAAGAGCCAGGGAAGTGGGGGCCCATCCTCTGTGGTCACCACAGAGACCAAGGATGTCGACCTGTACGACTCGCGGGTGATGATCAGCAACCAAGTGCCTTTGGAGCCGCCGTTGCTCTTTCTTCTGGAGGAATACAAAAACTATCTGGATGCCGCTAATATGTCCATGAGGGTGCGGCGACACTCCGATCCCTCACGGCGCGGAGAGCTCAGTGTGTGTGACAGTATTAGCCAGTGGGTGACAGCTGTGGATAAAAAGACGGCAATAGACATGTCTGGGCAGACAGTTACCGTCATGGAAAAGGTCCCTGTCCCCAATGGCCAACTGAAGCAATACTTTTATGAGACCAAATGCAACCCCATGGGGTACACAAAGGAGGGCTGCAGAGGAATAGACAAGCGGCATTATAATTCCCAATGCAGGACAACCCAGTCCTACGTGCGAGCGCTTACCATGGATAGCAAAAAGAAGATTGGCTGGCGGTTTATAAGGATAGACACTTCGTGTGTATGCACATTGACCATTAAAAGAGGGAGATAGTGTATAAAATGTATAGATTTTATTGAAGAGTTTAAAAAAGAGAATAAAGAGAAAATATCTATTTGTATATATACATAACAGGGTAAATTATTCCGTCAAATGAAAATTTTATGGACTGCATGTAAAAAAAGATGAAGTTTATACAGTAAAAGTGATACTACAGTCTATTTATTGAACATATTCATGACCTTGTAAACAATTAAAAAAAATCTGATCAGTCATTTGCGCCCAGTTTAAATTACTATATCACATTCCTCAAGACATTGTGATTTGTTTACGTTGCCAAGAATTAGAAAATGAAGGAAAAAAACAGGCAAGGAATGAGAGAGGACAGTTCCATCTTCAAAAGCTTGCATGCTGCTTCAATTGTGAATTGAGAAATTCTCCACTTACAAAAAAGGATATGATGCTGACCAAAAAACATTCCGTTTACATATTCAGCAGAAAACAATTTTCCTCTCAAGTAATTTATCTGTTTACTGTTCTAAACTTCTCAAGGTAATGTTGGAATTACATACTATGTCAAGGTGCTGTTGTCAAAGCTTTGCTGTTTATTTTTTTATCCCCACCAGAGGACAAGATATATATAAAAAAAAATTATTATATATATATATATATATATATATATATATATATATATATATATATATATATATATATACAATTTATTCATTGACATGTTTCTGGGTTAATATTATTCATTTTGTATGTTGTGAAGTTGTTTGCAATATTAAACTGAAATATTTGAAGAAATAAAAATGACTATAGGCAACTGAAAAACAAAATCAATGTCGATAAAGTTTCAACAGTGCATTTCCAGGCAGGATAAACTTTATTATGCAGACAGGCAGGCAGGAAGGAAGGCAGGCACACACACACACGCACAACGCTGCCAAAAATGAACAAATCAAACTCATGAATGACCAGGATGCGCAATAATAGTGAATGTATATATATTTAAGATTTTACAGGCTGCAAGAAAATCATGCATTTTCAGTAGCAGAGGAGTCCATGCGTTGGGTAACGTACAGCAGCAGCAATAATGACAGTGTCACGGGTGGAGAGAGTGTATGTTTTGCAGCTCTTGGCGTTATTTTGAGGAGGGAAAAAGTGGAAAGATATTCCTAAACCACTTCCTGCTCCCCACCAACACATTACTTACACATTTACTGTGTGTCTTTTGATACTTTGGTGTTTACACACAGGTGTTCAGAGATGTACATAATTTTAACTCCAGCTGCACTTGTGATATTTCACAATTACAAGAACATAACATCACAAGAAAAGCGCCTACACATACAAGTGTAGACTAGTACAAGTCGGGTATGGTTGCACATGAAGCATGCCTGAGTTTGACAGTGATGGATTCACCCACCCATACATTTGTGTACATAAAAAATATACTAACCCAACATTTTACGAGTGCATGGTAATCCCATCTTTAAATCTTCTACAAAAGAACGATCATCATAGATTTTAGGCAGCTGTACATTCACTGAGATCAGAAGGAAAAGCCATTATAGGTAACTGGTTTGGTATCTGGGTAAAAAGACCACTGCAGTTTATAACTCACGCATTACATAGTGACAACCCCTTGCTTACTAAGTCTTGACGCCGTAGTTTAAGGTTGGAGGGGGATAACAATAAAACTTGTTCTTTCAATATCATGAAACACTTCCAAATGTATCCATAATATGACAAAGCCCAGACAGAGAAAACACTCACATATAAAAAGAAGAAGATACAAAGCTTCATGAAGAGCTTCAATTATGTGCTACATTTGATCCCAACTGCCTCATTTTACTTCTTCTTCATCAACCTGAAGGTAAGTGTGACCCCTGAAGAGAACCGGATCTGGCATTTTGAGACTTTGGAAAACAAATGGCTGAAAAGAGAAAAGAAAAAGATGTTCCACTTTCTTCTCTTGGATCCTCCAGAGGAGGCAGATGAAGATGCTGTAAGTTACCTTTCTTCTACAGAAGCTGAGAGTCTCCACGCCACCTTGAAAGATGACAAGCATGCAGTAGTGTCTCTCAAATTATACATTATTATCAAACTTGTCATTGTCCACAAACCAAGTAAGAATTAACATTACCCTAAGTCAATATATTATCCTACGCATTTTTTCCGCTTTGCTCTTCAAAGAAAATCCACCTTAAGACAGAATTGGAATGATTGATTAAAATTCAATCTAACGTGTCTGAACACTACACATCTGCATAGAGGACAATGAATCAAACCTTCTGCAAAGTATTTTAGACAAGGTATTCCAAGCTGCTCCATTTATCATGAGTAGAAGCCATGGGCTATTTCTATTTAATAGAAAACAGAAGACTCTGAAATCACCAGTTGTCTTTGAGCCAGGATGAAGCCCATGTTTGCAGAAAAGGCAAGCCCACATCGTCTTTTGTGATCATAAATCATGCATGCGACTAGATCTTACTATATGATGTAGTATTTCTTTGACCCAGAGCTGTAAGATTAAAGATTAAAACAAGAAGAAGAATAAGAAGAAAAATCTACTCACTCTACAGTAAATAATGGGCCTATTGTATATATAGAGAGAAAAGGACAAAAAAAAAAACACTTAATGTGAGTCATTCAGGTGTGAAGTGCCTCTGGCCACGCCCCAACCCGTGATGTCACAGCAGGTGTATTTCATCAGCTGTAAAAGGCAAACATCTGGTGTGTCATCACCAACTGGGGTGTGGTCAGAAGTGAATCATGCTTGAATGTTTCAGCCCACAGAGAGCAGTGCAGCAGCAGTTTTCTGCAGACTTATGTACTGGAGTTGTGCTGCAGTCGACCAGTAGAGGGCAGTAGAGAGACGGTTCCTCCCAGGTGTCAGCAAAATGCCAAAGAAGCTTCTGGCTGGTCCGTTGTCACTAATACACAGGACATTATCTGACAATCCCATGAGCTACGAGCATCCATGTAGACAGTACAGCTGTTAAATGAATGATGCACTAACCCAGAGATGACAGCTGATTTTGCTGATTGTGTGATCATTAAATCGTGATGTGGGATCATAGTGGGCACAGTGGGCACCTTTCATCACCTTTTTCCTGGATGCTGGCGAACGAGACCCTACAGTGGGCTTAACACGAGGCACCAAAGGACAACCCCACTGTCCATATTCAGTGTCAACAGTAAACAGAACTTACACAAACCGAAACCTAGATACTTACAGATAAACCGGAGTCACAGTAGTATCCAACATCTGGAGTGGGAATCAACAGCAGAATATGATCAGTACACTAAAGGTGTGAGGAGGAAGAATCCTGAAGAATAGAAATAACATCCACTGCGCACGACACTACGCATGGGTGATATTGTGATATAATGATATGATATATTAAATATGATATATATAAGAGTGATATATGTAAATATGGATGTGGTATTACATAAATACGTAATTACTTCTGGGTTGTTTGGAAATGTAGAATTTATTTATGTATTTAATAGTTTCGAGATAAATAATCTAAAACGTTGAGTGATTCACAATAGTTGGGGAGGAGGCGTTCAGTGTTAGCTCACGATCATCCAGTAACTATGGAAAAGAACATGAGTTCGGGGGCTTATCCACTTTACGAGGATTACCTGAACGCACCATGACACTGGCAGCTAGCCTAGCCGGCTAACTTGGCTAATCTGATTTATCGTCTCGGTTAAGCGCACGTAACGTTAGCCAGGATTACCAAATTTAGTTTTCTGTATCTAACGTTTAACGCAATATATATCTGACGTCAAATAGGCACTCATTTCAAGAATGGCATCGCTTGGGGAGCCTGTGCGGTTGGAAAGAGGTAAAGTAATTAGCTAGCTAGCGTTAGCTTAGAAATATTTGTTGTGATACCAGGGAGACATTAACCTAGCTTAGCTAGCGTTAGCCAAATAGAGCTGGGGATTGTTCTAGACAGCATACCTTTTCTTTTTTAGTTGGCCAACGTTGCGTTAACGATGTCTTGCGGATAGCTAATGTTTATGGCTTTGACTAATTATGTATATTCTGGGCACAGACCTAAAGCAACGATAGTTTTTACGGCTGCATTGTTTTACTTTGCGGACTAGCTAACAAGCTAACATTAGTGACAACAGACAGTCATCAGTTAACCAAGCTTGTTTGTCAAAGGTTCAGTGTATGTTTGCATAACAAAATTGAAGCTTCATACACGTTATTACTCCAGCTTCAGCATCATTAGCTGCAAGGATTTTTTCAACCTCAGTCTTTTTTTTTTTTTTATCGACATGCTTATACTAGCTCCTGCTATGTCTGCTAATTCGCTGTGGTTGGACAGGAACATTATAGAAAACCTAGGTTTTTATTCTAACAAATACCACGCATGTAATGTTAATCAAGGCTGCAGAACAGCATAAATAAATATACGTGAAGTAATCTCTTTGCTATTGTGTATATTGAAATATTGAAGAAAGTTGTAGCTAATTCCGAATTAGCTAATTTATAGTAACGTTAGCAATGAGGAAAGATTAAGAGAATAATGACTTTTCTTTATTCTAACTATTTCAATATTTCATTATGACAAAATAAACATAGAAACAGAATATTGGAGGATAAAGGCTGGTATTGAAATGTACTTAATGAAGGTGCATTATGTCATTTAGCACTATATCTTGCTCTAAAGCGTGATATAGTGAAAGTTGCCCCACTGATTTATGCAGCTTCATTATTATTTTTGTTTATGGTAGATAAACAGTGACGCAGGCCAAGACAAGCTTAGTTGGTATTTATAATCAAATCAAATGTAGTGCAAGTCAAGGTCTATTAAATCTCAAACTAATTAAAGATATTCCATAAAATGTATTCTTATTTTAATGATTATTGAAATCATTTAGACATTTATTAAGTGGTACCACTAAGCATTTGTTTAGCTTGTTTGTAGTTCCTTGCTTTGTAGTTTTATATTGGTACACATTGAGTACTGACATTCACACAGGCAACAGTCATTGCCTATGTGAATGTCTCCATGTGCAGATATCAATGAAAACCTTGATGGTGGTGTGTGTGTTCTTGTTGACAGATATTAGTCGCGCTGTTGAACTGCTTGATAAGCTCCAGAGGACAGGAGAAGTGCCTCCCCAGAAGCTGCAGGCGCTGCAGAGGGTCTTACAGAGTGAATTCTGTAATGCTGTCAGAGAAGTGAGACATTTTGTCCTTGTTATTCTTAAAACACCTAACTGTAAGGTGGCATTGGTTCACCTTTCTCTGCTGATGTTAAAGTTAATTGTTGTTGTTTGATGACTTTTTGTTCACCTTTTGGAAATATAGACAGCCTTTGCTGGGATGTGATGAAATATTGTCCCACAATGTCTCTTCAGGTTTATGAACATGTGTATGAAACAGTGGACATCAACAGCAGTCCTGAGGTCAGGGCCAACGCCACAGCTAAGGTAGACTCAAGTTAAATACCATCTAATACACAGCATTTGACTTGTGCACATCGTTTTCTTCAGACCATCATCTCTTAATTTAAAGGAAACTTCCTTTAAATGTCCTTGCCACTGTCGCCAAAGTGCTTGCTCATGGTGGGAACTGTTGGGTCTCTGTAATAACATAAAGAGTCGGTCTAGACCTGCTCTATTTGTAAAGTGTCATGAGATGACTTTTGTTGTGATTTGGCGCTATATAAATAAAATTGAATTGAATTGAATTAATTTCGGACCATTTGTTCACTAATTGTTCACTCGTTGGAACACTTCACATGTTGTGTTGAGTGCAGTAAGTACAGTATATTTGAAAGGTTTAACAACACCACTTTGTTTATTTGTAGGCTACTGTGGCAGCTTTTGCAGCAAGTGAGGGACACTCACACCCACGTGTCGTGGAACTGCCCAAAACAGAAGAAGGCCTGGGTTTCAATATAATGGGTGGAAAGGAGCAAAACTCACCTATATACATCTCACGGATCATCCCAGGAGGCATTGCTGACCGACATGGAGGCCTGAAGAGAGGCGACCAGCTTCTCTCTGTTAATGGGGTGGTATGTTCAATTCACAGAATCATGACTTACTCCAGGATGTTGAAGCTTTAGCATGACACACACTTCAGTCTGATGACATTTTGCTGACAGTTCATGCATTTCCATATATAGTAAAATACAAAGCAAAAAGGCAGTATGAATCTGGGAGGACGTAAAATTGAGCACAGATACAGTACGCATTTACATTTGATTTACACACCGGCGTTTATGTGCCGTTTAAGGGGTCATTGTTTTCACCATGAATGCTGTTGTTCTGATGTGTAGACAACATAAAAGGTCACATTAATACTCCGATTGTCTGTCCAAAGCTGACCTCTGCTTCCTTAGCAGAGAGCTGGGTTGAAGTACTTTCTTTCATTTTTAGTATGCTCGCCTCCAAGAAGGACAGAGGTGTCATCATCATCATCATCATCACATTGTTGGTTTAGTAGTAGAAGCTGTTAAACAATGGCAATTTGCCAGTTAAAAGATTTTCAACAGTCTCCTTGCTCACTGAGCTTGCACAAAGCAGCTATTAGAAGAACTACATCTTAAAGGTGCCCTGCAGAGTTTTTGGCCTCGGGTAGTGCTATGGAGCAATGTTTTTAACAGTTGGACCTCGATTTGTCAGTGAGGACTCTCAAGCATGTTTCCGTGCACGTAGATGACGTGTACTATGTCCTGCTGATGGTTTTATGTTAAAAACGTAGGGAGAAGAAGACTGCTTGCAAGAAAATCTGGATGTAAACAATGTAGGTTTGTTTTATGAGGACGGAAATGCATTCAACATGTTTATTAGGCCTCAAGGATATGCACAATGTGTTTTGGAAACAGTGAATGTAAACAGGCTCTTCCACATTAGCTGCAGCGTTCAGCACTTTGTGGCCGCAGCTTGCTGTGCTCAGGTACGTTAAAATTCCAGGATCAGCTACAGACAATCATCCAACTGACTTTGTTTATTGCTCAGTTTGTTCTCTCAGTAAATTTCCAAATTACAAACTTTTATGTGGGATGTTGAACCAGGCTGCCAAAGCTTACGTTAGAACTATGTTCACTCCAGTACCTATAAAATACTGAGGTCATTGTTTGTTCCAAAGTTTCTACTTACCTTGTTGATCTTGTGCTTAACAATTGCCCGTAGTATATTGCTTTTTGAATTATAAACCTATGTAAACGTTACATTTTACTATAGTTGTTATACCTCTTTGTGATTAAATCGTACAATACATTTCTGTGTTTTGTTTTTCAGAGTGTGGAAGGTGAGCACCACGAGAAAGCTGTGGAACTCCTCAAAGCAGCTCAGGGCACAGTGAAGCTGGTAGTAAGGTACACCCCCAAAGTCCTAGAGGAAATGGAGTCACGCTTTGAGAAAATGAGGTCGGCGAAGCGCCGGCAACAGAACAACTATCCCCAGTAGGATTTTTCCGTGTTGATGCCCAGCTCCTCCTCTAGCCTTCTGGCCATTTGTTCTGGTCTCTTTCTTATCTCCCTGCCCCAAAAAAACATAACAAACAAACAACTTTAGGTTTAGTTCCTACTCACATACTGTCTACTGTGCTTCTGCCGTTTTCTGTAGCATTTTTAATATTCACCATTGTTACACTGGACACTACAACTTTAGACAAACACTAGAATGATCATGATTGTCAGTGTAGGTGGTTGCTCACACGTGTGCATTATTTTTGAATTGACAATTTGAATGCAACTTTGAATGCTTTTGAGACCAACTACACAATTCCGTTGACTGGAAAGGTAGTGTTTTTAAGTCTTTTATCACAGCCACTACCAAGTGCCTCAGGGCAAACACGTTTATCTTATGTACTGTGTTCACCGTTCTTTTTTTTTCTTAATGGTTTAAAGTGAAGTACTGGCAATTAAATGCTTGTGGCAGGAATTACTACACGCTTTGCATCTGTTATTCTCAAAGATCATGTGATATAAACGCCTAGTAAACACATGTGAAACCCTTTAATTGTGCAAACTTTAAAAAAAAGACTGGCATGTCCGGAGTAGGGAAGCTTTGGAGGAGTTGATGACAGTTTGAATTAGTTCGAGAGAGATAGTTACATGTTTAATAATAAGGAAGGACACTTCAAAACAAAAGTGAGGGATTATCTTTAAGGTCAGAAGGTACTAAGTGATGTAATGTGGTCTCAGCCACCAACATTTTTACTTTTATCGGAGTAATAAAAATTCATAAGCATAAACCTGCAGTCAGCATGACATGAGATGAAACCTGTTCAGCTTCTGATTAATTTGTCTCGACAGAAATCAGGAATGTACTATATGTCATGTTTTTTCCTTTTCCGGTGCTTAATGAGAAGTTACTTAACATTTGTCTTTGATCTTTGCTTGTTAGCATTGTTTGCATCATTCAGTGAAGTTCAAAATGAAGGAAAATAAGACATTCGTAATATCACAACAATCTTTTTAAATTACAATAATGCCTAATGTGAGCTTTCGTCCTTGTTTTGATGAATGAGTTGGCAGATGTTGACATCACGCATACTGTATATGGCTACTGCATGTTCAGCAAGACTTTACTGTGTCTAGAGGATTATGCTGTAAATCTGTCGCATTGGCATATCATTCATTTTTATATTTTTCTGTCCGTTTTTAACATTTCTGTCATGCAGAACAAAAGTGTATCTTAAATCAAACATTTACTTCATTTGAACTTTTTTATCCTGGTAATCACGGACATCTTTATCACCGGTGCTGGGATAAGATTTATAGAAAAATGTCTGTTAAACAACCATTTACTTTTATGATGCTTATACTAATTAAGTAGAGCAGTATGTTTAAACCTTTTCTCTACAGTCACTACAGATTTATTTCCGTACCTACATTTAGTCTTTTATTCTCACTAACAATCGTCTTTACTCTATTAAAACCAACAGTTTAGTGGCACCCATGTACTGTATCTAATATAAAAAACAAGCTGCACATCATGTTGAAATAAGAATGATAATGACAAACATTTTATTACTGAATACTGCCAAACAGTCAGGTTTGTTCTGATATGTGGTTTTAAGCAGGCTAATGTCAAAACAGTGTCAATAACAAAATATATTGTAAATGTAGGTTCTCCTCTCACGTTTACATATACAACACTTACAAAGTTTTTATAGTTTTTAAGTGCTTGTTTGCAGAATGCATGTTTAGCTATCGTATCCATATTCCTCATATCATGAGAAAACTTCTTATGATGTGGAATATTAATGCTTAAAAAACCTTTCCTCATTGAGAAGCCCCTTATGCCTACATGCAACATGTCAGTCAAACAAGTCCTTACGTCATCGTTTTCATTCAATATAAAACAGCGAAAGTGAGTATTCAAAGACTTCATTTGCTTTTCCAGCAAAGGGAATATAAATGATTGTCTGTTAGAACCCCCTCATCATCCCGTCTTTTAGCGTGTAGGACAACAAAATATCCCCAGACCAAATTAAATTTCAGAGATTTATTGTGTTTTGTTTCCCCGGTAGATGCAATATCATGTATATAGCATAATGTAAACTAGGCATTAGCTGACTAAGCCATACTATTGTCCAGTCTCAGGATCAACACAGGAAGGGACAGGAAGGTAGTAACGACAAACATGGCTGTAGAAATTAGATGGATGATGGACAAAGTAACAGAAACTCATGGCGCTGAATGTTAAATGGATATCCAGTGTTTGGCACATGCTGTCATGACTGACATGTCATAATGCATAATTAAATAGCAAAACAGTTTTTGTGACCAAGGCATCTGAAATGAGGTTACTGATGTAGTGATGATGTAGTTACTTATTTTCATTTGGTGTTTTTGTTATTTTGTCCACCATCTCTTAACATACAATGAGGTTCAATAAGGGCAACTGCCTTTGACATCAATTGTTCAAGCACATTGTAAATAGTTAATTCAGAAGTAATGACATCCGTAGGTACTTTTTTGGCAAACATTCTCCAAAATATGCTTGTTTGCTTTCAGTGATCTGTTCTTTAGTGTAAATGCTTAAGATTACTTAACGTCACTAAAAGCACTGAAATGTATCACCAAATGCTAAATAATAGCATTATCAGTGGAAAGTTAGGGAAAGATTGGATTTTTCCACAAGAAAGTGAGTATCAGTTGCGATGGTAATCACATCATAATCTTCTCAATAATTGGAACTAAAATTGCAGTTTGCTTAAGTCAAATTTGGAGCAAACAAATCGCTCTTTGGCATCTTACATGTGTCCATTATTACCCTCCATGTCAACTCAAAGTCTGCTGTTCCTTTAAATATCAGCTTTTCTTCACTCAAGTCAGTGGAAGGTGTCTTAACTTTTAGCAAATTGTATGTTGATTTAATATTGCTTTAAATAGTGCAAGAAAAATAATGGTACATGATGAGCACATAGCCCAGTTATATGTAGTGGGTGTGCTCCCTGTAATCCATTACTCCTTATTAAAAAGCTGAATTTTGGGACAAAGTATAAACTAAAAACACACACACAGTACTGCAAAAACTGAATGCAAATCAATTATCTATGCAAGGTCATTTAAAAACTTTGGAAATATCCTGTAATGGTGCAAAATAGCTGTCATTTTACTGCAGAATTTTATTGAAAACTACTACTTCTAAGGCTGTGTGGACAAACATCTAATGTAATATGACATGTTCAACAATTTTGGGACCGCTGCACTCATTGGACACATTGGAGTTATGAGACATTTACAATGTTTGTTGTTATAACATTCTCATATTGATCACCACCAAGTAGTTGCAGTGCAGATGTCCATGTGATATTAGCTTTGCTATCTAATTAATGATTGTCAGGATGCATGTAGAAGAACAGGCTTGTGTGGAAGTGTGCTTAGCGATAGATAATTTCCATACGCTACTTTGAGCATACTTTTAGCAGATGTAATATAATGTATAGTCTGTCCCTTAATTGTGTTTTATCCAACACTAGCTTGCTAGATTCACTGCTTACACACATGTATAGTAAATCAGGAATAATGTAATGAGACTTGGTATTGATATTGCACAGTCACACTCTCCACTGAATGTCACTGACCATTGTCTAACTTAGTTGCAAAGTTTTGCAAAGTACCCTTCAACTTTCTACGCATTTTCCTTGTCTATATATTGGAATGGTCAATAGAGTATTTTTTATAATACTTTTCTTTTGATATTTTTCTCAATTTTTATAAGTGATTTTCCTAAAAACAAATACCAGGAATGATTGGTACTTCCATTTTGACTGTGTACCAGGGCCATATCAGCAAAGACTCTCTGGAGAGCAGCGCTGATGTAGGATGCTTACTGACACCTCTTGACTGTATGAACTTACAGGTACAAAGAGGTAACCTGTCCTAGATCAGCACTTCTTTTCTGAGATCTCAACTGATTTTCCTTTTCTTTCTAGTACCAAGACCAAACTTGCAACATTTGTGAAAACTTTGATAATGTTTTGAAATGTTTTAGCCAGTACTTGTTTAGGATTATTACCTGTAGACTGTATTGTGTTATTTTGTGTTCTCTGGTTTCTTACATAATTTACTGTATGTACATGGATGTGGAATGTAAAATGTTGTGATGTAGAACATAATAATAATTGGACTGGAGGCTAAATAAACAGTGCTTAAATGTATGACTTTTGAAGGCCTTCTTGAATCTTTTACACAGAACATTTATTTTAGTTTTAGGCTCAATGACATGGGGAACAACCACCAAAGGCAGTGAAAGAATAGTGTGAGGACGTGTGATCCGACCCCTTCATATTTTAAACAATAAGATGTTTATTGGCATGTCTGTTGTCATTTAGTTTTGTTTAGATTAGTTCAGAAGACGTACTTATGCTGCATACAGGCTGTATGATAGTCTTCATAATAATTGTCATGCCTAGACTCATACTGTATATGTATGGTAGATGTTTGATGGAAATTCAGCATCAAGAGCATCGACACGACACACAGTAAGAGCTGTTTTTGATGTCGAGGGAAATGGAAAATGTTTGCTGTCAAATGCTTTTGGAAAAAATGAACTTGAATTCTCAACTATTAAGACTAACAGTTTATTTTCTGACTAATCAGACACATTCTCTCGTTGACGTACACTGCAGCAGCTACGCCAATGAATGTTTCCCTTTTCCCTTTCAATGCTCCTCCTTCACTTTCTTGTCATAATTGTATGAAAAGCAGGAAATGACTTCAGAGATGGAAATAGAAACTTGGTGAGAGCATCACGGCAGTTCCAACATAATGGATATGATAGTTGGACTTAAAATGGAGTGTTTTCTAAAATTAGGTTCAAAACGTTCTAAATCCACAATTTCATGGGCAAAAAACTCAAATACAATTCTCTCTTTCCCTCCTTTGGAAGGCAAAAAAAAGGACGGCATGTTTCTCAATTCTCGTCATATTTAGTTGCGAATGAGAAATTCATGCAACACTTTCCCCAAAAGTTTGTAATGGTTGTCCTGTTATGTTGATCGTGAACTGGAGAGCAAGATAGGCTTTATTCATAAGTCAAAAGGAATTTGGCTCATAGGCCTTTTTCACAGCAGACATTTTGACTTTCTTGAGGCTAGTTGACAAGTAAAATTGGGTTGTAGCCTTTGGCGTCTTTCCCAAATGTCTGCTGCTCCTGTCAATGTTTACTTTAAGTGTTCTTAAAGCATTAGTTCTCTTTAAAGGGTGGTTTGATGCATGTATGGATGCATCTGGGTGAGGAGCTCTGTAACAGAAGCTCAGTGGTGGATCAGTGGCTGGTTGCCTGGAACCAGTGCATGTGACAGCGATTCATTAGAGCTGGTTGTTCACACTACAGCTTGAGACCAGAGCACAGCTGCTGGTCTCTCGTGGATGTGGCCCCGGTCCATTGCAGAGTGTCATGTGAGGATGGTTCACATCGTCTTTTCTGGCAGCCAAAATCAATCACACCCAGGAACGAGCCCAGCAGCAGCAGCAGGGGCTGAGGACGAAGCAGGAGGCCAAACTGGATCAGGAGCCAAATCAGCAACATATCTCTTGAATTTCACTGCTTTTTGTATTCTGGTGTCTTCATTAGAAAAATAAATAAACATTTACGTCATAGAGAAAGATTTAATTTTCTTTATTTTTTGAGATAATACCTCTTATGAATGGAACACTGAACTAACGCTTATGACTGCACAATAAGACCTCAGCATCATCCCCAGACCCAGAAACTTGAGCCGTATTGAGGCGCAGAGTTTACATTACACACTCCGGTACAGCAGGCAGCGATATACTTGCTTTGGGTCTTTTAATTGAAGACGAAGAAGAAGAGAGGCGTCTTCCGTTTTCACCCGGTGACGTAACTTCCTTTCTGTCCGTGCTAACCTCGAAGTGAACACGCGTTCGCCTGTCCAGCAAGTGAGTGTCTTTTTTTACAATATAAGAAATATATTAATCACGGAGAGGACAAGCTTGTTTTCGCAAGAAATAAGTAAACTTTCAACCCCAGTAGCTCAATCACTTTAAAGAGCGACATATTAGCAACATTTATTCCTTTTGAGCGCCGCAACGACGCCAGCGGCTAAGTTAGCTAACGTTAGTGTGAACAGGACTGAAGAACGCGCCGCCACATGGCTGTAAAAAGTGTAGCTAGACTTGTTTTCACATTTTAAACGATTTGTCCGAATTAATTTAACCAGTTTTCATTAGAGACTTAATGCTGTATACTTGCTAAGAGTTCTCGCCGTTAAATAACAGACTGCTTAGATTTGGTACCAGGCCATCTATCCTGCTTATACATCCAAAAAAACACCAAGCTGTTGCATTGACTTAAAATTATTATTTAACCCAATAACGTATCAATATTAAAATCATGCAAACGTATTGAGGGATGTGCGAAAGCTTGACCAAAATACAACATTTAGCTATATATAAAGAGTAACACAGTAAGTTAACACGAAGTTGGAAGATTCCGCTGCTTGACAGTAACGTTATTACTAAACCCTTTTTGCTGCCTTTTGAAATCAATTAATTGGGCTAATTAAGCGTAGCCTTTTTTTTCTATTGGCAAAGTGAGATTGTTTGGTTAGATGTGAAACATGACGTACATGAAGACAAATAAAATGCAAGGAAACGTGTTGGCAGCTGCCAACAATAAATGATTAGTCTGAGTTTTGCTAAGTATTAAAGTGCCTAAATTTTGTACACAACATGCCACTCTTTTTAGTCTTGTTTTGTTTTCCATCTGTTAATGTAAGTAGAGCTAATATGCGTTAAGAATTGCATCAATGTGTTTGAATGGATCTTGGCACAGAGGTTTTGCTTTTATTTAGAAAGTAAAGAAAAAAATGTTTCTGTCCATTAACACACATGCTCACAGTTTGAACCTTTCTGGTTATTGTTTTTACAGGATGCGTTACGTTGCTGCTTACCTGCTCGCTGCCCTGGGTGGCAATGACAAACCTGCGGCCAAGGACATCAAGAAGATCCTGGAGAGCGTTGGCATTGAGGCCGATGAAACACGTATGGACAAGGTACAGAGCAGTCTGCTCTTTATTGTGTTTCTGGTGTTGAGACAGCAGTTGTTCCACCAGCGGCTAGTAATTGTCTTTGTGATGTTCACTAATTTGATCTCTCAACAGGTCATCACTGAGCTCAGTGGCAAGAATGTGGATGAGGTGATCGCCACAGGTGAGTGTGCCAACATGCCATATGTCAGTGTGTAGTGATGAATTTTGGTTTTGCTGAAACGGCCAAGTCTGTTTGTCTCTGCCCATTAACGCAGCACCAGGCAGATGTTAAATATTGAAATGCACCCTCTGGATTTATCAAAATACATATTAACCAGGATTAATACAGTGGTGCCTCATTTCCTTAAAAAGAAAGTGCTACAGTTGGCCTGAACTTGATTCTGATGTTGGATATTGTGACTAGTAAATTCTCTTGGCACACAGGAAGAGTTAATTAAGAAAGGAATGAAAAAACACAAAAAAAAGTCAGAGGCAATCAGTGTTTATTTCACTTTGCTAAAATGGTAAAATAGATTTAACATGTCCCCACTTTAAGACCAGGAAAACACTATTTAAGCTATGTCAGAGAGATAACATACTGTTTCTGACCTCTTATTTTGTTTCTGACTGAGTGTCAATGTTATCACTTCTGCTTCTTGTCTGCCAACTCGTGTCTCCTCAGGTTACGGGAAGCTGGCCAGCGTGCCAGCAGGCGGCGCCGTAGCCGTTGCCAGCTCTGCTGCTGCTGGCTCAGGCGGAGCCGCAGCCCCTGCAGGTGAGCATGGCAGCTTAGCACCTTGTTTGTCTGTATCAATGACACTTGGCACATGGTGCCTTCACCTTGTGTGTTCATATGATTACATGCAGCCAAGTCAGTTAGTGACCATTAGTTAGTTTTTCATGGCATTCAATGTTACAAATCTACATGATTTAAACCTGACAGAATGTACAAGTCATGTTGGTGTCATCTGTTATAGATTTTAATTTTTTAAGTAGGGTTATTTTGGTGAAATGTAATATATTTCTTTTTTCATGTAAACCCAACAATAGTTGACTTAAAAATGATTGCATGAATTACCTTAGTGACTTCATAAGTATAGCTGTTTATTAAATATGTTGACTATAGCAGGAAATATCAAGTGCTTTTTGTTTTGCAGCTGAGGAGAAGAAGGAAGAGAAGAAAGAGGAGTCTGAGGAGTCCGATGACGACATGGGATTCGGCCTGTTCGACTAAACTTTTTCAGAAGATGAATAAACTTTATAAAGAAATCCAAACAATTTAAATGTCTTTGTCACTGCAGAATGAAAGTTTTATTGGTATTTAGTAGGGTAGAAAAAAAGTCTGTTTTAAGAGGTACAATGTGAGCAGGCTCCCGGGGAAAAGAAAAAAACAGCCACTTGAATACCAAGGATTTTTATCGTGTGAAAGTCAAACATTGTGCCACATTTTTTTTTTTATGCTCAAAAACAAAACGGACCATTTTAAAAGAGGCTCTGTGTCGGATGTGGATTGACACCGGCTCTATTCTCAATGTTAAAGTAATTTCCAGCAATAATTGTGCAGTAATGCCAAACTATTGCAGCTAGTTATTGAATCGTGTAATTGAGCCCAGTGGTCGGCAGATGGCGCTGTTGCAAGTTTTCACCGTACACGTGTAAACGAGACACTGTAGCTCCTTAATGTCGGGCACCGTGTTTAAAACAGTTTAATATGATCCATGAGGGTAGACGTTAATCCTGCGGCCATGCCAACACCTGCATTATATATTGCTACAGTTAAACACCGACCGACATGTGCTGGTGGGCTGCTGGCAAGCCTGCAGCTGCACGTAGACGTTTCTGCGTCTGCTATAGAGACCTGATCATCTGATAAGTGTCGTCAGGGACGTTCAACGCAAACTGACTTGGAATTGGAGACCATGCAGCCACGATTTGTGGATAGGAAATAATAGTAGGTTTCACTGTTAACGATCCACGAGCAAAGTGATATTGCCAATGATCGTCTCAATAACTACAAACTGACACCTCATGGGTCTGTAGTAAATGAGATGAAGAGGATCTTAAACAGGGCTGTGTATAAGACTTCCTGTGGCAACTCAAGGTAGTCTACAGTCCTTTGAGTTCCATTTATCTGGCTCAGTGTCTTGTTAGATTTAAGACTCATCTGTTACACCTTTTTCAGGATAAACAAGGTCACATGACATTTTGAAGTGAATAGCTGCAGTCAATATGTATAATGGATTATATGTAGACTTTAGGTTTAGGTAGTTTTGAAATATCCAGTTAAAAATGCATTTAAAAGAATGGGACAAACATGATAGCTCATTACAAAACAGCTATCTAACTAAAAAGTGAAATCAAGCCCTCAATCATAACCAAGAAATAACTCAAGAGAAACTGATGAAGAGCAAAGACAAACCCTCACTTATAGTAAGTTTTACGAAGGTCAGCTCACGTCACTAAATGTTTCCAGTTCGTATGGTCCAAGAGTCAACATCCTGAATGTCGGTTATTTATAACAGCATCCAAACTAATAAATAATATGGGCAACTCATTTCAATAGCAATGGTGAATTCCTCACAACCCCCTCAAACTTCAAGTCCCTGTGTTGCTTGGATCAAACGCCTTTAGTTAAAAGACCTTGAACCAGATTTTAAACTTTTGGTGCATGTGTGCCACTCCACTGTAACTGAAGATTATTATTTACTACACAGTATCGTACAGTGTGTTGCCTAACCATTTCAATACTAAAAGAGGATGACTGAGCTACTAAAATCATACTTAATTGTATACTCTTACAACCTTAGTGAGAAAAAGCTCTAATCCAACAATCTAAATTACATTTTTTTGTCGTTGGAACAGCACTTGCACCTCTCAGGCAGTGCTTTCTAACAGAAACGATGTCTTCAAATCCTTGCTACTCCACAAATACTGTCAGGCCATAAAAACCATCTATGACACTAAAAGGAACATCTAATCTACACAGAAGGTATTGCAGCCTGTTCAAGGCAAGGAAAGATCACTTTTTTCATACTGTGTTAATCATTGATATCTTTACGAATACAAGAAATTCTGTTTCAGTTTACTTCTTATTTTATTTAGTTAACTTTACTTTGTCCCCTTTACTTTGTGAAACTAAACCCACACTCTTGTTCAAATGCATCAAAGCTGTTCAGTCATATGGAGACAAAGTGCAGCATAGAGCCAGAGTCCTGCCCCACGTATGAACCCGCCAGATTTTAATTTATGTAATAATATGTACAATGTCAGCACAGTATCAATAACCCCTTAAAACACAGGGCTCCTTTTCAAGACAGGACCTAAAATCAGGCAATAAAGGACCCATCTTACGGTCCTTGTTATATCAGTTGATATTTTGCTTTAGTTTATGGATATTGCCAAACATAATTACAGTAAATCAAATTACCACAAACCAATTGCCACACAGTGAAAGGAGAACTTATATTATGTTGACTAGTACAGTATGTCTCAATAAGCCAATTAGTCATGTCCTGGTGTGTGACTACAAAACTGTTGCTTAATCCCCAATTTTTTAGGTTTGCCACTGTCGTCACTAAAAAACACAGAACTGACTGAATCATGTCATGTGTTCAAAGCTGAGTCATAGATGGTAGCTTTATGTGAGTGTTTTTTTAGTTCATAGTCTGAGGAAGAAGGGTGTTGTATGCTGTAGAGATTGTTTGTCCTCTGCTCTGGTCTAAACTTGTGATTCTTGGGCTGTATAAATAAACGCGATCCATTTTCTCAAGCTCTGATGCCTCTAATCCTAAATATCCTGCTCAAACAAGTGAGCTAGTTTACACATTCTCGATCATGGGACAGAGGCACTGCAGTTTTATTTCTGAGGGGATTCAAATTCTAGCTATGCCACATAGCTGTATTTTGTTCCTAAATTGTGTGAAACTTTTATTTTATTAAACTTCAGTCCATTACACTTTGTAGGTTCATTAGAAAATTAAATGATGCATCTTTCTTATTGATGTTTTTCTTCTTCGAGTACTATTTTTCTAAATAGCAATGGGTGGTTCATGAAAGACATACAATATAGAAAAAAGAACAGTAATAGCAATACCACAACGTAGAAATACAAGTAAAAGTACTGCATTCAGGATTTTACTTAAGTATTACCAGCTAAATGTACTTAAAGTATCAATAATAAAACTAGTAATTGTGCTGTTAAATAGTTAAATCTATAAGCATATGTCATTCACCAGATTAGATGTTTTTAATTAAAAATCTTACACAAACGTACACAATTACCACAAAATTGTACTTGAGTAAATGAACTTAGTAACTTTCCGACACGAAAAACCTGAAAAATTAAAATAAATACACGAATTCAGGAGCAGCTCTTGGTGCGGCCTCCATGTTCCTCCTTCTTACGGTCAGTGACGTCACGGTCCACACCATCTGCCTATGAGGCGCCGTTCAGGCCGATACGCACAGTTGATCCTTTCGTTAGCGGACAGTGAAGGTTACCTGCTTCAACAGTGCTTGAACGGCAACCTTTCAGCTGTCTTCAAACACCACCGGACGGGAATAATCGCTTTGATCACTCAGACCACCGTCGATAACATCAAATCAAAATTGAATTACCTTAAATCATCAGCTACCGTTAGCTAAGTTATCCGAACACACATTTAGCTCGCTAGCTAACAACGCAAGCCACTCAGACAGCTTTTCGACCTCCTCACAAGAAGACACGCCACTGAGATTTGGTAAGAATACGTCTCTAAGCTTTGTGTCTTCTCATATGTAATTTGTACCGTATTTGCTTGTCGGTGACGGACCCACACCTACGACTAGGTTAGTGTTGGTCTCTGTTCAGTCGAGCAGAAACCGCGGTTGTTTATCTCCTTGCCGCAGCTGCCAATGTGGCCTTGGCGCAGTTGCCTCTCAAACCTCTGCGTAATCTCTTCAGTGCCAGGCATGCCACACAACAACATTTGTTTCTGTCAAACAAAACAGTACTTAAGTTAAGTTCGGTATATTTTACCAGTTGTGACTCAGCTCTCCCTAATTTGTACTTTCATGCGATGTCTGACGCAGCTGGATCATTATGTTAGAGCTGGAAAAACAAACCATCTGTAAAGTTAATGATTTTTCTGGCAATTGTTTGCTTTTACATCCGTGACAAGATTTTGTTTTGCCCTGAAAATGTAGCCGTGCCAAACCCAGTGATACTGAGGTAACAGTTAGGTTTGGTGCACTATACTGTTATGAAATACTATGTCGAGGGAAGGGTCCATTGATTTGCACACGAACATTTTTAAGTAAATATTTTGTTACGGTCTGAATATTGCTTCACAGCTACAGAAATATTTGTCATTCTCCACCTAATTCTAATGTTGGGTAATGTTAGAAAAATCATGAAAGTTGATCTATATCAGAATCAGAATCAGAATCAGAAACTGTTTATTGCCAAGTAACATACATTACAAGGAATTTGCTGTGGTCTGAAGGTGCTATTGTTTTGATAACAAATAAGTAGAATATAAAAGCTAAAATAACAATAAGAATAAAATAAAAATAAGATAAGATAAATAACAACAGTTTATAGTTTTGATATCTAAATTAAATGTACAAATGCAAAGCACCAAGTGAGTCATTTTCACACTGAAGAATGACAGCTTTGCCACAATGTCCAGTGTAAAGTAATCAACATCAACTAGAAAATGAAAAGTGTATATATAGAAGAGGTTTTGCAGTCATTGTGATTAGGGCTGTAACCAATGGTTATTTTCATTATCTATTCAATTGGTCGAGTCCCTTTTTTGATTAAGTGATTGTTTAGTTTGTAAAATATCAGGAAATAGTGAAAATTGTCCATTATGATTTTCCAGAGCCTGAAGCGATGTCTTCAAATTACTTGTTTTCTCTGACCAACAGTCTAATCTTGCATTTACAATTATATTAAACAGAGGAAAGCGGCAAAACCTCACATTTCAGAAACTCGAACCACATAACATTTTGAGACATTGCTTGACAAATAACTTGACTGATTAACCAATTATCAAAATTTGGCTCTAATTGTGATATATACTGAATAGACTCATATCAGCCATGCCTTAACGTATGTTTGTTTGTCCTTTTGTTGGCTTTGTTTCAGAACCATGAGTTCCCAGGTGAGACAGAACTTCCACCAGGACTGCGAGGCTGCAATCAACAGGCAGATCAACCTGGAGCTGTATGCCTCCTACGTCTACCTGTCTATGGTGAGAGTCCAGTAGGTCAACAGAGAAAAGTGTTCAGGCAATAGAACAGCAGCTGCGTGAGCAAAGATGAGTGGAACAGCTGATTCTAATACGGATAGAACTTGTTAGCATTTGGGGAACAGTTAACAGTTATTATTGAGAAGTGATTCAAGTTCCTTTTAACTAGACTGTATTGTGGTTATATAACTGCTTTGCTGCGTGTGCCAACATCTTTCAGAAGGACGAAAAAGCACGTGGGAAGTTTGGATGAGGGCAGTCAGGCAGCCCACTCCCCTTATAAAGCAGCCATTTTCAGTAAACATTAACTTGTTAAGCATGTGGGGGAGGGGAGGTTCAGGTGTCAGTTTGATATCGTGTTTGAACTGAGGCGAAATGAATGTTGTGTGGTAAAGTCGGAAAACAAAGGTTAAAGTTCCTTTTGAGATTATGTTCAGAGAAAGAGCAGAGAGTGCATCGCCTGCCCTTAAAACACTTCCCTCTAAGCACAGCTTTCATCTATTGATCCTACACACAGCTGTGTATTTAAATGGCATCTACACCTTATGTATGTTACATTTTAATCTTTAAACATTCTCCCTACTTCCTGCTATTTTTCAGAAAGGATTTACCAGGTTTACATCAAATAAATATACATTTGTTTTGTTTTGTTTTTTTGAAGGATTTGTATTTTATTCGCCATGCGTCTATGGGCTCGTACTATTTTACACTGCAGAATATTAATGTTTTTAATCACTATGACTGAGCTGATTTTTTTAAATAATAATAGTAGTAGTGTGGCCTCTGTAATGGAAGCAACACGGTGCTTAACATTTAAGAGACATTGTAAGACACAAGTAATTCTGTATTGGACCTGAAACATTCATTAACACATAATCGTCACTCTATTTTTGCAGTTACTCAATTTATCATATTAAACTTGTTATATTTAACTAAGTTCGTTTTGGTAGTAGGCTAGTTTAGATGTGTGGAATAGTCTTAGATAGATGAGTGTTATGGTTTGGCCTCTCTTTCTTCATTTTTTTGCTTCACCAGAAGGAAATGGCTAGTTTTGAAAAAACATTCCCCTCTTTCCTCCTCACAGGCATACTACTTTGACCGGGATGACCAGGCATTGCACAACTTTGCCAAGTTCTTCCGTAGTCAGTCACATGAGGAGCGTGAGCATGCTGAGAAGCTGATGAAACTGCAAAACCAGAGGGGGGGAAGGATCTTCCTACAAGACGTCAGGGTATGAGTTCATATTTGATGTAAAAAATTGTTATGTGTATTTTAACTCACTGGGTGTGAGATTTCTCATTCTGGGCTATCATATGGCCCATGTTGGGAGGGCAACGCAAAGACAAAAAGATACTGAGGGTGTGAGTGTGCTGTGCTGCTTATCTTTCACTGACACACAAACACAACCCATTTAACGTTAAACTGCAAACCCACGTTGAAATAATCAGAAAGGTTTCTGTCTGGGTCGGGGTCGTTGGCCTCTCACCTCTCATTAATAAGTGTCTCGCTGTTTTCCTGAACTGCTTTGTATTGCAGAAACCAGAGAGGGATGAGTGGGGTAGCGGTGTTGAGGCTCTTGAATGTGCCCTGCAGCTTGAGAAGAGCGTGAACCAGTCCCTGCTGGACTTGCACAAACTCTGCTCTGATCACAATGACCCACATGTGAGTATTAAACCATGGCTTGATGGTTGCACATTAAAACACTTTTTTTCCTTCCATGTCACATTTTTTAGAGAACACAAATCCCAAATTCTCAACATTAAAGTACATTAGCTAATCCAGGTACTACCTCTTGCATACCCTGCAGTATTATAGAATGTAGAAAGTACTCAGATCTGAAAAGCACTGCAGACATACACATTGGTGGTACATCTGTACTTTAGACATAGATTTGTTCATTACAATGAGCTGCAGATTCTGCATGTTTCTTTTTCATTTTTTGCAAGATGTGAAAACATCTGTTAGACTTTGATCTGGCCTACATGACATTCATGCAGCACAGCTGAGGCGTTTGAAAGCAAGTGTAGTATGCAGCAGGTCGCTGACTTGATTTTTCATTTTTAATCAATATTCAGTACAAGTTTCCTTTGAACCCAGTGGATTTGACGGTTATAACTCACCAAACAGCTGCAAAACAACACTAACTGATAGTACCATCAGAATAGAATCATCACAGAAGTGTGTGTTTCAGCTTAATGTGATTTAACTCTTTCTTTCAGTTGTGTGATTTCATCGAGACACACTACCTGGACGAGCAGGTGAAGTCCATCAAAGAGCTGGCAGACTGGGTGACCAACCTGCGCCGCATGGGAGCTCCTCAGAACGGCATGGCCGAGTACCTGTTTGACAAACATACCCTGGGCAAAGAAAGCAGCTAAATCCCTCCAGATCACATTCACAAAAGCTTTCTATATATGTATATTTGTATCTTGCGTCCAAAATATGAAGCCATCTGCATGGTACTGGCTAGTCATTTAAACCTCTTATATTATTCATTATTATTGCCGTTTCTTTCCACATTACAGTTACTTCAATAGTCCTGTTCACAGAGCCGCGAGCTGATGCATTCAAAGCCCCCTCTTGTATCTTGCACTTCTCTCTCTGCTGTCAGCTATGCCTGCGTCATTACTATGTATTTACTGTGTTTTATGCCAGGAGCTGTTAATCACACCAAATAAAACGAACCCTCTGGATTCTGATGAGTCTCATGTCTTAATGTTGTTCAATGTTAAAACCAGTAGACAATTTGAATGGTCTAATGGAGCTCCATATCTGAAAAAACTCCCCCACCGACAAAAATAGGTAATTATAGTACTAATGACCTGTTTCACTTCCATTACCAGAGAAAACAAAACTACGCTGTCATCTGAAACCTTTAGTAAAGTTTAAGTCCCAATAATGGGCAGTGAGCAATGTTAGAACTCTTCTATAAACCCTTTATTGTAGCACCTGTTTTTATATCTTTGCAAATACAGAACATTTTTGATGATCTGACTATCGTAAATGTATTTAAACTAATGGAGGACACACGTTTTGGTAGTTGATGGAGACTCCAAAGACCAGTAATCAAGAAAAGAATCACAATGTTTAACTGAATGTGAAAAACACAATTACTGTTTTCCTCAGAGCCTGTGGTCTCTAGAAAATACACACCAAAAATCCAAAATAAGCAGCTTGGTGTGAAACTAATTATCATCTGCCATTCAGGTCTCAAGACGGGTCTCTTTTGTGTCAGAGTATTTCAGACTTAAAATCTCATTCAGTTGACAGCTCCATAGAAATGTTTTCCAAGTTCTAGTATGTATGGTGACTTTTTTGGACCAACTGGTGTATAAAAAGTCATGTAATGAGGGGATTTCCAGCTCAGAAACAAACTTCTTACAGGAAGTGTTTGAGAGTAGACCTGCGTCATCATGAGTTCCCCTGGGTTTGTAATCATAGACAATTGTTTTCAGGCAGGCTGTTGGTTGGTACTAGTGTCACTCCCTCTAGTGGTGATCTAACAACTAATGCAGCTGTACTGCCCTCCTAAACACTCTGAACCAAAGCATGTTTTCTATTTGGGGTTTCACCTAAAAGGCACAAAAGTTTTAATATTTTTATACCATTGTTGGAGTCAAAAAGTGTGCCATCCTATTTTGAAACTTGGCATATACATGTTAAAAATATCCAATGTAATCTTTTTTAATTCAGTTCAGCCCTTTTCATTATGTAATCTGCATAATTACAGTGACATTAAAACGACAAGAGTTGTAGATTGTGTGAAAATAAATTGTGTCACGTTATGGTTAAAAATTCCCAAACATCCCAAATAAATTCTGTATTAAAATGATATTAACCACAACACTGCCATTTGATCTATCTTCCCTCTTTTAGTACTTAGTGTGAACTCACCAGCTGGAACTGCATTCTAAATATTATTTCTTTCTTCCTGCAGCACGTACTGGATACTGTAAGTAGTCATTCTACTAGAGGATAGTGGAGTGAAGACAAGTCAAAACTCAAACACACATTCACTGAACATTCATTGACATTACACTTTATGGAAACTGCCAAAACACACACCACACCATAATTTATTACCAACAAAACAGGACAAGAACAGCACTGAAACGAAATCGGAAAAACAACGTTGAGGCACCTTTCTGAAATGAGAAGATCAAAACCTAGCCTGCTATAAAGAGCATTACAAAATCAACATTTGTTCTCATAGTGATTAGCACTGTGGAATACATTTACTGTGAATTAACAGCTCCCACAATCCCTGTCAGTCAGACTGAGGTGTTCACGCTTCTTCAAGCTCCACCAGCACACCGTCACAGTCTTTAGGATGGAGAAACATCACTGGCTTCCCGTGAGCGCCTATCCGCGGCTCTGCTGACAGAGTTCTGATGTTCTTTGCTTTCAGGTCGGCTATTGCAGAGTTAATGTCATCTACCTGCAAACAAGAGGAAATCTGTTCATTACACTGGGGAACACAATTTTTGTTGAGTTAGGTCTGACAGCTGTTTTTAACTAATTTTTGGGTGCGGAATCCAAAACTGATCTCAGTTTTTCTCTATCACGTCAAGTTTTTGAACTATAGGATTTTGCTTATCTGGAGGGTAAGCTGCGGAGAAAAAACTTGACGTGCTAGAAAAAAACTGACTGCGATTTTGGAATCAGCATGCCAATTTTAGTTTTAATCAGCATAAAAATCTAACTCAACAGAATTTTTTTTTCAAATTGTTCCCCAGTGTTATTAGCCAAACTTTGGTTATACTGATCATCTTTAAATGCACAGTAGAGTATGAAATGTATGAAATGCATGAACATGTACTTTATTTGCTGTACTAGTGACAAAGCAGAGGTCTGAGTGGTTCAACTAAGGTTTAAACGGCACACTAAGATCTCTCTTTCAATCCACTCATCCCAAACACATTTTCAAATAGCACTGAAGACTTCTGCACAACCCCTGCTGCCGACAACATGTTATGTTTGATTTTAAGTAAATTACACACTGACTATTACTGGATTTTTGAAGCCAACGCCAATATTGATATTTGAGAGTTTAGAAAATCTGATAACAATTAACACATAACACCAACAACCCTTAAATCTGTTTTTAGACATGTACTGAGTGGGACATTTTGTCGTTCCCAAATAAAACTTGTCAGTGCTCTCTGGAGTACAAACTATGTAATATTGTTTCTACTACTGGTTGACTACAGATACATTTCTTTGGCATGTCTGTTATGCTTATCGGTGGATATATACACCGATAATGATATATCTGTAATAAGCTAATATTGGTTGGTCTATCAGTTGGGCTCTTGAATAACTGATAGTTTATAATGGTTTGGCTTACACTTAGCATACCAAATGCTCAAATGCACCAATATTCCCATAAACTGCACCAAACATGTTTGGCACAAAAGCAAATTCAGTGAGGAATTCAGTCTCCAAAAGAGCACCTTTGGGCTGAAGTGGATCAGGGTGTTTGTTGCAACTGTAACATTAGACCGTTCTCATGGCAGACATTTCGACTCATCAAACACAGATGTCACTAATAATGAATGAATAATGGATACATCAGGTGTGTCAGTGCCATCACGGGAGACATTTCAACATGTCACAGTAGTAATTTCAAAAATGTTCTTGCACTTCATAAACGAGGAGCAGACGTTTCGGTCCTCAGACTGAATTCTACTTAGCTGCTTTGGATTCAGGGCCCTGGTCCTGTAGTGTGCATGCTGGCTCACTGTCACACTGTCATGGCTTACTAGGACAGTTGGCTAGAACAGAGCCATCAATAATGTAGCGCCAGTGATTTTCCAAATATGACAAGTCAAAATGTCTGCTGTGAAAAAAGCCTATTGGCTTGCTTGTACACATATTAGTGTAATTAGTTACACTTGTGCTTATTCTGCTATGACAAATGACAATGTTTGCTGCGAGAAAGGTCCATTCAAGCTTATCTGAGGGTTAAAGTGGGTCGTACACAATACTGACTAGGTTGATCTAATAAAACATCCACTCAGTGTAATCCCCACATCATGCGACCAGTGCCGCCTCACCTCAATACAAATGTGGTGCATCCCTCCAGACTTGTTCTTCTGTAAAAAGCCAGCGATCGGGCTCTTCTCCCCCAGGGGATGGAGCAGCTCCAGCTTAGTGTTGCCGAGCTCCACAAACACTGTGTAGACGCCGTGCTCGGGCAGGGGCACCTTATCACTCACTGTGGCCCCCAGCACGTCCCGATACAGAGCTGTGGCCTTCTCCATATCAGGGACAGCGATGGCAATGTGGTTCAGCCTCCCCAGCTTCCACAGCGATCCAGGAACGACCTGATGGAGGGGTGCTGTCATTGAATGTGTCCTCAGGAGTGTGAGACGAGAACATCTGGAAAGACCTGCCACTGAATACACAGATTGAAATATAGTGAGATTGGCTGTAGATTTGGAACATCAGTCCTAAAACTTGCAGTTTTCCCTTCAAGTTGCTTAAAATTGGAAAATATCTTCTTATTCCACACTGTCTGACAGTATCACATACACAGCATATTCTGCACCAGCTTGTTCCAACTCTGCAGTGAAGCTGTATGATGTTTACAGAGTGAACCCAAGACATGTTCATCATCTGGAAATATTCTAGATGTATTGTGCATCCGTTGACACACATTTCCCCAAATTCAGGCTGACATTTGGTGTCTCTGGAAACTTTGGGTTCTCCACTAGATTTTAAAATAAAAGTCTGTGGGTTTGAACAATGTTTGGCTGCATGGCATTAGTTTAATGACTAATACACACACAGCAGGTTAAAATACTGATCAAATACTCCATTAGGGAGTTACGTTTATGCAAAAGTACAGCTATGGCATTCATCAAAATGTCTGTTTTAGGGTGTTGGAGAGTTAAGTTTTCTTAATTCACATCTGAGCTGAAGAAAACGTCACAACATTGGTGAATATAAGACTGAACAAGTCAGAATCACATTAAACTGCACTCAGTAAATTTATCTTTTCATGCGTTCAGATAAAATAAATCCAGTCTGTTGTTCTTTACACAAAACATGAAAAATACCATGTAGTTACCCAAACGCTGCAACCAGACAACCCGTGATGTAAAGTTAACATGGGGTTTCACTTAGACAGTGTAGTGTAAAGCAGCTAATGTTCAACAATAAAACAGAGGACAACCATGCTGACATTTTCGATTGCAGAATACAAAATAGAAAAGCATTCGTTGGGTAGTTAGGTAACTATTGACACAAACCAACCTGCAACCTTCAGCACGGCAGACGCCATGTTTGTATCTCGGAACTCAAACAGCAGCGGAAGAGTTCCTCGGCGAGCCTGTTTACCTGCGACACACACGGTCACACATGTGGAGGAAAACCATGGCTAGTGGGGATGTGTGGAGCGTGCTGGAGGAGTGTGTAAAGACAATAAACGCCAACACAGCGCAGCCAGAGAACTTTCTGAGGCAAGTGTTTGCTGTTTGTAAGATTGTGATTTTGAAAAAGCTGTTAAATGTTGTGACGTCGTGTACGCATGTCTGAAGAGAGGAGGTTCAACTAGCTTACCGTTAGCTAAAGCTAACTGCATGAACTTGTAGCGTTAGCACCGTGTTTCATTAAATGGGTAGCTAGCTGTCACAATCAACCTCTTGGATACTTTAAGGAGGACTTGGGAGGTATTTATTATTTACTAAGACGCTGTTTTGCCGTAACTATTCCGTGTTATGGTAACATTAGTACTTAACTCAATCATCCCATGTATTTTTATCAACTAGGACCACAACAACCACAGAAAAGTCAACTAGCATGCATTTACATTTCTCTGGTGTTCTGTTTAGTACAATACTATCAAATGCTGCACGTGATAAGGATGATGTGATTGTGATACATGATAACCAGCCGCTGGGATACGTCAAAATGTTACAGTAACCAAAGCTTTAAAGGCAAAATTCTTTATTAGATGCAAGAGACATATTCTTTATTTATTCACCATTATTGAAGTTTATCCAGAGCCACAAAATTAGAATACAAATTGTTATAGAAAAAAACACATTACTCCATAATAACTAATCATAATTCTAATGCTAACTATAATTCTTGGTACCAGTGTAATGGTAGTGTCGTGTTTAATGTATCACATTACATTGTTGTGTTAAGTATTTGTACCAACCTTAGCATTGAAAATTGCAAACCACAGACCTGCATCCAACTTCATGGGTGTCTTTTTGACAAATAAAATAAAAAAAATACCCTCTTGCTTTGAATAATACACCAGACTTGCCATGCTGATCATGTGTTTCCACCTTTTCAGCCTTCAAGATGGAGTGGCAGCAGACTTCACCTCTCTCACTAAGGCCCTGTATGACCTCCACAAAGCTCAGGAGCCTGCAGATTTTAAAGGCAGTCCGTTGGCTCAGCTGGTGGTGGAAAACTTTGACGAAGAGCAGATCTGGCAGGAGCTGGAGCTGCAGAACAATGCTGTACTGAATCACTTTAAAAATGCCTCTGAAAAGGCTTTGTCAGATGAGACATTAACGTTGCTGGTAGAAGAGGAAGAGAATAGTGATGAGGAAGAAGTAGAGACTGATGATGAAAATGTTGTTGATGAGGAGGAAGAACCACTCAGACAGTCTAAGAAAAAGGCTGTGGAGGCTGAGGATGGGGCAGAGGATTACACAGATGAGGACTCTGATTTAGATTTTGATGTGGATGCTCTGGAGAAGCGAGAGAAACAGAAGAAGGAGATTGGTAGGAAAGGCACCCAAACAAAGGGGGTTCCGTCTGAGGTTGATGATAAGTTCTTCAAACTGTCAGAGATGGAGTCGTTTCTTGATGATATGGACAAGCGAGAGGGAAAGGACGATGAGGACAAAGATGGCGTTGACTATTTTCAGGACCTGCCCTCTGATGAGGACGATGATCTCGACCTAGAGCAAATGATGTCCACAAAAAAGCCAAAGAAAAACACTGTATGTATTTTATCTCTTATTCTCAACTATTTTATTTTGTCCTTTTGATACAGAATACAGGAAATATATGGATTATTGTTTATATTGACAGGTGAAGAGCTCCAGGAATCTCAAGTACAAGGACTTCTTTGATGCTGTGCATAGTGAACCAGCTAAAGCAGATGACCCATCAGATGGAGAGGATGACGGCATGGAAGAAAGCCAGGAAGAAGGTGAAGAAGAAATGGATGACGAGGAAGATGACTATGATGGTGAAGAGGAGGGTGACGATGAGTAAGTGTGATTAAAATTATGTAATGCATATAATTATGTGTGGGAGAAACATGTTTGGTTGATTCCAGCATGTTTGTGTCTGCCCCTTTGCCAGGGATGAAGAGTCCAAAGCATCTCATAAGAAAGTGACCTTTAACCTCTCTGGGGACGAGGACAGCGAGGGAGAGGATGTGGAGGACATTTTTGGAGGAAAAACTCCAAGCTTGGCAAAGTCTGAATCAAAGTCATCATTTGAGAAACGGCAAGAGAAGGTAACCAGGTTTAAAACTGTGCTAATTTGATTTGCCAGTCCATGTTGAGAGTTGTGTGCTCGCGCAATATTTAGCACCTGTTGCAGGATGGGGGGGGGTGCTGCGAGTTAGAAATGAGATATGAAGGAATAAGAGTGTTTTCTGTTCTCTCAGGTTGAATCACTGATGAATTTAAAATGTATTCTGCATTTGAACCATTAATTAATGACTCTCATGAGCACATGGGATGCTCCCCCTCCTCTTCTCACAGGGAATCCACTGATACATTTTTTCATCATTTAACGTTAGAGAAATTCTGCTGCTTTATAATCTGACAGTGCGTAAACGCTGATTTACAGTACGTTAATTTGGGACTCTTTTAATTTACATACTGTATGAAAGCGGTTTGCTGGATATTCATGTATTCACTCATGCAGCTGGCATGAATGAAACATAACAGGAGAGTGCTGACCGGATAATTACAGTGGTTGTACACGGTTTTTTTAACTTCATTTGCTCTGGTCACACAACAAGGAGAAAATCATTTTCATAGATTGATCTGAGAAGAATCTCCTCAACAATTTCAAGTTCCCTAGTTTAATAAGCTGATATGCAATGCAACCCTTTGCAGTGTTTTAGCGTAGGGCTGATTTCGGTCTGAATTGCCGCTAATAGCGATTATTATATCCTGTTGTTGTTCTAACCTGCAGATGTCAGAGAAGATCGAGGAGTTGGAAAAAGCAGCTCTGGCATCAAAGCCCTGGCAGTTGTCCGGAGAGGTGACGGCACAGACCCGTCCAGAAAACAGCATGCTGGAGGAAGATGTGGAGTTTGAGCAGGCATCCAGGATGGGTGAGTGACTCCTCTTCATTTGTGTGTTGTGTTTGTATGTTGGAAAATGACTGTTATTTTGGATTTATGCAATTATTTACACCAGTGTTATGTTTATGTTGTTTGATTAAGGTTACTAAAATGGCGAGAATTTCTTTGTGTGCTATTTCGAATCAGACAATAATATTTTATCTTTGTCCTTTTAGCCCCTGCTATCACAGAGGAAACCACACTACAGCTTGAAGACATCATCAAACAGAGAATTAAAGACCAGGTTAGTCACAATAACTTATTGTCTGAAAAAATACAAGTGTTTTTATTGCCTGATTATAACTCAGTGCCTTTGACTTGTGTTCCCGTAAGGCGTTTGATGATGTGGTCCGCAAGGAGAAACCCAAAGAGGAGGTGTTTGAGTACAAGAAGAGGCTAACGTTGGACCATGAGAAGAGCAAGCAGAGTCTAGCAGAAATCTATGAGCAAGAATACCTGAAGCAGACTCAGGTTTGACTTCTATCGTGTTTTCACTGTTACTCCAACACATATGAACCTGTGCTGCATCCATTTTTTGTATTTGTTTCTTATTTCAGCAAAAGACAGAGGAGGAGAAGGAGAACCCGGCACATGTAGAAATTCAAAAGCTTATGGACACACTCTTCCTAAAGTTGGATGCTCTCTCCAACTTTCACTTCACACCTAAACCAGTAAGTTTTGCCTGACAGGACTAAGTGAAAGTCACCAAATATACCTGAAATATTCAGATTGACTGTCCTTTTGAAAAAATCTGTAGAGGTTACTATGTCAGCACTCACCAGAAATCACAGGTGTATTTAGCAAAAACTTGTGTATTTATTTTTTTACCCATGATTACTTACTTACTCTGGTTAGTGATATCGTCAATTTAGTCTTTGATTCTTAATGCATTAAAACGTTTTTAGACATAATACGTAAATATGCCATCACCTCACATATATCATCTATAAATAGAGCTTAAATGTTAACTGATAATTTGAACATATCCTTGAGAAAATTATGGACAGTAAAGGGTAGCAAGCCAGGGCAGAAAAGCGCATTCATGTTGGCCTTTTGTCCACAGCACGTTCCTGAGGTCAAAGTGGTGTCTAACTTGCCTTCCATCACAATGGAGGAGGTGGCTCCAGTCAGCGCTAGTGATGCTACGCTACTCGCACCAGAAGAAATCAAGGTTCGTCATCAATCCTTTTTCAAACATTTATTTTAATCTTGGTATATTTAGTTACACAGCATGTCTAATAATACTCTCCTCTAACCAAAGGAGAAGAACAAAGCAGGAGATATTCTGGGTGATACTGAGAAGACGTCAACGGACAAGAAGCGCGAGAGACGCCACAAGAAGACGGTGAAGCGTCTAAAGATCAAGGAGAAAGAAAAGAGACAGAAACTTAAAGAGGCCACTACAACTGGAGAGAACAAAAAGCCATCAAAGGCTGAAGTCACAGAAAACCTGAAGAAACTCACAAAAGGAGGCAAAGCCACGATACTCAAGGCGAGTGTTTTCTCTCATGTTCTTTCTCTTATTGCTCAGATCTGTTCCGCATTCAGCGCCTGTATTTGTCTCAGAGTGGGAAATAAGTATTAGCCTGTTTTTTACATAATGATGATGAAAAACTATCCAGTGGTGGAAAGTAACCAAATACATTTACTCAAGTACTGTACTAAAGTTGAGGTACATGTACTTTATTTTTTAAAGACTTTTACTTTTTACTGGTACTTTTAGTAGTAAAGGGTCTGAGTGCTTCTTCCACCAGTGACTGAATCAGCAAAAGATAGAATAGAAACTGGTTAGAGCAGTCAATCGAACCAGCTGATGTGTCGGCAGCATATTGCCATCACAAACTAGGTCACTTATTTTAAGTTGTCAAACTGATTACTCAGTCTCTGCTTCCACTTCCCGGGCGCACCACACCTTGTAAATCCAAAGTACCTATTACATAATTCTTACATAATACTGTGTATGTTCACAAGGTGACTTGACTAACAGGGTGTTCCTCTGTTTCAGGACGAAGGAAAGGACAAAGCTCTGCGGTCCTCTCAAGCCTTCTTCTCTCAGCTGCAGGACCAGGTCAAAAGTCAGATCAAAGGTGCAAAGGACCAGTCTTCAACAAAGAAGAAACGCAAAGAGGTTTCTGTCAGCAAACTCAAGCTATAATAACTGTCATAGTTTGTTGTGGAAGATCAACTTTTTATTGTACAGATTCTTTTTTTATGAGAAAGCTGCAATATATTAAATCTGAAAGTCCTTATTAAATGTTTCCATTTTCATTCAAATAGATCAAGTGCCCAGATGTGTTTGTTTGGCAATAAGTAGAGCATTTTCAACTGTGATAATAAATGTTCATTCACATGAAAATATCAGAGCACTTTCCTTTGTGTAAAGATGAATGTACAGTGCCTGTCTGAAGACCCACAGTTGTTCATAACACTGGAAGAATCTTTTTTTTTTTTTCTTTTCATTACATTCATTGGAAAATCATAAAAGAAACAAAAACAATAGGTATGCATACACATTTTTATTAGTTGTCTGTGGGCACTTAAATGGTGAAACTGTAAAGATCAGCTCATGATCACAAATGCCTCACTATAACAATCTAGGATAGTGTGTGTGTATGTGTGTATATTAGGCTGCTCAAGACTAAACATCAAAGATACAGAAATACTGAAATTAGATAACCTGTGTGAAATCAAGTGACTTTTAAGTTTGAAAACCGTACTCTGGCACAGGTGTTTTTTCACACTGTCAGAAATTAAATAAATTCCCAAAAGTAAAGGTATGAACAAACACCACAAGACAATAATACTCCAGCATCATATAAAGTCTCCCTTGCCTCAGTCAAAGTAAGATAGTCTTAGTAATATGTATTAAATGTATCAAGTATCAGGTACAGTAAAATGTATTGAGTATAAAAACAAAAAGCACACATTGTAAAGAATGGGTTCTTTCACTGTGTAATGTTGCCTGAATCAACTAACTACCAGTGAAAACTTTGAGGGAACAGAAAAAAGTAATACAACAGTGTAAAAAAAATCCTACCTTCAAAAATGTAGTTCAAAAAGTACAAACTAAATATGCAGACTGCCCCCTTTTGGGGTATATTATTATAGTTTCATGTTATTGGATTATTTTATTACAGATTAATTAATGTGGAGGTACTGTTGGGAAATTTAGTCCATCATATTTTAGATGCTGATAATATGATTTGTATGTAAAATGTAGTGAAGTAGAGTGCTAGCTAATTTAAACTCTTAAAATGAAATTAATTTCATGAGCTTGTATAATGTTTTTCATGTGACCAGCACACAAATGTTGCCTTGTGCAATAGAAAGTTAAATATTTCCCTCTGAAATATGCCATAAAAGTGAAAAAAGCTGAAATACTTTAAGTTATAAGGGATACTACTTCAGAATCACAGTATTTCAGTAGCTAAATGTACTTCTGTCACAGATAGTTGATTCCTGTTTGACAGAAAGTATGAAGGCCCCGCCCCTGAGATAAAATTCCCATGACGTCACTTAAGATCATTACGGAAGTGAAGCAGGCGACGGAACACAGCAAGAAACACAAATAAGTTGGTGTGTACGCTTGACTAATATATACAGGTAAGTTACTGTCGCTTTACTAACTATTTGAATTCTTCAAACGACCTGAGTGTGTTTAATCAGTTTGTTTTTATTTTAGTTGGCGTCATGCGAGAGCTAGGTAACTGTTAGCTGGTTAGCGCAAACCATGACAGAACAGAAGACTGCTAACAAAGCAAAGGCTAGCTAACAGTCAGGTTTGGTAACGCAGACACAGAGTTAAGTTTTTAAACGTGTCTATAATAGTGTAAATGAAATAAGGAGAAATAAAATAGATACAAGATGGCAACGTTTAAAGTTGCATGGCTTGGGTAGCTGCTTTGGCTGTCCGTCGCGTCGGGCTGAAGCTAACTGTTTTGAGCTGTTAGACGTTTAATGCTACGTAGTTTTCGCTAGCAAGCTAACTTAACATTTTCCTGAGTGTTGAATTCGTTTGGAGTCAATCTGCGGAGTCATTTTGTTGCTATGGGTTGGTCATGCTCACATGATTAAGTGACTCACAGGATCAGAGGTGGGGGCGAGGTTAGATGGACTCTGCAGGGTGGTTTCGGTTGTATACGTCCCTGTGGTTTTTGATCCTCTCCTCCTGTTCACAGATAGTTTTATCATCATGCTGGGAGGGGGATTCAAAGCAGAGAGGCTAAGAGTCAACCTCCGGTTGGTCATCAACCGACTCAAACTCCTTGAGAAAAAGAAAAGTAAGTCCATGTCGGAATAAAAAGCCTGGTCTCAACTCTCCTGCAGTTGTGGGATCAGTGGGTTCTTGTTTGCAAGACAAGTGTTTCGTTTTTCTGTTCCTCCCGGTAATGACAGTTTACCTTTTCCCACTCCCATTCACAAACTTGAAATGAAGCTGAGCTTGCTCAAAAGGCAAGAAAGGAGATCGCAGATTACCTGTCATCTGGGAAGGATGAACGGGCACGGATCCGCGTGGAGCACATTATCAGAGAGGACTATCTGGTGGAAGCCATGGAGATCCTGGAGCTCTACTGTGACCTGCTGCTGACTCGCTTTGGCCTCATTCAGTCTATGAAGTGAGTGACTTGGCCCACGACGTGCACCAATACCACTCTTGCATAACACACTGATGCACAGTGTACATTATTTGTGGTTGTCAATGTGGTCTTATTTGTTAACCCATTGTCTGTTTCTCCAAATAGGGAACTGGACCCAGGCTTACAGGAGGCAGTTTCCACCCTCATCTGGGCGGCGCCTCGTCTCCTGTCAGAGGTGTCTGAACTAAAAACTGTAAGTACTGTTTAGATATAACATAGTGCTGCAGCATTGCCAACAATGTTAAACAAGTTCTGTCTGTTTATTTCTATTAAGCCGGTCTTGACAGTCTTATCTCTTTAAATGCTTCTTTCAGGTATCTGACCAGCTATGTGCAAAATATAGCAAGGAGTATGGCAAGCTGTGCAGGACAAACCAGATTGGCACAGTCAACGATAGGGTAGGCAATTTTTTCCTCTGACTACCCACGAGTCTGCTCAAGAATGCATGAACCTTCAGCCCAGTAACATTTTAGCAGCATGTAATCACATATCTGATATGTTTATAGCTGATGCACAAGCTGAGCGTGGAGGCCCCTCCCAAGATCTTGGTGGAGCGCTACCTGATCGAGATCGCCAAGAACTATAATGTTCCGTATGAACCTGACGCCATGGTCCGGGTGAGCCTTAACGAATCAGTTATCACTCACTCTGAAGGATGAAGTCACGCACTTTATTTACCAATTCATTCACCTCTGTCTCCGGACAGCCCGAGGTGTGTCCTGGAGAGGAGGCAGACCTGATTGACGTGGACACCGACAAGAAGTCTAGAGGAGGAGGAGGAGGAGGTGGTGGTGGTGGTGGTGGAGGCTTCACTGCTCCTGTTATGCCTATGGCCATGCCCATGCCTATGCCCATGCCCATGCCAACAGCATTCAACTATCCACCTCCCAACGGAGCCGTAAGTGATTCCTTTTAACGACCCTATTCTTTACGATTTTGTTGTGAGTTATACATTTGGTGATAGAAAACTTAGAGTGCAACAGGAGTGGGCGACATGGATGAAATCTTCAATCACAGTATTTATCATCCTGTTGACCAACCATGGACTGCAGTTAACTTTGCCAAAATTATTGGGATGTATGATATTATCTTGAGTATTATTAAATCCTCAAGTGGCGTTAAAACACGCAGCATCTCTCTCTCTAAAAAAACATGGATAATTTGTGTTTTGGCCATTCTTCAAACTAGTTTTAAAGGAACAGTTCTCCTAAATCACAAATAGACTCATTGTCTCACTTGGTCCTAGTGGTATAAAGACTTGCAGACAGTTTCGTGTTCATACCCAGATTTTTTTCTGCTGCCAACGCACTACTATAGAGTTTACTGGTATTATGTTTTTGGTGCTCAAAGCATCCAAAAATTACCTTTGGAACAACTGTAACAAAATACAGTACATTTTATTCTAAAGTAAACTTAACATGTTTAAACTATTGAAGTCCTACACAGCCATTTGTGATTATTGCGATGAAGACTGTTATTGTGGTGACATGGCCGTGTGGCAATGTGAGAAAGGTGTAGTTTTACCAGTAATCATCGCTCCCAAAATGTGACGTATGGTATGAAAACAATTGTACTTTGTTATCCTTACTTTGGATGACCTGAAAGAGATGAGAATTATACACTTATAGATTTTCAGACTTGTACCTGACTGTTGTTTTTCTCCAGGAACCCTTTAATTCTCCCATTGGAACCTACAACAACTTTCAGCACCACATGGGAGGAGGGCAGCCCCCTCAGCTGCCCACTTCTCCCCCCACATATGAGTCTGTAAGTGACTGAACCCCTCCCATCCTTGCCCCCTTCCTGTTCCAACAGATGGACAGACGGACAGGGCAGGGCACCACTCAGGGAAGAGCAGTTCATTCAGCTTGTTTGCAGTTTTGTCTGCCCTCTACCTTTTTTACACTTTTCCTCAGAGTAGATTCTGCTTCATCCACATGGATATAGGTAGCATGAAGTGCTAATTCTGTGACTACTAACTTTGACTTGATCAGTTGCTCTAAATGGGGTTGAAATGTAAAGATGAGTGTTAAGTGTGTCTTAGAGAGAGCTCAGGCTAGCTTAGTCCTAAAGTCTGTTTTTATGTCACACACTGAAGGTGATGGTTTCTCAAAAAATCCCCTGCATTTTCCCTTTTATTTTATTTTGTTTGTTTTTTACTTCTGCAATTAATTCTTTCTCCATACTAACGCATATCATATTAATTTATTTCAATGCAAAGATGACATGATCCATTACACATTTTCTCTGTGTTTCAGATTGATGACCTAACTGACAAACCTTCTGTTCCTTCCCAGGCCATAGGTGAGTTCTGCCAAAAATCAGCAACAGTTAAAATTATTCTATATTTTTGTTGTTGTCAATAAATCCATTTAAAAGACCACAACCAACAGTGCGTTAGTCTGTCTCGAGTGCTTTCCAACTTCCCCACTGTGTCTCTGACTCTCAACCATAAGCCCATTCATTCCTTCTGAAGATGTAAGTCACAGATATATAGTTGCTGTTTTTTTAAATACAGTGCCATTGTTCATCGTAATGCAGGAACATGTCACTCAGTGCAACACTGTGGCTCACAGATTTGTTTTTAATAGTTTTTGGACAACAGTGGAGGTCTTTGGCATAGACGAATAAGTGATCAGGCTTTGGCATCACAGCCAATACTTCAATTCATTGTTGTTGTTTTGGACTTTTCATAGGATTTTTTGACAAGAAGAAAAATGTAGAATATCACAAAATGTATCCTTGAAATATTATTCAAATTATCCCTCAGGTATTTTGTGTAAGAACAGCATTTGTCCATTCCTTTTATTTCTTTTTTCTGTTGTAGTTCTGCTTTCTGACTTTCCATTATGTGTTGTTTACATTTATTCCCACTGCCAGTGGGAAACTCACAACTGTTGTTTTGTTGCTGTTGTATATGCTGCCAGATTTACTACTGCATAAATTAAATTAAAAAAACATATATTACTCTCCAGGTCCTGGCCCGTCATCTAAGGTTTTTGACAACAACGCCCTCCCAGAACTCCCCTCTGTTCCCGACACACTCCCCACATCTTCCTTCGGCAGAAACACCACCACCTCAGACGACATCGACTTTGACGATTTAACGCGGCGGTTTGAGGAGCTGAAGAAGAAGACCTAATTTCTATATCCCTGGTCTATACACACACATACACACACAGGCCTGTGTCATCACCTACGCAGCTCAGAACAGGAAATGGAAAGATCTGAATAGTTCTCCTCCCCCTTCCACGGTGAAGTAATCTTACGTATATATTAAACATACATGTATTCTTACCTCATTTATATAAAAATGACCAGCGTACTGAGGGTGTGGTTGCTCACTCGACCTCATCAGTTAGCAGAAGACTCATTTCTGTCGGCAGTACCACTTGTTTTCATTTCTCTCTATACGGCACATTATATAAATTCTTACATACAATCATGTGGGTGTTCGCTCATTTAAGGTCACGCCGACTTTTAACTTTTCCCATTTGTCTGAGTGATATATTGTATAATCCAGTTTAGATTTTAGTAGTTGCTTTACCTGGGATTTTGGGTCTGACTAATATTTACAGTACATGCCTTGATTCTACTTTGCACATGCTGTATCGCTGTGATCTTTGCCACTGTGTCACCCAGTCCTGTCTCAGACGAGTCAAACAAGCCCGACTGGTCGCCCCGGTTGTGGAGCTGGCAGTCACACTAACAGGCTCTAAACAATCTGCAGCTCTAAAGGCTGCAGATTGTTTCCGAGGCGAGGCTCCAATGCCCAACAATTGTTTTGCATAAAGGTTTTGGGGCAGATAGAGGCCACTGTGGAAAGGACATTTTGAAGCACTCCATACACTTCGAGGTTTATTTATACCAGGAAAAAAAGGGTGTATGAGCCCTCCTGGAAAAGCTCATGGTGACACATGTATATTCTGTTACAGGCGTGATGGGGCACAGATGTAAAGTGATAAGACAGTGTGTAGAAATCTGTAATATAATACATTTACAATGATATAGATAGACCTATTTACACAAATGATTGAACTGTACAGCAAGAAGAGTTCAATATTTGACAAATCTGTTTTCTATATAGCATCTGCAAATAAAGATTGTTTTTTTTGCCCTTTTTGAATGTCAGTTTTACCAAATACCTGCACTTTGTTTTCATTTAAGTACGTAATTTCCAATAAAATGTGTGCAGACAAAATCGCAAGCTAATTTGATTGATTAGATGTAAATATTGACCCCAGAGGTAATAGGTTTGTGTTGTTATCGTGTGTGCATGTGTCTTATACTGTATGTGCACCACTGCATTTGCCTTAGTTCCCATCTCTCATCAGAGGCCTTGCCAGTCTGCACCAGGATTATGCATTTGTTATCAGTCAAGACTGCGTACATGTTGCCTGCATCGAGTCTCAGTTGATCAGATTACATTTTGCTTTATTTGTTTTACCCATAAACAATTCGGTTCAGTTGAAATTTGCAGATTGGTTGAAAAAAAGGGAAACGTCTGTACTGTCAAGAGAGGTAGATGTTTCTATTTTCCTGTGGAGGAATTTGAGTGAGAGGGTTTTGTTGTACAGACATGACGTGTTGCTGCAACCTAACCACGCCCAGTTCTGCTTGCATGGAAAATGGACGGTGGCCTTGAATAAAATGATTCAGCAGTCTCTGGAAAGCACATCAATAGGTTTTACATGTGTTGAAGAAAGTAAAGAGAGATTATTAATGAACACTACAGAACTGTGATCTGTTCACTGTCTTTTCTATGTTGGACTGTTCTTTCATGCATAAACCTGAAGACACAAAATGGTGTCTTGTTAAAAAAAACGAGTTTTTTTCCACTGTATACTAAAATAACAATTTAATAAAAGATTCTTTGGAACTGGAAACTGGTGAGGTTCTTACACTATTTGCTCTTATTGTTCGCAACACTTCCTCTGCCTTACAGTGCTGTAATGTCAAATGGTAACCAGCAGGTGTCCTCAGTGTAAAGGAATTATAAGAGAAATATGCTTGACTAGCAGTGACCGACCACAAACCTAGATGAAGTGGATTATGTGTCGTTGAGGTTTAGTTTTTCCGTTCACCTTCTTCATGGATCCTATTAGTTCTGTCTTGACAGTCTTGCATCATATTGAGACACATTTTACCTGCTCACCTCTAAATGTTTGAAGATCAGTTCAGACTCACAATGGTATTCACGGCCAGCATATCTGACAGATTCAGGTTTGTGCTTGAGACATTATAGCAAGGCCAAGCCGCACGTTATATGACTGTGTGGTTTCTCCAGGCAGACTGACAATGACGAACCGCACTGTCAAACTGTTCATCATTATTTGTTTAGACTTTGCTGTGAGAGGAATGTGGGTCAAGCTACGCTGCTGAAGTGCGGTGAAGTTTGTGGTGTGAGCTGTTGGCCAAAGCTGGAATAACTGCAAGTTTCTGTCAAGCATTTATTCCACTGAAAGGACACCTTCTGCAAAGGAAGTACTCACAAGCTAGATTTGTTGTTGGCTTATCACACCAGTGTTGAGACGATATGGGGATAGTTGTACTGGTTTTCTGTGTCGAGACAGGAGATAAGTCAGTGAAGTAGTGATTGTAAATTATTAGACAGCAAACTGTTTGCCATTGTATATACATTTTGATGCCATTACTAGAATTTCAACCGTACGTATCTGCTCTACAAGGACAAATGTGACATTGATTGGATGACATTAAATAAATATCCACTTCGTTTTGGATTAGGACAAAAACACTAGCACAAAGATGTCTGTTCAGTTAGTGTACTTTATGGAAACAGAGCGTACTCTGATGCTGAAGCTCGATTTATCTGATAGATTGTCAGGAAAATAAATCTGAATACAAAACTGAATACATTGAATTAGTAGTGGTGACGAGTCTGATGATTTCACATTTTTACATCATCTGGTATGTTAGAAAGTTAATGTTATGGTGTTTGTTTTATTTTTGTTTGTTAAATATCAACCTTGTAATTCAGTATAGAGGACAATGTAATATATTTAGATCTTTTTGACATAATAATTGTGACAGTGACTGTTAGGCCATGTGTAACAAAACAGAGCTGATGTTTGAGTAATTTCAGTTGAAATAATAATAGGATTATATGTCATATTGTGGAAATTTTAGATATGCTGTAATTGTATTTTTATCTTAAATATATATCTTGATTGATGAGATTTTTGATCAGGTTCACAAACTTACAGCTCCTGTATGTCTGCAGCTCTTTCAGTTAAAAGTCACTCATAGATTAAACGCATTAGGATTTGAATAGATATCAGTTTATTCAAGTTCACACATACAATACATACAGTATCAATAAATGAAAACAATAAATAAATCAGTCGTTTATGATTAAATAAAAGCACAGAAGGTCTTAGACAGGACATTAAAGTGTCTGCAGACCCGCTTGTATCCCCAAACCAAAAGCACAAACTTGACTGTAGTTACGTCTGCTACATAAATCATTCAAAAGGGAGGACAGACTGAATCACATAGAAGTCGGCATGTGTGATAAGAAGTCATGGCATGCACCTTCAGCATGTATTAACAGTGACGGAAGTGAAATGAAAAAAGCGATCAATTAGTAAACAGCTCCCATATGTGCAATTACATAACAGCAGCTTCCCACTCCTCTAAAAGGGAAAGTCCATGTTGGTGTACGATCGATGGCTGCCCGTCAAACACAGTGATGACTAGTCATGTTGACAGCAGTGGGCTGGCTCTTTGAATGCTGATCATAATGATATAAATATATTTGTCAACTTTGCTAATAGCAAATAATCTGTGCCAGCAATAAATATGGTTGTCATTTTCATGCTAAAACAAGGATATAGTAAATGAAAAAGCGACATGTTGACATGCAAGGGCAACAGTTATTTAATTACCCATTTACTCTGACTCACCACTTCAGAAAACTTTCTCGAGCATCGAAAATGTACACAAACAAAACACCAGAATGTGTTACGCAATTTTATATTCAGAAAGTAAAACTTCCAATAAGTGCAAAAGAGTGTTTAAGGAGCGAGGTTTGCTGTGGATTGCAGCAGCTGAACCCATCGGAGAAGACAGCCTGTCCTCACAGTGTGTGTCTGCCAGAGTACAGCCTACACTTGTCTTGTTGCTCTGTTAAATGGAGAAGACAGTGCAGTAAGACTCCCGGTACTTTACTTCTCTTTAACGGAAGGAAGGATCCACTGATACACTTAAGAGAGAGAAGTCACTTGGGAGGCGGAGAAAACTAAAAGGGTCACTCGTTTGCAGTTGTCAAAGCAAATATTTTTACTGTTTCGTATGCTTCATTACATAAGAGCTCTCAGCAGTCAACCTGAAAGAAAATGGAATGGATACCTCTGTCTGCTTTATGAATTATGAATACGTAGTTTGGACTAAACAATTTATGTGATAAATGAAATTTAGAGGCTGTTTATCCCGGCTTTGTTTTTTCCTAAAAGGCTGCTCTTTCCACTCAGACGTTTTCGCTAGTTTGTAGAATTGACACAGATGTTTTTATGAAAGTTTTTTGTTAAAAGCTTGAAAGACATTTTATTTTGAAGCAAATAAAACGTATTGAAACCAGTTAATTATTCCCCTTAGGGTCACAGTGTTGATTATTAGTGTTTAATTATTATTATAATTCTGAAAAAGTCCTTAAAACTGCATTAACTGAATTTTTGGCCACTTTGGGGGCAGCAGAAACAAGCTGTGAGCACAACATTGACATGTTATCACCTTTTAAGATGATATGGTGAACGTGTTAGCTAACAGTTAATTATTTACACCTCCAGCAGACATGAAGCAACATGTTTATGGCCACCTAAGAACAATATTCACTCTCTTTTAGCTCAGTTTTTGGTCTCCACCAACTCCTGAGGGAAATATCTGACTCTTTAGTTGCTGAGTGCTCCACTATGTTCACCAGCTAGTCGCCAACTCTGCCGTTTGGTGCTACAAGGGTAGAGTACAGTCGTTTTTTTAGAGCTTTTTTGATAAAAAAAAAAAACAATGAACCAAAAGACACTACTAATGCTCTGTAGAGCTGAGGGGAGCTGCAGAGTCGGGTCTGTAGGATTGTCACTGCGAGAGACACCTACAGTAGCAATCTAACCCATCGTTAATATAGAAGTATTGATTATATCAGCTTTAAGGATGATGAAAGTGATGAATAAAAGACATAAGTGAAAACTATAGAGACAAAAAAAAAGCTACCATACTGGTTACATTGCAGTACGAGAAATTTTAAGGACAAAGAAAAGAGCTGCAGACTGTTACTGTACATAATGCATGAAACATTGTTCATAAAAGGTGAAATTTCTGATCACAGTACTTACAACATTTTACTAACAGGTAGGTACACCTGTACACCACCACCTGTCCTGGTAACAGATGGGCTGCATGATGTTTTTCTTACCTGACAGCACTTGCTCAATTTCTTCAGTCTCCTCCACAGCTACAGGTTTCAGCAGCAGGGCAAAAAACACAGCGAGGCCTATCACCTGTGAACAAAAACAAGCCACATAAAATCTTACCTATTGTATACCTGATACACAGAAATATAAAAATGACACAAAACGTGTAATATTCTACAGAAAACAAATCATTTTAAACATAGAAGATTTAAGTTTTCTCATTTTCACCCACCTTGAGAGGCTGCAGTATAAATATGCTTTGGAAGAGGGAGAGGCCCAGAGACATGACCCACTTGATGGACTTTTGTTTGCCGTACTCGAAGCCGTACAACAGGGTGAAGTAAGTGGATACTATACTGATGGACAGTAGCAGGAACCAGCCCAGGAACACACACCACCAGGGCAGCCAGCAGCCCGCCGACGACTTCTTCTTCCTTACGGGAGGCGGGCTGAGCAGAGGAGAGGGAAGTTAAATAGTTAAATAGAACCAGTGACATTTGTACTCTATACAGATGTTTTTGTGCGTTGGCTGGAGTGCTGACCAGTAGGTCAAGTGGCTGGTGAAGACCATCTCAGCCTTGCGAACCAGCAGGTTGGTGATGATGAGGGCCTGCTGGTACTCGTGAGGACTCGGGAAGTTCTTTCCATCCAGTTTCTCCAGGCACATCATGAGGTGACAGAGACCAGCGAGGAGGAACTTGCTGCAGTACACCCAGTGGGAGTCACTCTCACTCTCCCCTTTGACAGGATTACATACAGACCAGCATGTAATTACATTTCTCTGAGAGCAGACAGGCTGGGGAAGAAGTACAATACAATATCTCCAGCCTTGTCCTTTTTTGCATCAGGATATATCTGTGCCCTATTAGGACACTGTCATGCGTCCTTGTTGTCTGTCTGCTTAGCTCAACTACCACTTTGGTGTGTCTTATTCATCCACTTGCCTCGTCTTAACCCTTTTGTATTTTTTGTGTCTGTTCAGGTTATTTGTCCTTTTATGTAAATCCTAATTTATTTGAATCCTAATCTTTTTACCTTGATTGTACAGTGCAGACAGTCCAACCTTTTTTTCTTATATAGAGTTAGACAAACAGGAGGTAATCAATGCTATTTAAAAAAAAAATACTACCTTGCATTAGCTGGATGAACTCGTGCACGCGGTCCAAGGCAGGGAAGAGGTCTTTGGTGGACTCCAGCCGGTGCATCTCTGACATCTTGTTCCTCGGACTTCTGCTCACCAAAGAAATCAACTCCTCTGTATCCTAGGAGAGATGCACAACAAACACCAAATGCTACATGTATACTATTTGATCAGATGCACAGAAAGGTAAGGGTACATATTATACAGTAAAAGGTCAGCAGAAGTCAAAGCCACACAGAACACTGACAGTAACTCTAACTGTAACATAAACTGAAGGGAGAGCGTGTTTCTGGGCTTACAAGGTCAGTGCTGAGGTGAGTATAATGCACAAAACAAGTCACACAAAGAAGTGCTGAACACACACAGAGGTTGTGTAATGCAAAACACACCTTCAGAATAGCCGGTATGGTAACTGGAGGGGAGCTCAAGTTATTCTCAGAGTTGTCTTTTTTAGATTTTGAAATGACGCGGGGTTTGATGCTTCTGAAAATGGTGATGATGAGGATGTTGATTGGAAACATGAGAAGACCACTCTCTACCCCCACCATGATCTCCTGCCAGGTGATTTGCAATGAACCTGGAGAGAAAAAAAACAAACAAAACAAAACAAGGACACTGTGATGAGAAGCAACTGAAACGAGGCCCGGCCAGGATCATCCAGTCACAGAGAATTCTGCACATCGGTTTTATGACTCTCCTCAACTTCGATACAGCTTGTGATAAACTGACTGTAGGCTATTGTATGTCCTCTTTCCTCCTGGACTCCTCCTGGTTGCTTTTGAAAGGAAGGGGGCCTGATCAGATTATACTTGTCCATTCGAAAAAAGTGGAAGTAGGATGCAAAGGCAAAAATCTAAAGAAAATAAAGGAAATTAGCAATGTATATTAACCAAAAACCTTGTTGGTGTTGCAATCATTAATATAATGTGCTGTGATATATATATTTTTTAAGTGCAAGTGGCAACATCAACATGTGTACGTCTGCAGGTTTTACTGCTGCTGTGCAGAGCTGCGCTGACCAAACAGCACCCTCTTGTGGACAATCTGCTCACTGCTAAATGTGTATGAGTGAGTTTGTGAGATAAAACCCAGCTGTATGAGGTGCATCCCAAAAACTCCACCCAGTTTATCCATATTGTGAAGTCTAGCTGACATTACATACACCCACCCACGTATAACAACAGCATTAGTGATGCTACTTTCTCTAACTCTGAGAAGCAACAAATAAGGTTAGTACTATGCAAAAGTTTGTAAAGGTGGCTCTACTCTCTCCTCCCACACATGTTCTATTTGTTTATTGTTGCAAGGCTGTGCCGACACCTCCGTAGTTCAAAACATTTCAGTAGCACATATACAAGCAGAGGTGATAGAGATAATACAATAAATCAGGAGACCGGCAGCCAATTATTTATTTTGTTTCTCAAATTACACCTTGTGCTCCAGCTGGCATATTCATCCAAAACTTTGAGACCTAAAGAAAACCTCTCATTATATTACATTTTAGATATTCATAAGTTATTTATGATCAATATAGTAACTTTCATATAACACTGTGGGTTTGTTGTCCTTATATTCTAGAAGCCATTTGAGCATTTAAAAGCACAATAGGCATCTTTTTCTAAAAGTGGAATGTGGAAAATCATTTTCAGATGCCTTTAACACAATTAATGACTCTGTAATTCACCCAACGAGAAGAGTACTGGCGAGGTCTCATCTACAGGAATGTTCCAGAAGGCGATATTGATGGCCATGGTGCAGAGGAGCAGGCTCATGCAGCAGGAGACCCTCTGGGCGCGAGTGAACGGACTGCGCGAGGGAGGATCCACAATGGACACCCAGATGTGTTCATCCCTAAAGCCGGTTGACGTTCTGCTATGGAAAATATTCCTGACAGAGAAAGACAAAAACCCATAATGACACTAGTCCATAAACATGACTTTCTCACAAGCTGAGTTGGTTTATTTCAACAGTGTAAAGCCGTCCAACTCTGACCTGAAGCTGGCAATCTCGTTGTTCTTTGCAGCATTGAAAGTTTTCTTGGTCATGCCGTCTCCACGGTCAGCACTCAGCCAGCAGTCACAAAAGAAGTGCCACACATGTCGACTTTGGAGGTCCTGAATGGTCACCTTGTTTATATACCTTTTTATAAAACAACAAAGATTAGACATTTACCATATAAGTCATTTTATATGAGAAATGCAAATAATAATATTAGGCAACTAGGCAACTCTGCAAACTAGGATGCACCAAATGGCATGACTAAGTTTTCATTGACCACTTAACACACACAGAGATTTCTTGCCTACCGCCAAATCTAATATTACTATTTTATGTTTGCAATATAAGAGTAAAGATAGCATCAACCTGGTATCTTATTGGAAGTACAACAGTACTGTATATTGCTTATTTCTATATTATACTATAGCTCAGACCTGTTCTCCACTAAAGTGTGTGTTCATGCGTGTGTATAGTATGCTCAGAGTGGTATATTAATGAGAAGTGATAACAAGGTGGTGCTAAATGAGAAGGCAGGCCTGACATTTTAAAGTGTCACTGTGAAGAAGCCTGCAGAGAGGCCATAAACGCTACCTGTACACACCTCTAACAACCCTGTTTACAGGTTTACACTGACACCCACCAATTATCCACATGTTCAGTGTAGAGCTGAATCAATCCAAGCACAAAAAAACACACACAACTGTGTGTCACCTCAAGGTACAACCGAGAAATGACATAAAGCTGCAACTAAACTTGATTTATAATGGTTTCAAAACCAATTACGCCATTTTCAGACAGCTGCCATGGACAACTTTGGGAGGTTGGCGTTTCTGTATATCTGAAAGTTTAAAAAAAAGCATAATTTCTTAATTGCTATGTATGCAGTGTGTATGTTGTATGCTCAGTCTCAGCCTCTAGTACCATGATGGGCGACCTCCAGAGTTGTCGTGCTGCAGCCTGAGGTTTCGCACTTCGCCCAGTGGGAAGGGTGTGGCCAGCACGAACATATCGACAGCTCCTCTCTCAAACACAGGCTTGTCAGGGTCCGTGAGGTTGTGTGTGTCGCTCTCTCCATCTGAGCCAATCAGCTTCACTGTCACCTATAGGACGGTACACCATACTTACTTGACAGCACTGGGTTCACACATCAGTGTCCTGAACCAAGATTGTGTAAAGTACCACACTCGTGTTTGTGCATAGCCCATTTACTACAAACACTTGACATATCTGCAAATCATTTTCTGAAGCAAGCCATAGATTTAGACCGATCAGTGCATTTTTCATCCTTTCCAGGCTGGTTTTCATTCATTTCAGTACCTTTTAAAAAGACTTTTGATAGGACATCCATCACAGTAAACATTTAGTTGTTTCATCTTATACCCTCAGTACTCTCAGTAGAATGATTCTTCTATGAGCTATTTCAATGCTCTGTTAGAAATATTAAAAATAAATAAATAAATAAAATAAATAATTCTGTCAATGAAAGAAGACTCTTACATTGGCAGTAGTCCCAGAATTCTTGCGATGGCCAGTTTGGACACTGATCAGATAGTTGTACCCAGCGCCTGGGTGATTGTCCTCCAGCAGAGTCGTCTTCCTCTGATAGTCCAACATAAAACATTGTGGTGCATAAATATGATTGTGTGTCTGCTTTATTTGGGCACTGGACTGAATATGAAGAATTTAGTTTCCAAACCATAATATATCCAATGACAGTTCATAATCAAGTATTTTTCTAATGTGGCCTGGTGAGTTTCTGATAGCTGAATTGTTTCTACACGCTAATATGAACAAGAAACACAAAAAGACCTGTTTTATGAGAGCTGTCTGGAGAGACTGACCTGGGAGCGTGCCCTGCGGTCAAAATAGCAGGCCCACAGCAGAGTGACCAGGTAGAGGCCGAAGAAAGTGCACAGCAGTGCCAGCACTACAAAGTTCTCAGACACGGTGGCAAACAGCTCTGCTGTGCGAGATACGTCCACGTTGTTCGGCATCACAAAGAAGGAGCTCCCAAAGAGAGTGAGGTGGTTGCACAGACACTGTGTTAGCTCTGGAATGCTTTTCTCTCCCACCTGAGACAAAGGCAGCACATCACTGCCTGATATGCAACTACTAGAACATTACTATACATGCAGAGCCAAAGCAATACAGTCAAGTTTATTATCAGACTTTCTCCAGTTGGAGACTCACCTGGCAACCATCAGTGCTCCATGTCTGCCTCTGGATGTTCCAGTACAAGCACTTGCTCATAAAAGAAGTGATCGTCAGTGTCAGGCCTGGCTCCCAGGTGGAATTGAGTATGGTGTCAACATACCAGATTCCAGGAGTCTGCAGTAACATCTCTGGGGTTATCATCCAACGATAGCCTCCTGTTGCAAAAATCAGATGACATATGACTTCATAATCCAAGAACCAATTCAAATAAATCAAATGAAACACTTTGTCTGTCTCGTAATACATGAGGGAAGTGGGAGCACATACATATAAATCAAACCATGGTTGTTATTATACTTATTGCTACACAGAGTTACCGTAGATCTTTAAACTATGAAGCAATAGCTTGTAGCGACAGTTACCTGCTGGGGTCAAGGTGGTTGTGCTGCTGAAATATGATTGGTTAGGAGGTGACCCCTGAGACAACATAAGAACCAATTGCACACTGGCACTGGGCTCCACGCTGAAGAATATGGTCATATTAGGGTCTGAGACGTTGATTGTGGTCAGCGCTTTTCTGTTTTCCTCCAACACAACGGTGCTATTCAATAGTGCTGAAGCATTTGGATGAGGCAAATAGATCTGGAGAAAACAGAGAAAGTATGTTCTTACTACTATTAAAATCAAACTCAAGGACATACACTGTATGTTAATTAAGCAAAAAATATAGCCCTGAATCACATCAAAGGTCTTTAGTGGCACAATTAAGAAGAGGTCTTTTTCTCCATGCCAATAAAGTTGGTAGATTCAAAAATATCCTATCGAAAATAGAATGTGTGAACTGTGAGGATAAGTGGAAAAGTGAGTTTCACTTTCTTTGGATTGTGTATACTATAATGACTAAAGAGTGTCACTTTTTCATGAATAAGCTAAAAAATAAAATAAAGGGAAGAAATATTCAGGTGTACAGATGATCAAAAACTGGAATGGTTATTTAAAAACGGATGTTTTTGCTAACTTTGTCTCAAAAGTGTGCAAAAGAAGGTGAGATGGACTATTTAATGAGTCTTGACTTTGATATATCTAGTAGCTTAGAAGAGCATTTACTTTATTAGTAATATATATAATTTTGTTGTAGACATGACGGTTTGAAAATATGATTATGTAAGTTATATGAATTGGTATTCTTAACTTTTGGACTTTGTGTAGCATCATTTGAAAACAAGCCCATGTGGACTTCTGAGCAGTAATATATTTACCACCTTTTCTCCAATGTGGAGTGGTCAATCCACAGGTCAGTGTTGATTTGGGCAGGGTGTACACAGTCCTGTGCTGAGTGCTCTGATAAACAAGGTGTCACTAGATGCCAGTGAGGAGCTTCACTCCCTGTGCACTCGCTCTGACCAACCTTTCTAATAAAAGTGGTCGTTTCCTGGTTGTTCATGTAACATGTCAATCTCACTTCTGACCTTTTCAAAATTGGCCCCATGGATGCACTGTAACGTTAAATTATCTGCGTATCTATGTAATGTTCAATGTCACCTTTGCTTCCCCTTTCCTTGCCACCTACAATCAAAAAAATAGCACTACAGTTCTAATGACACAATCCCCTCTGATTCTCATGTTGGCTGTACCTCTATCATCTCTGTCAGGTTTTCCAGTGTTATGTCTGTGACTCCGTCACTAAGTAAAAGGCTGCAGACAGTTCCTGAGATGTTGTCGTCAGACGGATGGGGATTCCCTGAGAATGTAGCCATCTAAGACAGAGAAAAGCTCTGTTAAAAACATTGTAGGCGACAACAAAGATGCAAACACACATACACATGATGATAACACACACAGACCTGAGCGATGATTTTGCTGTGGTCTTTAATCTGAGGCTCAAGTGCTGGATATGAGGGGAGTATAATGAACTCCCCATCTTTCTCTGAGCCGAGCACTGCATTGTTGAGATCAGAAGGTTGGTGACTGTGGAATATATTGTGACAGTTTTAAATATACTCGCTCCCTTATTTATATTGTTAAAAATGAAAGAAAAGTTGCAGAAGTATCAGGTCAGTGATACTCTGAAAGAAAATACCAACATGCTCTGATAGATGGTGCCTCTTGGGTGCTTGATGATAATTGAATGTGTAATTGCCTCACCAATCAGCAGAGACACTTGCCGAAAGATCTCAAAGACCTCCTCAAACAAATTCTGGAGGGGGGGGGGGAAACCACCTGACTGTAAAAGCCATAATGACGACAAAATGTGAACGATTGCTTGAAGCTGTCACACATTCTTTTGAACTTACAGTAGGGTTTGGGTTACTCTGGATGTCACATTTTTTTGTTGAGAGAAGGTAAATGCCAGTGCTGCAGTTGATGATGAGACTGATGGTATCATTGTTTTTCAAAGCAAATTCTGGTTTCAGTTTTTTAGTGCCTTCCAACAAATACTTGATAAACTTGTCCTGTGAAAGGGAAAAACAGACAGCATTGAATGTGCCATGTTAATTACCATAGTAGAATACTTTCCTCCACAGGCTTTCCAAAGTGAAGGTACCCACCCTGTTTTCATTTGTCGGCTCCCCTTCTGTCTTTTCCATTTCCTCTAGTTGATCATCGGCTGTCTGTCTCAGAAAAACATCACTTGTGAACTTTGAGGTATAATTAACAAAAGGTCAGTCACTGTACTATTCAATGAGCTTCATGATTCATGGATCAAACAGTATGTTACAGTATGTAAAATAAATGAGGCATGTCTCACCTTGAGAAGTTTGTCAATGTCATCTAGATACAACCTCATGTTATCTATTTTCTGTTTGAGCGCTGAAATCAAAGTTTGTGTGTTTGTTTGAGAAGTACAGAAATATAGAGAGGCAGATACACAAACTTAGTTTTATGACTTTCTATATTGATTGAAATGATGACACATAATCTAACTTACGGGATCTGGTTGCATGACTGGGCACTATTGTCTCCTGCAAAGAAAACATGAACAAAACTAACATATGCAAATTCAGTCTGGATGTTTATATGGCTTCTTACTGATTGTGAAATGTGACTCTTACCTTTGTTTTTGATGAAGACCATAAATCTTTAAAACAAGAGGGAGACTTTTAACAGACAGCACATTGTATATAAGGTGAAATTAAAAACAGGAAGACAGAAAGGAAGGAAAGAAAAATTGAAGAAAGGAGGGAGTTAAAGCAGCGGTCAGGAAGCTGTTGATGCGTACTGTGGGTGCAGAGGAAGCCTCGTCTCTGGGTGCAGTCAGATGTTGTGATGAGCTGAAGAGGATTCAGCTTCATGTATGTGCAGTTGTCCTTTGAAACGTCAACATTTTCTGTTTTGGAAAGAAGTGCGTGTGCACATAAACACACACGGACACACCGTTAGGAAAGTTTACTCTTTGCGGCATTGCTCTTCTACAATTGCGCCACCCTAAACCCAGTGACGACGAAATCCTGCTGCAACTATAAATTAATCTGTCAGTTATTTTTCAGACTAAACGATTAGTATATAAAATGTCAAAAGATAGTGATGTTAATGTTCTGTTGATGGACAAATTTTTTCAATTAAATATTTCAATTAATTGTTTTTATGTCACAAGGTAACTACTGTAAGCTATTTTTTTATTGGACAACCGCTGTTTGAGAAAATATTTTGTAATCTGGCAAAGCTCTTGTACTGCTGTTTGTGTTAAGACAACATTAAACGCTGATGCATTTGAGAGGTTTGTCTTATTTTGTTAGATGAAAGAAATGTTGAAAAACCACCAAACATTTATACTCCTATACTTATAGAGAGAAAGTATCACAAAAATATTGAAATGCTGATTGTGTTGGTATCTTCATTAAAAGATTAAAAATGAAACCCCTTACTCAGAGTTACCCTGGAAACCAGATAAATCTCTGAGCTCATGTTTTATTTGCTCTTGCAGATCATTTGCATTTGCAAATTGGTCCGGCAATGTCGGGTTCAAACATTTTCTGGTATTGAGAAATAATGTTTCTAATATGTGCCCTTTTCTCTTTGAAATATTGAATAACCTTTAGTCAATGCCTCTGACGATTAATCAAATCAAACAACCTGAAAAGAAAAAGTCAGTTGTTTTTGCTAAACTGTCCACCACTCTGCATGTAAACCTGTGAGGGGGTCTCAAATAGACACTGCTTGATTTTAAGGATCACAAGTGTGTGTGTGTGTGTGTGAACTTTACTCACCCATGATGGGTCCCTGGTTCATCCCTTGGACCCCTTCCCCCAGCCACCAGGTGAAGTTGCTGGTGTCTCTCTCTCTGGTGATGTTCTTCAGGAACATTTTGATTGGGGTGTTCATCCCCTTTAGGAGTTCCCCTCCTTGCTTTTTGCAGCAGCTCCTGGCTTGGGACCAGGTTTTGGATCCCCCAACAAACTCAAAACAGACATTTCCGAAAACAGATTCGCACGGTGCAGGGAAGTCATTGCCCGGACAGGCCTCAGACTTTTCAGGGAAAAATAGAAATCCAATTGAAATCCACAAAAAGACAGCGGCTCGGAGTAACACGTCCATGGTTATTATAATGCAGAGCTAAAGCACATAGTGCTGCAGGTACTGTGGCAGAAACAACAACTGAGTAAGATCACTTCCGTCAGTCGCATGGAAATTAGGGAGCTTTCTTCAGAAAAACTCTGCATATGTTCTCAATATATTAGGAAAATCACTGCAGGCACTCAAACAAGATGCAAAGTGAAGGAGCCACTTGGCATCACCAAAGGCCACACAAGCTGAACCTTCCTTCTTCTACTTACCAGGGACAGGTTTCAACTACTTATATGCTGTTAACATGAAGAACATACTGTATATTATTATTATTATTATTATTATTATAATGTATTATAAAGATACTTTCTTAAAAATAAATGTCTTACTCTCAAATTAAATCACCCTTAGTATTCACTGCCTTCTTATTAACTCTTGAGAAGCATCTTAACTTAATTCATTGAATGGCCAACATCCCTGCATCTCCTCCACGTTCCACGGAGGGAAATATCGCGAGAGGATGTGGAGGAAGCTGACACGACGCGTGTTTGTGTAACATGCGAGGGACTGCATTCAGTGCCCTTTAATGCAATGACATAACTACGTCCATGGCGGGACATCTGAAGGTAATTTCAGAGACAATCTAATATAATTTGTTTTTGGCAGAATCAGATCATTTGAAACGTCGCCGCGAGACTTGGTGCGGTGCTCCTGTTTGCTAGCTCGGCTGCTCCGCCTAAAAGTAACGTTAAACCAGGAAACACTCCGGGTTAGCTTTGCTGTGTTTGAATATCACCACAGAAACACATGCAGTGGTGGTGTCTTTGCTATCAGCTTCACTTGCCTTTTGATTAAATCGGGATGGTTATTATATAAGAAAAGTGCACAAAGACCTGTTTAGGTTAATGTCTTTAGGAGTATGCTAAGTTTACAGCTATTACACAGCGAGAAGTAACTTAAATCACTAAAGTCTCTTCCAAAGATCAACTCTCATCACATGTCAAGACGCCCGCTGATAGTATTGAGACAGTGAAGAAAATGGACAGTGAAAAGCAGTTCCCATTAAGCTGTTTTCATTCAGCAGAAGCTAACTAGTTTGTGTAGCAGTGGTAGCAAGCAACTATGTACATTTACTCAAGTACTGTACTTAAAGTACAATGCTGAGGTACTTGTACTTTACCTTTACCAATTTATGCTACTTTATTCTCCACTGTATTTCATGGTTAGAAATTTACTTTGTACTTTACTACATTTATTTAACTGGTATACTTACTTTGATTTATATATAAATATGAGGCATTGTTGTAGATTAGATTAAGGCCCAGTTCAATTTCAGTTAGTTAATAATTTGTGTGTACAAATCATTATTCTATGTGCATAAGATATAAAAAAGAAAAATATTTTGGGACCTTGAAGGCTCTGAACTGCCGGTCCAATGGATTTTAACAGGTTAATCATCATTGTATGCATAATTTCCTTCCTCTTCATCATCTATATTTGTATGGATTTCATCAACTAGGTCATCCTCGTCTGTCTGACGGGATCTCTGGGTAGTGTTCATGAGCCCTTTTCCAAATGCATACTTGAAAGTTGTCTTTTCATGTGCTGCACGAGGACCCTCTTGCAAGGTGGAAAGGTTGAAAATCGATGGAGTGACCTGGTCGAAGCTCAAGGCTTGAGCCACAAATTTCCTTTTCTCTCTTGTCTCATCAACTTGCAAGGAACAGGTGAAGTTTTCAGCACCACTGAGCGCAAGCTCATCAAGCTCCCAAGAGTTCCCCACTGCAGCAAAGATTTGCTTGATCGGTCGCACCTTTCCTTTGCCTTTGAATGCTGAACTGCAGCTGGCACCAGTGAAGGCATGCAAAGCCAGCGGAGCTGAAATGTGTTCTTGTGAATAGTTTACAGCCAGCTGCTTGATATTGATCAGCTTATCTCGCATCTCAAAGATGATGTCAAGTGTGAATGATTTTGCGTAAAAGAGGAGAATGAAGAAAGTCTTTTGCTCTAACGCAGCTAAAGAGCCAGATAGTATCCTCAGGACTTGGAGCTAAGAAGAGAGGGAATATCTGGCCACTTAATGTAGGGGATGGAAAGAAACACAACTCCAAATGAATGCTAATGTTGCTCCGTGTCTGCTGGATGTGTAAGTGGGCAACTGTTATCTAACACATTTGCCAATGTGGTAATATGTCAGAAGTTATCTATTCAGCTGATCCTGCTGCCCTTACATGATCAAAAAGTCAGTGAATGTAAATTTAAAGTTGTGTGGCGCTATGCTGAGATCAGTGAACTTCATGCACTCGGAAGAATTGTAAAGGTGTAACTTGTCCTTTTGATACCAGTCGGCAGGTGCAACAAATCTACCATAATGTAGTGAAGTCAGAAAGGTCTTTATACCACCTTAATTTTATAACTGGTATAAATATAACCTGATTAACACACCTAGATTGATTTGAATGATTAATGGAGCATACGGTTTGTGAGTCTGACAGCATCTTCTGCCTCTAGTTAACTCATCAAGTAACATAACGTCAGATAGTCTTTAAAGCGGCTTTAATCAATATTAGAACCAGATTTTTCCTTCAGGAGTTAGTAGAGACTTAAAAAGAGGGTGAATATATTGGACTTGCAGGCATTAGGTCACCAGAAACACAACTCCAAATTAATGATGTTGCTCTGTAACTGCTGGATGTGTAATTATGCAACTGTTTGGTAACAAGTTTGCTGTATAAACTTAACAGGTGACAGTATGACAATGTTCACAACATGTTTCCACTCCCCCCAAGTGGACAAAAAAAAAAAAATCAGTTTTTGATTTGAAACACCCTCCAATAGACCTTTTTCCACTGCAGACATTTTGACTTGTCATAGCAGGAAAAGCACAGTTGTGATTAATTGTGTTAACGATGGCTCAGATCCATTGGTTTTTCTATTAGCCTTTCTGCTGTTCAAGCATGCACAATGTGACGTGTGATGACCATGCGTGTTTTCTTTCTCTCTATACGCTACCACACATCCTCTCTAGGTATGAACCTGATTATTTAACAAAACGTATGCATACAAACTCATGTTATTGTGTGAATTTGGGCCAATGCCAACATTATGAATGCTGTTATTGAACTATTACCAGTCTATTCACAATAACAAATGTCTGACCCGAGTCCTCTGTTGAATGTATTCATCTTTCATGCTCTTGTCAACAGAAACAGCTAAAAGATGCACTGAAGGTCATCAGCTCAGGTAGCCTTCTGTTTGCCTCCTACCTCACTGTGGTTGGAGATGAGCGTTTCTATGCCAACCAGCTGATGCCCCTGCTGCAGAGGATTGTGGGGGCAGAGACGGCGCATGTGTTGGCAGTGAAGATGATTGGTCTGGGTCTGGTTCCTCTGAACCGCTACCAGGACCCTGCATCACTGGTAAGCATGTGACTTTATTTTCGGCTCAGTGACATTTCCCATTGACATCAGAATGATCCTAGACACTGTAAGGCTTTGTTTTCATGTGTCTACAGGAAGTAAACGTCCTGGGTTTAAAGTTCAGAAACCCTATTGGGATTGCAGCGGGCTTCGACAAGCATGGAGAGGCCGTAGACGGGTTGTACAGGGTGGGTTTTGGCTTTGTTGAAGTGGGCACGATCACTCCCAAACCTCAGGAGGGGAACCCCAAACCACGTGTGTTTCGACTCACCAGAGATCATGCAATTATTAATAGGTAAGTTTTTGATAATCTTTTGTCAAAATGTAAGGGATATGCTCAACTGAATGTACACAATAACATTTAGGGATGGGCGATATGGTCGATACACATCATCCTAATAGCACACATGCCAATTTACAGCCTCTTTGCTTCTGTTTATAACCACATTGTATCACTGTTTCTATGTTGTCTTACTGTCTTGTTACTGTATTGTCTTGTCTCAATGTCTTCTTGTCTTATGTCAATTAATTAATTAATTGCACCAATAATAACGAAAAACCGTTCACCTTGCAAATAAACTAAAGCAAATAAAGCATAACATACATAACTAATACAATAAGTCCTACCTTCATGAAGGTTATAATGTTCAGTTTTTGTTGGGACAGTTTTAGAGACGTGTTGATTCAACTATACCATAATGTCAAAATATCAGAATGTTGCAACATAGTCTTACGTCTAATCTCATATAATCATACAATTAAGGTTTAATATCCGCACATGCCCAATATCCTCTTTCTCCATCGTATGTTACATTAAAGTCGCCAAAGTAAATGCATCATAAAAGCTGGCATTTGCATGAAACTGTTGTTTGGTGGATCATGTAGATGCTGGATTTACCACTGAATCGCTTTATAGTAGCAATTCATGGCTCTTTTTCCTATTCTTTATAATCACCCTGTTTCGCAGCTTAACGCCTGTCTTTCATGTTATATCTCACAAAGAGTTTATTCAATTTATATAACAGTAAAGGAGCCACATTAGTCTTAGTTTATGTTAAAATCCTTAAGACAGAAAACGAGCAGGAGAGGGTCATGTTGCCGTATAATGCTCTTTTTCACATCTCTCTATGTTCAAAGAGATGACGCTGCCTACAGGTTGGATACTGTAGGGTTCACATTTACCAAGCTGTTGATAAGAGGCCTTGGATTTACCTAATTTTCTTTTCTTTTCTTTTAATTTGCAACACAGGTTTGAAGGAGCTAAATGAAGGAAATATGTCGTTACCAGCTCTTTCCTTGTTTTGCTCCCTCTGTCATTATACATAGTGAAATTAATATTTTATGGTAATTTATATTTTGAGTTATTGCAACAGACAATTTACCTTTTGCCAGTGGATCTTGAACAATCTGATTTAAATTATTCCATATTCTATAGATATTTTATATTAAGGTTGTAGTATTTAGTGCACATGATCAGTTTAATTCTACCTATTTTTTAAAGTTATACATAGTGGAATTTATAGAGGAGTACAGTATTTCCACAATATACTCTTGAGACAGTGTTTCATGTGCTTAATTAGTATATATGTAACACCAAATCAAACATGTATAATGCAAAGACAACATTTATCAAAAATGTCAATAAATAATTCATACAGTATCATGAGAGTAAACCCGCCTGGAAGTTCTCATTATGTTATATAATATAAAAAAATATGATGGGAGAAACTGTCCCATGAGGAATAATTAAAGTCTATGGGAGAGGATTCCCACTGCTTTACAACTCCAGAGTGGACACAATCACACAGTTTCAATTTGCTCATAACAAGAGCAAAATGTATTTTTAGATTTATCGATTGTTCACGTCATTATTTATGTAGTTCAGTGGGTTAGCACTCAAAATAGCGTAAAAGCTGGAGCTGCAGAATGATAAAAATCCTTCTTTTTCAGTTTGTTGTTTGAGCAACTTGTGAGATTATTGTTACTTGTAAATTGCTGGTTTAATACTTTATAATATTGTATACGTGTGTGTGTGTGTGTGTGTGTGTGTGTGTGTGTGTGTGTGTGTGTGTGTGTGTGTGTGTGTGTGTGTGTGTGTGTGTGTGTGTGTGTGTGTGTGTGTGTGTGTGTGTGTGTGTGCTTCTCACCAGATATGGATTCAACAGCTGTGGTTTGGCAGAAGCACAACAGAGGCTGAAGGCCCGGGTAGACACACAGCAGCAGCAAAGTAAAGGTTAGCAGGCTGTCCTTATATTCTGTAGACTTCTCATCTTAAGTGGGAAGAATTCCGCCCTTCATTTATCATTTTCAAAAATTTGCTTGATATAAACCTGTCCTGTTTTTTTTTCTGGTGTGTATTTGTTATTTATAAGTCACTTAGTTTGTAATGGGGAAGCCAAATAATGAATTGGCTATGTGGTGAAATACACTATTCTGTTCTATTTTTATGATCTTGACCTGTCCTTGTCTCACGTTTTATTGTGTCTGATCCATACCTGCTTACAGCCCATTTAGCACTTCAGCAGCCTCTGCCCCAGTTGAGTCATGTGTCTGATGATGCAGCCTGTGTTTGTGCTTGTCTGAACCTTCCTATGTGTGTGTGTGTATGTGTGTTTGCATACGTGCGTGTGTCTGTGTTTATAGCTGGCCTTCCCTTGGGCATCAACCTGGGGAAGAACAAGGTGTCCCAGGACGCAGGGGCAGATTACTTGGAGGGGGTGAGAGTGCTGGGCCCGCTGGCTGACTACCTGGTGGTCAACGTCAGCAGTCCCAATACACCAGGTCTCCGGGATCTACAGGGGAAGGCTGAGCTCCGCCAGCTCCTACATACGGTAGGAATGTCCGAATATTCGTGAAATTACTGGGTTTGGACCCAACAGTGACAAAAATGTAAACACAATGAAAATGCATCATCTGGCCTTATTTCTCTACACATTCAAAATAACATCTTATAGGAACATCACAAGCTTGCCAACAACTAGCCTCTGCCACCTGTAGAAAACAAGAAAGAACTCCCTAGAAAACCCTAAATTGATCTGCTAATACACAGTGCATGCAGAAAAATCATAATTTTCATAATTTATTTAGTTGGTCAGTGATAAAGTAGAATTAATATTATGTCCAGTGTGTTGTTTATACTTAAGCTTCTACTGCTTTTGCAGCCCACCCCCAGTGAGGAGCAAATGCCGTTTTCCCTCACAGCAAAGGGAAAAATGAGTCAGGACAGGCTTGATGAATGTCACAGAGCAGTGATAAAATATGTGATGATAGCCCTACACCCTTTCAGCACAGTGGAATCGCTGTGGTTTAGGTATGATACTGAGTGAAATAAAAACAGAACATATTTCTTAATTGCCCACCAAACAAACGACCTAAAAACATTCACTAAGGGGTTTGAAAGGATTCAGATTCCTTAAATGGTATCAAATCCCATCCCGATGTGCATGGTGTAAAGTTTCTCTTTAAACAAAGTGACTATTCTGTCTGTTCGTTGGTGAGCCCATCCTTCTTGTTCCTAAAGCTTTAGATCTTACAGCACAATACACCGTCTGTCTGTCTCAGTTTCCAGTAGTTCTCTGCACTTTCACCTGAAATACTCACATTCTCATCCAATCTGCTCAGGTGTTGAAGGAGCGCGATGCCCTGCAGGGAGAGTCCAAACCTCCGGTCCTGGTGAAGATCGCTCCGGACCTCACTTCTCAGGACAAACAGGACATTGCTGATGTTGTCACTGAGGTGGGAAGTTATTTATTGTAGGCATTACATTTCCTAATTGTGCCTTTGATTTATTTTTCTAGCTTGTTCTTAATTTAATTTCATTATAATCTAATTTCTTTTTATCCCATGAGATTTTATGAAATTTTCTGTAATATCATGTTTCATTTCTGCTGTGTTTTGCACATATAGCTAATGAAAGGGTATATACAGATTTACAAAGATAGGATTGTGTCCCTTATCCGTGGAGTCTTTTTGTAGTGATTTTGATATTTAATTCTCATTTTTTAGAATGTTAATCTGGCTAACAAGAAAAATACCAGAGAAGATATTTTTCAAGTTTTTACATTCTGCTTTTTGGGTTGAATTAAATCTTGAATATATAGTGTTTTTAAATTGATGTGTTGTTCTTTTATCCCTTCTTAATAATACAGGAAAACAGATTTGAAGATTCAGGTCCTTCTCTGAAGGGACAGCAAATTCACCCATGTCACATGCAAGGGTGCAGCCACCTTCTTGTTTGAATGACAGGCCAGATAAATGTGCCTCTACAAAACAATTCAACTTAACCATCACTAAAAACTTTATTTGTACAGCATCTGTCAAAACAAAGTGCTTTCCAAGGCAATAATATATTATATACACCAAATCAGGCAAATAACATTGCAGAGAAGAAATTTAATAAAATACATTGAATAGATACTAAAATAAGATTTTAAAAAAGTGTGATAATAAACAAATAAAACAGATTGGACATAGTAGAAAATTGATGAAAGGCGATTGGTTTAAGTGATTTAAAAGGTGTTTTGCATAGATCCTCAGGCAAAGCTGCAAGTGGCTATTACAATTAAAATGATAGCAACTTTTAACTAATGTTACTTTAGTGACATCTTTAGGCTCAAGAGGTTTCATTTGAGTTTGCACAACAATCTTATGGTGAATAAAGTAATCGTGTGCTTGCTGAAGTGTCACCTGTAGTCGTTTAGTGATCAAATATATGGTTTGTAAGTTTCTCCGTCATTCATCACCATGTGTCAGATGTCTTCAGTTTAAGGCCACTGTCACGTCGCTTGTTGACATGGTTATGTAAGCCACAAGTGTTATTTGTTGCTTGAAATCTCGGCTGACAGTTTTTACTATGGTTCTCGCTATTATAATCGGCTAATTTTCAGCCTCAGCAGAACACCTCTGCCTCCTCTTTTCTTCTCTGCTCTGGCAACCTCATCACTACTTGAGTAGGTTTTTCTTTGTTCTTCTTTTTTCTTTTTTTTTTTTTTAGAAAATACAGAGTGGTGTTTTTGTGCTCATTGGAGCAAGAAAGGAGACCAACCTTAATGGAAGAGACATTAAGGCAGGACAACAAAGCAAAATTTAAACAGCACTCTGTCTCTTTCTTTCTGTCACAGTACATTTAACATTAGAGGTCTGTGAAAGTCAGATGGCCTTTACTCACAGTCGCATACATACATCAGTTCTGCTGCCGTAGATGCAGGCGAATATGTCACTCACTTCCTGTCCTCTCTTTGGTGTATGTCCTGTGTTTGCAGCTGGGCGTGGATGGTTTAATGGTGTCTAACACCACGGTGTCCAGACCGGAGACGCTTCAGGATCCGCATAAGTCTGAGGTTGGTGGGTTAAGTGGCCAGCCTCTCAAAGACCTCTCCACTAGCACTGTGAGAGAAATGTACAACCTCACCAAAGGTACTTATTTGCACACCAGTATTTTCTGTCCATTTCTGATCACATACGTAGATATAAAATATACTTTTCATAATGTAATGATAATGTTTCTGTAGGTAAAGTAGCAATTATTGGAATCGGTGGTGTGGCCAGTGGGCAGGATGCTATGGATAAGATCCGTGCTGGTGCGTCACTGGTTCAGCTTTACACAGCTCTGACCTACCAGGGTCCACCCGTAGTGACGAAGATCAAGCGAGAATTGGAACATCTTCTAAAGTGAGTATGACTGTGAATGAGGATTAAAGTCTGGGCAAATCTTTTAGTGGAAGTCTAAGGATATTTAGAGGGGTTCCTTTTTAATAATGACTTATTGTTGGAAATTACATTGCAGTGAAATGCTGGAATCTATGAAAAGAAAATGAAAGCAAATATGGGACGATTATCCCCAAAACTGAAGGTTACAAATAGTCATTACAATTTATAAACAGATTTCTTGGTTCAACTTTGACCCACCGTAAACGGTGTAGTTGTTTGCGCACACAGTTTTCTGAACATTTCGCGTCACTCACGTTTGGTTTTGCCTTCAAATAAAGTGGTTCAGATAATCTGGTTAAACTGTTGGCTTTTGTACAGACTGTATAATTATTGGACTTCTTTTAGCGTTGTTGCCATGTTCCCCGATCTCAGCAGTTACTTTTAGTTATCATAACTGATGGAAATTATTGCCCAAGCGGTGTTAATGAGACCATAATAATAATGAATATATTTATTTTGATTTAAAAGCCTACTTGTACAGTACTATTTGACAAAATGCACGCAATGTTTCTCAAAGACTTATAGCACAATTTTCAGCTGCTGACTAAACATCCTGTACATCACATCCTGCTGACTAAACATCCTTTAATTCTCAACAGAAATATATTCTCATACCCAACAAACACTTTTTTTCAGAGAACAAGGTTTCAGCAGCGTATCAGAGGCAGTCGGAGCAGATCACAGGGGAGCAGATGGGTCGACTCATATGCATAGCCAGCTGAAAGAGATGGTAAATGTTAACACAGCACCTGTATCTGCCATCTCCTCCAACTAGGCAACATGATCCTCAGCTTTTCCTGAACTGCGATGAATGCCGAGTATTTGTGATTGTCCGTCCGTCCGACTTGATTTCTGGGATGAGATACGGTCTAACCAGGTAGTTGCTGAAGCCATATTTTATGGTGTTTGTGTTGACGACAAGTGCTGAACACACCAAATCTCAGCCTCTCACCTTTACGTGAACTTTGTGGTGAAGTCTATAATGAGAAATATTTGTAGTTGTATCTACGCATTAAGAAGCTGAGGTCTGTTTGTAACTTTATTTCAGACATTCATCCTTTGTTACAGTGTAACAGCAGTAAGTGAATCTCAAGTGCATATGGACACCAAAGTGCTTGAACTCTTCAAACACAAACTTTTTTTTTTACAAACACACAAACTATTTTCTTGTGTATAAAGAAAATAATGTGACGTGATGTTATGTGGATAAAATAGCAAGACTTATTAAAGTTCTTGAGGACATCTGTTATTTAGGTTTATTATCAAGGAATTTATTTTGCTGTGAGAGAGGACCTGCAGCAGGACCGTTTATGGCGAGTGTTTGAGAGCTCTGTACTGTAAGTCGCATCCAGCAACTGAGATTAGACACTAGATATCCCAAATAAAACTTAAATGCCTGCAGTAAATACTTTTCTCTTATTCACTTCCGTGCTCAGAGAAAGTTATGATTTGACTTTTAAGTGCAAAATTGAGACTTTCTACGAAACAAGAGCCACATTGCTCATTGACACATTACATAATATTTTATGTTTTGACATTTCTGATGTTTTCAGTTTTACTGCCATCTCAAGCTGACTTTGTAGAAAGCTGCCTAATGTAGCCATCGATTCAGTATTCTCTATTTAAAAGGTATTTGTTCCAGTGTGGAATAACTGTTAGAATAAAATGGTTGATAAAAAATAAATTATGGTGCTTTTTAAAGAATTAATCTGTGTCCTAATGTGACAAACTGGAGCTTTGATTTTTATTATTTTTATGATATTGAATTATGACTTGATCTGCTGTGTTTATTCATGGACCCCAGAGTATGAACCATACTGACTGTGGTGACTGCTCGATCTACTATATCGCCACCGTCAGACCAAAGTTTTCACTTGAACAGGGACAGATCTTAAAATCTGTTGGTCAGATGAGAATAAAATAAAACACTCCAAGAATCTTTTTGAATTTCCTTTCGCAACCTGTTTCCTAATCCCTGAGCTATGTTGCGTAGATGATCCTGTGGGGTGATTTAATCAGATTTTAAATATATGTTTATTGTCTATCAAAAAGAAGACTTTCAAAACAAATGCAGTTTTGCATTTGGTCAGGTGAAGTTGGCTGTTAGAAACCATCCTCTTTTTTTCCTGCACCTCAAGACCTTGAAGCAATGATGAAAGAAAGGTGCCTTTTGAAGAGATTACATTCATATTTTGCCTATTTTCTCATTGTGTGACAGTTATAAAAACTCACAGGCTGTGGACTGCAATATGTTCTGTGAGAGCAGGGTTGGGATAATGTGCTTGTTTTGAATCTGAATGTACTTGCGCAGTGTACCGTCTCTAGATTTCAGCAAACTTTTGTTAACAGCACGTGTTGAGGCGAATGATTCACACAGATTGGAAAATGTGCTTTAAGGTACAACTAAAATAAAAAAAACAAACAAGGTTACACTGTGGGAAGAACTGCAGTCATTTTTATTTTAACTTTCATTCTGAAGAGAAACTCTTTCTGCCTGAACAGAGTGTAGTCAACTGATCCCTCCTAATCATCTGTAGCAGCAGCAAACACAGCAGCATTTAGATGATTTAAGAGATTTTCAGCCTTGAAAGAACTACAGTGGCTTTGTGATCTTCCCTGCAGCAATAGAGAAAGCCCATCAAGTCCTCTTCCCCTCAGCTGAACTCTCACTCCCCTCTGCTCTTATTAGCTGTGGGCATTGTGGTATTGCCTCCCATTATTGTTATTCTTGGGTTTTTCCTCACTCATTGACACATTGAGATGCCTTCATAGCCTATCAGGACACCGCCTGCTAATCCCAGAATAGACAGCGGTCATTAGACATAGCCAGTGAAGGCAGCAGCACTGCGAGGATCAGCTGTGAGCTGCCGGGCGCCTCCTTCTCCTGAGGCCAAGTGCAGACTGGCCTCACTTGTATCTCGGCGAGGCCTGGCTTCCAGACAAGCAAAACTTTAAAACTGATGGCCATTTAGATGTACGGTTTCCTCATATAGCATCGATCATAGCTAGGAGGCAGCACTTACCAGTCCCTGAGATTCTATTTGTGCCGTGCTTTGATACAATCTGAAAGCTAATAGGAAAAGGAAGGTCAGCGCTGCTCATATATCATCTTGAATGAGCATTACCCAAGTATTTACTAGTATCTAGCATTATGCATGTATTCACAAGGTCAGTAATGAATCCAAGCATTGTTTTTCTACTAACGCACCAATAAACTGTGATCTGTGGAGAGCAGATGTCTTTGAAATGCACATACAGCCAGTGAAGCGGAGGGAATCAGTCCTTGTTCGACTGCAGAGAGAAAGAAACAGAAAGAAAAACATCCATGAAGGAACATAAGACAATGAACACATTCTGCTTTTGTAATATCTGTGTGCAACACATGTAACCAAAACAATGCTAATGCAGACGAACAGAGGAGGAAAAGAAATGGACTGGGGTCCAATAGTCTACATGGCTTGGCTTTCTTCCTCATTGAGTAATGAAATTACATCACTCTGCTAAGGCTGCAGGACATCTCAAGTTCCCAGAGACCAAGGTCATTTCTTCAAGCTGCTTGTTTTATCTGACCAACAGTCCAAAGATATTCAGTTTTAAATGACATGAAACAGTAAATGGTCTCATTGGAGAAAACCAGTGAATGTTGAAAAGTGTAGATACAGACGGGAAACATGGGCATAGAGAGAGGTTCCCAGGCAGAATCGAACCTGGGATGTTATTTGGTGTATGTCTTTACCACTAAGACACTGGGACACCCCCTTTTTCCTTTTTCTCTCACTCAACTCACTGTTCTGGTTTGGTGAACCCAAATGTTTGTTTTGACATTTAGACTCTGACGCAGTTAGTCTTTTTACTTTATATAGATGACATTTACAAATGTGATTTGTGTTGGGGGGGGGTTTCTGGGTGTGATATTTGTGTTTTTTTTCTGGAACATGAGATGGCAAAGCTAATGAAGCATTGTTTAAATCAAAGAGACTATTGGAGATTTTACAGGCTTGAGGAGGAGGCATCCAATGTCTTCTGGGTCATTGGTCACAAAACTAATCAACCCTGAATGTTACGAGGTAAAGCAACAATGATTTCTGGGTCATTTGTCAACTACAGGAACACGATTTAATACTTAGAAAGAAAGCAGTTTATAGGGGCTTTTCTTTTCTTTCTTTTTTTTACAGTTTAACAATAAACATCTATAAGATTATATTACAAGCCCAGTGCATGACCTTAAAGTTTTTAACCTTATCAGACCTTAATATGACCTTCAATTTTGCAAAACAGATGTAATTTAAAAACATTTGTATGCCTGCAATATTAACTTTGCATGACAAGACAAAATAGATGATATAAAAATCACAGACAATCAAGATTGTTAAAACATGTTTGTGTAAATCAGATAAATACTTGGAACAAATTCTATGAAGAATTGCTTAGACAGATAGCTGAATGAGTAAAGACTTAACAACTTGAATATCAGCCTCTTCATTCCCATCCCCTCGACCTACTGTCACGTGTCCTCACGTTCTGAAAAAGACCCAGAGGAATAAAACCAGTCATCTCCACCTTTGCGCTTTGATTTTCCCTCCCCTCTTATCTTTCCCTCTCACATTGTATTTGCTAGAAAGGCAGTTGTCATCATCCCACTTTTCTGGCGTGCAGAAAAGCGTTTGTTCCTGAGACAGTTCATGATTAGACACATCTGCCAGGCAAAAATCCCGCTGCTATTGCAAAGATGTGCTCACATAGATTTAGTACTTAACGTTTGGTTGGTTTCCTCATGATTTGTTTGCCACAAAAACAACCCAAGTTATATGACAGCAGTGGACTTGAAAATGTTGATTTGAAACGTTCATTTATCATTTGTATTACTTATTTAGATACACAAATGTTATTTAAGTTGAGTTACGTAAACCAAATATAATTCGTTAGGAGTCAGTAGGTGTAGATCAGACTCTTTCAGCGTTGGGATATCAGCAGCCCTAATCAGTTAGATGTGAATAAACATGAGATCACCAAAACCTGTTATATGTTAAAAGAAGCAAGCAAGCAACCCCTGAAAAAGGCATATAACAGCCTGGAATTTGTTAAAAGGCATTTCATAGAGCTAGAGACAAAAAGGTTGTGGAGTTTGCTGAAAGCTCATCGCCCATCTAACTGTTATTTAACTGTGAAGCATGTCAATGGCAGCAGCATCCTATGGGGGAGGCTTGTGAGAATCGACACAACAGCGAATTAAGACAAATCTAGAGGAATTCTTTAGAGGGAACCTGCATTACACTGCCAAAGACTTTAGATCAATAAACCACTCTGGACCGTGACCACAGACGCAGAGGAGAAATCAACACTGGAATAACTTCAGAGCAAGAGCATGAAAGCCCTGCTGACACCCATGCCAAAGCTCAGACTTAAATCTCAGTGAAAACAAGAGAAATGACCTGAAAAAAGCCGTTCACAGACAATTCCCAGTTTGACTGAGCCAAACCAAATCTGTGAGGAATGCAGAGAAAACCAACCAAATCTATAAGTGCTCAAGGGATACAGTTTGTGTGCAAAGTGTTGGGATTGAACATATTGCCAAGGCTGATCTGTGGGTTTTCTTCTACTGTATATAGAGTGCAGTGCATGTGTGACTTTATAGTGCTTTGTCCGGCTGTGTGTTTGCCTGTAATTTAAACCTGCAAATGGGAACTTGAAGAAGTGGTGTCACTTTTTAGTGGTATACAGAACTGGATCTTGTTGAGAACAACTTTTCCATCACTTCAGAATAACCTCATAATAATTGGATGTGAATCATATTTGGTAACTTGATTCTATGTGATAGTTTACACATGCCACTAAAGGCAAGTACAAACAACCATGGGATTACTTACATAAGTAATTATGTAGACTATACTGTTTGGTCATATGTAGCACTAGTTACCAGAGTTAAAAGGCTAACACAAATAGCAAGCTATTAGATAATGCAGCTAGGAAGCCTTGTGGAAAATGTAGACCTTTAATTACAAAATAAATTTAATTAAGGAAATCATAAGGTATTAACACAAAGTCAGAAATTATGTAGCAGACATTACATGTCAAGCCCAAAGGCATAAACCGAAAATAATTGCTTTTAAGCAGGTGGGGGCAGTGACAAATGTTTGTTTAAATGGCAGTGAATTATTAACTTTATTATGAATTACAAAATTACAATACATTCATTTGGCAGACACTTTTGTCCAGAGCAATTTGCGATACATGCATTCAAACATTGCATGCATGTTTTACTAAATTCATACTTAATGGTATGCCAGTCAAAACAAGCTGAGAGCTGTGGTCTCACAGATGTAGTGCCTTTTGCACAAACAATATCATCCCAGGAGTTTAACCAGTCCTCTTTTCCAATGCGTCTCGGTGGGAAAATGGCAACACAGTCCTGTCCTGCCCGGTATTTGTCCCACGAGGCTATGGCGGTATTTGGCTCCAGATGCATCCAGTAACTGACATCAGACTGAATTCTGTTGCCGTTGACCCAGATGACCATGTCCTGCAACCCGATCCACGCTGAATGAAAGTTTTCTTGAGGGTGCTGCTGTACAAACTGAAAAGTCAAGTTGGTCAAGAACGCCTGGTCTTCAGCATTCAAAACAACAGCCAGGTCAGCCCCCATGTCAAGGCACTCCCTGCGAGCGTCTTCCCACTTCTGTGTTTCCGGGGACAGGAAGAAGCAGCGTGAAGCGTGCTTGGCCCAGCTGGGAAGGCAACGTGAACACTGCTGAGTGCTTTTGTTGCAGAAACTCCAGAGGAAGGACAGCTTGTTGGATTGACAGGATTGTCAGTCGGTTCTTCTCTTATACAATTTGCAGTTTTCCAGGGTTGAATTTAGAAACATGCTCAGCTCTTTGTTCTCCACTCCACAGCAGACAACAAGGTGTAGTTGTACAGCGTTGCATTTACAAACAGCTTCAGTTGGCCACATTCACTTCTAACAAAGGTGAAGTGTTGATGAGTGGAGTTCAGAAGTTGCCTCAGCTGATTGTTTTCTATTTGCAAGTGCTTGATGTTGTTCCACGCACTAAACAGGACACTGGTCACACCACAAAAAGGCACCATCAAAATCCCAAACAAAATAGCTTGCCAACTGGATCGCAGACTTTTCATGAGGTTGTTGTGAGTCTCTCCTCTGTCTATTTCATCTTGAACTTCTGAAATATCTTCTGGTTCCTCGCCAGAATTTCCACATGTAAGACTAAGGACAAAAAAAAAAAAGAGATGTTACTGTAAACAAGATTCTGAAATAAATACCACATTTCAAATACAAATTTGTCTTTGAATTCAAAACAGAATTGTATGTAAATCTCCATGTACACATAATTTTTTATGCATGTTGATGTTTAAAATAATATGATTTTATATAAAAAGTACCTTCCAATCTCCTAAATTGACTGTCAGATTTCTACAACATGCAAACAAACAAAATGCATTGCATCATTTTCTTTCTAGCTAACTTAGCTACATCAAACCAACAAGTAGTTGGTCAATATTATCATCCCATATACACACCCAGATTACCTTGTCCTATACATTATTAAATCCAAAAACAACTTGCATGTCTCCTTTTGATATTACCAAACTTTTGACTTGAAAACTGATGATTTTGCCATAGCAACCTTCTATGCACTTGAATCACTGGTTTACTTAAGTGTATACAATTTAATTTTAAACATCTTGAGTCTCTGTGTGCTGAACTCCTTGTGTCGAGGAATAGCATCAGCAACTGCTCGAGGCGCACTCAGATGCAACAGCTGACAGCTCTTCTGCAGGGCTTCGTTATGGCAGAGTAAAAGATGGATGTGGAACCATATAATCACACTCCTCATCATTAGTGGCACCTAATTTTGAACAGCACTAAAACAATCAAAACTAATTTTGAAATGGCATATGGTATATAAGTGAGGTACACCTCATGAATGGAGGCAGGCCCTCAACGAATCGTGTCAAATTCTGAAAAACGGGTGAAACACATCAACGGACAGTAAGGCGGATGTCAAGCAGACGTGATTATGTAACTCAGAGTGCTGCCGGTGCTGTCTGAGGTGTTTATTTGCCTTAAGGAGGAGGAATGACAGCTGCAAGCTTGTCAGGTCAGGTCAACCAAATAGGCATAAATGTTCCTCCTGAATCCTGATGGTGATGTAATGTTATTTGTTTATATTTAATTATTTTTAGCCAGAAATGAACATGGTAAGATAAAATTGGTGGAAGAGCTGTATATACCTTTTTAAAAATATGAATAGTTAATTATGGGGGAGTAACATTGTCATTTTGTTAAATTAAATGCATTATCTTGCATTAATACACTGAAGGGTAACAGTTACTGAGCTTAAAGGTATGCATACAATATTAACTGAAAGATTCACAATAATTTTGAGAAGCATCTTCAAGGATTTATAGATTTTATATTTTATATCAATTTGATATGCTAGAGCACAACATTTATGCTGCCTATTCTACTAAATGCTATTAGACTCTAAACTGCCAGCTTTTCTAAACTCAAGTGGAATTAGTTCCTTTCTTAAATGTGCCGTAGTTGATTTTTGGCTTATAATTATGTCAAATGGAGGCACTGGCATTTGACCGCTAAAGATCAGAATGTGACCAACGCACACGTGCAACATATACTGTAACTCCACTGTGGGTACCAGCGTTACCACACCCTGTTTGTCTTTCATACATCACTGCACTTCATGCAAATAAGAGCTGAGTGGCACCAAGATGACTTGTTTCTACTGGGACCACAATGCAGCCATGTTGCACTGCAGACAGTAAGCTTGGAGGAAAAAACTTCAGTCAGCATCAGTCTAAAAACTGTTTGGGATGCACAATGTACAGAACAGGAAATGTTCCTTACATGCCAGTTTTGTGTCACTACATCTGACCTGTTGTATACAAAAAAGTGAAAACATACACTACAATGATGTGACTGTGTACAAGCCTTTATGCATTTTGAGACCTGAACTAGCTGGAAGTATACAGCCCAGTGTCCTTCTGCAGATGGCTGTTATGAAAGCTGGTGAAGCCTCTGGCTACAGGAAGTCACAGGTGTGATGGAGGCAGACGGAGCCATAAACGACACACCACGCTGCCCGAACCGATTACCACTGATGGTAGTGTGCGTATACATACAACACACACACACGTGGGAGGCAGGGCATAGATACATCTATATAACTCCTATTTGGGGTTCTATTGTCCATTAAAAGTATACATTTTAATGTATTTCAAAGTACACAAATACAAATAAAATTTTTATTGAGCACTTATAAGCAGGATATAAACATAAATACTTTATAACACACTATAATGTAGTTATATGTAGATATAAAGACATTTTTAAGTGCTTATTAAAGTACATTATTTGTCAGCAATTATAACTTTTCCTATGAAGACATATTTTATATTATTATTTTAACTGTGTTATACCATATTGCTATTCATTATCTGTTTATACCTCCACTTTAATGAAGTTAAAGTTGTTGGCAAATACATTAATAAACACTTATATCTGCTTACAACTACATTCAGGTTATGATTGGTGTAAACCATTTATTTAATGTTTATATGATGCTTATAAATGCTAAATAGAGGGACTTGAAGTGTTGCCAAGAAAATCTGTAATCTGATTGTTGAGTGCGTTATTTTCCATGCAGTTGGCAGGAAGAACAGGAAGAAAGAAACCTTAAAATTAGCCATGACTTGCTTTTTAATTTCCATACAATCATGTTAGCTGAGAAAATGTCGTTGTACAAAACAACAGCAATTTGAGTTTAAAATGGTTTTATCCCTGCCATTAAAACCCCTGAAAACCATATTACAAATGTTAAGTATTTCTTGATAACATTAAGTATTTGTGACTAAATAAGTGACAAAGACAACATTTGAAAAAATACATCCTTAGTTATTATTTAAATAACATTTAACATTCAAAAACGCAGGTAATTTGTTTCATCAATGCTAAAAAAAAAAAGAGGAGATGTTATGACATACACGGCTGCAATTCAAAATCTAAATATAATTTATTTGTTTAAATATAATTTTACCCTCTGGCACACAATAAGCCTCACAGTATGTATCCCCCCCGTCAGAGGTTTCCTAAATATTACGGTTTCACTCGTTCTATTTTTAGCATTGTCCTACACTTATTTCAGGTTTTACATAACTCCCACTTCTGATAAAGTAAGCAAACACCCACTCACTCTCAGCCATGCAGTAAAGCCATATGGGACTTCTGCTCTCATTAGCCCAAGACAGCATGAAACAAGTAAGCTGAAAGGCATCAGAGATAACCATCATTCAACCCTGGGAGTGGTTGCACTACAGCCCTTTTAACATGTTAACCCAGCCCTATACATACATTAAATATATACATATATACATAAAAAGCAAAGCCTAATGAACTCTGTGTCAGAAAATACAAAAAATACCATATCACTTCTTTAGTAATCCTTATTGAGGCTTTACAGAGAACTACTAAATGCTAATTGGTAAGTAGGAAGGTGCTCAAGTTTTATTACAGTGTTTATTAGTAATATATTTAGCATTTCCTTGGATAGATGTGACATGATGATACATTTTTAAAGCCTTGAAATGTTTTAAGCTTGTATTGTGTCACCGCTTGAAAACTGATTATTTTAAGAGCAATAGCTGTTGTGTTATTATACCACCCTCTTCAAACACAGTAAAACCCCTTCAATAAATATTACAGAGCAACCTCTCTGTCTGAGGACAGGCTGCAGTGACAGGACCACTCAAGTTAAGTGCAATAGTGAGTTTATTGAGGAGCCTTTGGATGAACTGTGCAGGTGGGTGTATTTATAGAGGACGATGTCAGCGCAGACTCCAGGTAGAACTGACACCAGACCAGCAGTCTGTACCCTCGGCTGAGGCCTGGTCTGCTGGGCAGGTGGCATCACTGGGGCCACACTGTGATTCTGGGTGAATAATCTAGCTGACATATCTGCGAGGTGTGGGACAGAGCAAGATGGATGTCAGGTGATGGAGTTGGTGTTTCTGAACTCTCAAAGGAGCTTCTGCTCTTTTCTAGAAGATAGAAACATCCTATGAGGGCAGTGAGAGACGGCCGGCATGGCCAATAAATTACACACTTTTTCCAATTTTCCCTTCACTGCAGCACTTCAGCAGTGGTTGAGTGAATAACTGAACTATAACCTCACTATAGCATTTCACGTGATAACTGGAAAGCAATTTCAACTTGCATGTCTTCTCAATGGAAAAACACTGGTCAGGGACAGTGAAGTGGTTAAGATAGAACTGACAGATCACAAGGTTATTCAGACTGCGCTGAATCAACAGATGATGCAGAAGTGGTCCACAGTGAGCACTTTTACTGAATTTCATTTTTTGAATTTCGGAAACCTTTACTGCAATGTAACTGCACCACAACTTGTATATTTTGTACATTTTTTTACTCTATTTTGATTCATTTTATTTCCCTTTTAATTGTGGCTTTAAATGTCATTGCATTTCTTCGCCAAATGTAAAGCACTTCCAATTGCCTCTGTTTCTCCCTGTTTCTAGTCTTTATGCTAAGCTAAGCTACACGGCTGCTGGCTGTACTGTATTTTCATACAGATAAAGTAGTGAAATCAATCTTCTCATCTAACTCTCGAATAAGTGTATTTCCCAAAATGTCAAACTTTGGCTTTAAATATTTCGCATGGGAATCGCTGACTCAGTCTCATGCATCATCCGTGTTTAAAAACTCAATTTTCATCTTACTAAAACAAAGTGTTGTTTTGTTCCCAGTAAAAAGATTACAGAAAACAATATTAAAGTCATTTTCTATATCATTAAGATTTTCTTCCACACTGACATACCGTCCATTTTCAACATTGAGTAGTAAAATACCAAGTCTCATCTGGGTGCATAAAGTTTTCTGCTTCTTAGATAAATTATATACACTTTCCATATTCATATTTTATCATCCTGAAAGTACGCAGCTTTGGTTTAGTCTACATGTCATGAGCCGACTGTTCTATACTCTCAGCAACTCTCTTAACAAACAAGTGTTGTTCTTTTCATTATTAGAACTACCTCAGCAAACCCATAGTTGTGAAACAAAGTGCACAAGTCTCTTGACCACTTGGCTTTAATTGTTAGAGGAAGAACTGCATTTTCTAGCAGTAGAGCAGGGATGGGATGAAGAAGACAAGGAGATGAGGGTATTCACAGTTGTTCAGTATCATTTTACAGATTATTTTGACTCCTGCGAACCTAGAGTGGACGTGGCCTGTTGTTGCCCCTGTGGAGGAAACGCAGCATCGCTCCCAAACCCGCCCCTCCCTGTCATCCCTCTCAGCCATCTCTGCCTTTGCCCTTTCCTCTGTCGAGCCAAAAACAGGCACCAGCCACAGGTGGTCTCTGTGCTTTATTGGTTCTGACACACATCTCTTGCCTTAAGAGCTTAGAGAGACAATTAAAAATTCATTAGGACAATGAAACGAGGGAGGATAAAAAAGAAATAGGACAGACAACAATACATAACCTTGCTGAGGCTCCAAAGTGCTCTGACCTATCGTCTACAACGTCTCTTGCTGGCGGCATATTTGTGTGTGTGTGTGTATGTCTGTATGGTTGTGTTGTGGTGTAGCTATAGAGATACAGAGTCTGTCTAATATAGAAAACAAGACTGTCCTGCTGTTACCCTGAAAAACACACGTCAGAGGGACATTTATTTATGCACCACTTTGTTGTTTGGAGCCCTGAAATTCACGCTCACTTATGCATTTTACTTAATTTGTATTCTCCTCAAAATCGAGACTAAGGCTGAGCAAAATGACTCGAGCAAATTTTCCCCAGACATTTGACCACATTTAAATAATTCTGACTAACAAATAACCATCATCCCTGCTTTTTGTTTTTTTGCAAATTAGTCTTTACTGTCTGTCGTTAGCTCATTTATAAGGGACTGAATTTGTATAATCCTTGTTGCATCTTTCTTAAACTACTGAACACCTTTGGTCAAATTTCCACAAATGTCTTCAGTCACAAGCTGCTATGCATGACATTATGTTAAATGCAGTTTTAGGCACATTGTTACAGCACGGTCTTCTGTACTCAACAGGGCTGTGGCAGCCTTTTTTGTTCCCCAAGTACATTTAATATGAAAAGTGCCTTTCTAATGTCTCTGAGGTGTCTGCGTAAGTGGTTGAAATTACAAAATAGCACTGTCATATTATCCCTATCCCTACCTTAAACCTACTTGTTTTAGGTGCAGCTTCTTGGATGAACTATAAATGATTCTTCTTTAAATTCCTCAATCTTTAAATTCTAGTCTGGCTTGAAAAACTCTCTGAGGTCTTGGAAAACAACATTTTAAAGCTTGCAAACTATGTTATTGTGGCATTTTTTTTTTCTTGGAACCACACACACTCCAGTTCCTGTACTGTAAAAGCATCTGATTGTGACCACACCCTGGTTTTCAGGTTATGTCCACAGGTCTTCAGTCCCAATCAAGTAACCTTGTCTTCAAGAAATTTATATATTTCAAATTTGTATTCCATATTTTGAAAGAAACATAATTACCACACAGATTATGTTAAAGGTACCCTGTGGAGTTTTTGACCACTAGGATGGAGTGTTGTTTTTATGAGCAGGTCCCCGTTTTGTTTGTATCACGCAGAAGTGCACACATGCATGAGCACCTGGGCAGCACGATTTACATACTGCCATTGGTTTCACGCTGTTCCACTGGTCAACATTTGTTGGTCAACAACAACAGTTTCTTGGCGATATGGTTGATGCAAGAGTATTGCAAAGTCTGATCTCAAATGTGCAGTCACCTTTGATTTGGGCCCCATTCGTAGGACTTTATACGGACTGACTCATCATTTAGGAATTTTCATATAGGAAGTGAAGCAACTTGGCAAACACATCAGTCGATGCTTCATCATCTTTGTAATTTTAATGGCTGCCTTTGTGAGGCTAATGCAGCTTAAAGCATGCTTCATAGCTTGCCAAGTTGTTAGACGGTAACAAAACATGAAAAAATAAATGCAAAGGGAGTTGCAAATCCCCAGACATGCATTGGGTCAGTTTACAACAAGATATATCGTGGAAAGTTGCCACCTTCCTGCAGCAAATTTTCACATAATGTGAGTAAATCTACTACCACAGTAGCCGTGTATGAAAGCCTTTGGATAGTGAACAACACTGTCAGCCTGTAGCCTACACAGATAGAATACCAGGCACAAAGACTAGGACTGTTAATGTAATGATATGACGCACTGATTCATGTATGTATGAACGCACTGCAGATTCGGATCAGGCTGTTCAGATAAATAACAATTTGTGATACGCATTGGTGTTATAAATCCATATCTTTGATTTAATCTCTCTCTTTTCATTATCTCCGTCTCTCTGCCCTGCTCTCTTTCTGACAATCTTGTGTTTCTCATTCATGGTCACATGAGCAGGCAAGTGTCAGATCATTTATTTCATAGTGGGACTGGAGGTGGACTACGCTTTTATCACATCATGGCTGACACTAGCCGTCAGCCTCTCGCCCCTTCCATCTCGCTCTCTAATGTCCTCTCAAATTGCAAGATCACTCTCCAACAGAGCAATTGTAAAATACAAACTCTCTCTTCATCTCTGCACTGGCACACACACACACACACACACACTCCTCGAATTACAATTTGGGTCACTAGGTTTCAAGATCCTCTCTTCTGTGTCTTTAGGCCTAAACTGTGCTATAATAGACGTTTCAGTGTAGAGATGAGACAGCACACGATACCCCGCTCTGCCTTCTTACCTGCACACCATCAAAGGTTCCCTCAGGCTGGGTATCCAGGTATCCCGCGGTGTTACTGTACCTCCTCCTCCACATTACATAACATGACAAATTTGATCCCAGTGGGATCGAGCCAATAATACTCCAAAGTAAATGGAGAAATGCTGACGTGGGTTTCCAGCAGCTTGTGTAACTCCTGAGGCTCTGAATATTACAGCAGTGAGCTGAGTGCATCAAAGTCACACTGAGCCCCATTAAACTCACAAATGAAATGTTCCCAAACACATTTATTATTACCAAATCTGATGCAGTCACCATTGATGAATTATGCACTACTGATACAACTCTGTACAGTGATTCAATATCAGCACAATAATAGTCCCTTGTTTTCTTACACACAGCCAATGATTATTAGGATGCTGTAGATTTCAAACCTTTCTATGATTGTGACAGATTTTTAAACTAGAAAAATAAGACAGTTTTTGCTGGAAAATGGCTGTAAGTTTGTACGTGTAAGATATTCATTCATTCAGTGAAGTTCACACATGACATGTTAACATATTAGATTTCTTTTCTTTCTGTTCACCATTAAATTCCCTGATGTTTGTTATTGTAACTTGCAGGACACCACAGCACCCTTGATGTATATATAAAAAATGCTTCCATGAACATGCACTAGATTGTCCATCAGTTGGCTTTAAAGGAATAGTTTGACATTTTGGGAAATTTATTTAAAACTTATTCACATTCTTGCTGAATTAGTTGAGAAGACTGATACAACCTTCATGATTGTATGTTAAATATGAAGCTACAGCCAGGAGACGTTAGCTTAGCTTGGCATAAAGACAAGACAATGGAAAACAGCCAGCCTAGCTCTGTTTAAAGGTAATAAAAGGCACCTACCAGCACCTCTAAATCTCAGTAATTATCATGTTATAGCTTGTTTGTTTAATCATACAAAAACTGAAGTGTAAAAATAACTTTTTTGTATTGCTGGACTTCCTGGAAGTCACTGCAATACACCTTGGGTATTGTACTGATTAAACAAATGAGATATAACATATTGATTGGTGAACTTGCTGGTAAGTTAAAAAATGATTTTTACCTTTGGACAGAGCCAGGCTAGCTGTTTTCCCTTGTTTCCAGTCTTTATGCTAAGCTAAGCTAATTGTCAAACATTACAATTCTATCTCTCAGCAAGAGAACAAATAAGCATTTTCCAAAGTGTCAAACTATTCCTTTAATGGGCACTTCATGGTAAACAGGGCAAAATGTTTTTGCCTTTTACTATCATGTCTATTGAATGATAGGAATAATGTTTGTAGAGTCACAAAATAAATCTGGAAACAATTTAGAGCAATTGATGGCAGGAAAAAATATCCTCCTAATTGTGTCTATTAGTTTTCCCTTTTCTGGTGCTGAATTGTCACCATATCAAAGGCCTGTCAGTTATGACAGAATTACATGAAATGAAACAATTTTATCATTAATGAATATATAGCAATATGCTGCGAAATGCTCTTCAATCTCATTTATATGTATTATTATATTGTCAAATTGTACAATACAGAATTCCAAACAATACACAAGACTAGCTGACACACTGATGAGATCATGTTATGTTACAAATACATTTTACCCTGAAAAGATAGGCCGGCACAATAGGAGGGTCTGCTATAATCATAATGCTTTTTATACTAAATCTCTGTGGTTGGCATCCCATTCATTTAGTCTATGCTGATTTCATAAATATACAGATCATTCTTTCATTCACAGTTGCTGTGACAAAAATAACCAATATCATAAAACGTTGAAAATAAAACTTGTACAAAATTAACATTGTCTGACACAATGCACAATGCAAATGACTCACATAGTAACTAATAAAGTGCATTTCTGATACTTGAGGCAGATTATTATCACAATATATTGAAAGTAGATGCTCAAAAATAAATGTATGCCACACCACAGAATCAAATCTGTGGTATGAACTGCTCCCTCAAACGAAACATTTGTAATCCACGTTATTCTAAAGAGGTGTAGTAAGATTTCTAAATACAAAAACAACACCCCTTTTGAATTAATAGACGACAAACCCACCAATGACATAAATAAAAACATGAACTGTGTGGTTATGATGGTTGTCAGTGCAGTTCCTGGAGATACAGTAGGTTTGGTTCCTGAAAGTTATTGAGAGGCTCATAAAGGCCCTCTGAAGTAAAGCTTAAGGAAAGAGGTTTGACGATAGTAGAAGGCAAGACAAGGAGACCAGAGGACAGGATGTGGCTTATTGTGGCAGTGGAATGACCCTTTCCCTCAAGACCTAGAGTATGTGTGTCCCATCCTGAAAACTGTTTTATCATGCAATGCATAGATATAGGTTTGTTTGTCCAAAGACAAATGTGGATGGAGGTCAAAACTTTAAAATCTGGCTTCTATTTATAATTCTCAGTAACAAAGAATTGCAATGTTTTTATGTTTGAATCACCTATTTTTGTTGATTTTACACAGTGTTTACATTTGAATTAAAGGAATAGTTTGGTAGTTTGGGACACGCGCTTATTCGCTTTCTTGCGAGAGTTAGATGAGAAGGTTGATATCACTCTCACGGATGTACAGTAAATATGAAGCTTGAGCCAGGAAACAGTTAGCTTAGCTTAGCTTAGTTTAGCTTAGCGTAAAGACTGGAAACAGGAGGAAACAGCTAGCGTGGCTCTGTTCAAAGATAACAAAATCTGTCTACCAGCACCTCTATAGCTCATTAATTATCACAGTACATCTAGTTTTTACAAATAAATGAGATCATGTATTAAATAGTGAGCTTTAACGGTGCTGGCAGGATTTTGTTACATGGCCAGGCTGGCTGTTTTCCCCTATTTCCAGGGTTTATGCTAAGCTAAGCTAACCAGCTCCTGGCTCTAGCTACATACTTACCGTACAGAAGAAATCTATTTAAGTGAATATGCATATTTCCCAAAATGTTTTTTTTAAATCAAACTTACTGGAAAGCAGCTACAAAACATAGACTTGTTGCTTTTTTAATTCACTTATCCCTCAGGTCTTCTCACCATGTCGGGGGGACTGGTCTCGCTGAAAGAGCAGGGTCACACCCTTCCTGAAGCGGTGGTCCCTGACACTGTAGATAATGACATTACAGCAACTGTTTCCTGTCAGGATCCAGAAGGCCAAAAAGGAAAAGTTACACCAGGTGTATCCCACCACGTTCCCGAGCACAAACACTGCGATGGGAGAGAAGGAGGCTGTGAAGGCAAATGTTAGTATGCCAATTGTCTTGGCAGCTTTGATGTCTGAAAAGGAGGGCCTGTGAGGGCACCCTCCCCCTCCTCCTCCTCCTCCTCCTCCTCCACCTCCGTCACTCAGACTCCCCTCTGAGAGCAGTTTACGTTTTCGGGAGTACCGTCGGATGCTCGTGAAAGACACAATGTTAACTGCTAACGTGCCACAGAGCAGTGAGAAGTCAAATGCTGGGAATAACAGCAAAATGTTGGCATCAGGTGGCAGCTGGCTTCCAATCAATAGTGGGGTGTAGTTACACATACGACTGCACTCGTTGTACTCCAAAGTGAAGTTGCTGCTGAAGATGAGGGGCGCAAGAGCCAGCAGGAAGCTGGCAGCCCAGGAGAGCAGGATGAGGAGCAGAGTTCGTCTCCGGGTCACCAAGGCGTCCTTGTGGAGTGGCCTTAGGATGGCCACACTTCGCTCCAGTGTCATGAGGAAGATGGTGCTGATGGAGACAAAGGTGCACCCAGCGAACACTGGGCCAATCAGCATGCATGGCTGCCAGGGGCTCACTAGTCCTCCCAGAGGAGAGGAGGTGGCCAGGGAAGTAGAACTACCCTGGTACCAAATGGGAGGAGCGTTGGTTACCATCAGAGAGATCTCAGTGTAGACAGAGAAAGGGACCACGAGGACACCGACCATCATGTCTGCGATGGCCAGAGACACTGTCGGAGAGAGACAACAAGAAGAGGAGAGCTAAGGGGACGCAGCCTGTTTTATTGTCGATACACCTCCAGCTAGCTTAATTAAAATTTCACTATGGAATGGAAAAGTGTTATGAATATTTTTAAAGCAGTAAAAAAACTTTTTACTTGATTTTTCACTGCATTAAGTAAAATAGTGAGAAATGAAATTATAATTATATCTGCTCAGTGCAATATTGGCACCATTTCGATTGGACAAGGTACTGCAATCAATTACCAAGACTTTTATAAATCTAGAAGGTATTTGGTGTTGGCAGGTTGATAAAAAAAAATTTGATATTGATTTGAATTGAAACCGGAAATTCCATTTTGCCATTTATTTACTTTCAGTATGAATATTGAATTTCTGCTTGTTGATTTGCATTTTGGAACGCATAAGCGTAACTCTGATTTACACTTGGCAGGTTAGTTTAAATAACTTTCTAAAATGAACAACTTTGTGCAACCACCAAGCACCGAGTAGTAAGATGGTAAACAACAGTTACCTTTCAGGTATCCCTGTGGTGTTCGGGACTGCCTCGTTTGCACAAAGACAGTAAGGGTGACCACATTTCCAACCACGATGGCGAATGCCAGGCTGACCATGAACACCACTGCCAAGGTGCGATTGAGAAATCCACAGCAACAGAGGGTACAGAGAGGGGCCAGCGACTGGCCTGAACCGAGTCCCGCCTGAGTAGCTGCAGTCAGGTTAAACGGACAGTCTGTAGTCGGCAGCAGAACTGCTGTACTCCTGGGAACACTGACGTTGGGAAGCAGAGCAGTCATGGCCCAGGATGGACTGGTTTTACCCCTTGTGATGTGCAGGTGGTAGGGCCACTCGGGAAACCATGTCCTGGACTGGGAAACTATCCTGATGAAAGATAAAAAATATGTGGAGGCAGTTAAATCATCTGTCCAAGTAATGATCCAATCTTGTAGAAAGCAGCATAATGTACTGTCATTAATCTGCATGTTAAGCACATTCAGTCTTACTTGTGTGTTCTGGTTACATGCTGTTCTTGTGCCCTAACACTGTTGGAAGCACCTCGCTGCTGTCAGTACCCATGCAGTAACTCTACATTCAGTACCAAATGTCTTTCTCAGCTGACAACTAAATACACAGGTCCTTCAATCATTTATGCTGTTCACTGGGCTGGAGAGCAGGAAGGTACACACATCCAAGAAAACAAAGGGTAACAGGAATGGACATATTCAGACCAGAGCAAAACCAAACCAAATCCCACATTCTCACTCTGGCTTTGGTCACAGAAACACAGTAAACGAAACATAGCTGTGAGACTTGAATATAATAATATCAACAGTGAATTAGTCTCAGAATAATGAGAGGTTCTTGAGATGCAGAGAAACACACTTGTAGGCGTTCTGTGACCAGCATATTGTTCAGGGGAATCAGAGAGTCAGAGGAATTGCATATGAAAGGACCTCAACACTCGTCTTCCCTTGCATCTTGTTCACAAATGCTTGATTACTTTGAATTTGAATATCAGTCTTCCTTCCACAAATTAAATTCAAAGACGCTGCTGGTAAAAACACATGGGAATTATCACTGCAGAAAGCCAATTCAGATTCTACTGTACTAATAAAACATATAAATATAATAAGACACACATTTCTTGTTTTTCTATCATACTCGTGTGCAGTGCTAACAGCATAGCACAATTAAATGGATAAATAGTATTCAGCTCCCTTAGAAGTTTCCATGTTTATTGTTTTAAACAACATTGAATCAAAGTAGATTTAATGTGGCTTTTTATATTAATGTTCCTTACGGCTTTATTCAGACATGACCGCACGTTTTCAGAAAGAGCTGCATGCTTACAGTATTTGTCACCTGGTGTGCGAGAGGGAGCATACAGAGAGAGCGATGCTTGCCCCCACTTCTCACAGCGAATCCCCCAGATACATTTCATCATTTAACATTGTTAGAGGGTGAATTTTGCTACCTGTTTTATAATATCAGACAGTGCACACAAGCATTGAGCAACAAGGCGATGAGTTGGGACTCTTGTTTAATACCTGTTTGCTCACATGTTGAATGTAAAGTGTTTAGCTGGATATTCATTTATTCACCCATACAGTTGGCACTAACATTGAAAATATAGGGAGACAATACTGGTTAGATTATTGCTGTGGTTGTACCAGGGTTTTGTTTTTGGTCATTTTTAGGGAAGGTTCTTCTAACCTCTTCAAGAGTAGCTCTGTGAGTAACTTTATTCTATTTTATTTTATTTTTTAAGCGATTCCTGTCAGATCGTGCAAACTATCAAATAATATTATGTCATGTCTTTCTTGTCTGAAAATGTCTTTAAAGACCCGTTGGAGTCCTCTGCCTTCAGGAAGATGTGGCCCCAAATCTGGCTTCTCCTCCCCTGAACCCATAAAAAGCAGGGGACATCTTGGAGGGCACTGTTGTCATGAACTGAAGAACCCACCTCAGGCAATGTGCCTCCTGCACAACCCAATTTAGGTACTGCACCTGGAGTACCCAAAGTACATCACAAACATTGGTGGTAAAGACACATTTTGAGTTTTCTCAACTTAAAATGCTGAGTTGAATAGTTGGACAAAAAGTTGATTTTACAGCAGACTTTAAGTACAAATAATTTGTCTTTTAGTGTATTGAACTTAAATTCAATTAAAACCAATCAATTTCACTCTAACAAATTCGTTTTTCTGTCATCGATTACTTAAATCAGCAAAGTTGAACTTGTCCAGGTTAACAGTGTGAGCTGAATGAGCTTGTTGTATGCAGACGAGTTGCAAAGTTATCAGCATCAGTCTGAGTCTTTCAAAATACTAGTCAGTAACCTCTCTGATTTCTTAGCAAAACAGCTTCATGTTGTCCTGTTGTGCTTAGAAAACAGGGCTTTCCTGTCCAGTCTTTCAGTTTCAGAGTGGGTCTGCTGTGTTGGGTCCCTGTGGTCTCAATCTGTCTACTTGTGTCTTTTTGTAAACACTTGGTGTTTCCCAACATTCTTGGCTTCAGGTTTCTCAGCAGCTCAGTTTTCCTGAATCTGGTTCTCTTTTGTACAGACTCTTTTTAGTCCTGATCTTCCATGTCAAACCTGTCACCTAGAAATTACGTTTATATAGTGCTAAATCGTTTTTCCAATTACGTTGTGCTGATAAAACATAATTGCTGCCTGGATTATGTTCAGAGGCAACGTTGTTTCACTGAAATGTTACATGTATGTACCGGACCGCAGTCTGTTCAGTTCCTCATTATGTTAATACAAAACGTAATCCGGTCGGCATTACGCTTCCTTCAAAATGTATTTGCTGTTGCAAATAAGTTGTATATAAACATAATTTTATTAGTCCGTGGTATACTGGTGGTTTGGCATTTACTTGCTCATCATACTAGCATTCAGAGAGGACAGCATGGCATTTTGTGTCTTGCTGCTAGAGTCTGTGGCTTGTTGTTCAATAGGCTGTGACATCCTTGTACAGTGTATTTTAGTAAGCATCCTGCTCAAGCATGCTTAACTAAAGGCACAGCTGAGGCTCCCTAGAAACAAACCCTTGTGTTACGTTGAGAATGGCTTTATTTCATCCCACAGACCCCACTGCTATATGTGTGCAAATAATAACAATGATTTCAATTTTCTTTTTTTTCCTTTTCTTCTGATCTTACAAAACACCCAATAAGCAGGAAAGTACTGAAGTAATAATCCTTCCTTTTGCCACAAACTGGGCTTACCTGTGATGAAGGTGACATTACTTATGTTTGGGGTCAGTAAGACCATAGAGACGTCTAACTCCTCTCCTAATCCTAAAAGACTCATTTAGGATGTGGGAGGGGTAATGCTGCATAACTGTCAACACCAATCGCAGATGTAGAACATATGGAGATCCGCTCTATTTAACCATGTTTTACAGCTGGGGTCTCTGAGAAACATGTTATCAATTCAAAATCAAATTTCATAAAATTGGTAAAAGTTATGAAGTATCAAGTCGATAAAACAAGTATGTTTTTTTGAGTGGTTAAAGAGGGCCCGGGGTCTCCAGGACCCCAGAAAGAAGATGCGAGTTAAGAAAGTGATTTGCTGTTTTTGTTGGCTATATTATCTCAAACCAACAATTAAGACTGGCTTTTGTAAACAATGCCAAAGATCTTTCAAGTAGCTTTCGTTTCCTAACCTTAACCTCACGCTAACCGTGCAGCTGTTTGGTGAATGTCAGATTGTAAGAAAACCCATCTGCCTTTGTGCTTCTCGCTGCACCTTTGTATTAACTTCACACCTGTGACAGTAACACTCAGTTGCAGCAACAATGCTAACATTTCATCACTCATAGTGATCAAGGCCATGATGGGGGAAAGGCGAAATATTTTGCCGTTAATCATAGTTTACCCTGTGACTCTGCTTCGGCTTTTTATGAGTGGATTATATATCTGTGATTCTTTCAGCTGCATAGATAATAAAGTTAACTATAACTTGCAGTGTAAATGGGGAAGTCAGAAAATAAAACATGTCTAAATTATACATATCTAACACTGGCTGGCTTGTAAAGTGGGTGGTATTTTTAACAGCTGTAGGCAATTGTTTCTGTCATAACAGAGCAATTACTTTACATTTAATTTGTCTAATGGCACAGGTGGTAAAACAAAAGAAAATGTATTTTTGGGAGGATGGAGGATGAACCTCATTAAGGGGCTTTTTGCCTTTACCTTGAGTGAAGATGACAGGCGTAAGTCTTCCCCGTGGCAAGACCTCAGGCGTAATGAGACAAGCAGCTGACAGCAAAGACAGTGCGCGCACACACACAAACACACACACACACACACACACACACACACACACAGTTCTACTGTTAGAGAGATACTGTCCCAACATCTTCACCATCAGTACAAATTGAGAGAGAGAGTATTTTGAGCGAGGGAAAAATGAAATACTACACAGTACAACATGTCCTACATCGATATGTTGACATTTTTTCAACAACAAAAGAAGGCTCAACGATGGTTCATCATTTTGTGTGTGTGTGTTGGCTTTTGTAAACTGTTTTCCCATTTTGCCACACCTTGCAACCTCAAGATTGAAAAAAACAGACACAAGTGCACTCCCCAACACTTCCCATATACTATAATGTCTAAAAGTATTATTATATATTATATTAATAACTCCTATTATAGTGCTTTTCTCTTACTTCGATTTGATGATTCCTATAATGCCCTGGGAGATGTAAACAGGAAGTATAATGTGTGCCCATGGAGTCAGTTAGTTAGCTGTGAACTACAACTTGAGCCCTTTAAAAGTATGCTGAATTAGCTATTACCAGTTCCTGTTTGCAATGTATCCATGGATGTATAGACAACTATCACTGTATTACTTTGATATTCAAGAAAACTTAAAAACATGATGATTCTCAGGCAAGTTCTGAGGAGCATCTTTACCTAGGAAGTGGATTTATGGATGTTTTTTCACGATGGACACACTCAGTCGTAGAATATGTGTATCGTGTTTGTGTGTTCAGATTTGACTGAGGTATGACCCAGAGAAGGAGTATGAATTTTGATGCATACATTGTGGTATTCGGGTGCTAAGGCTTTTAAAGTGTCTTAACTGCCTTTCACCTTGCAGTATCTCACGTATGACATCTCTTCCTCTACAACCCCCTGGGGAGACGCATCTCACAGTTTGAAAACCTCTGCCGTGGACTGACAGCACCTGACCATGAGCTTAAATTTTCAACATGTAAGATAATAATATTAATGTGTGGTGTTTTCCTCTCCTTCTGGCCCACACGGTTGATTGTTGGAGTTGATCACTTGAATCTGTGGTGAAATTTGATAATACTGTCACAGGCAATCAATGTGCAGTTGATTAGCTCATCACTGTTGAGGGGTTCAAAAGAGACCCAACAGTGTTTGCAATTATGTGTGTGAAGTCATCCTAGAAGGCACTTACTGTAGGTCATGTGCTGCTGTTATGAGGTTTTACAAATAAATGTGAATGTGTAAAACAGGTGCTCATTACTTTTCGAGAATCTGAAGGCGATGGCTTTATCCCAATTTATCTCTTCGTTTCAGAGTCACCCTCGGGTTGAAGTGGACCAAACTGAAGATTATGTATGGGTTGGGATACCACTTGTGACTTTTATACATCATCAGAGGCCAACAGGGGACAGAAACCAAACAGTGAGGTGTTTTTCTTTCTCTATTTTTCTTATTGTCAACAAATCCCATGAAAAAAACAAAACCAACAATGAATTGATTCTACTAACATTGGGCTGTTGTCCCAAAACTATTAAAAACTGATCAATGAGCCACAACATTGCACTGGATGACATGTTCCTTCATGTGGGTTATTACAGTGCCCATTTTCTGGTTTTGGGATCCGTTGACAACATTATTCCAGATCACGTCTTGTTTAATCTTGCACTACTTCCCTTTGTTGTTCATATTTTTCTCAAGCTGTTTGTAACGCATTATTGGTTGCTCTCAAATAAGTTTGGAGGCAACAAAAAGGCACAATCACGTTATGTTTGTACTACGTTTCACACAACAGCGCATTAACAGGTTGAGGGGAGGTTGGTGTGTGAAGAGAAGAAATATGATAAGAGCAGTCACATTACTGAATTCTCATTGGCTGACAATACTAGCTCCTTTAATTGAATTAAAGCAGGGCTTTAAGTCAAATACTGCAGACCTGTCTTACTGATGGGGATTTAGGGACTGTATGGGAAAAAATCAAGATGATATATATTTATTAAGTGTGTTAAGTAGTGTGAGTCTGAAATGATGGTTGCAGAACAAAGTAAAGAATCAACAGCTGTGCTAGCGGCTCTGTGAGGCTGTATTTAGGCATAGCGGTGCTTTGAGCTAGCATGCTAACATTTGCTAATTAGCACTTAACACAAGGCACAACTGAAGCTGATAAAATAAAGTTTTGGACAAAAATACATTTTGGCCTGATGATGGCACTAGATAACAAGTCAGAGGATCAGAGTTTTTACAATTCATCTGGTGACCATGAATGACTGTCCCCAAATTAATTCGACAGAAAGGTTTTAGCCATGCTAGCATTGTAGCTGGCATGCTAGCATGGCTAAAACCTACATGGCTGATAACTGATTTTGCTCAAACAAGTGTTCATTAACCATATTTGCCCCCATGTGCCCAAATAAACCTTATATTGAATGGGGCCTCTTTTCATGACGCCTGCAGTTCGTCGTTCTCTGGAGACTGCTGCATTTGGGTTGAAGTTGTTTTTCATGCATGCAGTATATTTTGTTTGACAGGGCTGTGTCCCTGAGTGACAGGTTGGGCATATGTAGGGAGACTGTGGGGGCTCGGTCAGGGCTCTCAGGCCAGGTCGCCTGATGCACAGAAGGGTCATGTGCAACAATAATGGACAGGCTGGCTCAGAGCCACAGCACATGAGCAGAAAGACGACTTTGTCTTCACATCTTGGCCTGTCATCCTGTCTGTGTTTGTCTCCCTTGTGTTTGTCAGAGAAGTGCACAAGCAAGACATAACCAGAGTTACCGTCTTGTTATTGTTGTTTCATCTTTTCCTGTGTTAGTGTCTCACTTACAACTGTGGGAATATTTTGTTCTTTAAAGTTTCCCTTTGACAACATTTATTCTTGCTATGCTTCTGCCTCCAAACAATAGTTTTACTTTACTTCTTAATCTAGTTTTTCCAGTTCATTGTAAGTTCATCCTGTAATTATAGCATTAATGAAATTCATTAACCCAACGATTCCACTTCAAGAGATATGAATACTGTAAAAGTAAATATTTTCAGTATTTTGAAATATCTTTCTAAAATTGAATGTAATGATTTATATTACAACCCACAAGTTATTGTGTAAATATTCATATACCAAGGAAATACTTACTTACAAGGGAGTAACAAATTTGCACTTAGGGGAGACCTAGAACTAGATTACTCTGTATTTTTTAAATTACTCAGTACATACTGAATAATTACAAACAGGGTACCAGCAGAGTTGCCCTATATGTCCTTTCACCACACTGTGTCATGGAAAGGAGTCAAACTACAGGTGGAACTTAAAACCCACAATAAACTTATTAATAAACTTTAATGTACCCTGAAACTACACTATAATTACGGTGAAAAGGGGATGAACAATGGAATATTTAACAGCCCAGTATTTAAAAACACAACTATTTTAGATATAGCTTGAAAGGCACACCCTTCCTCCCAGGCTAAGCCTAATATTTTGTTCCCTAGTAAAAACAATAATAGAAAAGAAAAAATATTAAACAGTAAAACTAATTCATAATAAGTAATGTTTAATTATTTAGACATTATTTAAATTAATTAATTTAATAATTTAATGTTTTACATTTGTATTTGTAAATATATCATAATTCTAAGATAAATTATAACATAATTCATTTAATTTCAATATCAAGACTGTTACCACATTGTTCGTGTCTTGTTACCCAGTAATATTACTTTTGTACCCTGTAATTATTAAGTAGGTACTCAGTAATTAGAAATAAATTTCACTCCTCATTTACAATTAACCCCTCATTTCCCAAACTTTTGTCTTCTTCCCTTGTACTTGCATATACCCATATATCCAATAAGTATTTTATTTATATCCTGCACTAAATAATTACTCAGTAATTGGCTGTAATCGTTACCAAATTGAACAGATTACTGTTGAATTGATTGCTGAAACTTAATGTATGGACATGTGTGTATGTGTTTCTGCATTTGTGTGTGTGTGTGTGTGTGTGTGTGTGTGTGTGTGTGTGCGTGCGCTCTCCATCCTGACAATGAGTCCTAGTCTAGATTACACACACAGCTAATGGACGTCACACCCGCCTCACTTTACTCAGTCAACAGCTGCTTCATGCTCGAACGATCAAACAGCAAACAGGAATCCAGTTTCATCCTCACATAAATGCGTTTAAATCATTTTGACCTGGAAATAAGAATTTAGAAGGTCCGTCAGAGGTTGAAATTTCTTTTAATGGAAGTGAAGAAACATTTCCCCCAAACTGTGATTTTAAAATTTGGGTCAAAACAGTTATATGGACAGAGAACTAAAAACCTAGTTATGCTGACATAGAACTCTTTTGGTTAGGAAAAAAAACGTTTCTCAAATCGCTTCCTATTGGACAATCCTTCTTGGTGTATCAAAATGCAAAACAATAGTAACTGCAGTTGCAGTGAAAAGTGCAATTCAAATTCAACAGGACAGAATTAAGTGTGTTTGTGTGTCCACATACATACAGGCATGAGCCAGTCAATGCATATGTGCATCAATAGAGAACAAATGAAAAAAAAGGTGTCCAATTATTTTATATTCACAGTTTCATTATAAATAACATTTTCTGTTACCTGTGTTACCTGATTTCTTTGACATATAAATGTGTCTCTTGGGAAAGCATTGCTCATTATTAGTCACCTAATTTAGATATTTTGTTCACTGACAGCGCTGTACTTGATAATAATAACATTTGTTTAACATACCTGGAAAAAATGAAAAAGTTTTTTTTACTCCAAAGATGAACAGCACGTTTCAGTTTTTTAAATGTCACATATAGCAAATTGACATAATCGAAGAGCATGCTAAGAAAACAAATTATTCATATGCAGATGTTAGTGCAGCATGACACACATCCATTTTCAATCAACACTCAAACAGAACTTTGACATTCTTTTTAAAAAACGAACAAATATAGAAATGTTTTGCCTCCTTGTGTGGTATTTATTATGGAAAACAGCTTTCAAATAATAACACACATATACAAAAAACAGATACTTACAGGCATTTCCACTGTTAAAGACCATAGAGCAGTTGTGCAGACAGATGTTGACAACAGCAAAACAATCCAGTATTAAAGCGCTGACTTAGTGGAAGTGAAATACAGTTAAAAATCCTCCAGTGAAGAAGAAGAAAGTGGAGCTGTATTCCTCATCATTCATTCTCCTGAGAAGCACACATTAAGCACAAAGCCTCTCACACACTCCAGCTCTCTGTCCCTGTGATTCAGCCTCTCCCCTCTCCCTCCTCCGCCTCTCTCTCGTTCTGTGGAGCGCTCAACCTCCAGTCCCCCACTTGACATGCTTCCCCCCCTCCCCTCTCCTCCCCTCACCCTCTGCACGGCTTGAAGTCCTTATCACATGCACACGCTCTTCCCCTAGAGCTTCAAAGTAAAGTCCACAGCAGCTTTTTACTCTCCTTTCTCATTCTTTCCTTGCACGTTCGCATTGTGACGTGCCTCCCCCACCCCCTCTCATCTTCTCCCCCTTGTTCCTTACCACTTCAAACATCTCTCATGCTTTGTATCTCACAGCCTCTGTCACTGTTAAACTCTTGCTTTTTGTCCATGCTTCATTATATTCATGTAGCTCCTTACTTTACTCATAGGCATTGTGTATTTTAGCATCCGTTTCTTGTCTTTGTTGTACACCTTCACGCTTTCATGTGTTCAAACTGCTGCTGATGCCTCGGATTCTGTTAAAAAAAAGAAAAAGAGACCTAATGAATGAGAGGGACAGAGATGGAAATAGAGCCGGAGAGAGATACTACATTGCACTAATGAGAGGTGACCCTATTATAGAATGAGAGGGTAAAATGCATCCATCCTCTCTTGGGCATTTGTCCAGCTTTGCCCCCGATGGTCTTGGCCAGTGTGCATGGCTTTGATTGTGTCTGGCACACGGGTCACGTCCCATCCTCTTTTTTCCCCCAGGGAGCAGAGGCTCCAGCACTCAAGTGAGACCCCTACCCTCAGATATGATTGGAAATGCTGATTTACCCTGGCCTTGCCACTACCTCTGTATACAAAAATCTCCCTGAGACAGACTGAAGTTATTTAGACATTGAAATTGAGGCGCACATTCTGATATATGAATGCAGAAATATTGATGAGGCCAGAGCAGAGGAATATACAGTGATGTGTATGCTGAGCAGCATTATGTAACTTAATCCTCAAGGGTTTTGTAAACCTGCCAAATAAATAACTATAGGACAAATTCCATGTTATAGTAAGGATCATATCATATGTCTGATTCTGCTTTCCAACACATATAACCTGGCTTCTGGTTGATTACACGTGGGGTCCCAGAAACCTGAGTGACTGGTCTCGTAATGCTACAGCATGTAACAGATAAACATATTTATAGCCTGCTGCCAAATGACATGGCATAAGCTCTGGTAGAAGTCATACTATAAATAATACAACACATAACATGTGGCATATACCTGTATGAATTCTGTCTGAGGTGACACTTTCATTTATCATGTAGGCGCTAACTTGTTTTCCTCTATGTATCATTTCTGCAAGGGATTACTTTAGAGTAAAGCTAAATTGTTTTATTTAAATGCTAACATGCTCACAATGACAATGCTAAATTGTTGATGTTTGGCACATATATTGTTTACCACATGTTACTTTAGTGTGTTGTTTTGCAGGTATTTTGTTATAAACTGTTGGACAAATTGAAAATTTGATCTGAGGATGGTGCTAGTTATTACTATTCATCCTGTGGGGGACATGAATGTCTGTGCAAATTTTCATGTCAATCCATCCAATAGCAGTTGAAACAGCTGTAATACTGTTCAGTGTTGGGATTAACGTGTGTTTTCTAGTGTATTTTCAGAGTGATATCTTTTTTGTGATCAAACTCATGGTGGCCCAAGATGATAAGACAAAGGGTCACCAAAGTCACAAGAATTCATCCTCTGGGGAAAATGAATGTCTGTATAAGTTTTCATAACAATCCATCCTGTAGTTGTTGAGATATTTCAGTCCAGACAAAAGTAGTTGATCAATCGACTGACCGACTTTGCTTCCAAAGCCATGCCGCTAGCATGTCTAAAAAACAGCTTGGACAAACCATTGAAATGACGTGAAATATATCAAAAGATATCCATGTTACTGTCTTACTATGTTCTAAAAATACATGTGCATAATCTGTGTAGTCTGTACCTACTGAAACAGTATTACTTGTATTCCGATGACTACGTGGTTAAAGTGCTGACTTTCAGAGAAGAGAAGCGCCTCCCTAATGAACAGCTTCTGTGTCTGATCCACTTAAGAGTGCACTTGCCTCGAGTCACTGAATACTGTAAAGCTTTAGTAACACTTCCACCATGAAATGACTTCATTTGAAATCAGCATTTGAGTTTTCAGGATTTTCATATCCAGCCAATGATATGCTTAAACGGGAACAGAAAAAAAACATTTTTCAAGGCTGTCAAGAACCCATGTTAGATCCTCTTGCACAGTTAAAGTAACTTGTGATGTGAATCTGCAATTTAATCTAGTCAGGCTTGTTACATGTGGGAACATCTGTTTTACCGACTGCACGGAGGGGAAATGGAGGTTTTTGGCCTTTTTATGTGTCAGTATTCATGCATATACTGTTACAATATGTGTGCGTGTAAGAGGATTTTATTTGATTCTTTTCTAGGTGAAAATAACTGAGCATCATTTTTTCTTGTTCATCTGCAGTGTATTTTAATATTTTCATCTGTCACATAGTGTGCTATAGTCATTCATTTTGGCACAAGGTTGACTATTTTGATCACTAGGAACTGTTTAAATGCTCACTCACTGTACTGTAATATAAACTGGAAACCAGTAGTGAAAAATTGTTACTTGTGCAAAGCACTGAAATTTAAGATGCTAAATTAATCAAGGCAGCAAACTGTGAAATTAAATATCTGTATTATATAACCTCTGTAACCTCTCCCTCTTGTAAATACCCAAAGCAGTAATGCTGGACTTTCCTCCCTGCAGCACATATCTGACTTACTGCTGCTATCACAGTTAACTATTTACGGTATCATTTAAATATCATCTGTTGTTGTTTTTTTGTTCCTTGTGGAGAAATCTATTGAAGCAATATGTGCCTGATCTTCTGTAATAACAAATTAGACAGCACAGTGTGTTGAAATATCATTACTTTCTCATCCAACAAGAGATAAATATGTTAGAATCAGTCAGCCATGTTTACTTTTAGTAAACTATGATGCAAAACTATGATGCAAAAAGTACAAGCTGTTAGTGTCTTGCTTTGCAAAATTATGAAACACTGACTTGTGAAATAGTTTTACTTTGCACAACCACCAATTCTATTACAACACAGGATCTAACACTGAGCTGAATGGTTAAAAACTAGCTGAATCTATCAGAACTCATATAAAATAAAATGTGAACAGGAGGTTTTACACGACATGATATAAAACTGCTGAAATCTCTCGAGTGTTGTGGTATTTTTGACATTACTGTGTAATTTTACAGACTGAGCTGGATTCCCTTTATCATACAAGAACCCTGTGCTGTAGGTGCCACACATGTTAATCAGAGATAAATGTTCTTTTTCCTGAATCCAGACTGGGGACAGTTTCAATCAACTTGATTGAAAGTGAAATTTCGCAACCGTTTATTTCAGATTCCAGGAATCAATGTTTTTTGTGCCAAGCAGAAATTCCCAGGCCAGTGGCTCTATCGCTCAGCAGATATAAATACGTCCTGGCTCCAAAATGCACACACAACAGAGATTATAACCATCACTGCAGAAGATGAACATTGTCCACAAAATGTGGTAAGTTAAAATATTCTTTTGTTGGTCATTTTTAAATCTCTCTTCCTCAGTATCAAATGTTATATAGTTGGCTGAGCCTTGTCATGACTTACAACACAAAGGTTACAGTCTGTAAATTTAAGAATAATTTTACTACTTTAAATTGCTATCTAACTTAAATTTTTCAAATAATTATCCAGAAATGTTTTGTGAGCTCTTGTAAATCAAATGCTTAATAATCTAACTCTGTAATTAACCTCCTAAGACCTGGCATCCACATGCGTGGACATCACATTTCGGGTTATACCATAATACTTAATTCTGCTTATATGGAAATTCAAAATTGCCCCCGTATGTGGAACCACATCATGTCAAAAGATGATGCTTAGTTTTTATACTTATCAGGTCCCAATAAGCCCAAATAGCAAAGAGAAATTAAGATAGAGCTTGGGTCTTAGGAGGTTAAATAACCGATTTATTCACTATTTGTAATTTTTAATCCTTAAATAGGCCCAGTTTAATTGTCTCCATTGATCCAGAATAACAGAAACGTTTAATATATGTTTATCATGTGACTGTGTTGTTGTTTGAAGGTTTTCTGTGACTGTGCTCCTCCTGGCTGCCTGTCTGGCAGATGTGGCTCACAGTGAAGAAAGGATGAAACGCTCTGTGTCAGGTAACACACACTAACATAAACATGTCTATGCTGATAAACATGGTCTCTTAAATCAAAACCAATTTCTAGTTTTTACATCAATATTCCATATTTGAAATCTGGAATTGAAAATCTGATAATTGTGGATACATTTTACTCAATACCATCAATATCAGCTTCATGGTGGAGCAAGAGGAAAAGTCAGGGGATCACCAAAGTCTTCAGGACACATTGTCTTGGAACCATGAATGTCTGTAGTTGTGCCAGTCGAACCAGTAGAGGTCAAGATATTTCACTGGATAAGTGAAAACACACATTCAAGTGGATCCAAGTCACCACAGGCTCCAATTCTCTGAAGCTACTGTGTTACACTCATACCTCCTCGACAGCTGCTGCTCATATAGATAACTCCTGCATGAAGTGACACAGGCTTCCCTGCGGGTTCTGAGGGCTGGGCTATTACTGCTCATTTCAGATATTAAGAGAAGGGAGCTATTTTCAGTAAAAACAAAGATGAAAGTAGTGAGAGAAAGAAAACATTATATATAACAAAAGTATTGAATCCATTTCCTATTCATGTACTCTCTGTAATGCATTAAACTGATTAGTTATGCCATTGTTTACTGTGTTGAGTACATTGATTGAACAAGACACTTGAATTCATTTTTGGTAAATAAACTGGATGTAGAACAACAAGACTGATGAGCATGAACAGTTAGTTTGGAGTCCTCCATGTACTAAGCATGTTGCCATGACTTTGATCCACGTGTATTGTGTGACTAAAATAATGAAAACTGCATCAGTTATCTTTTCTTCAAAGCGCAGCTAGAGGATTGGATTCCCTTCTTTGCTTAATGATGAATAAATTAGACGACACTGTTTCAGGAGGAAGCCCTCAGAGCATGAAAGCATCGCATTCAGACGACGGAGCTCCATTCAGCAGCAGATCTCTGGAAGTGATAACTATACACTTTAATGACCTCAGTGCATATGCTACAATGTGATAACCCTGGTGTCGAGGAGGTCATGTTTTATTAAATATGTTTAAGTTCTACAAGGGGGGAAACAGGGAAGAACAAAAATGCTGTCAACAGTGTTTAACACACAAAGATAAACTACTCAAACTGGTGAAGCGTTCTTAATATCCGGGCTCAACAGACATCTTGGAAAGGAATAAGTTAGTGGCTTTATTTATTTAGGAGGTCTCATTGAAATTGAAATCATTGAAAGACGGTCGATAGATGCAGACACACTCATTTAAACAATCACAGGAAGTATTTTAAAAATCTAGAAAATAAAACTTTAACATTCATTGGGACATCAAAGGTTTGTTCTTTTGTGAAATGCATACTTGTGCCCTTTTTGGAGTTTAGAACAAGCTTTAAATTAATAAAAAGAGCAGACTGTGACCTGGAGAACGTCTGGTTTGCTGTGGGGTCTGTGGCGTACAAGATGGTGTCAGCATAAAAACAAGAATGGAAAAGAGTACTGGGGAGTTACATCCATCAGTGAGTTTGTTGTTGTACTCAGCTGTATCTCTGGACATGGAGCTCTCTGGAGCTCTGCCCTCCTGAGGCCGCAAACACACCAGCAGCCTCTTTACAGCTGCAGCTGCTGATTTAATCTTTGTTTTACATTTCTTTTCATCTATTCTCATCATGACTTTTGTTACGACTTCTCATGTGACTGTTTTTTTACTCTGGATGTAACTTGAAATGTGGCAAAGTACAATATTTGAGATAAAAAATAAGTACAAGTAAAATTACTGATTTTTAAAAATTAAATTAAAAGAGTAAATGTAATTCCTTACTTCCACCCCTAAAAAAATAATTATAATCTATATGTAGAGTAAATAGTAGGGGCCCTAATATTGATCCTTGGGGGACACCCAGAAAGACATGATCTGAACCAGCTGTAAGCTCTCATAGGAGAACAATATGTAATGTAAAACATGTAAAAAAACAAAACAAAACAGAAAATCCTTTAAATACAAAAAAGAAAACAACTTATGTTTATGTCTCAGCCTCCAGGTCAGCATCGCTCCGTTCCAGGCGAATGGTTGGGGGGACTTTGGCTCCTCATGTCCCCTGGCAGGCCATGGTCTACATTGCTGACAGTGTGCTGGACGGAGGCTATGCAGGTGGTGCTCTCATCTCTGACCGCTGGGTTTTGACGGCTGGCAGGAACCTTTTTGTCAGGAAGAGTCGGCAGTATATTCAGGGAAAAGATCCAGTCATCCCTAAAGTGTACCTGGGAATTTCACAACGGGCAGAAGCTAATGCCTCCAAAGAGGTTGCTGTAGAGAAGGTGAGCAAGAAAAATATTTCGAGGTGAAATACAAACCTTTACCTCTTGGACCCCAGCGGCCACATAATACCCACAATGCAATGGTGAATTACAGGAAATAGGAAAATAGATGGGACGACTTCCCTGCAGATTTTCAAATGACTTTTACCTGACTGTTGATACATTCTCAGATTTCCATTCTCAGATCATCATAACGTCATTTTGGAAAATGTGTACAACTAAATAGTGCTAAAATATATTGACTTGTATAAAGTCTGTACTCTGATATCAATGTAGTATCTTCTAGATGCCCAAACTGTCTTACAAGGAAGACTATCAATTTCCATATACATGTGAGACCAAATATACAAATTATAAGAAAACATAGTATATTCTGTACACACTAGTGCGCTAAATGTTTATCAATCTGGGGCTGAAAATAGTCCCAGACAAATTTACTCCAGGAACCAATGGGCTTGGAGCAGAGCACCACAGACAGGCTGGGATATTTCATGGCATTTGTTGAAAGTAACAAAAATATAGAATATCACCAGACTTATCTAAAAACATAAAAATAAGTGACAAGATACTAAATATATATGTGACACTCACAGAGTTGTGAAAATAAGTCTAGTTATATAGCTATTAAACATGAAATTCAATTTAATATTAGACATTTTCATTGATGTGCAGCATTACAGTTGAAATGAAAAGATTAAAGACCAAGCACTCAATCAGACTTCCCCTCTCTTGTATTTTACCTTCCCGTCCTGCAGGTTGTTCTCCATCCAGGCTTCCAGAACCGATCTGATTGGGACAACGACCTGGCTCTGATCCAGCTGAAGGAGCCTGTGGTTGTGAGCAATAAAGTGATCCCAATCCCACTGCCAGAGGGAGGCCAGGACTTGGCAGACACCGTGGGAGGGTCAGGGGTCATCGCCGGCTGGGGCTGGGGGATCTACCTCACCCTGGCTGAATCCCTCAAACACCTTGTACTCCCCCTGGCCAATCACTCTGACTGTAAGGCAGAATATGAACGCATCGCACTCACACCAACTGTAGATGACAACATGTTCTGCACCGGACCCACAAAGTACGAGGAAAATGTTTGTTTTGGTGATGCGGGAGGCGCTCTGGCTGTCACAGATGCTGAAACTGGGGACATTTATGTTGCAGGGATCCTTTCCTATGACAAGTCCTGCAACAGGTACAAGTACGGAGTCTATATGAAGATTTCTTCATATTTGTCCTGGATCCACAGTGTCATCAGAGGAGACACAGAGAAATCGTCTGCTCTGCGCTCTGATGCAATGTCTAAGATGTACTCAAGGCAGCCATAGAGCTTCAGGCTCTGTTCTCTAGATTTTGTAGAGAAATTATTGTAATGTATTGAGTCAGTGAATTTTATTAAATGCTTGTAATGTAACCACTGCTGTGTTCTGGCACTTCATTGTTGTGACTGGAAAGGAAACAAATACAATTTTTGAATGAATTCTAGTAAATAAATCCAGTCTTCTTGTTTGGCATAATACGTAATAGATATATATCCAAATTGCCTTACAAAGAAAAATAATGATATATGTTTACTTTAGCGGCCGTAGAATTTATGACTCTTGTCTGTCAAGGAGTAAAGAAGCGTGACATTGAGCCAGATCCTTTTTACATTATTTCCGCAACTGTTTCTGTCACTTTTCTGTCACTTTTCGTGTGTACAAACTATGAAAGCCTTCCAGGAAAGACTGAAAGTGTGCGCTGTTATCCCCACATTTAAACGATTACTTCGTCTCGCCTCCCTCTCTATGACGGCTGGTGTGTGGCTGTTGGGTATAGCAATAAGCATTTACAAAACTAGTTCTTTTTGAGCATACAACAACCTTTAGTCTACAGAAGTAAGAGGTCAGGGTGGTTGGTTGGATGAGTCAACAAAATGTTGGACTTTGACACACGAGGCCGCAGTTTGCTTCCTGTTATCTCCTCACTCCTTTCCAGTGGTGGAATGTAACTAAGTACTAAGGTACTGTTCTTAAGTACAATTTTCAAGTACTTGTACTTGAGGTTTTCCACTTATTTAACACCACCAAGTTACTACTTAATTTGCTGACTCTGACATTATCAATACAATATAAATCAACTAATACATTATAATGCATTAATGTAGATTAAGCTAGCCAGCGGTATATAAAGTACTAAAAATTAGCTGCACCTTAACCAGCTGCAAAAGTGATGTACACATTAATGCATCACTAATTATGAGTACTTTCACTTTTTATAGTAAGTATGTTTTGTTGCTAATACTTTTGTTCTTTTACTCAGGTAAGGACTTTTACTTTTAACATTGTATTTCTACACTGTGGTATTACTACTTTTACTTAAGTACAAGATCTGAGTACTTCTTGCACCGCTGACTCTAATCAAGTAGTTTGGTGCCTAAACGTAACCAAATCTTAACCATAGTGTTCTCAGATTAGAAAATGGTTTTATTTTTGCAGTGGTTTTGGAAGGCACTGCCAAAAGATGTCGTCCTGCCGAGAGAGGCGTCACATAAGAAAACATGTCGTTCTGGAGGACAATTTAAAATGTATTTTGTAGTAATTTGGAGGACTTGTTGATTTAAAAGTAAACTGCAGTGCCCGCATGTGATGTTTCACTGTTGCACAGCTAACATTTAAAATAGAGCTTGAGAGCGTCACAGGTTGAGACGACATTTCATCATGTGCAGTCATCAGCATGAAAGCAAAAGTTGCCGATAGAATAAAAGTGAATGACACAGCTCAGAATTTTCGGTTTTTCAAGTGTTGCCCGCAGATGTTTTCCTTTTCCCCAACCAATAGCAGCGGGACTTCAAAGATATTTTTGTCTGGCAGATGTGTCTGCTCTGCCACAAATCATGAACTGTCTCAGCAACAAATGCTTTTCTCCATGTCAGAAAAGTGGGATGATGACAGCTGCCTTTCCAGCAAATACAATATCAGAAGGAAAGATAAGGGGGGGGTCAAAACGGAGACGACTGGTTTTATTCCTCTGGGTCTTTTTCAGAATGTGAGGACATGTGAGCTTAGGTCGAGGGGATGGGAATGAAGAGGCTGATATTCATTACTGTCATCTAAAATATGTAAGGGAGTTATTTCATCTGTTATTACAGCTATGAAGATTCAACAGACAGCTTCCACAAAGAAACCACTGCTGACTTAAACCAATACACCTGTTGCTGTTGATTCCCTGCAGGACATCAGATTACAGTCCTTCACTCCTCTGACCGGCTGCTGCTGACTTCACATGGTGCTGGATAGTGACCCACACATCATTACAGGGCCAGGGCTTCATGGGCCAGTGCATACATGTGTCTTGGTTTACAGTCAGTGATCATATTGGCAGCTGAAAGAGATTTTGAGACAACCCGTCTTTAGCTGAAGTGTATACAGAATCATTTTATGACTTTTCTGGCATTTTTTAAGTAAAACAAAAATAGAGCTGTTGGAGGGAGTAAGAAGTACTTTTTTTAGTAGGTCTGCAGCAGGGTGCAGGAAGTTCTCCTCTACGGCTTCTAAAATATTAATATCCCTGTCAAGGGCCATTACTCTCTACCAGTCTCAGAGTGTACTCTCTCTGGCTCCATCACTCCTGCAGAGCACGGGCTGAGGTCACAACACGAACAGTCTCTCACTGCACTTTAAACCAGAATTAGCATGATTGATGAATATTGAGTTAGCATGTTGTGTTAGCATGTTGTATGTGCATACGGATACATGCTTATTAATGTTGAGGCTCAGTTACTAAGTGAGATAAAAAGGAAAATATATAGTCAGGTTCTCGTTGTGGTTAACATGTCACAGGCCCAAGTCATAAAATGTACATGTAACCTGTTGTATCTAATAATTACAAGAGTATAGGCCTCATTGATTTATGTTTCATTGCTTTAAATCAATTACGTGAGGAGTGATGAATATATATCACAGTCTAAGTATAACACATAATATCTGATGACTTTGTTCAAAGTTTGTCTAACTGAGAGGTGCAGTGACAGTGTTTTACTGTATCTACAGATGAAGTTGGCCATGATGTTAAGTCTTGAAATAGCAAATCTGTCCATCTGGCAATTTGTTTAGAATATTCATAATACAAATCATGTAGTAAAAATGCCCAGTTGCTGAACATTTTTAACCTTGGAGCTACTTTTGAGTCACATTTGTCATCATTTAGATGATGATGATGAATATTAGTATTAGTGTCACCATTGCTTATTATTAGATATGCAAAGATAACACGGAGCAAGTCTACTCTGTTAAGATCCATTAAATGTTGGGCTCTGTTCATTCATCCCGACATGTACAGTTATTGATGACTGTGTCTCACATTAAAGAGAAACTCAGCATTGAGGTGAAAGCAGATTCAATCATCAAACACAAGAACGGGGCTTTGAGGTAGAAATGATACAAATCAATTGTATTTTCTAAGCCAGTCTGCTGATGGAAGCATGCTGTGTACTCAGCTGCCATATTATGTACTCTGTCCTCATGTGTAACTGGGAAACTGAAGCTTTCTGAGCTTCATCAGCCACCTTCATATTTACTGTACTTACCACACACAAACACACACACACACACACCAAGCTTTTCTCGAGGCAATAATACAACAGATATGGTGGACTGTATCACTTGATGAACCATTTTCCACTGTTTGCCAAAACAGGATTTACTCTGTCTTTTATTAGTCATAGATAAGCTTTATTCATGCCTGTTTGCTTGCACACGAATGATACTTCCCCACAAATATTAAACAGATATGATCAGGAAAGAGACAAAAGAAGAATCAAGCGTCAAAACAGTCACAAGCTCAAAATATTAGGATGCTCTGTGCTGATCTCTCTCTCCTCCTAGAGTTTATTCACAGTCCTCCATCTTTTTTTTTTATCAGGATCCTTGAAGAAAGTTGAACTGGCACTATTCTTTTTATCCTCTGTCCTCACAAGAGTGTCACGTTCAGACTCAGCTTAGTCAGTTGTTGCCTTCAGATGTTTATTGTTTATTGTGTTGATGAGAAGAGTCCACACGTCCATATGTTGTTGAAGCAGAATGGTTAAGCCCTACGAAAGTTTTATGAACGAATAATAAACAAAACAAAAAAAAAGTAAACCATTTAGGTTTAGGAGAAAGAAGGGTCAGTTGCTTAGCAACAGTTCTCACACCAGTTTAACCACGTGATTTAGCCTGATAGACTGAATGGACGTTTTGTTAACACTTGGTTATTCAGTTGGATGTGGCCTTCTTTCAGTGGTGGAAGTACATTTACTCAGGTACTGCACTGAAGTATAATTTTGAGGTACTTTTAGATTTTGTGCTGCTTTATGCATCTATGTCATCTGATTTCAGAGGGAAATGTTGTCATTTTTTGTCCACTACATTTGCTATTTATTGTGCAGCTCCATCTCAACCCGCTTCAACATAAAAATTCTACTTTAAATATTAGTAATAATCATCCAATAATATAATGTTTTGATAATATCTAATTCTAAAAGGGCCATTCTGCACAATGAGTACTATATTTTTGAGACTTTATGTATGTTTTGTTGAAGATATTTTTTACTAAAGGGAAGAATTTAAATACTTCTGCCACCACTGCTTTCTTGTTAAACATTTTCTGTGGAAGCAGCATTTGATTTTGCCCGAACTGATCATACTGACAAAACATTTTCAGTCACTACTGAACTGACGCTGCACTGGCCCTCGTACAGTTAACATAAATTAAGCACATTTACAGAGAACAATCAGGAAAATGCAATTTGCTGATTAAATAAGCAATAATGTGCAATGAGGTGTGGTGATCGTTCCCATCGAGTCTATTGTTGAGGGCATTATCAGTGTCATTACATGGACATGTACCTAACATGATAAACTCTCTTAGAGAGGATCATGGACATGTTAAATTTGTATTTATTGGTTGCATGCAGTTTTAAATATTGTGGCATATAACAGTGATTAAACTGTCAACCCTAAGATGTCCCAATTTGTTGGGAATATCACTCTTAGTCCCACCCATAAAGGCCGTGATTGGCTCAGTTGTTTCTCCAACAAAACACAAAACAGCAACACCACATCTTTTTGAATTCATTCACAAAATTAGAGATGCCTGACGTCCCATGTCGAAAAAACTAATTCACAAGTTAGAAATTAGGTTGTCCATCTCAGAGCCTTTGCTCTAACTTCACCATCTCAGTGTGTGTGGAAGTAGCTTGTTCAACAGCTGCAAAATAGATGTGCAACATGAACTCTCCTGTGTTTTACCACAGAGGCACAGCTTTATTGGAGAAGAGAAATAAAGAACAAATACAAGTGATTCAAGGTTATGTGTGTCCCTTGGAAACATTAACAAGAATATCTGTAAAAAAAAAAAAAAAAGAAGGAAAGTTTTGTCACTCAGGTGTCAGTGAGATCAGATCAGATTATTCAAACATTCTCATGCGTATGTTTGAAGCTCAAGGTCTTTTTCTTCTCACACACTTCACCACACACATGTACAGTCAGTCACATCCTCTAAATGTCCAGCAGCATGTTCTTCTTTGATATTCATGCGTCTTAATCTATGTGTGTGTGTGTGATATTGAGATGAACCAAAGTACTCTGCGTCCTCTGCAGCTGTGAGGTCCCCATTCAGGTTCTGACAAAATGGCGAAGGATGATGCAGCTGACAGGGATTAAATGCCATGCAAATGCCACGACTGTCACACCTTCTCCTGACCGGGACACAAGCGCATGCCACGACTCCCTTCAGATCTCCTGGTCTTATTATCAGCCTCTTGTATCAGGGAGGAACAACAGTTGCTAATGATGGTCAGAGTTGACGTGACTCACTTTTTGCTATAGAGGAAATACTGGGAGGCATAAAATCACTCTTTAAAACACTCTAATACTTAAAAACATTGTCACGGTAGTCTTTATTATTATTCTGGTTTCATAAACCTTTTCAATAATAAATAAAGGAATGAATATATCAAAATAAATTTGACCAGATAAAAAGCATCTATAATTTATATATACAGCTTAAGAAGCTACATAAGCAGCATGTGCAGCTGCCTTATAAATAAAAGGATGGGAGCTGTTCCTTAGGTGAGACGTTCTGCTCTGCAATGTTTTTTTTTCCTGAGCTTTCAGAAGAAGGCATTTGCAGGATGAGAGCAGTCAGCATATAATTTCTGTGCGGTCATGGCCATTCTGGTGTAATGAATGGATGTAATAGTGAGAAGTTCACAGCGCACACAACCCTCTCCAACAGTATCGTCTCATGGGTTGTCATGTTACCACACCACAGCAACACAGAAAAGGTCAGCACGCTTTCAACTGCAGCTCTGTAGAACAGGACTGATGCAGTTTCAGACAGGTTGGACTCCCTCTACTGTGCAGGAGCTTCACTCTGAATTTGTAAAATGATTTAAACATAAATCTACAGTATGTGTCAGGTTTCGCCCTAAAATAAAAGATTTAAGGTCAACACAATCTAAAGGTGATTGTGCCTCTTACATTGTTGTCCCAACACTTTATAGCTCCCTTTATAGCTCTAATAGGCCATTCTCTCCAGGCAACATTTTGAAGTAGTCTTCCAGTGATTAATTGTTCCATTTCCATAAAGTTGGGGGCCTGAAAGAGAACAATTTGAAAGGTTAGAATGGTCAAAATTGGTGCAGAAATCTGAATCTGAAAAATCTGTCTCCAAACCCAAATTAACCAAAGTATGTCACTTGAGTAATTTTCACACTAAACACAGCAACCTCCATAGCCTCAGAGTCTGTTTTCGTGAGTAGTACTCACGATGAGTGAACTGACCTTTATGTGTACAATCCACCTTTAAGACCCATTTGAGCCTGCACAAAGGTTGATGCATCTAGACGAGTCCAGAAACCTTGAAAGATTTAGCGCAGTGTGTCCTAAATGCCTTGACACTGCCAGACAGATGCGTGCTGGTTAAACAAGGCCACCTGGTGGCCAGAGGTGTCAGATCATGTCATTACTTTAAACATTAATAAACAAACAATAAACAATAAACCTCTAGGTACTTTATCATTCATGTCATTAACAATCAACAGCTGGAGAGCAGAAGTAGAGGTAGTTATTGTAGCTACAGTCCAGTCTTTGCGAACAAGTTGTAAAGTTTGGTGCCAAATCAGGCCAATCATTTTGGAGGAAATGTTTGTTATAAATTCAAATGTTATACATTTAAAATGACATTGTTGAAAAAGTTCAAATGAAAAGGTTAAGGGAGAAAATATGCAGCATGACTTCACCCTGACTCCCATTAGATTGTTGCATTAGGGTGGTTATTTCTATCATTACTTGTTAATTAGTTTAATTAATTGGTTAGATTAGCCAGAGTAGAAAACATCTGTGTGTGTGTGTAGGATATTTATAAAGAATGTACATAACAGTCAAAAGTCAAATAGACAAAACTCACAACGTGTGGGCAAAATAAAAGTTAATAAGAGTCTTTTAACAGTATATCTTCCTGACCAAAACAGGCTTGCAATACCAATAATAATAATAATCACTTTTTAAAAAAAAGATTCCCACATTTGAACAGAGTCTGTAGTTTTGTTTGAACCCTCGTGATCCGATGCAATTAAGGCTGACACCAGCTTTACCCTTCAACCTCCTTCCCCTCAGCAGAGTCTAAAGCGGGATATATAGCGAAGTGTGAAGAGGCTTCTCACATGGCTAAAATGTGTGAGCGTGTGTGCACAGCAAATCGTTCGAATGCTACCATCATGTGTGTGTGTGACCATGCATGGACTCTATTAGCAGCTGATACAACAGCACATCAGAGCCCTTGTCACCTTGATTACTCACTACACATTTAACAAAACTCACAGATCAGTGACAGAAGGGGTGAAAGACGAGAAAGAGACTAACCACTTTTATAAATAATGGTTTGTCTCTGTGTAGCGTTGAAAACAGAAAAAAAGTTATCTCAAAAATGTGCTCAAATCGATTTTATCGTTCTATTAGATGAATTCACAGAAAAGGGCAGAGAGCGCAGTTTTCTTTATCTTCCTGTGGTTCAGCTCGTCCTCCAGTGGGCTTTCTGAACAGCTGAATCCATCTAACAAAACCTACAGGCAGGAATAATGATTCTTTCATGAAACAGGCTTTCACACAATGTTTTGAAAAGACAAGGGACAATAATCTTCAAAGCTGCATGAGCTGAGTGTCGTATCTTTCAAATTAGGACAGATGACGTCACAGTTCAAACGTATGTTCATAAACACATGAGAAAATATACAAGCTGTCACACAGACCGTCATCACACATACATGAAATACACACAACCATAAAATCCAGTTGATGTGGCGCCATGGGTATGAGCTACACACTTTTGTTACACTGGAGGCAAACAAATACACACAGACTACAGCTGCTGCTTAAAGTAGATTATTCAAATGATCTGCACACATCTGAAACAGTGTCTGTTACGCTGAATAATACACACAACACATACAGAAATCTCAGAGACAAATACCTCAAAAGGTGGACAAATTAAAGCAAATGTTTCTGCATGGCTAGATACCACAAAAGGTACTTGCTTTCATAATTTGAGTGATAAGTATTCACAGATTTAGCTTCGCACTCCCATAACATCGATGGATGCAGCAGAACCATTTTTTCTCTTTTATTCCACACATTCTTCTTCCTTGTCAAAGCCTGGCATCTGCATTACCCACAAAGCAACTCCACCGCTCCACAGTTTGGTCCAAGATTTGTTAGTGCTATCCCTGTAGCGGCTAATGTATCCTCAAGTCGCTAGCCTTAAGCAGAGATGAGGAGCAGACTACAGAGGTCTGGTTCTTTCTCACTCCACACCAACAGATTTCTTTTCATTTTCAAACTTGTAGTCTTCAAGCCCAACCGACCTGACTGAAGTTCGATATTTTATATATGTGACTTGACACAGCTCCCCACTGCAGCCACAAACTGCTTTATACATCTTTTTCACATATGCAGTAATAACTTACTCTCCAAGACCTGCAAGCAGTCTTTGATGTGTGTATTGACGTTTTAACTGCATTTGGAGACACATGCTTTACTGTCTGAATCTAATATATGTCCATAAAATAGCTTGAGACAGTGTTTCCACTGAGAGAATACTACTTTAGCAACATGACGCCATCCCCACCATCAAAATAGCAAGGAAAGTCTATTATTTAGCTGTCTGGTCTAAAACTACCACCTTGCATTTATATATTCTTTATATATTATGTATTATATATTCTCTCGTCTGCCACTTTTAAAACAAGACATGGTATATTCTAAGCAACAGAACGCTTTTTAATGTACCCATGGATCATACTGCTTGTCTTTAGTTGTTTAATGTTCATGACTAATATTAAATCTTCATCTCGATTTTATTGAGGTACTGATGCAAAATGTTTTGATTCAGCGGTTTTTATTAGTCAGCTTGACAAATTTGCACTGTCGGGCAGTTTGTACTTTTGTTTGATTTAATATGACTCAGTTATTCTGTTGTCAAAAGACAACTAAATTACATTGTCTTAGTCACAAATTACAACGGGAGCATTTCCTCTATTTTATTTCCTGTTTGTCCTGATGTTGTTAAATATAACTGACACATTTCAACTAGACCATGATTCATTTTCTTTCATGCATCAAATTTATTGACAAAGCAGAATTGTACAACCCTTTTGAAATGATTGAATAAGCACAATGCAACATACTGTACATGTGGCGCAAGGCAGCTTATATATAGAGGGTATTTGTATTTACAGTGAGAGAAGCTCAGAGGTTACACAACAACACTGTATTTGTGCAACAGGATAAAATAGGATTGTTGTACCACATCACAGCATCAAACGTTCTTATGGTAAGTTTATTTCTCAACTCTATGATCTGGCATCGTGTTGCTCAACAGAAACCCACTGGCCTGAATCTTAGTGGTAACTGTAGTGTTGTCTTTTTCCAAGTAACCAGAGTGGTTCAGTGTCCCACTTCTTTAAAAGGAAATATTTATTTAGTGCTTCTTCAGACCTGGAGAATATCATCTCTACTTGTTTACACGACTGCAACTGACTTTTGTCGTGTCTATAACACTGTAGCTTCCTGTGAGACTCAGACAAGACTCGAGACTAAAGGCCATTGCCTGATCTCCTAAATGTGCCATCTTCTAAGACATGTATTTTGTGAAAGGACACCTTTTTTGTCCTGTTTCTGACATTTTTGGGAATACATTTATTCACTTTCTTGCTAAGAGTTTTATGAGGAAATCGATAGCACTAAATTTGTACAGTAAATATGAAGCTAGAGCAGCACCCTTTTACCTTAGCTTAGCACAAAGACAGTAAACAAGGGAGAATCACTAGCTTGGCTCCGTCCTCTTGTCATCAGCGTGAGGTTGCCAGGCAGCCAGCATAGACATCAGGAAGTCACTGCTCCTGGCCAAGAAATAATACAAAAAAGGACTATTGGCCGTTTCTCCCTGTCTTTTTGCTATACTAAGCTAACTATCTGTTGGTTGTAGCTTCATATTATATCATAGAGACATGTGCAGCAATTAATGCATTTCCCAAAATGACACACTATTACTTTAGCATTCTTTAACATAGGTTAGTTAGTGAAGGACAGAGGAAAACACTAATTTGCTTCAATCCTCTAAAGTTGACAATTATACAGTATAATGAATTTCAAGTGATGTCAGTTAGTAGGGAGGTCGAACTGTTTTAACCTCAAAATATCAAATCAACTGGAACACCTTGTTGTAAGTTATAAGTTATATCATATAACCACGAATGCCTCACATCAATCAGATGTCAGCTATGAGCCTCAGTGGATTAACGCTCATATCAGCCTATACCAGATCCCCCAGTTATCAGAGTTCATCCTTGCAGTCGCAGAGCACAGTGTGTTCTGTACACTCTGTACCATATGTTCGCTCTTATACACACACACACACACACACACACACACACACACACACTTGATAGGATTCGATCAAAGCACTCCAGTGCATGGAAACCGGAGGGTGAACAACACCTTTTCTTTGGGTGTGTGAAGTGACAGGACACACGAGGACGGCTCATCCCTGTGGACGAGGAGCATTATATTAAAACCTTTGACCTGTCCTTCCCCTCTCATTGTGCTCCTTATATAACTACTAATTTCTCTGCTTGTACTGCACATTAGCAACCTTAAGTGGCACTTGTTCTGCACCAAAAAACAAATAATAATAAATAATAACCATTCATTGTTAATCATAGGAGGATTCAGTTGATCTGAGATTTATTCATACATTTATTGCATCAAGTGTCACATCATACACAGACACAATAATGAAAACAAGATAACAACATACATAAGAGGCATTGAAGGGTGCTGAACATTGCATAAGTGTCCCTTTAACTGTAACTCTGCACAAGTTTTACATAATTTATACAGCTAAGAAAACAATCTACTTGTGATCCATCTCACAGGATGCAACATGATTTCTAGTTTCATTTAGCTTTTTTCACAGTTCTGTGTTCTTCAGTGTTAATTAGCATGTGGCTCCTCTTTGTCTTGCTCCTCCCACACAAACTCCAAAGTGCAGTCCTGCATCTTAGACTTGAAGACGCTTTTGAAATATTGATTCTGCTCTTCTGTGAACATGTTTTTCCAATCTCCAATCTTACCTGAATTGTAGGACGGGAACAGGGAGTAAAGCAAAAAGGATGATATTTAATTAAAAGCCAAAAAAGGGATTTTTAAAACCATATAAACCCTTTAAATAAAGGCTTGACATTACAGATGTAAACAAACCTTAAAAAAGGAATAGTCTGACATACTGGGAGATACGTTTATTCTCATCCCTGCTGAGAGTTAGATGAGAAGACTGATACCACTGTCATGTTTGTACGGTAAATATGAAGCTAGAGCTAGCAGCTAGTAACCTCAGCTTAGCATAAAGAATGGAAACGGGGAAACAGCTGGCCTGGCTCCGTCTAAAGGTAACAAAAGCTGGGTTACGTGCAAGATTATTTCTTGGCTGGAGACTCATGCTGGTAGGTTGATTGTGTTACCTTTGGACAAAGCCAGGCTAGTCGTTTTCCCCTGTTTCTGGTCTTTATGCTAAGCTAAGCTAAACAACTGCTGGCGGTAGCTTCATATTTACTGTACAGATATGAGAGTGGTGTTGAGCTTCTCATCTAACTCTTGGAAAGAAAGTAAATAAGCATATTTCCCAAAGATGTCGAACTATTCCTTTAAATGTATTCATGCTTCTAACAGGGTCAGAAAGCACTGATAACTTCGATTTTACTGCAGTCAGTGTCTAGTCCCCTTGCGAGGTCCCAACCCCCAGTTTGGGAACCACTGTAGTAAAAGACCTGTCAGTGATTTCTGGATTGATAGCAGGTTCCAATTTTGGAGACTACTATTCTTTTTTTTTTACATTTTGATTACATATTGTCAGACATAGGACAAAATCAACCAATTAAGTTTGATTTATCTGCATATAGAACAGAGGCCCACCTGTTCTCATGAAGGAGCCCTTGCTGTGGTCCATTATCTCCTCAGGGACCATGGTGTAGTTGATCATCTTGTTGTCTTTCATGCTGCTGAAGCTGCTGTGTTTCACACAGTTGTTGACCTCGTCCTCCACTAGGGGGCACTGTAGGAAAGAGCTTACCCTCTTTATGGCGCAATGTAGATCCTGACAGCCGGACGAAGATAATGAAAATATTAAAATCATTAATTATCAGAAAATAAAACACTTAAATGACTGTTGTATGTGAGCAGTGTGCAACGGCTTCCTTAAAATGCTAAATAATCTTATCAGTAAAAATAAATAAATAATCATATCCCCTGATATCTGAAGTAAAATTTTAAGTTACGTTTATAAGGCGAGCTTAGTCTGAAAAAGTGACCACAAACATTTTCACACCATGAACTTACAGATCTGCCCCGGCCCTTGTGATTGGGTAACAAGACAAATAAGTACCTTACAAGAAATTGTGCGCTAAGTTGTCCATTTAAATATATAAACGTTTATGGACATTTTGGTGAGAACGATGATTTACCTGTGACATCTCTTCATAGGTGATGTGAAGCAGATTGTTCATTGTTGCTGTCTGATTGGTCCAGCCTTTAACATGGTCAAACCAGGAGCCAAAGGGCACTGAAACAAATAAGTGTGATCAAATTATACTTTTGGCTTCAGAGCTGAAGTCAGCATATCCTCACAAAACAAAATAAAATACATCTTTTGTCCTGATGTCGACTCACGTGTGCCCTCCAGGAATCGATTTAAAAACTCTGGAAATGAGCCAGCCTCAGGGAAGAAGTTGGCCATTTTGTGGAAGTGGTAAAAGGACACCACCACATCTTTAGGGTTTCTGCTCACATAGATGACCTGTGAGATGACACGGAGCAACAGTGTCAGAATGTTTTTTTACTGCTTGACCAATGTTTGGGGCAGTTTCTGATATTGATATTCGGGAGTTCTAAAAAAAATCAATCAAAAATCAAAATCAAGATACATACTGAGCAATACATTTTACAGTTCAAAATTCAACATGTCTTTGCTCTCTGGATCCCCCTAAGGTCAGCTAAGAAAAATAAAAGAGCCATGTGCAAATCTGTACTCTCAGTTTACAGATAGGTGTGTGTGGTTTATAAACTCTCGGATTAATTTATGCATTTGTAAAGTGAGAGTACAGATTTACACGTGGCTCTTTTCTTTTCTCTAGTGACACTGTTTCTAAATTACCACGAGCCTAGTTTCATTTCTGCACTACATTTTCTACACTTATCGGCTGACATATACACTGTTAGCAATATGTCTGCAATAAACTAACAACAGCCATATATTGGCCTGGACGATTTATCTGTCTATGTCTATACGAATGGTCACATAAACATGCACATCTGACCTTGGCTTTGGAGCCCTGGAGGGCGGGGCCCAGCAGGTGATGAGGCAGGTGTGTGGTGATGACTCGAGGTGTGACTGATGAGGCCTCCAGTATTGCAGCACAGTAATAGTGCTCCAGCCAGGGAGCCCGAGCCCAGTTTGGGACAGTTTGGGACAAGTGTGGGTCCCCTCTGCTGGATACGAGAGTCACAATTTCCTGCATCCATGTGGTGCCTGTTGAGAGAATAAAAAGAAGCATCTGTTACCTGACTTTTATTAAAAATTCGTTCAGATGTGATTAGTTGCATTACTCTTGAAGACACTGCAGGTGCCGTGTAACCTGATCAGTTTGTCGTCTCTTCTTACCTGACTTTGGATAGGAGACGATGAGGATATCTGTGTCCTTGAATGGAAATTTTAGAGCAAGTTGCAATGAATCCTGGGTGTGCAGGTGTCCAGGAAAAGAAATGCCATGAAACATCTCTATGACATCCAACCTGGCCATATCCAACCTTGACATATGTGCCTATTTTCTGCTCTCTGTCTCTCTTTTTTAGCTGCCTCTTGACGAGTTTTCCATGCGTGTTTCCCTCTCTGTAGCTCTGCCTGTGCCCGCCTGTCTCTCTACTCTGTCTCTCTGAGCGTCCTCCTCTGTGAGAGAGACCGAGTAATGAACACAAAGCTTTACATGAACTCGAAAGAGGAAATGCAAATGGAACCTCCTCAACTGGGCGTCCAGTTGTTTCTCGCATTACTTGCCAAAGATGATATGCATGTATAGACAGCTGTATGTATGTATATGCATAACGAACGCATGCAATGATCTGTCTCTTGTTTCAAAAAGGCAGAATGATGAAGAAAAGACAAGAAAGTCACACACTCACAAAACTCCTGTAGCTGCTACTTTCTTTGTCTGTAGGTGTTTACATCAACCATTGTATTCATCTGCAGGCATGAACTGCTTCCACAATTGTCTCTGTTTACAGCTCTTGGCCTTTTTCATACTGTTGTCTGTTTTTGAATTGTTTTGTCTGTCTGACTCATGTTGTCTTGTTTCATCTGTAACTTTTATGCTGCTGTCTTAGCCAGTTCTCCCTTGCAAAAGAGGTCTCTAACCTAAACAGGACTTGATTGATTAAATAAAGGCAGAAGCTGAACTAATCAGTGTTTTAACTTAGTATTCACAGGACATCAAATCACTTCAAATGTCTGTGTGTAATGTGAAAGGTTTCGCAGCGGACAGACAAAGCCGGATATTTTCCAAAGGAATTGGTAGAGACCACAACAGAAGCCAAGTGAATACTGGATTTATTGGATGTTTGGCCAGTCAGAAGTCTCCTAGACCAGTTTTTGACCAATCAGAACAAATACATTTACATTTAGGAATTTATAAAACACCAAATAATTGAACATGAGAGTATGCAGATGCTTTGATTAATAAGAAACCATCAAATAAATATAAAAGTAGAATGACAAATGGTAATATTGGATAACATAAATGTGAGGTTTTAAAGAAGGTTTAAAAGATGACACTGATTTGTCACACAAGAGGGAAACCTATTCGTCATCATTACGTTTATCACTGATGTGAACATATTTTATTTAACCTTAAGAAACCTTTTGTTTTGTGGATTTTAAGGGGGAGAGGTTGATATAAGCAAGACCACATCATAATATTTCATCTCTTACTTTGAACCCTCCTTATACTCTTAAAGTTTGTAGTAAAAATATATGTTGCGTACAGGTCTGTACATATTGTACAACATTACAGAACTTCAGGCACTGGTCACATCATGCAGCGCCACCACCTGCTCAAGCTTGGACAAAAGACCACACATGAGTTGTAAAGTAAGTTTATTTTATATTGTATTAGTATAACAGAAAAAGTGAATTAAAGACAATCTAAACACAACAGAATCAAAAGGGTGGAGACCAGGGTGGAGCAATAGGAACAAGGAAGTGCAAACAAATTAATGAATTAATAAATAATACTCATTTCATAGCTTTTTTTCTGAAATATTAGTAAGGTGCAAGTGTTCAAAGTAAAGGTAATTGACTTGATTTCAAAGCAAAGTGTTGTATTTTTTATCTTTATTTAAAGAAACATTACATACAAATGGAGCCCACTTTGTCATCTTATATCACTAATCACGAATAATCAACCATATTCACTGAAATAGTAAGTATGAAATAAAAACGACAAATGATATTTGTAATTTAACTCTTTGACCTGGTAAAGTGGGCGTTTGCTGTTGACTGTTAACTTTATTGACTAATTGGAAATGCAGCCTTGAAGATAAGAGGGTGGAGCTGATGGGGGCAATAAATGAGTGCTTTCAGGAGGTTCACCTCACAGAGGGGCATCTCATATGTTATATCTGTTATAGCTGAGATAAATTAAACTTTTAGCGTTTGTTCAAGCATGAAGAAAAATCATTATTCTAATTTTTCATTACACAAGGTCTCTAGTTCTCAATTATTATCCAATGATTTCAAACTGTCTCTTGGTGTGGAAACGCCGGGACTGTCATATCATATCAGGGGCGGTTTTGATCTGTGCACCACCAGGTCATTTCTGGTCCTAATATCAGCTGCAACACATCATGATAGCAACTCACCAAGAGATAATATTGTCCCTCATTCCTTGAATCCAAATATTAAGTTAATACTTGGAACCTGAGACACTGTAGCTCATATTGCATTAACCACCATGATCCTCAGGTTGTTATCTCATTTCCTCCCGTTAACAACTATTATTATGGAAAATCGTGGAAAAAAAAGACTATTGCTACAATATCCTGTAGTTATTTTTTCACTACACAAATATTATATACAAAATAAAATGACAAAAAAATTGAGCTGAAAATATTAGTCTATTCATTGATTAGTTTATTTACGGAAAATTAATCTGCAACAATTTTGATTAATCGTTTAATTGTTTTGGGGGGTTTTTAAGCAAAAAAGCAAAACTTGTTCCAGCTTCTCAAATGTGAATATTTGGTGGCCTTCTTTGTCTTTTATAATAGTGCATTGAAGATTTTGATTTTTGGAAAGAGGGCAAAACTAATTCAATCAGTCAATCCGAAAAGACTTTTTTCTACTTTCCTCTGAGATTTTACAAACCAAACGATTAATCGAGGAAATCCTCTACAAATTAATCTTGCAGCCCTATAAAATAACATTTGAAACAAATTTTTATAAATCAGAAATGTGGATGTGTGGGAGTGAAGAGACTGAGAGACGAGGAGGATAAATGGTCATTTGTGTGTGTGTGTGTGTGTGTGTGTGTGTGTGTGTATGTATGTTGTCATATAAAATATTTTTCCTTTGAAGTCTCTATAAATCTGTCTCTAGCTCTGTTTTGGTCTCCATCAACTCTTGAGGGAAAAAAACGAACTCTCTCTTTAGCTGTTAAAAGCTCCACATGTTCACCAGATAGTTGCTCTTTGTTGTTGGTCAGGTAGAGTACAGTTGGTTTATTAGGACTGTTTTGATGAAAACAGTCAAGTTGTTGGCCAAAAAAACAAAACAATCCCCTGAAAGATGCTAAACCGCTCCATAAAGCTGAGGGAAACTGCAGAGTTTGGTGATATTTCTCTGTGAGTTCATCACTTTGAGTGGCCTTTCACAATATACATGAGTTACTTGATGTAAATATATTGATTAGTGCAGCTTTAAGGTCAATTGCCCTTGTCAAGAAATAATTTCTTATTTCTAAGAGACTGGAGTTTTGTCAGTAAAGAAGGTTGATCTGAGTTAATGGTTTGATATGGCTCTTAAACTGGAATTTACAGGTGTTTGGTACAGAATTGTTCTTGCAGAGGAGCTCGCTAAAGAGAGATGTGATAAATGTGTGATTCAAGGGACTTAAAGACAAGGATTGTTTGTTTATCATAAACATGGGATTGTGCCATAGGGGTGTTAGAGGTGAGGGTAACAGTAATATTCATATTCACAATTGTGAACACCATCATTATAATGGCAAAGAAACAGGTGGAAAAAGGAAAATGTACAATGACTAAAGATAGATCAGGAGGGAAGTTTGGTAGTGATGACTATCTGAGGCATGTTAGGAAAATGATTTGGAAGTCATGAGTAGCCTGAGTGGTTGGTGTCAACTATGATCAGTATTAACCAACTGATATGCATGCAGTCTAGGTTAAAGGATATTTTACTTTAACAGGAGTGAAGAGTGTATGTGTCTGTATTTATTGGGAACTATTTTCAGCCAATAAGATATATCAGGCTCTGGCTACACAGCCAATACTTTCTAGTTTGTAGACAACAAGAAACAACTGACTATATATAAACATATACACCATAGGTGTGCACCCTTATTGTATAGGGTGTCTTCATCATGTCATTCAAGCTGTGTTAGATCATTAATTAAGTTTTAGTTCATGTGAGGAATCATAGTTTAAATATCTTCTACATATAAAAGTCTAACTTTGTGTGAAACACAATCATTCTTCGTGACAGTGAAGATGGTTAAAGTGCTGCAGACTGTTCTGCTGGTTCTACCCAGCACTTTTTGAAAATGTTTATACTTGTTTTTTAAGGCAGACAGAGAGAGATTCCCATCCGAAGCATATGTTGTGAACTTTAGAAAAGCAGTCAAAAGGTACATTATACATTAACCAACATGTATTGGCTAACAACTGTAGAGACTGTAAGAATGTTTAAGCTACTGTGTTGCATTTATGACACTGCACTGTAATGAGAAACAGACTTAAGAGGAGGAGCGAGTTGATATTCAAAGGCATATTAGAACAGAAACACACAAAACAGGAGTGAGGGTCTGAAGGAATCTGCATAGACACAAACAAAACTAAAAGACTGGCAAGCGGCAAACCACAAAGAAATCTTTTCCAGTTGCAGCAGTACGAATCAGGATCAGGAAGAGGTTGAAGAAAGTATAGGGACACGAAGAAAAAGAAGAGCAGTGCATCTATCAGTGAGTAAAAGTTTAAGAAATGCTGTCCAAGGTCATCTCAGCTGTTTGTTTGGCGCTGTGGGTCAGTTCTTGTGCCGGCACCTCGGCTGAGGACCCGTACATGACCAGAGCTCTGAAGCTGATGTCTGAGACCCCCCTCATCGACGGGTAAGTGGACATGTCTTTGGCATAAAGTAAAATGTCCTTTACATGAAGGCTTTAATTATGTTGTTCTCAACAACAGCAGTAGGTGTTTTACATTCTGTAGTAAAAGCTCACTTCTGGAAGTAATTTCTGGTGCTGATCCACAGATCACAGTTTATGACAAAAGGTTTGAGAAAAGCCTCTGTGAGTGTGTGACCTTTTTGTACTGTCTGATCTTTTAGCCATAACGACCTGCCTTGGCAGCTTCGAAAGCAATTCAACAACGAGCTCAACAAAGTGGATCTTAACACGCTCAAAACAACACATACCAACATCCCAAAGATCAAGGAGGGACGGCTGGGAGCGCAGGTACATGTAGGACAGAATGTACTGGGAAATTAAAGGAAACTATGCTTTTCAAGGTTAAGGAGTTCTTTATCTGCTGGGCCCCACGTCCAATCTTCTGCTTCACAAATATTCTTAAGATAATATTGAAATGAATAAATCAGGTTACATCATTGAGAGCTGTAAGGCATATCTCTCAAAACATCAGATCTAATTATATTTTTAATTACATGTAACAGCGTCCTCACTTTCACTCTTAATGAAACATTACAGGATGATGCTGATTACTAAGGTAAGAGAGAGCACAGAGCTGCGTCATCGCACTGAGCAGCTCCAAGGTGCCAAAAACAAGGGTGACGAGAGGTTTACCAGAGGGATTTACATTAGCACCTGTTTTTTGTCCATGTTATTAAACAAATAGGATACCTGCCACTCCTAAGCATGTAAACCCAAATCCAAATAGGGTTATTATATGTCATTTTTAAAAGTAAATAAGTACATTTACTCAAGTCTTATGCTACTTTATACTTGCACTTCACCACATTTTAAAGGGAAATATTGCACTTCTTACTACACTACATTTACACTGCAGCTACAGTAAGTTACTCTGTAGATGAATGATTTTACATGTATGATCAGCTTAAGAAAGATGATGCATTTTTATAGAATAACTACAGAACAGTATATAAAGTAGTTGACATTATCTCTACGTTTACCAACTACAACATTAACATGCTGTTTACATATTGATGCATATATAATAGTAATAGTAAAAGTAAAAGTACTCATTATGAAGAATGGCCCCTTCCAGAGCGTTATATTACTGTATATATTATAATGCTCTGGAAGGGGCCATTCTTTTCAATAGAGGACTTTTACTTGTAATGGAGTATATTTTACATTGTGGTATTTCTACTACTACTCAATTAAAGGATTTAAATACTTCTTCCACCACTGCAGATTGGTATCTTCCCCAAAACGGGCCTTTTTTAAGTGGATCGGGTATTGACCAGACCGATCCACACATTCTTTTGTCAGTGACTTTGTACATTTCTGTGTTTCCCTTACATATATACAGTCATTCCTGTGGCCTCTGCAATGTTTGGTCTCATGTTACCTTACATAAAAAATAATTCAAACCAGTTCTACACAATGAAGTATTCATGTTTTAAATAAAAGAAAAAGAGCACTGGTGTCAGATCATCTCTGTTTTATTCTGATGTTGAATCATTCACTAATCACAGTATATAATACATGATAACTGGACGGATCACACAGAGAAAGATTTCAAAAGACAAAGGAAAACCTTTTAAATGTCGCCAGAATCCATTCTCAACTTGACAAAACTACCTTTTCATATTATGCAAGCTGGAGTGACGAAAACCTTCATTTGGAAAGTTGCCATCTTATCAGGCATATTGAATGTAATTGTTTAAAATAGACAAGGCAATGATTTCTGCTGTATATCTTTTTATATTACTCCTATCTAGGTCTTATTTTAATGTATAAAATGTGATTGTTGAGAACTGACTGTGTATTTCCATTTTAACTATTTTAATTCAACCATTGTAGCCTTGTAAAAGAGATACAGTGTCTCACACTGCAGGTTATATAAGCGAAGTGTTCATAAATTCAATCAATAAAAAGGGATGTGGTTCTGATAAGGAACACGGCAGCTTCATAAACTTTCTCTGGATGCGCAGTGGTGCTGATAACTCCTACATTAACCTTATCCATCCTCTTTCAGTTCTGGTCAGCCTATGTTCCCTGTGAGACTCAGTACAAAGATGCTGTCAGACAAACGCTGGAGCAGATAGATGTGGTTCACAGGATGTGTCAAAAATACCCAGAAACCTTCATGTTTGCCACCAGTAGCCAAGGTGAGACTAATTTCAGAGACATTTAAAACGCAGTGCCACTTCTACTCTGTTCATGCCTGCCTCTGCTTCCTGGCTGAATCACGCATCATCTCTCATCTCTGCACCGCACAGACATCATGGATGCCTTCAGCATGCACAAGACAGCCAGCCTGATCGGGGTGGAGGGGGGTCACTCCATAGACAGCAGTCTGGGCACCCTGCGCACCATGTACCAGCTGGGCGTCCGCTACCTCACACTCACACACTCCTGCAACACACCCTGGTAAGAGCACAGCAGCACTGCAGATATAACCCATCAAACACACACACTGAGCCAGTGGTGGAGGAAGTATCCAGATCCTTTACCTGAGTAAAAGTACTAATACCACACTGCAAAAATACTCCATTACAAGTTAAAGTCCTGCATAGAAAATGTTACTTAAGAAAAAGTATAATCAAGTAAATGTACTTCAAAAGTAAAAGTACTCAATGCAGAAAAATGGGGCCGCAGCTTTTTATTGTTGTGCTTCATTGAGGTGGAACTAATTTTAAACCTTTATATAGGGCTGCAACAAATGATTAACTAATTATTTTCTTGATTAATCAATTGATTGCTTGGTTTGTAAAAAGTCCTTGTTTTGTCTGACCAACAGTCAGCCCTCACAATTATTAAGTTTACTGTTAAGACAAGAAGAAGCTGCACTTTGGAGAACCATGAAATGTTTCGTATTTTTGCATGATCGACTAATTGATTAATCGTTTCAGCTCTAATTTTATGTGCTGTTGGGTATTTTTAATCTATGTTACTGCATCATATTCTGGGAAGCTCTTCATATGTTTTGTTGGCAAAATCTTAATTTGTAAAGCAACTTGTAGCTATTGCTGTCAAATAAATGTAGTGGATTAAAAAGTACTACAAGTAGCATGAAATGCAAAAGTACAAGTACCTCAGATTTGTTCTGAAGTACAGTACTTAAGTACTTACTTAATGTACTTAGTTACATTCCACCACTCCCTGAGCACACAGATACACACACACATACATGTGTCTATGAGTCCACATGTAAACAACATAAATAAATACATAAGGTGAGAAACTGTCTTACATATACAAAAACTTCATTTGACATAAAGACTCATGTTCACTCTTGAATTCAGTTGCACCAACTGTTTCGCTTTCTTGTTAAAATGTCTAATTTACTGATATTTTACTTGAGTAAAAGTAACAACAGAAAAGGACACTGCACACTGAAGACAGTCTTAGTTAATAGTTAAACATTATAGCTAGGAAGAAAACAAGCTTTACATACTCTATTTATTACCTGAGCGTTCAGTAAGGCTCAGTTCTTCCTGTGTGGTGTATCACCATCAGACGTCAGGTTGTGTTGTGGGGAGTTCGGGGGATTCCTGCAGGACTGTTGTGCTCTCCAGGCAGCAGTATCAGATTCTCTGCTTTGTCTGACTTTAGCTGCCTAAATTGACTGTAACTGTTGGTGGCTGAGAGGAAACCTTATGAACTATACTAAGAAATTAAAAAATGTCTCACAAGGCATAATAATAATCACATAATCTATCATAATAATATCACAGTTTGTGGCCTTTGAATCACAGAATTTACTGGGGAATAAACCTCCTCTGATTTGGTTTCCTCCACTTGTCAATTTGGCTTTTTCACGGCAACATGTTATTTTCTTGTCAGGGCGGATAACTGGCTTGTGGACACTGGATCAGAGCCATCTGAACACAATGGCCTGTCTCCATTTGGCAAGGTCAGTGTACGGGCAAATTATGCTTTAAACGTGTAATAAGTTACAGATTAGTGTCTTAAAAATTATAGCTTTGTGCTGGTTTACTCCCAATGGGATTTATTCAACTTCAGTTTATTACAGGTGTGACCAAACATTACTTACAAAGCTGTATAAAACTCAACATGTCTGCACATCACAATTGAAATGATGTGTCTTAGCAATCAAAATAACGACATATTCCTCTAACATATAGATATATCAAAGAGATATCAATGTAAATACGCCTATATGTAAATACAGTTGACAGGGTAATGTTTTGTGTGTGCCTATAAAAAGTATTATTTTAGCTCTCATGTTTTATTGTCTTACAACAATGAATCAAAGTAGATGATAGAATATGATTTTTTTAAAATGCATTTTAGTCAAAACACATAAAATGAAAACAGATATCTTAAAAAAACACTTAATGTTACCACATGAAGGGGGTAAACTATTGACAGTGACAGTAGAAATTAAATAAATACAGGTTTTAGCAAGGTTTGTGTAGGTCATATACAGATCATATAAAAATCATAGTGTTTGCTCACTACAGCAACTAATTGTGGAAATGAACCGTCTGGGGATGCTGATCGACCTGGCTCATGTGACCGTAACAGTGATGAACCAGGTGTTGGACATGTCAAAAGCTCCCGTCATTTTCAGCCACTCCTCCGCCTACAGCGTCTGTCCACACAAGAGGAACGTCCCCGACGATGTCCTCCTGAGAGTGGTGAGTGTGTGTGTGTGTGTGTGTGTGTGTGTGTGTGTGTGTGTATGTGTGTGTGTGTGTGTGTGTGTGTGTGTGTGTGTGTGTGTGTGTGTGTGTATGTGTGTGTGAGAAAGCGAGTGAAGGAGGAGGTATACTGATCAGTGGTGGAAGAAGCATTCAGATCCTTAAAAGAACCAGTTCGACTATGTAAACATCCATTACAAGTAAAAGTACTGCATTCAGATTTTTGCTTCATTAAAGTACAGAAATGAAAAATGTATTTTAAGTATCAAAAGTGCTCACTATGCAGAGAAATGTCCCCAGTGATATATTATATATTACATTATTAGATTGTTAATACTGATGCATTAATGTGTATAGTTAATAGTATTTCACTGTTGTAGGTGGTTGAGGTGGCGCTTGTTTTACCTACTTTATATACAGTTATAGTTTTATTCAGTGGTCCCCAAGGGGTTGGGCCCCCTCAAAGGGTCACAAGATAAATCTGAGGGGTCGTGAGGGGATTAATGGGAGAGGAAAGAAGAAAAAGCAAAGTTCTGCTACACCAATCTGTATTCAGTTTTTTTTTTGATCATTTTACCTCTTTGGGCCTCGGAGGAACTACCAACAACTCATAAACATGTCAAATGTAACAAGGGGCTCCAACTAGACACTGTTTTTTTTTCTAAAAGGCAGGTTGAGAACAATTGGTTGAACTGATAACAATATATTGTATTTTAATCCGAAACGTAACTACTAGAAACAACTTAAAACTTGACTAAACATTACTGATCTACTTTCCACCTCAGAAGACAATAAATAGCCTGACTGCTGTAATATTATCAGCCTATTGAATCTGTTGAACACATCCCACCTTTGCAGCTTGTTATCTCTGAGAACACACCTGTAAATGGCCCTTGGCACCAAAGGGTTGAAAGTGGTAAATCAGCACCTGGTGTCCAGTTCAACTGATGCGTGCATAATGGAAGTTCCCGGTTAAAGGCAATAAAACAGTAAACAAGAGAGTTATTGTGCAGCACTGTAAAATAACAAACAGAACTCAGTTACAACCAGGAGACGGGCACTCTAATAGATAAGACAGCAGAGGTCAATACCCTTGTGTACTTGGATTACTGTGAGTTTGAATGCATCTTATTTATCTTATCTTATTTTTATTTTTATTCTTATTCTTATTTTAGCTTTTATATTCTACTTATTTGTTATCAAAACAATAGCACCTTCTGACCACAGCAAATTCCTTGTCATGTATGTTACTTGGCATTAAACAGTTTCTGATTCTGATTCTGATTCTGATCTCTCGGCCCGGGTCACGTCTTTCCCTGTTCCTGTTCTGCACTTTCAGTCGCTATAGAGCGTCTCCTGCCTAACAAAGCAGAAATAAAACAGTGTCTCCATCCTATAGATCAGAGTTTCAAGGTCAGTAAGTGTCTCCCTGTCATGTAACATCCTGTCTGTCTCTCCAGAATAAAACAGGAGGAATCGTCATGGTGAACTTCTACAATGACTACGTGACGTGCAGCAAGACCGCAAACCTCTCAGATGTTGCTGGTAAACCACTGTTGTGACCATGACAACAACTGTAAACCTGGTTAAATATGAACATTTATCACTCTTCCTGTGTCCGTCCACTTTATTCTCATGTTTACCGCTTTCATCATAGATCACTTTGACCACATAAAGAAAGTGGCTGGGCCGGGCATCATTGGTTTTGGTGGAGATTACGATGGGGTTACAAGGTGAGTACAAAACATTCAAATGTTGACTTAAATATAAGCTTCTGAGCACAACACTGGAAAGCTGTGCTGAAACAGTAAAAGACAATGTATTATTAATTTTAAAGTTAACTGTGAGTTATTTCCCTGCCCGTCATCCTCTCAGACTACCAGAGGGTCTGGAGGACGTGTCCAAGGTGCCCAAAGTGGTGGCTGAACTGCTGAGGAGAGGATGGACTGACGAGGAGGTCAAAGCTGCTCTGGGAAACAACCTGCTCCGAGTCCTAAGAGAGGCTGAGAGGGTGAGGAATAGACACACACACACACACACACACACACACACACACACACACACACACAACCTCAAGCCCTGTGTGTGTTCACGTCAAGCACCATGCAAATACACCTGACTGCTCTGCTCTGCTTTGTATATCTGCGCAGAACCACACATTTTATTTCTTGACTTTGTCCTAAAAGGGGAACTCCACTGAGGTCCACATCCAGATTGGTTTACCAGTGGCAGGAAGTACTACTCAGCCTCTTAAAACAGTTGGAGCCTAATCATGTAGAACAGACAGCCCGGGTAACTCAAACTGGGGGTGTAAAGTTTGAAAGATGTGGGCGTTAACCAGGCAGGGAGGGTTTAGCTTTTGAGGTGCATTCAAATACGAAAATAAAAGGTTCTGTTATGCAGATTAAATAGTGATCGGAGTCATAAAAGTAAATATGTTCAAATGGGATCTTCTTATATTGGAGGGCTTGGTGCTTGGTGCTTTGGTAGCAGGTGGACCCTGTGACTGAACACACACGCCTGTCACTGTGCCTTTCTGTCTGCTGCCTGACGGTCTTACCTTTGTGTGTCAGGTCCGTGACCGGCTGAATGGCACGAGTCCAGATGATGTTCCTGTTCCTTCTGATGAGGTGAAGAACCCGTGTAGGACGAGCTACGGTTATCGCAACGCTGGAGCCGCCCATTCACTCAGCATACTCCTGCTCTCCTGCTCAGTCTGGCTCTCCAGGCTCTTATTGAATTAACAGCTTTATAGCATCATGAGTTTGTCCATGAATACTAATAAAGTCTGAAAACCTCAGTTTTTTAATGTCTAAATATCCTCTCTGTGCTGACAGAAACACAGAGTAGTTTCAGTTTACTGTTTAAATGGTTTTCTGCAGGTTAACTTTACTAAAAATGACCAGAAACTGGTGACTTACAACAGCGTTACCGTTATAAGAAAGACGACGGCACAGTGATTATCATGTCGGACCAAGTTGAGTTTATTGAACTCATCTGGCTGTTTTATCACGAGACTGACAGAAAGAGGCAGCTGTGGACAAGTTAGTGTGTGAAATGTGTAATCTGAATGCAAACACACACACACACACACACACACACACAAATATTCTTCAACATCAGCATACTGACATTTTCAAAGGATGTAGTACAGTACATGTCCATATTGCTAAGAGAAGAGCTCCATCTAGTGTTCTCAAAGGGTCACGCTTAAGAGGTGCAAAACATCCCTGTGGCTTCTTTAATGATTTGCATGTTTTGAATTTGCAGATTAAGTGTTCCACCTTCGGGTAGGAACATTTGATCTGTTTAGGTATGCGAAGTGATGGCATGATGGTTCAGAAAACCATCAATATTTTCAATATTTCTTAGTTACTAAGGCTTTGACAAGGACATTGATAGGCAGTCTATAGAAAGAGAGTTTCAACATAGAAAAAGGAGTTCCTCTGACCAACTGTGGGACCTTCAATCAATACAAAAGCACCTTTGTTTGCTCACTGAAGGTAAAATTATAGACTGACTGCCAATGCATTGTCTTCACTGTTTAACATTAATATTAAATATAGAAAAAAGAAGATGACTCTGGTTGTATCAGGCAGTCATTGTGAAAATATTGAAAGCCCTTCGATTAAGTCCTGTTCAATTCTAAAGCATTGAAACCACAGTGATATATATATTTTTTTACTACCAAAGAACACAATTCATAATCGTTACAAAACAAAAGAAGGGATTAACTTTGTCTGACAGCTACAGTGGTTAGTACATTTACAAATCCATCAGCTACTTTCAGTGTCTGAAGAGAAACATAATAAAAAATATCATACAAAAAAAAAAATAGCACCTTAAATAGTTGGTAACCTAACAAAGTGGTTTACAGAGTAGACACAGACAGAATCCACTCTCCTCTGGTTGGTAACTGGTGCCATTTTTCCACACAGATCACATCCCAACATTTGGCCAAATACTTCTAAGTGAAATACTTGGATTAACAAGGTTTGGTAGTGACACAAGGAAAAAGGCAAGAAGAATATCCGTCATCATATTCAATGACCAGTGCGTCATTTAGCGCCCTCTTGTGTGCTTCACAAGTACAACACAAGACTCCACAACAACCAGTGAACCAGTCTTGTGTGTCTTGCTGCTCCTCGGGATCCTCTCAGCACTGAGACACTGCTGGTGAATCAGACGGACAGACTTAATGAAAAGTGCATGAGTTACTAATAAATGGAGTGAGCTTCTCTGGTGAAACTAGTGTCTCACAATTTGGTTTGAATGCCTCCACACAGACGAGCAGTGTGACCTCAACTGCATTGGCCAAACTTATAAAGAGTTTTCAAGAGAATATACCAGACATATCATAAAATGCTCCAGTTCAAAGGGAACTTTTCTAGCCCTCAAAAAGGTTTGGACAAAAACACTTCAGCTAAAGAAGGCCACTGTTTTTCAGTGCATTACCTGAATCCACATGAGAGAATGCCACAGCAGTGTAACGTCTTCAAGTGTAAAATATAGAGAAGAGGCTGATATATTGCTGCAAATTGACGAACTTTGAGCCATCGCTCTAAAGTGCACTGCATCCGAGCCGAGGTCGGTTCTTCAGCTGAGTTATGACCTGCCAGTGACTCAGACAATGATTAAATAAAGGAAGATGGTAGACTGTATGCTGAGGTATTTCTAGAAGAAGGAGGAGGGATAACCCAAGTCTGTACAGAGGAGGAGGATGAGGAGGGTCTGTTAAATTAAGAGATGACCTCTCTCAGAGTCTCATTCTCTTGTCTCTGTGTTTCACTGTCTGACAGCAGAGGGGGGTGACTTGGCACAGCAATCCTATAAGGCAAATTATCTTTAGTCAACATCCTCCTGGTGGCAGAGACCAAGCGGGAATAGTTATCGGGGTTGTACTCCGACAAAGGAGGCCGGGCGCACAGTAACGGCAGGTTGTCCCTGTCGGGCTGCGACAAGAAGAGAGGAGGCCGGCGCTGTCCCTCGCCGTCCTTCAGGGAGTCTGGGAGCGGCTTGCGTTTGCTTTCAGGTAGGAGCATTATGCAGAGAACGGAGAGGACGGCGAAGGAGGCGAAGATGACATGGTGGAGGAAGTAGCCGCCGTTGTTCTGAAGCTCCATCAAGGAGGAGGCAGCCATGCCAACACAACCCGCTGCCAGCACCAGGCCGAGGCATCCACCTCTGACAAAGAGAGGGAAGAGGAGCAGGAAAAGGACAAAACCATCAGGGGGAGGCATCAAGGTGTAGTGATCAGACAATTTTTTTTACATCTTGTGAAAATTGGCATTTTTTTTCCTCTATACTTTCCAACTTCCCTACTCTGTCTGTAGCACTGCAGAAGACGTAAATCTTTGAAAATGGGCCACAAATATATATTCATTTTTAAAAAAAGGCTAAATAATTTCCTGAAAGAGCTGGGCACTGTAGCTTTTTGTACACGTCACTCAAACAGGAGTAAATTGTGCATTTGTAGGGGACTATTTTTACCAGTGGATTAATATGCATTCAAAATTGGCTATATCAGGCTTTAGCTACACAGGCAATACTTCTAAGTAGCATTAAGTCACTGTTTCTTTTGGTCTTTTCATGGGATTTGTTGACGATGACAAAAATATATCGACATCACTTTGGTCAAGACGGCAGGCACTTACCGAACCACGGTCGGCATCACCTCACAGGCAAAGAACGCACTGAGCATGGCGAGAGCCTGAGAGAAGAGCAGACCCACGACAGAGAGCACCAACACAAGACCACCTCGCAGGTCTGACAAATAAAAAGGACAACAGACAAATGTATCATTTTTCTGTGCAAAAATCATAACTGCAGCACCATTTACAGCAGAGATAATCAACATTTTCTGGCCTGGGACCCAAAACTGGCACGATCCCAACATTCAAACTTGTCATGTGAATATCAGTATGGCATAACATAAGGATGACATAAGCATTTTATGATCAAGAGCTCTAAATGGATTAAATGCATATAAAGTTCCATGTTGGGTCCTGACCCCAAGGATGAGAAAATGATCCACAGTGTTTCCTTCATAACTGAGCTTGAAAAAAATGATCTGTAATCTGAAATATTTAATTTTAATATGTGTTGTTCCATAACTCAAGACTCAAGATTTGTTATGGACCCTTCAGAGTATGAAATCAAAAAAGAACAGTTCTTCTACTACAAAATTTGACGAGAAATGTGAGTTGATGAAACTTCTGAATTGTCATTTCACTTATTTCTGGCTCCACTTCAAGGGACAAAATAACGTCAGTGGTCCCACTGATGCCTCATTAACTTTAATGTAAACAACTGTCTAGCAGGAAATACATTTATTACAAATTAAATCAATTAATTTATGAAACTTATGGAACCAATAATTTACTGTTTTTTACTGTCACTTTTCAATTAACATGTTAGACACGAGGGAAATGTATGTCACCTGTCAAAAATAAGTCTTCATTATATTTCCAAACTATGATTTTTATACACAATTATTGTCTTTGTGTTCCGAGCCCTTTAAAGAACTTGTAATTGCCTGTTTGAAGGCATATGTATATATGTACATACATATACAGACATAGACATTGTTACTGTATATATTTTTTACTTTTATTTTTCACTTAAATATTGTAAATGTGTATATTTTTATTTTGTTATTTTTTATATCTTATTTTTGTACATACTCTTATTTCTAAATTTATGCTACTTTCTACTCTTGAATGGGAGCACTGGTACTGTATAATTTCCCCCCGGGGATCAATAAAGTATTTCTGATCTGATTCTGATTAAAAAACAAGTTATATGAAAACGGCATATCACTAATCCTCCATCAACCTCTGCCATTTTCTGTTTATGTAAGGTTAATTTGAGGCACAAATGTTATCAAAGTAAAATAATGAGATGTGGATGTAATGTACACTGAGTGAGGGCCAGCAGCAGCAGCGATGACAGTCCAGTGATGATGGCGGACAGCAGAAGCATACCACGCCGACCAAAGTGATTGACAGACAAGCAGATGAAGATGCAGGCCAGTGCTCCGGTTATCACTCGGAGAAAGTAGCTGAAGTAGAAGTTGGTGGAATAACTGTGCAGGTTTCTGGTGAAACAGTACTGGATGCCTGTTCCAATGAACCTGGAGGAGAGACAAGAGAGTGAGACTGTCCACATCTATGAAACCACAAACATTGCATCTCACCTTTATCACGAAATGGAAACGAGGTACAATTGAAAACCATGTTGATTCAACAAGCCTGGCAGCTCAAGTCAGGCGAACTCTCCTTTTTCACACTGAGAACAAAACTCACAGCGTGAAGCTGAGGATGAGGCAGTTCTTCCAGATAACACGAGTCCGACGCAGCTCCAGAACCGACAAGTACCTCGGCTGACAGTCTTCTCCATATGCTGAATCTATGTCTGCAAACAGAAGAAGAGGATGGAAAACACCTGTGAATAATTCAACGTATCCCCAATGATGCAAAGGTTTTTGGGTTAACATCTATTTGTTACAAATGCATTACATATACATATGCACCCACGCTCTAAAAGCCCAAATAGAGAAGTCATGCAATAGCCCCGTGTACTCCAGGACCCTGTGACATCACTGTTGGGTGTGGTTACAGGTTCAACAGAGCACAGACATTTCTGACACACACACACACACACACACACACACACACACACACACACACACACACACACACACACACACACACACACACACACACACACACACACACACACACACACACACACACACACACACACAGAAACACTGCAGTGCTTCTCCTTCTCTAGAATCACCACACAAGACAGAATTCACGAGGACTGATCTCTTAATCTTAATCTTGAAAGAAACATGCATTCAGCAGAACTAACATACTCTAATGTCACTTCAGGATGGTTACATCAGTTCTGCATTCAGGTCAAACAGACGAGCAGAAGTGTTACAATCTCCACAACAGATAGATTTTATAAATTACCAAACATCACATGTGATCGATAATTGTATGAGGAGGTTATTTCAGGTACAACACAGGGCAGTCGTTTGCAAGGGGCAAAACATGTTGAGCAAACAAAAGTTGAATGATTTAGACATGTATTAGTCGATTGTCAGAAAATTAATCAGCAACTATTTTGATCAATTTTATGTTTCAGTCACTTTTTCTAGCACAAATGCCACACATGTATTGGTTCCAGCTTTTCAGTCGTTATGATTTTCTGCTTTTGTGTTTTTGTACTGTTGGTTGGACAAAATATAATATCTGACGTACTGTGGTTTTAGGAAACATAAAAGAATATATAATTATAAATAGACGTTAGCTGCAGCCCTAATTTGGATTTAGGTAGGAACAATTAACTAACAAGAGTGCTGTGATGATAGCAGGGATATCAATATTTAGGTTGGCAAGATTAATTCTGACATGAATTAAAGCATGAATTGTTTTAAACTTTTCCCATGAAAGAAAAACTTTGAGACCAGTTTGTGTCAGTGTGTGTGTGTGTGTGTGTGTGTGTGTACCTGACAGCAGGGTTTCACCGGGGTAGATTTCATCTCGCAGACAAACACCATTCCTGGTGGAGAATTCCTGGAGGCTCCTCTTCACCTGAGCAATCTGAGCTGTGGCCAGCAGCCAGCGAGGAGACTCAGGAAACACTGACGCACAGCTGAGGAAAACAGACTCTGTTATCATATCTCAGAGAGACACAGAGCTCAAACATCGACACAGGGTGAAAAGATGAAGACATGTGCAAATTGTGTGTTTTTTCCTCCTGATACGATTGCTTGGCAAGAATAAAGAAAACGTTGTCATGCAACATTATTTGATGTCACTTTATCATCTGACATCTAGAAGGCATCAGCATACTTGTACTTTCATTCATAAAGACTTGCACAGCACAGGATATGTTAGCTTTATAAGTCCCTCATACTAACTCAAGACCGGGGGAGACACCTTATTACTAGAATTAACTGCAAAACAAACTTAAGTTGGAGACACTCATTCTGGTTCTACTTGCTGATATAGACACTGAATTGTCTTGTGATGTTGTATATTTGTAATTCTCAAACTTGTTCTGTGGCTGTCAGAAGGTGTGAGCTTGAAACAGGAGCAACTCTCAAACGATCAAACACATATAACTGTGTCACAATGTGAGACTGGTACACTGAGCACCACTGTAAAATAATAAACTGCTGTTAATACTTCAGCAAATACACACATGGTGTGTCCACCAACGCAACCCACACATTGCCATCTCACTCACCACCAATAGGAAAGCAGCAGGAGCAGAGGCAAAGTGGCCACAGCCTGGAGAACGGGCCAATCACGGCAGAGAACAGCGATGCCCGGCAACAGCAGCTCTGCGAACACGGCGAAGAAGCTGCTGACCATGGCAACCATGAGACGATGGGGAGGGTCACACAGCTCCAACCCTAAGAGAGTGATGGGAGAATAAATGGCATTATTGTGTGGAAATCCAATCTCTCAGGATATTATATTAAATGAATATACTATTTTACCCTGTTCACATAATTAAGTGCGCACTTCTCATCAAACCTCAGCTACAATAAACTTCTCCCTTCTTTCAAAAGTGGACTTTTTGACATTCATGTCTTATAAAACCACGTGAAACAGGTTGTAATGGAAAAAAACACAAGTTTGATTTTAATGAATTATGTGTGCTTAAACTCATACTTCTTCAAAATGCATACATAAAATCTAAAAATTTAAAAACATATTTTCCAGTATTCTTTTTAACTCTTGCCTGCTCATGATAAAAACATAACGATACGATTATTTGATTGACAAGCTGACTAACGTTAAATCTTCAGTTGGCTCGGTAGTTTCTCCACACCTTGCTAATGTTAAAATGGTGATGTTAATTACAAACATCTTTATAAAAGACTGAAGATAAAGTTTTATCTGTCGCGTAATACCTGAACATTTCACTCTTTGTGTGGCTTTCTTGGATTTTTATTTCACTTGGTACTATACTGTTACCCTCTCATTCTGATGCATCTCATGTATGTCGCAGACCTGGGGTTCCCAGACGTGACGCACGCACACCCTCTTGCAAAAACTTGTTCCATCAAACAGAACAATCAAAATGTCCTTTAATGTGGAATCTATCCTCTCTTCCTTTTTGCTACACCCTTCCTCCACCGTACTTGCTACTTTAAAGCAACATTCTGCGTACCATCAGAAAAAACACAAACAACAAGCTAGATAAAGCAGCTGGGAGATAAAGCACTGATGTAAACATGTTTGGGAGCGTGTCAAGCTGTGCGAGTTTCTGCTGAACTTTCACCTCCTTCCCCCAGAGCTCTGAATCTCTTTCCACCTCCTCCCTGTTGTGGGGGGAATGAGGAGCTCACTTCCTGCTCACTTCCTTGCCTTCAGCTCTGTCCTGCTATTGTTTTCTCCTCTCTGTGGAGGAGCAGCGCTGGCAGGACATCACTGAGAAACATTTCTTTCAGGCCCTCATCCCGCCCATCAGCGTAACCTAAAAAACACCCAAACCAAAATCTGGACTCAATCTGGCCCTGACCTCGCAGGAATGTGGGAGTATGAAAAAAAAAAAGTGTGAGTATTTCAGATGAGACCACTTTAACACTCCACTACCTAGTACCACCTCCTCCCACGCAGGAATGTGTACAGCTTCTACAAATGCTAACGTATTTACATTCCCACGCTCTTGTTTTGGACAGTTCTAGAGAGAAAACACACTGTATTTGATACACCATGTATCCCTACCAGCCAGAGACATCTCATCATAGACAAAGTCAAGCTGAAGAAGGGGAGCTAAAGATTCTTCACAGAGGGGTTGTACACCGGAGAACCTCTAAAGGAGGACAGCTGAGAGGTAGAAGTAAAGAGAAACCAACCAGCTGCCTGCTGTCAGTCACAGCTCAGCGCAACACACTTCAGTTTGTCATCGGGTGAAATTCCCCCACAACTCTGCTAGTCTGTCATACACAGACCCACGCAAGGCACTTCAGCAGAAGGTGGAAATAAGATGAAGCAGCATATGTTGTCATAGCAATTGTGCCCTTTTTCCAATGGGTTGGGTTGTCCATTACCAAATGCCTTCCAAAGGTGAAGCTCCAAAATCTCAAGGGCCTTGCTCTTGCTCTGGACAGCCATGGATGTTCCAGTTTATCCGACAGGCCGGGAAAGTGCATTTATTAATTTAACAGGGGAAGATTACCTGTGCACCATCTGTATGTTTTTAGTATCTTAATATAATAAACTGCCATTTATCTGACTTGTGGATATGATCTGATGAAAGTAATTAAATTATTCTTCATGTTATCAGAGACTGAATGATGAGAGCTGAACAGATGACACACACACGTCTTTGTTACGAGGTCACAAAAAAAGCATCAAATGAGGAGGAGATGGGAAATGGGAACACTATGTGGTTACATTTATCTACAGCCTCTTTTTACATAATCTACTCTTCATTTAATATTCATAACAAATGTGCTGAATAACTTGATTTTACATAAGGAGAGGTTGCGGAGCATGCAAGATCATTTTCACAGATGTGCCTATTCACTCTTTGAAGCCACAATTAGAGAGTGTTTAGGTTTTGCCGCTGATGCTGAGGCCACCCACCCAATTTCATGGTATAATGTGTTCAAATACTGTTATATTTAATATAAAGTATCTTGTAGCTAAACCTCATCAAATATTACAAGTAAGAGGGAAATATTAATCTTATTGGTGATATAACAGACATACTGTTACAGTCTGGCCATCTGCTATCCCCTGGAAACCACTAAAACTATTTACCTGTCACAAGTAAATAATTGTAGCACATACATTGAATATACTAACTTTATATTTATATTTACCTTTCAGTTCTTGTTCGTGACTTTCAGACATCAGAAATAAAAGTATAAAGTCTGATTTCAGCTGTTTGTGTTTTCTGAAATATAGATAAGATGGTAATACAAAGATAGGCAGGGTTTCTAATTTGCTTCTGTAGGGGCACAACTGGATTCTTCTTATCTTTGACTGATAAGATAGTTCACCAGTAGGAAGGCTTACGTTGTACATTTCTTTTCAGTATTTATCTCACAATCTGAATGTTTTTTTTTGTCTGTTTTCAAGCACTAAAACAAACTGTGACTACTGGACACAAACTCAGGAACCTACACGAACGCAAACCAGCGTGACAGCATTTCATTCTACGCTGGGAATCACGAGACCACGATTAATTACATTAACATTATGTAACGTTTGCATAACATTAGATTTTCTGCAAGAGGAAATATATGTGTTTTCGCAATCTTTGGACCAAACACACAATGGCTAAATCTAAAGTAATATTAAATAATCATCAACCAGTCGATGAGAGAACTCTTTATCATTTAGACCACAACTTGAAAACATGTGGGGTTGAGGGACTTTACCTCTAATGACACTTAGAGGAAAGTGCATGTACTGTGAACAACTGGATATACTGTAATGTTCATGGTCACTAGTGTGTTATTTACCCATCAGCTTCTCATTTTGCCAATTTTTTTTCTCATTTGTGTCTGTTTTGCTACTTTATGTATGTTTTTTTTGGTTGTGTGGACTGAAATCCATTTAATAAATGAAAACAGAGAAATGCAATTTAGCATGACATTTTCATAAACACAGTGCCAGCGAATGACTCAGAACGAAGCGCAGGAATCCAAAAGTGCTCCCAATCCCCCAGACAAGTCGCTTACTGAATAAGGCTGCAGGAAGCTTAACCGTTGGATAAGTGGGAACAATGTTTAAATTTGCGTGCAGGACACTCACTGGCAATGTATGAGGATACAAACACCCCGGCGAGCATGGCGCCCTGAGAGAGACGCAGCAGCAGAAACACCACCGCGCTGTTGGATAAACACACGGCCACCCCGAACAGACTGGACAGACTGATGGAGAGGAGGAAACATCGCCGACGACCCAACCTGGAAACACACAAGCACAGTCACATTGCTATCATCTCTCAGTCACAAAACATGCAGCGCCCCAAACTCATTATTATCAGTCTTATTTTCATAACAAGCTAGCTAACACTGGTAACATAAGCTCTTCACTTTGATGCTAATAATCGAAGCTCACAAGCTGGCCCGGCTAGACAAGGCTGCTAATGTAGGTAGCATTAACAACCTTGTTAAACTAGGGCTTAAAAGCCTGCAGAGGTTACACTTTGGGGTTCCATGTAAAATATGATCCAATACTTACCAGTCGCACAATGTACCGAGGAAGATGTATCCCAGAATCCATCCTGTCATGAAGCAGATATGCTGCAGGGGGATTTTCCAGTAGTCACTGCAAACCAGGTTCCACTGCAAAGGCAGACAAAGACGTACATTGACACATTATCCGACCAAAACAAAACTTAATATTGACTTGGACAAAAAAAGGCCTCTAACACAGAGAGCACTGCAATTCAATTAGGTTTTAAAAGAGACAAATTGTGGTACAACATTTCATGAGCTTTAAATAAAAATGTTCCATGTGCTTAGTGGGCATCATCAATTTTACATACTGTACCAATAAGAAAACAGATCATAAATATGTAGTTTAATTCTTAAAAAAGGCAGTAATACAGTAATAGCCTAAAACAGCTGGGCATTGTAGTTTGAAGCAAACGTTACTCAAACAGAAGTAAAAAGGGCATTTGCTGGGGAATATTTTCAGGCGCAGATTAGTACACATTCTAGTGAGCATTTACAGCAGTGGGATGGGGTATGTGAGATTGACACCTAGTGTGACTCATTCATGTGTTTTTAATATTTTTTAGACAATAATGGAGGTCAGGTTGACAGGATACGCTGCTATCAAAATCGTTTTCTCATGTGCTTGTGGGACGCTCCAATAACTGAGATTTGGAAACTTGGCCAAACATCACACGTTTGCTTCTGGTTTATCTTCTGGATTTGAATCTCAGAATGCACTACTGTCCGGCAGCTGACACTAAAAATCTGATTTCGCAACATCCTTGAAAGCAACAATAGTTTGTCTCATTTCGGTTGGATGTACCAGCTGAAACTAGTGGCCACCTGGAATGCTGGGAATCAAACTAAAAGCTTGTAGTGTGCTTCAGAAAATGGACTGCAGTAAAGTACATGTGATGGAAGTATATATAAAAAATAAATATGTGGATAAGTCAATTTCTTTATAAAATATAGTTTGTACAATTAAAGGCTTAAAAAGGTACATGAACAAATTGTGGCCAACATGCTCCATTCATCGTAATTTGACTACGTAACATGCAGAGAATAGCAGGCTACCAGTCAAGTCCCAAACACAGAGATTTCTGTGAGGAAGCAGGAATGTAGATCATGTCGTTCCTAATTGAGTTAAGATGTCTGCTGACACTGTTATTACATTAGAACAAAGTGGTGCTCAAAGTACAGCATGCCAGCAGCTCTACGCCTGGTTCGTATCAGTCGCTGCCTGTAAGAAATTTCTTCTCCACTGCCGCCGCTCTTCTCCCTCCATCTCCTCTACTGTGTCCACTGTGTGTAGTTGCGGTATTTCATGACAGTGAGCATTTTACAAATACACATGGCTACAAGGTTTGCAGAAACTATTACTATGCTAATACTCCTGAAATACTCATAATGCTTTTTCTTTGACTGTCAGAGGTGATCTTTCAATATGATGATCAACTTTGAGGCTCTAGTTTGGAGTTGCTATGGGATAATATTTATAAAACTATAACTTGTTCTTTGAACAGACGATTTATGTGATTTAAATGTTTAGCAATTTTAGACTGTATTTGTATTTGAGTTTTATTCGGCCGACATTCTCGTACACATTCGAGTCCTTCATAAGACAAAATAAGTTTTATAGACCGATCAAAGATAGAAAAAAAAGTTGTCTTAGCATCTTTTAATTAATTTAATTTAAACAGTACCATCACTCTTTACGAGTACACCTGGCTGTCTCATCCTTCCTCCTTCCTCCTGAGTTTTTCTCTGAGAGAGAAAAGATTCTCAGAGGAAGAAGGGAAGATGCCAACCAGTGTATACAATTTTGCCTTTAATAAAAGTTTTCCTGTGTTGCAGCGAGTTACGTCATGGACAGAGGAAGCAGTTGCTGGTGAAGGAGGCGTTCAGAGTCTCAGGAAGGAACATGGAGGCCTCAGACTTCCCAGCGCCATGGTTTGTCATGGGGGAAAACGAGAAAAGGGCTCCTTGCTGCCAGTATCTATTTCCTTGAGGACATGACGATAAACTCTGAGGAGACGTTGAGGGTTAATTACCCATAATGACTTTGTCCTGCTTGTCAGCCCCCGCTCTCCACCAAAGCTCGTAGCACACACTACTGTGGCATCAAATACTCTGATGTTGTTTTAATATATGTTACAAAACACTGCACGGACACAGATGTAGTGTGCATGTGTGAGGTGTTTGCACCGGGTCACACTGAGAAATAGTTTTGTTAGCACTCTTTGTCAATATTTGCAGACTGGGATGGATCCTTGAGTAGCTGAAGTCCAAGAAGATAAACAAGTTTCTGCTGCTTATTTACACACGTAGTTGCACAACAAGACACAATCACATTGATACCTATTGTCTGTGTTCAGGCGCTGGTTATGGTATGTAAGAGATAATCAAAGAGGATCCATATTAAGCTTGGGAATATCTCACAAAACAGGAGTCAAAAGAGTCAGAGTCATTCAGTGTGTAAGCCTAATGCACATATCATATATGTATTATGTATTTATTAGATCATTTGTCCAGCGCCTGATTGAGCTGTTATCTAAGACTCTGGGAAACAAGAGTTCCAGACAGCAGGGAAGTGAGAGTGAAAAAGACTTTGTGCGACAACAAAGTTTTAACTGTTCAACCTGAGCAAATATTGACTGAATGCTGTGAACAGCCGTCTTCATGACCACACAAGCTCCCAGCACAGATAAACTGTTTTTACTGGGCTGAAACTGGAACAAATCCAGTTCAGCAGCACCATCTTGGAGCAAGGCCACACATTTTAATTAGTTGATGGTAGTAAGGGGATTGTTTATCTACTCTCAGAACTATTTTATTGACAGTTAGTAGTTAATAAAAGCTGTTTTTAATGCCATGCTGAGGCTGCTCTGCCTTATTCCAGCCTAGAAATGTGAATAAACTAACTTCAGATCAGTTTGTCCTCCACTTCATCCCTGTGTCTAACTTCCTTAAGAGCTCCAAAGTTAAGCCAAACACCTGAGTGATGACCTGCAGGCTTTATAGTCTCTTACCTCTGTGACAAAGTTGCTCTGGAGCCCCGCTGCATGGGCGTACTCCCACCCTTGGGTGCAGGATACCCTCTGCCGGGGCACATTTTCGGAAAAGTCCGAGGTGTTGGGAGGGTACTTGAACAGTTCACAGTGGCTGAGGCCGGAGCCGTTCACCCAGGGGATGGTGAGGTTGAGGTATCCCTGTCTGGTGAAGTTGCTGAGGAGGAAAGTTGAGGGCAGAAGTTGCGGGTCGGGTTTGCAGTGGTACGAGTCCGGGATTAGAGTGTAAAAAACGTCGCTGAATAGATTCAGCATGACCGCTAAATTGGGGAACCAGCTGAACACGACCACGATTCGGTTGTAGCGGCCGTAGCCGCCGGTGTGAGGGAAAATCTTCGTCTCATAATCCATTTGAAGACGAGTGTTAGCGGTGACAAACGGTGCTGTGGCCATTACGCAGTGAGTGCGCACACTCGACAACCGCGCGACTCAGCAGCAGGTATGGCGCGCGGCGAGGGGGAGGAGGAGGAGGAGGAGGAGGGCGGGTGCATATGTGGATCAGACAACACGGGGTTCAGGGGTCGACCTATGAGACACCTGCTTGGCTGCTTCAGTGACTAATTCCCGGATCACCCCTGAGTCACCCGAAACAACCCCGTGAGCAGAGAGTGCCGGGTAAAGACACAACTGAAGTTACCAGACACGAGAATCACATGTTATCTTTTCATTCATAAAAATACGAACTTCTGACATCAGAGAGGAGCAAACTGTAACTCTCGACTGACAGACAGAATAAGAAAATAAAATCAAAGGTCAAAGTAAAGCAGCAGAGGCTGAGATATCCAGACTTTACAGTGCCTCCTATGAGTAAAGCTCCAAAACAACTGGATTCTACATTCTACATATTTCTGAAGTCTGTGAATAATTATGTCCCTATATCACAAAAAATAAATTCTGACATTAAAGGAAAATGCTTTGTTTTATTACTTGTAATCTTACTTTTATTACATATATGAGTTAAAACCCTGGGAAACATGACATATTCTAAGAATGATCCATAATCTCATATAACTATCATCTGCTTTAGTTTATTCTTCTTTTTTAATCTTATCTTATTGTTATGTAAATTGTTAATTATATATCATTATACTCACTTTTGTACTTTGAATTGCCTGATTTTATTTGTCTCTTTGTTGCATTTGTGGCCCTGAAGTGTTTTAATTGGTGGAAGCATGGAAACTTTGTTTCGATAAGTGCAGTGTAAAAAGTTTATTATTGTCATCAGTTTTACGCTGCCCTCAGTAGTAATCAGCCTAGATCTTGCGGGTTTATTCAGCCTGGAGTTAATATTTATATATGGATATAGTGTTACTTGACACTGTCTGTAGTGGGATCAGTGGATCAGTTGGGATTGCTGGACTCAGGATCTAGGGATACTTTGCACTAGTTCAGCAGGTGACTTGCATTTGTTCTTCTGGCTTTGACAAGAAATATTGAAACTCTTAGTATACTGAAAGTCAACACTCACATTCACAACAGTAAACTAAACAAGTCACAAGGAACTGTTGTGACGGTGCATTTTTTGATGTTAACTGCAGTCAAAGCCATAAATAGGTTTGGTAAAATTATGTAATCTGTCAGGGGACTGAACTCATAAGTACCAAATCTTGCAGCCATGCCAGGGAAGGCATTTCAAACATTTGGACTGTGAAACATCTTTTGCTCACACTAAAGATTTCCGACAGCAAACATGGTTACTTCATCCAGCTATCAATAGAAACTTATCTCTTGGACTACATGTGGCCACCATAATAGTTTGGTTGGTCATTATATTGAGATAAATGGTATTATTTAAATGTATATTCATTATCTAAAGTTATATTTTGAAATGTAGCCTATGTTTTCTTATGAGTAGACATTTTTAAGAAATTTTCAGTGGCAACTTTATGATACGGTTACATCACGACAAAGACAATGTAAACAACAAAATCAAGAACCAGAGGACGGCCGGTAATATTTCAAAATTTTATTAACGAACATAATCTCTGAGGAACAACAGCAGTTCTCGCGCTCTCTGTACATGCAACTGTAGAAAATAACAATTTAGAATTTTTACTTTTCAGTTTTAGTCTTTTTTTCCCATCCATCCTCGTTTTCAGTTTCTCGCGTTTTTGTTTTTTTATGTCTTTTTTTGTCTTTAATTTTTTTGCAGGAAATCAACGACAGCTAGAGGTGAAAGTACTGGATTTCTGTTACAGCACTGACAATAGCATCAACAACCCCCTCATACCCCCCCCCCCCCCCTCTTAGCTGCTCCAACAATATGTACACAAATAAACTACATTGTACAAATAAAAAAATGTTACATTGTTACATCATAATCACCTGCAGCAAGCGCACGCAGCTCGTTGCTGTTAGAACCCCACATTCTACGCAATTTTTCAGACTAGTACAAAGAGAAGGGTGCAAAACGTCCTGGGAGGTTTTATTTACAGAGCTATGTACAGTATGTCTCTTTCACGCATTACAAGGAGGAAAATTTACACAGCGGAGACCAACTTCAACTCAAAACATACCACAGGTGTCAGAAAAAAAAAAAAAAAAAAGATAATAAATAGGTTATTTCTCACCATTTAAAGAGTAGTTCTCCATGCTTTTTATTAGTCATTTTCCACTCTAAAAAGGAACAAAGAAATAGCTACAGTCTGGGTTTTAATTAAAAAATAAACAAAACAAAAGAAAACAAACGAAAACTAGAAAAAAAAGGCTTGAAATCGTGATTCTATAGAATGAAAAAATAGCAATTATGTATATTTATGTCCAGTAAGAAAAAACAACAAATAACAAATCTAAAATAAACATTATGAGTGAATGTGAGGAGAGTAGAGGTAATATGTTGCTGACTGAGGTGGTGTCAGGCTAGCATCTGTATCACCACGGCCAAGTGCTCTACTGTGCATCTGAGGACTGATGTGTGTTTGTGTCCGTATTCAATTTACCCAGAAATCACTCTTTTGTTAGTTGAATATTCACACTGGAGAATCAACGGGGATGGATGTGTTTAGTCTATTGCTCTGTGCAGCGGTGTACCGCAGACTGGGGGGAGAAATCGCCTGTCAGTTATGTCAACCATCACCATTTCAAGCCTTTGTGGTTCAAATTGATTACAGAAGTAAAAACAAAGGCAGGGCTTAAACCGTTACAAAAGATGACACATGAAACAGAAACACACTTGATGTCTTGTAAACAATAGTGAGAGGGTGTGGTCGGTCAGGGCATAGTAACGGTATACATTCTGCTCGATAAGCAATGTGATTGACATGCCACTGGTGTTTATGCTTTGTACAGGAACAAAAAAAAAACCCCTAAGATAAACACAACAACATTCAAAACTACATACACTGAGCTAAAAAAAAACAAAAAAACACACACACAAGGATTCTGTGAACAAAAGACACCCTTAACCCTCTTCCCCCAAAACGGTGTAAGAAACCAACAAGAAAATAAAAACAAAAACATGACAAACAGGGGTTTAAAAACCAAATTTCTGGCTATCTGTATCCAAATATGCATGTATATGTATACCAACCAGGATGTGTGTATCTCTCAAAAATATCCAGGACTATACATCTAGCCACCTTGTCTGCACAGTGTAATAGTAACAACCATTGCACTTGACTAGACATACCATACACAGCTATGCTGACTGACAGTGTGTAAATACCTTAAAAGTTTCAGATAATATTGCCATCAGGATACATGAGCAGCTCTCACACACAGACGGGCCGCCTATGTGGTAGGTCGGGAAAGCTTTTCAAGCCCAAGACCAGCTAAAAATAGAGAATCATCACAAATCAACATTTCAATGGGATTTTTAATTGAGGACGATAAAAAAAGAGATCTATTCAGCATTAAGCTATTTCTTTCCGCTCCACTGTTTGTGTTAATGCCAGTCCACTTTTTGGTTCATTCTGAGAAGATTTAAGTCTCGTAACTGTCTGCTTGGGCCTGACACAAAAAACATGACTATGGCAAATGCCACCACGCAACAGAGTAATATAAGTAACCTAAAATTTAAAATCCCTGACAACACTAGCCAAAACCCATTGTAGATTAAACATTGATAAAAATTAATAGGCTGATGTGACTGGAGCTTAAGGTTTAAGCCTGTTATGATTTTTAGTTTTACTGGAATCCTACATGGGAACTGAACTCCCTATAGGCCATAATAAAATTTAAATATATTTAAAAACACCCATTCAAGTGAAAGGCCACAGGTATCATGCAAAGCCAAATAAGGTTCAGGAGTTTTCTGACACACTGGTACCACCCAGTGAGTAAAGTTGGAACAGCACCTAGAAAGTAAGCTGCTCTCAAATATCGGACAAGGGGCAGACAGACTGACAAAACCATGTCAGTATGGAATGAAACCTTTCAGTGGCTGTTACAACTCTTCAGTCTACTTAATATGAAAAGCAGACATGCTGGGAGAACGTGTGCTGAAAGACCTGTGTCCTGTTGATTTTAGACGATGATGTTTTGTGATGATTAGAAATGATTTCAGTCCAATTTTTGTAAATTAAAAACAGGAAAAATGAATTTGAAACCATTCTACATTAACATGATGGTTTTGCTTGTGAATGACATCTCTCCAACTTTCATCCCACCCATATATATCTATGTGACTTTGCCCAACAATGAGTACATTTTTTTTTTCACTGAAAAAGGCATTTTCTTGGTTCGAATTTTTTCAGATATAATTGTGTAGTAAAGCAATGAATAATAATCCTCTGTCTATTCTTTAAATAAATCCTCAACAACTATTCTGCTACATCTGAGGGACTATATGGTGGCTGGCCTGTGGGAGGCCGGTTTAATCCAGAAGTGTTCTCTGTCAGCTATTTGTGAGTTGTGGTGATCCACGTCCAGGTGAGTTGGTCTTCCTCAACCCATGACTGAATCTAGAAATGGGATTATACAACTGTGCACTGGAGTCTTTCAAATACTGACAGAATCGTGTACACATTTTGGCCCATGGATATGAGGGGGGGGGGAAAGTGCTGCCCAAAAGTGAACTGTACATAAAAAGATACTTTTTATTTCTTTTATGTTTTTTCTTTACACTTAACTGAGTGATATTACAGTACATAGGTTATTTACAACTGTGCAGTAATGTGTGGCAAAATAAATTATCTAGAAGGCAGCAAGAATACATTGGTTAACGAATATAAAAACTGTACATAATTTACGGAATACAACTTTTTTTCATTTTTCTTTTGTTTTTTTCCATTAAACTAATATTGGCTCTGTAGTGTTTCAAGTCACTTCCTCAGAAACAATGAAATGCCCAAGTAAAGAAATAGACAAAAACAATATTTCTCTCCTCCTGCCAAACCACAATTTCTCAATAGTCTCTTTGAATCTCAACATTCGTTATGTTTCTTCTGGTTGTCCCGCGGTGTTTTTGCAGTCCATGGCGGTCTGATGTGTTTGTGTTGGAGCAAGCAGGGTGGCTGAGGAGCACTCCGGTCTGTCCTCAGAGATCCATGCCTGTCCTCTTCTGTTTAGCCAGGCTGAGAGGCTGCAGGGTCAGTCTCTTCCTCTCAGACACTGGGCCCCGACGTGCACACATATTGCTAAACCTCTGCTGTATTCCAACCTGCTGCAGGCTCTGTTGCACTACTGTTTAGCTAGGCCTGGTGCAGTGTGAACAGAGAGGGCCTCCTCTGGGTATACGGTCTTATAGCCCCGAAAAAACCATCAGCGGCTGGTTCTAGCTTCCTGGTCTGTCCATCCCAGCTGTCTTGCTGTAGATACACATTAAAGATCCACATGATGCACCACGGCTCTGTTGACTACCTCTGGGTCAGCGCTGGACTCTGTCTGTAGTTCTCCTGGCCCACCAGGAGCCCTGGGTCAACAGGGGAGGCTTCTCCTCAGTCCTCCGTCCGGACAGGCAACACGCTGTTGGGAGAGCTCTTCTCTGATACCTCCTCCCAGTGGTGGTGGTGGGTCTATTGAAGCAGGGACCGAAAAACGAACTCAGAAAATATATCTCTGTCCCCTGTCTCACCGTAACTGAGCACTGAGGAGTTGTGTCCCAAAGTCAGAGCCTCAAAGCAAAAACTGTTTCTGCTTCTCACACTCTGATCAAACAAAAGCGTAAAAACTTTGAGGATGAAAGTGCAAGTTGTGTATTTTCTTTTCCCCAGTAAAAACATGTTTCCTTCTTCACGGAAGGGAATTGAGAGCAAGTTTTTCATCTTTACTCTTTTTCTATAGAATATAATTTTTTCCTGTCTAAAGTCCTCTTTCAAACTTGCTAGCCCTTTCCATTCGTTCGGTTCAACGAAGTCTCTTTGAGAAGAAGTGATTCAGACGAAGTTTGCTCTCTATCTGTGAGCACGTGTGTCATGCAGGCAGCAGGACAAAGTCGTCGTTGACATCGACCATTGGCACGTAGAAGGACGGCACTTCGTTGACACAGAGGGACTTGTGCCCTGCTGGGTCCAGCTCCTGGACCTTCAACTGCCACTCCATCCTTTGCACTGCGTTGAGGGCTGCTGCCTCATGCTGTTGTCGCATCAACAAACATGTCTGGGGGAGGAGAAGCCAAATATAAATCCACTTGGTATATACACAAGATTATGGCATCAATGCCTTTAACTGAAGACATAACTGCAGAATGCCGATATTTACCTTCATGCGGTCATATTTATCATCCACATCCTGGATCCAGGAAATGAACTGACGAGCGTTGAAGCGATCTCTCACAGATTTGTTCTCATCACCCTGAGAATATACACCAAGTTACAATGTAGATTAAGTAATGGATCAAGTAATAATTGGATGCCTCAAATAAAAATCAGTTATAATTGACTTGACACTTAAGGGTATGTTCATATATTTCCTACCTGGCTCTCTGATGGCATATTGTATACTTCAGAGTCCAACAGCATAGTGCAGGCACTGAATGGCACAGCCTGATTGGCTATTGTCCTGGCTGCTCTGCAGTGGACCCTTAAAACCTCCTGCTCGCATGAAACAATCAGCTTCTCCTGTGAATATTAAGCAAAAGAGAGAAAGAAAATTAATATTAGATATTAAGTTGGACATCAGGCTGACCTGCAGGCTGGTTGGTGGGGTTAATAGAAATGGCCCTTGATCAACAAAGCTGCTACGTTTGTTTCAAAGAAATGGTCATCACTTAATTAGCGAGAGAGATGAAATAGTTTTGTATCTGCAATTCACTCTGGCTCAACCTTGAGTAGGAGGTATGCAGATTTCACTTGCATTTCTATTAAATGCAGGCTTTGATCTTTCATCAAACAAGTGCTCACAGTGTTAAGTGCACATGTGTGTAGCTGTATGTACGAAAGCAGGGACAAAGAGTGAGCAATGAGTGAATTAAGGATTGAAAATAAGCCTATATAATGATCCAGAGTATATTCCTTACCCGTTCTATGCTGTGCTGCAACCTGAGCTTCCCTCTCACTGCCTCCTGTTGTCTGAAGAGCTCCTTCAGAGGTTCTGACAGTGATGGAGGTGGGGCAATCTGATGAGCAAACACAACATAGAGTATTATATACCTTATGTCCCTATTAAACAAGAACAGACAGTATGAAAAAAAGGTTTGTTTACGTTACTACAATAAGATATAGTATTTATGTCTAGAACTAATGTATGTCTTTTGAATTGCTTTACTGCTCAAAAATGAAATGTTAGCAGAAGCTGACATTTATTCTACACTGTTTTAAACCTACTCACTACTCTGGCTATATCATTAGGGAAAAGGTAAAGACATCATAACTTACAACAGGTATGTGGAGCTTGCTGAGGGGCTTGCCATCCAACAGGTAGGAGCCGGTGTAAGTCACATATTCTGCGTAACACTGTGGGGCCTGTGGGGTGATGTAGCATAGAATCTTCCTCTTTTCCTCAATCTTCTTCCTGATCTGCAGGTACTCAAAGTAAGGGTTGGAACGGTCACTGTGGTAGGGCTCAATATCGTCCAGCTTGATGGCATTAACTACTACAGCCAAAGTCTGTTGAATCATTTCCCTGGTCTGCTGCATGGCTGTGTTAACCAGCTGGACTTGGACCTGCTGCCCAGCAGAACGTGGAAATTTCCTCTTCCGTGGGTGCTGGGTCTGAGATTCCTCTTCGTCCATGGAGAGAGGGCGACCTTTTGTCGTCTTACTGAGAACCACTGGCACAGAAGTTGTCAAAGAAGTAGGTACAGACACTGGGGCTGAATTAGATGCAGTAGAGGAGACACTAAGCATAGATTCTTTGTCTTTCTTCAGAGCTGACAGGGAAGAGGCTGAGGTGGGTGTCGGTGTTATAGTAGGAATCGTATTAATGCTTACTGCTGGACTGGTCGTTACAGGGGTGGCAGTCGAGGTTATTACGCTGGAGGTAGGAGGGACAGCAGCAGCAGAGGGATTGTTCTTGGCGCGATTGCGGGTAATCCTTTGAGGGATTTCATCCACCTTCTTGGGGATATCTACTGTGGTGGACACAGTGGTCAGGGTTACTGGTGTTAGCTTGGATGTGGTCTCCTGAGGGTCTGGTAGTTCCACTGTGCTGGAGAGGGTGACTGCCACTGGGAGCTGAGGAAGAGGGCTGCATGACACGGATTCTGCTACGGGCTCAGGCATGTCCTCCTGTCTCACCTCTGACTTAAGAGCAGACACTGAATCCATGGGTGATTGCAATGACTCAGTGAGGGAGTGGATCTGTATGTGATGCTGCTGACTGGTATCTGATTTCACAGATGAATACAACATATTGGGATCTGACTCATCAGGTCCTCCATAAGGTCCTTTTCTTTCCAACATGCTGCCCTGTTGTTGTGTCAGGGACATAGAGCTGTTGACCGGCACACTCTGTGGCTCAGGATCTAACTCTTGCTGGAAATTGGCATGTGGTGACGGTACAACTAAGTCTTGTCCAGTAGGTTCCTCTAAACCTAAGTCTCCAGCAGGGCATGGAGTCTTAGCCAGGTTTGGTAAGTCCACCTCCATTATATCTGGGTCATCTCTGTCTGTAATGGTATGTCTAATATGGGTCGTCACAGTCTTACTGTGGTCACTTGGTTCTGGGTCTCGAGACTCAGCTTCTTCAGACTTGTCTGGTAGTGGTAGGTCAGGCAAGGAGAACGGTCCCAGGTCATCCAGTTCATCTGCATCAGCTGCGAATGGGTCTGCCCAGGGCACCACAGGCTCAGGGCCCACAGCTGGAACCATGTGTTCATCAGTTGTAGCACTGAAGCCGAGTGTGGTCTGTCTGCTGTCTGGTTCTACACATGTTGACTCAGTGTCCATCTGGTGACTATCCTCTATGCTAGGCTTGTTACAGTCGTGGAAGAAAGACTCCAGCCTATTGGAGGATGATGAGGTGTTTAAATAGTTGGGTTCCCCATCAATAGCTGCATCAGGCCTCTCTGGAGAGGGGATGTCAGCCACAGCCTCCTTCTGCTCATCAAAGTCCTCTGGGTCCTCTTTGTGCCACCTATTCCAGGTAGCATATGGTGGAGTAACAGAGGGGTGTGCAGACAAGTGCTGCATGTCACTGTCTGAATGGGAGTAAGGACTGGTTATTTTGGAGACAGCAGCCTCTATCTCCCCATATGTCCTGTGGGGAGATTTGAGGTCCATATCAGGATTCCAACCCATGCTGTGATCAAAACAGTTCTCTCCATGGTTTGGTGCAGAGTGTGTGGGGGAGAGCTGGTGGACCTCTGTATCCTGGTGGTCTGGAGACTCTGTAGGCCAGCTCTTCCTCAGAGGGTCTTCAACGGGAGGGGAGAATGGCTCCCTTGTTTGCTCTGGCTCCTCCACTACACAGTGGTCTCCATCAGCTCTCTCATCCATATCACCCATATCACCTTCTTCCTCATCATCCTCCTCTTCTTCATCCTCCTCTTCCTGCTCTTGTTCTTCTGTGACAGAAGGAAGATCTGAGAGGACCAGATTAGGCTCACTGTGGTGAGGTTCAGAGATATCATCTATGTCCAGGGGTGGCAAAGCAGCAGGAGCTGGGGTTGGTGGTGCAGCAATGTCGAAGCAGGGCTCCTGGGGGTCTGGCCTGTGAACTGGTGTCGAGGGTTTGGGCAAGAAACTGTTGTATACATTTTCAGGAAGGTGTTCATTACCCTCGGTGCCAGCAAGAGTTGGTGCAGACACATCTGGTGCTGGATGGGCTGGCTCCAGCCGAGGGGACAACATTCTAATTGGGGAGAAATAGGGAGATGACAGACACTCCAGCCTATCCACAGTTGCTGATTTGTCATCTAGAGTTTGGGAAGATGAAGGATCAAATTCAGTTGCTGGATCACTCTGCTGTCGAAGGAACTTGTCAGCCTCAGCCTTGAACTCATCCTCGAGAGGCCTGCGGACGTCAGAGGATGCAGAACGGCTGACAAGTGGCAGCTGGAGGTTCTTCGCAGGGGTAGGGCAGGTGCCCTCCTGGAAACTCTGAGAGTTTGAGTACCTGCTGGGTGGACAATAGAAAGATGAGACATTAGAAAATATGTCACATTAAACAGAGTACAAAACACTAAAAATGACCAAAACAGGAGAGTACAATACAGTACGTAAGCATATAAATACCTTTCAAAGAAGGATGGGGAGCAGGCATTCATTGACATAGTCATAGCGGATGAGTTCTGGCAGTCCAACCCATCCAACATAATGTCAGGGTAATCCTCTGCACTACAAGATGGGGTACGTGGAGTCTGCATTACTTCCTCAAAGCTGGGGCAGGAGATGACAGATGTTGGTGTGGGGACACCAGTTGGCCTGTTTTGATCTGGCCTGGGAGAAGCTGGGAGGTTCTCCTTCATTTGATGGCCAGCCAGCCAGTCTTTTGAGTTTTGGCTGTCAGTAGGCTGGAACTTCCTGCCGGGGGACATCATTTGGGCCGGGAGACCCACATCCTTCAGCCTTTTCTCTTTAAGACCAGACTCCAGACTGTTGGATTTCTTTGATGATAATTCACTGCGGTTTTTCCGTACTTCCTCTGTGGACTTGGTTTTGTCCTTGAGTTTAGGGTCCCCTGACTTGGGTCTCAGCTTCTCCATCTGCTTCATCCTTTCTTTATGTCTCTTGTGGCGCTCTTCAATCTCCTGGTCTTTTAGACTCAACATCTGACCAAAACTTGTCATTTGATAATCACCATCCACCAACAGTTTTTCTCGTGGACGATTATCTTTCCGCACTGTGTCTTTGGACTGAGTGATCTTTTCATTTTCATCCTTAGCCTTAGATTTACTGTGGTCCATTCTGTTGTCTTTGTCCAATGTATCACGATTTCTGTCTTTTTTCATATCAAATTTAGGACTTTCTTCTTTTGACCTGTCTTTCAGAACAGTGACCTGTGGGCTATCTTTCAACCCTGACTTCACATCCTCTTTGGAGTGTTTAAATGACCCAAATCCATCAATGTACTTATTTTTCTCCTCCTTAATTTTTTCCTTATGTTTCTCCTTTTTCTTTTTGTCCTTCATTCTGTCACTGATGACACCTGTTGCTTTGTCTTTATCCTTTTTGGACATTTCTTTTTCAAATTCCAATGTTTTATCAAAGTCATCTTCACCGTCTCCCTTACCTCCATATGGGAATGTGTAAGGGTCTGCCTCTAGAGGCATGGGCTCTTTTTCAAAAGGTAGGCTCTCTCTGCGGCTGTAGGACTCTCTGATTTCCTCTGTCTTGTCACGTTTGTCTCCTTTGTCCTTCTTGACCTTTTCTTTCTCCTTGTCATGGCTTTTCTTGGACGAGGAGGAAGAGGAATGTCGATGCCTCTCTTTCTCTCTGAACTTGTCCTGAGGTGTAGATATGGACAGGGAGTCTCTCCTGTCCTCAGACACATCAGTGAGGCTGATTGAGTCATAGTAAGCAGTGAGGACTGGCTCATGACCTCTGTCAGTGAAACTATCTGAAGAGATTTCACTGTTCTTGTCATTAGAGTCATCCTTGTAGTCATTCATAGCTTCCTCTTCCAATTTTTCCAAGAGGGACTTTTCATTCTCACCACTGCCCTTTGAGGGTTTCCTTTCCTTAGAATGGTCCAGCTTGTCTTTATATTTGCTCTTCGTCTTTTCCTCACTGGTGTCCCTTTTGTCCAAAAGCTTCTGCTTATTTTTCTTCTCTTGGTTTGAGTCAACTGACATTCTGTCTTTTCTTTCTTTGTGTTTTGCATCAACAGAATCTTTCTTGTCTTTGTTGTGTTTCTCTAGGGAGCCTTTCCTCTCTTTACCTGTGTCAAATGTGGCCTTTTCTTTCTTCTTTTCTTTGTGTTCTTTGTCTTTTGCCTTTTCTGTGTTATGTTTAGCCTCTGCAGAAGATTTTCTAATTTTTTCTGAAGGGAAGTGATCCAGCTCATCCTGATCAGGTGTTGAGTCTTTTCTGATGGAGTCAGACACAAGTGCAACACCACCATTGTAACTGTCCTCATCATCATCACTTTCATCAGTGAATATGTCAGCTATCTTGTACCACGTTTTCTCTCGGATTTTCTCAGTTTTTCTTTCCTCCTTCTTTACCTCCAAGAAATCCTTCTCCCTATCAGCATGTTTGTCTTGAGAGGCCTTTTCTTTCTTGTCCTTGGTCTGTTCTGAAGACATCTTTCGATCTTTGTCTTTGCCATGAGACTCTTTGTGTTTGTCTTTGGCTCCCTCCTTCTTGTCTTTGGTGACCCGGTCTGCATCCTTTTCCTTGACAGCTTTTTCTGTGGAGCATTTCTCACTTTTATCCTTCTCCTGATCAGCTCCTCTGTCTTTTGTTTTCTCTTTGTGCTTGTCAGCTTTTGTCTTTTCTCGCTTTTCCATTCCCTCACTCTTCTTTTCTTTATCCTTTCCAGAGTGGTTTCTTTCTCTGATATCACACGATTTACTGACAGCATCAATGTCTTTGAAGAAAGTATCATTGCCATATTCGTCTCTAATAGATTCCGGCTTGAGTTTTATGTCCTTTCTTTCCTTCATGAACTCATATGAATCTTTACGGTCTCGACTGCTGTCCAGAGAATCCTTGTCTTTTTTGTCTTTGAGTGTTTCTGTGGACTCCTTCCGCTTCTTTTCTTTTTCAACAGAGTGACTGGAGTTTAATTTTTGTTTTTCTGACCAATCTTTTTTCTTGTCATTTGTCTTTTCTGAAGAGTCTTTGTCTTTCTTCTTAGAAGTGGCTTCTTTATCCGATCTTTTCTCATTGTGATCTGATTTCTTGTCCTTGACTTTGTTTTCTTTCCTCCTTGTCTCTTCCTTAACAGTCTCAACAATCAGTTTAACAGCGTTGTTGGCTTTGTATTCCTTGTACTCTTTGACAGGAGCGTCCCAGCTGTCATCTCCATAGGAGGAGTCAGAGGACATCTCGGAGCCCCATCTGTCATGATGGTCATCTGAGGCACTGAGCTTTGTGTCCTCCAGGTTAAGGAAACGGTTGTTAACATCATAGCCTTCGTACTCAGACTCTTCTTTCTGTGCTTTGTCTTTTTTACATTTCTCCTTCTCCTCCTTGGTGTTTTTCTCCTTGTCCACCTTGAGATGCTTTTCCTCTTTCTGCTCACTTTTCCGGTCTGCCTTTGAGGAGGACTTCTCCTTGGACTTTTTCTTTTTCTCCTCTTTGTGAGCCTTTTGTTTATCCTCCTTGGGCTTCTCCTTCTCCTTGACAGTTCTATCCTTGTCAGATTTTACAGGCTTCTCCCTCTCCTCCTTATTCGTCTTGTCCTTGGTGGAGTCCTTTGTTTTCTTATTTTTCTCCTCTTTTGCTGTTCTATGCAGGTCTTTTCCAGATGACCAATCCTTATCCTCAGACTTGCTTTTCGAAAGCCTATCCTCCTTTTTTGAATGGTCTTTTTCGTGTTTGGATAACTTAACCTTGCTCTCAGCTGGCGATTCTGACTCAACAATTAGGGACTTCTGCCTTGAATCATCAAAATCAAAAGAATAGCTCTTGACAAATTTCTCATTCATGTCTTGATTAAGCACTAGACTGGGAGCTTTGTCCTTTTCCTTATTTTTGTGCTTGTGCTTCACTTTATGCTTTTTCAGCACTTTGCCATCTACATCGGCTTTGGACACCGCACTTTCTGCATTGGAGTTTTTATAGGGCTCAGAATTTTTCTTATCTACTGTGTTGCTGTGCACATTGTTATTCTTCTTTTTGTTCTCTTGCGCTTTCCTCTTAACCTGTTTTATTGACTCTACGCTAGAATCAGCAGAGGAGTAGTCAGACTCACTGGATAGTCTTGTTCTGACTGAATCTGAGAGAGAACTGACGTCTGACCATGTAGGAGATGACACAGTCTTCCAGCCATCTGTCCTCCACTGCTTTGGATGTTGTTCTGCTAATGATGGTACTTGTTTCTGAGAGTTCAAGTTTCCATGGGAAGAGGAGGAGGATGCATTAAAGCCAGGGGATTCTTTCAGGCTCGTTGCAGAAGAGTCCTTAATACTATTTGAGCCCTTATCATCCTCACTCTCCATATCTCCACAATCAGAATCAGATGTACAGAATTTGTCATTGACTTTACCAAACCTGACTTCTTTACTGACATTATTTTTACTCTCCTTCTTCCGCTTCTTTTTGACTTTATTCTTGTCTTTCTGTTGTTTAGAGCTCATGCTGCCAGAGTCTCTAGTCTTGGTATTTGTTTGCTGGGCTTGTTGCCGTGGCGTAGGCGCCGGTGTGAAACACAACGTCCTATCATCCTCGTCTGAACTGTTACTGTCGGAGATGATCCGCCTGACAGTTTTCTTTGGTGTGAGCGAGTTGCTTTTGGAATAGGTTTTGACCTCCATCTTGGGTATGGAGATGAAGCTGTTGGCCTTGCTGACCGGGTCCTTACGGAAGTCTTTTTTCAACAGGTGCTTATCGTCCACAGGAGGGACACGTTCCTCCTCATCATCCTCATCAAATTCGTATTCATCTTTGATGGGTGTGACAGCAGATTTAGGAGGGTCTACGGATTTCCCTTTCAATTTCAGGCCCTTCTCAAACTCTGAGTCTGTGTTATTGCCATCGACAGAGCTGGACGGGGCAAATGAGGGCGCATCTTCCTCCTCTGAGGATTCTGTGTGAAGTAAAAAGAGGCACAATCAATACACATTTTAATGTAACACTTTCAGCCCCATCTACACTAATAATAATAATACTTAAATAACTTATAACAGTCATGTAATTAGGTGACACAAAGATTTAATGTTACATACCTGATGAACTTTCTTCACTTGAGGTGTAAGTGCCTTTCCCCAGCAATAGATTCAGCATAGTTGGAGAGTTGGCAACCTTCAACGGTGTTTCACCTCTCCTGTTGCTTTGACGTGGGTCCCCTCCATACCGTAAAAGTAGCTTAACCACCTGAAACGAAACAAATCATTTCATAATATAAATTACAATTTAAAAGGTCATATGACCAAGTTTTCTTGTGGTTCAGAATATAGAGGTCAAAGGTTACAAAGTTAATGTAGCAGTAGCTTCACGATTATTATTTGGTCTTATGCATGATCCATCAATAACCTTGACAGACAGAATAATGATCTCAAGAGAAAGACTAGAAACTCTACCACCATTGACTTTCAGTCAACTAATTCTATTACTTAGCCTTCTGAATTAAGAAATGTGATTTTGTTCTTTACTATTTTGGTAATAATGTTCAGTGAATTCAGACATGAACTGCCTTTATTGACTATGCATCTGTCTTACCTTGAAATGTCCATTGTTGGATGCATCGTGTAGAGGGGTGTCATCATCCAGACCCTTGGTGTTGACCTCTGCTCCGGCTGCCAGCAGCTGCTTGGCCACATCATAGTACCCCCTGTTGCACGCCTCATGCAATGCAGTCCAGCCTAAACATAAGAAGAATTACTGTATGAGAGTTGTATGCAACATATGAATTACTATATATTGCTACATGAACAAAGTAGAGGACAGTCTATACAAAGAGCCTCTCACCTGCAAAGTCTTTTACATTCACATCAGCTCCCTCGCTGATGAGCTCCTTGATGCGGCGTACCTCTCCACGGATAGCTGCTCTGTGCAGCCGAGTCTCTCCTCTCTCATTCCGTTTATTCACTTTGTCTTTGGTTTTAGATGCAGAGTTTGGCGTTCCCTTCTGACCCAGACTGGACTGTGACTGATGCTTTGGTGTTGTGTCTGTAGGTAAAAGATGGACACTTAACTTTCACAATAGAACAATTTCTTACGGCGCATTTTTAAAGAATTTGCTTTTATCGTTGTTTCTATTTTTTCAACGACTACTATGAATAACATTTGTTTGAAGGGCTTACAGCCAGAAGGGGGCAATCTTACTCAAAGAATCAACAGCAGAGTGGTTGGACCTACTTCACTTGAGCTCATTTCATCACATTTACAAGATTAAACCCAAGCCTTAATCACATTTACATCATTGAGTTTGCACAGCTATTGTCCCAAATTATATTTGAAACACACTCACTTAATCTATGTTCATGCCTTCAGGCATACAACAAAGGAATTAATATCTAAATCAAAGTGGCTATGCATTGGCCCTCACCAACCCAATTCTATCTCAAATGTCAACAGTAAGAGAAACAGTACAATGTTGCAACAATAATGCTATTTTAGATATCTAATTCTAACATTTACAGCCAAATGACTTTGTCTACCAAAAATAAATTTACCATTTGAGAGGACATAAGGAGGAAGTACATTTTATGAGTAATCATTTAACAGCAGAGAGGATATCAGATAACAAATAAACAAAACCTAAATGCTTGCAGGCCTCTTGCATTTGGTTGTCTGTTGGGATTTGGCTCAGATGCTGAGACTGCACCAATGATTCCAGACCAACTCATTCCTTGCTGTATTTTAGAAAAATAATTCCACTACTGTAGATGAACGAATGTGTGACTTTTACGGCTGCACTTTCTGACTGACAGCATCGGTTAAATTGCAGCTATACCGAGAATTAATGTGGATTAGCTTGTATAACTAGTTTCAACTGGTCCTGTCCAGCCACAGAGTATGACCGAGATGTGGCAAAAAAACACAGCAGGCCATTTGCTCAACCTCCAGAAAATTAACAAAAACAATCAACATCATGCCTTACCCCCTTCCCTCAGCCCCTCTCTCTTTAAGCCCACCTTCATTGCTCTCCCACACACACAAACACTGTCGACATATAAAAGCGCCCTCCCATCCCTCTTTCCTTGTCTGCTACCCGTCCAAAGAAGACGTGGCCTCCATGATAAGCACGCACCTGGACTGTTGACGGACTCCTCAGCTGTCATTTGCATGAGCAAGGCCACCTGCTGCCGCTCAGAGAGGGGGTACCCGGCCCGGATCCCTGGCATCCCCATTCCAAACGGCAAGCCTGCCTTCCGGGTGTTGGTGGGCTCCTTTTTAATGCGCTTCCGCTCTGGACCTGGTTTCTCTGTAACAAAAGTGAGAGGAGCGAAGTAAAAAGTTAATTTTATTGGGTTACATAGACAATGTATGCATGCACTTAACTACACATTCATTCATGCACACACAAACAAATCTCATTTGCTGAACCTTGTGGAAGGGGAGTGTAATAGGTGTGTTATAGTATTATACCAATAAGACATTCAACATTATTGTGAAATTATTCACTGGGTAAATGTATTATCACTCTCTCTCTCTCTCGATACGACTACTTAAAATAGTTATTATTGGTTATTATCTTTTTTGCCATGTTGTCCATAAAAACAGAACAAAGACCTTCACCCATCTATATTCCCAATACCTAACAATTTTTCAAGTCAATAAATTATCAATAACAACAGCAAAAGCACTTTAAAATTGTGTCCTTACTGGTGTCTGACTGCTTACTGTCAGACCAAAAGACAATAAAGCAAATAACAATTCAATTAACAATTATTTAACAAATGGTGTTCTAATTACTACACACACTTTGCCCTCTCGTTTGCCAAAAGTCAGCTAGTGTCCATGCCAATCATCTAAATAAACCTCTGTAAAATAAAACAAAACAAAACATACTTGCTCACATACTACATACTGTATATGTAGCCCAGTGTGTGAGAGGTTTGGTGGTAGCAGGGGGTGACTTTTGTGTTATTACCCAGCTGCCCCTGAGGAAGGGAGGGGCCAACAGGCAGTGTGTTTATGTCTGTCTGTCTCCAAGCCAATCAGCCAGAATCGAGACGAGGGGAAAGAGGGTGTGACTTGGCACAACCACGGTTATTACGAAATAGTTGGTTTACATTTCAATTCAACATGGCCTTGCCAAGGTCACCACATGCCTGCCTGCCTGCCAGGCTTACTGGAGACACAGTGCTACTGGACAAAAGCAGCTGCTCCACAAAGACACACCCAGCAATTATTTTCAGTGGCAACATACCATATGATGACCCTTACAGAGGGGAAAGCTACACATGACTGTAACACTTCATCACTGCGGGGTCACAACTCCCACAGCAAGAAAACGCTAGCAACAATACAAACTCCTACCACAAAGAGAGAAAAAGAAACAGCAAATTCAAATGTGCATGTATAGAGACACCAGCATAGAAGTGGATGTGTCTGAGCCTGGTTTCTTTGGGACTTTTCTCATTCCAAGACAGGCCACATAGCTCAATGCCACAAACACACAAGTAAATAAGGCAAGAAGGAAGCATGGAGACTCGCGCTTCCGGTGGCTAAAGGCATTCCAGGAAAAGATTTTTCCAGTCATAAGCACAGAGCTGATGAACTTTCACTAACATCTGTGAACGCTTACAGCTAATGTGCCCCCACCCCTCTTTGATACACTCTCACGTTCTCCAAAGCATTTGCCATTTAGACACATTCCTTCTGCTAGGACTTTAACAGCAAGAACCACAGAAGCAGTCCAAACATGTTTTTTGAGCAGCAGAACAGAGAAAGTGCTACGCTAGCTTTTCCAGGCTAAGTTTACAAGATTGGGAACCAGGAAGGCAGTTATGACCCTGATGCACCCATATAGAAGACTGTTACTAAACAACATACAAGGCCTCCAACACAAGATCTATCATCAGTGGCAGAAACTGGCCTGCTCATCTCTGACATAGATCAGATTCCCGGTACCACAAATCTAAATGCAGATGGGGCACTTGGAGCAGGTATGATGACTGTTTCAAACCTTTAAAAGGTAAACCATCTAGGCAGAAATGACAGCTTCTTAACCCAGCAACTACTGCCCGTACAAATGTAGGTGATTTTAATTTGATAAGATGTTGTGGGAAATGTTGTGGGATACAGCTACATACAAAATGTGTTCCAGATGATTAAAAAAGAATGGGATATGATTTTGCTTTCATATGGTTTGTGTTTGGTTAACCCCTCTGTGAATTTAAGGAAAGATCCAGATCAAAATGGTAAAGATGGTTTGAATAAACATGACTGTGTCCAATGCATGTCTACAATTATTCATCATCACATGAATCAAAAATGCACACGTGGATCATTGAATTTCACAGAGGAACAAACAATTACACAACATAGTGTGTAAAATAACAGCCTGCTACCATAGTATGTATTTCAGTTGGATGTCTATTTAGGGAACGCTGCTAGGGCTTTTATGTGTCTGAGTAAAATGATATTACTCAGCTTAGAGACAGGGTTGAAACCTTACTCTCTTTACTGCTTGAAACTTGACTAACAAGATAAGAGAAAAGGAGAATAAAAAAAGGAAAGCACGCTAGCTAGGGATAGTCACCCATGAATAGACTGCCTACCTGAGCCCAGGGAGGGGACCACATCAAACATAAATGTCTGCTTATAATAGAGGTAGATTTTGATATGGCAGGCAGACAATACCACGGTGTTAGCTAACGCCAAAAACAAAGAGAATGTCTGGTTCAGTTAGCCAACAGACCCAACAACAAGAAGAACCACTCTAACCTGCCCGACCAGGTATGTTTGACCGTAGCACGTTAGAGTGAAACAATGTTCTGTTTAGGGACTAATAAAAATTGCATAAACAGGAAGTTAAGGGAGAAGAGGCAGGAAGTGGCCAACAGGATGTTTTGTCAAAGCTTTGTACTGAGCAAGAGAGACTATATACACTATTAACATAGAGGGGTGTGCTATGATCTGTCCGTCCTCACTGTCTAACAGCCACGTTTGTTGCATATTGCTGTAATCAGTTATGCGGCAAGTGTAAGGCTTCTGTCCATTGGTTTTATTCAGAGCCAGTGTGAGACAAATCTCTGAGTGTTATAATCTACATGTGGGTAAAGATGTGTGAGCTGAAGATCTGTGCAAACCACTGTCACCACTTTGCAAACAATTCTACATAGCTCAGGTCACACCTTCCTTCAATGTTCACATACTTGACCATCATTATTGTACTGCACAACTGACCCAATGGCAAAGTCATTGCTGCAATTACCATTAATGTCTGAGAAGGCTGTAAAAACAGACTGAAGTGACAGAGTTGGAGCACATTATGATAAATTGCAAATCCAAAGACACAAAAAGAGCAACTGACTTACTGACCAACACAAAGCCGGTTACATTTGTTTGGCCAATAACGTCAGCCTTCTCAGACATGGTATGGTGCTGTGTGGCAGTAATGTTGAGAGGACAGCCAAACTTTAAAAGTCATCATTTTCATCAAAATAATTTTCTTATCATCTAAAACAGAGAAAAGCAGCATATCCTTACATTTAAGGAACTTGAACCTTGTCAATTAACTTTGTGTCAATTGATTTATAGATTAATCGACTCATTTCAGCACAATAAAATATGTCAACAACTACAAAATTGTTTGTTAGGCTGCAGTCAAACACAGTTTAAGAGATCAGAGACAGCATGAGGTGACAGAACAAAGTAATAGGGCTGTGTTTGTCTCACGTATGAAGATAACAACTGTATTTCACAATTCCGTTGTTTGCAAACTAAAAGAAGAGGAGAGGCAAGAAGGAAAAGATTTTGTTGTTTTCCTATTGTTTTGGTGGTTCAGTGAGGATGGAGATTTTCTCAAAAAATGACCTGAAAACACTAGTTGCTTTCACACGCAAACAGCATTTTCAGAAAGATCCTTCTTAGCGTGGGTGTAGTCTTAATCTGACAAGATTGTTCTACCATCTAGGCCTATCCCTGACGTCTGACTGCTGCTGCTGTGGATAGTGGTGATGAGGAGGAAGAGCGGAAGGAAGATGACCTCAGGAGGGAGGAATGCTGCTGTCTAGCGCTCCTCAGGAGGAGGTCAAGGGAGGCTTGGCAATTCTGCAAAGGGAGGGATGAGCATAAATTTTGAGGGCTTTGATCAACTTCAACTTGAATGATCTACAGTGTGCTGTCCACAGGCGTACAATGAGCACATATTCCCGTCCCTCCACTAGCTCACTTATAGGCTCTTGCAATACTTGTAAACACTAAGCAGACAACTTGCATGTGCATGCTTCAATGCAATACGTATTAAAACATCAGCATTACTGCAAAGGCCTCGTCTGCCATTATAGAAATGTAAAATCCATTTAAGGTCAGCCCAAGCTCAGCTTCGAGTTGATCATCCAGATGAATTTGGTATTCACCAGAGGACAATTTAAAACACTAGATTTTAAAAACACCTCCAAAGAATATAACTGAGACATTTCATAAGGGAACCAAAGAAAGCCAATGATGGAAACTGATTGAATAGGATTCAAGAGCTACTTTGTAGAGAATTTTCCTTGTGGTGTCTTACATTTAAGATTGCAGCTCTTAAACCAAGACAACCACTTGATTCCATATTATTCCCCTTTTGGCTGATTGCTATTACGAGACAATCGCCAATCTAAAATATTTGCACATAAAACACACTTTTTAGCAGACTGAAACATTTCACATTATTTTAGCTTTGTGTTGACTTTCAATGAATGTCCTTAATAGCTACAAAATATAAAATAGATAAAATAAATCAGCGTTATTCTAAAAGACTAAAACTTACATAGCACTGCAGAATATTTTGGTAAACGATACCATACCCCACGGTCATAGCTAATCCCCATCAGCTCAAGCCACAGAGGAATGGAGAGTTGGTAGTGGGTGTGGTTGAGTGAGGGCTGTGACGTGCCAGAGGTGTAAAATTTAGCAGAGGGGCTAGACACCGACCCAGCAGGGTCAGAACTTGAAAGGCCAACCAACAAAGCCAGACTATAAAACACAGATATGCAGAAGATGAGAAAGGTATGCAGACGCATAAGTCCTGAATAACAACATGCACAGGCAAAGATACAGCGCAAATACATTTCTCCAACCCTGATGACTTCTCCAACTATTGCGCTAGCCACCGCTAAGACAAAACAATTTTGCTGATGTGATGCAATACATCCTAATAAACTTAGTACCAACATGACAGACAGATGCTAGCAACTTGACTGCATAAACTGTGAGAATTGTGTAAGGCATCAGGCCTGGAGTCTTCCTGGGTTCTAAAGTTTGTAAACACAATAAACTATTAAGAGACAGTTCTGTTCAAAATATGCTGCAGGGAGGTAAAGTTGAGGGCTGAAAGACCCATAGCCCAACCCAATAACAGATCAAGCTATTAGCATACTAATAGCCAGACTGTCCAGCTATTGTTCCTAAGATGAGAGTTCACACCTCTCTTTACTGAGGGGGTTGGGGGTTGACCTCTTTTTTGGAGAAGCTATGAGAAGCAGCCTAAGAAAGCCAATAGGTAAATAATATGAAACCAACTAATGAGAATAAAATAATATATAATAAGCGTACATTATTTCTGAAGAGACAGTACACCAAATAATCTTGCAACATAAATGTAAGCATGCAAAAGGCAATGACACGCAAACACACAAACACAACAGGGATTCAAAAGTGCCAATCAAAGGAGTAATGAGGAAACAAGTTAGAGCTTCTCAATCAAACATTCCACGTATTCATAATTACCTTGAGCTACACAGTAATTACACACAACCCCACGTGTCTGCAAAATACATGTCCAATCTTAGTAAACTCAACCCCAAACCACAATAGTCATCTGTTGCAACACGGATACTTTTAGCTTTCCACTGCTTTTTCAAGTGTAATCTCAGAACATAAACCGATGTAGAGACCCAGCCAGCGCTCATGATGAAGGCTGTTACCAAAGTCTCTGAATTGGACCATTATCAACAAACTAAATCCTGAACCCTTAAAGCCCAAAGTCAAACAAGCATGGGCAGAAGCCCTTCTCTCCCTAATTAAAGAAAACACAAAGCCGGAGCCTTACCAAAGCCAGACCTGGTCAGGACTGTACGTTATACAAATTCCCACTTAATTGGATCATGATTTTGTGTGGTCTTCCTCTCCTTTCAGACTGCGATTGTAGGAACAAATTCCTCGGTTCTGCCACAGACACACAGCTAAGTTGAAGCTAGAGCTGGGAGCCCATTCACTTCACAAAGCCCAACCCCCTTTTTACAGAGCATGCCTAACTACTTCCTGCAAGCTTGAGAGGATGTGATGTAACAACTCCCATTCCTCTTTCATTCCCACTTTAAAGTCACATGGAGGTGGAGATGTCGAAACATGCATTCCCATATTCTCTTACCTGAGTCAGAATCTTTCTGGTCTCCATTAGCTCCAGCAGTGAAGGGCAGCTTCCTTTTAGGAGCCTTTTCTTTCATCTCTTTGGCCCCATCACTGCGATCCAATTTGGGAGTCTTGTTTGACAACACTTTATCCTGAGAAACAGACAAATCAGAGCATGAAGAACACTTTAAATGACATGGTTTTAAGTGTGACTAGTTCAAAAGAGACATAGGCCACTACAGACAGACAAGTATGAGCTAGCTGTGGACCCTGCAGCTCCCTTCTGCAGTTGCCCTGACTCTTTTAGCTATTATGGGCTTTGCAGAGCAAAACTTTTCCATGGAGTTTCCCCTTAGATTCCTGGCTCCCCAGCCACAGGACAAAGAGCCAGGCGCAGGGAGAGGAGGCTGAGCTGAAGCTGACGCCGACTCGGCTCTGTGGTCTACAGCTGCTGCAAACAATCACAAGCCCAAGTGTATCTGCTATCAACAGAGGACACAACACAACATTAGAGGAAACCATATTTCCTAAATTCAAAGCTATTCATATCCAACATATTTAAAGTGCTTTACTACTTTTAATGTAAACATTTATCCTACGTGTGCAGTGTAGAGCTGTATTAATAATATATAAATAAAAGATACTCAATAATAAAAGGACTAGGACTATATCTACGGCCAAAAATAAAAACAACTGGATTTCTAAATGAGTGTAAACACATATGGGCAGGAATGTATGGTACAAATTGAAATAGCTAAAGGGTCTTAATCACCAGAACAGACAGTGGCTTTGTATAAGTTTTTGCTCTGTTAAGATTACAATTGCTATGTAAATATAGTGGTGTGCCCTTTATCATTACATTACTTGTCAAGTGCGGTTCTGGTCCATATTATGCAGACTGAATGCATCCCCCTTATATTCAGTAGTCGATATTTCAGTTAATGACTGTGCTTGTAGAATACAATGTGTGTATTTGGGTGTAAGGTCAAGATGTTTTTAAATCAGTATGCTTCATGTACAGAGAGGGTTTAAGGTCTCATAATGGAGCTGCAGGAGCAGGTCAGATGTAATGTACACGCGCTCCCTTTATTTCATTTAATTTCTCTGTCCTACCTTCTGTCCACTACTCATCTCTCTCTAGCCTCAGGGCAGGTTTTCCATTATGTGTCGACTCTTTGAACTCCTCCCCCTGCCCTGCCCCAGTCATAAGACTATGATGTCATGGTACAGTAGAGACAAACAGTGTCAGCTACAGTTAGCTGATCTCTCTCTCTCTCTCCCTTCCCCTCTCTCTCTGTCTGTGTCTCTACTCAGCTACACAAAGGCTTTTACAAGAAAACACACAATTTATGCAAAAGCATGATGTAAACATCTGGGCATGTGCAAAAGCTACAGTACATCTAAGCAGGGAAACAGAGATGCAAGGGAGTGAAGAAAAAAAACATTCAACAGTGAAATGCAGAGCCAAATTGCATTGGTAGAAAATGGTCAAATCACCAAAGTTAGACTGGGTTGTTTTTGCTGAAAAACTTAAATGTAAAGAAATCTTTGACAACTAGAGACTTTCCTCAGATCTGCCTTCATAAGACACCCTGTTTGATGGTCTCCTAGCAATGCCTTTTCGTCTCACTCTGTTTTCCACCCACCCCTGTGCGCTTCATTCCCTCCCTCCCTTCCTCCATGCCAGTGTCTGATGCAATCCTTTGCAGAGGGCTGTAAATCCATGCCTGCATAAGCTGTACCTCTTCGCTCTTTGCCTCTTGGTGCTGCTGCCGGTAGCATCACATTTGGCACACACCATGACATCATCAAGCTGCGCCCAACACTTTGTTCCACTGCAAACAACTGTACCTACGTTAAATTAAGGGGCTACCTTCAAAGCCTGCATTTCAAGACCAAATATGTCTAACAGGCCAACAAGGCTGTCCCATCCCAAAAGGTGCCTCTGAATGTAGCTAAGAAATTCAAACTCCTGAATTTCAAGGGCACAAACACTGCATTCTTTGCGGGCCATCAGTATCCAACAATCCATTATGACAAAGTCAATTGTGTATTAAGGTGGTCCTGGTAAAGTTGGGAAATAGTAACTATTTCTAAGTAACTAGGAATTTGAGTTACGAATGAAATAGCCCCTGCAAAGTGTAAATAAGAGAAGATTCTTGATCTTGGTACCCAGGTATGTTGTTATTAAATCGTTCACATGGATATTGTTCGATGTCTCCTCATCTGTCAAGTATATTACAGGGACCCCAGCTGGGCTACTGCACAGGCCAACTACAGAAGAAGAATTCAAACTATAAACCACATACTTTTACAACTCTAGCCATTTTATTTCCAAGCAAATCAAAAAATCTTTGGTGCCATTTTTGATTGGCATTATTTTTGGTTTACTTTTAAAATGGAGGAATGTTTGGAGACAGGTTCTACACTTTTTCCACCTTGTTACTGATAGCTGGACTTTCTAGTTCTGGTAACTGAAAAATATTGAACTAAGGGACAAATGCAAGCCCAACTACAAAACATCACCTCATTGACATAAATGACATCACAGACATGGGGAAACATTCATAATGTTTGCCTCATCCACTGAGAGCAGGATCGTCCACAGAACAGCGTCACTGAAACTGGAAAACACTCAAGTATCATGCAGAAGGACACTTGGGGGGCGGGGCGCAGATACTTTCTGTTGTGGGGAACGTTCCCAGGGCTTCTGATTGAAGGCTCGTCTGCCTACTTTTCCTAAACCAATTTTCTTATTTATTTTAGCTAACATTCGCTTACTGTCTGTAAGGCCTTCCACGGTTTTATAACTGTTGATCAGATGTAGTGGTTTAGTGTCAGAAAACTGGGATTATATGCTGTATACAAACATTTGCTGATTGAGCACAGTGTGTGTTTGTAGGTTTTTCCAGTCTTACCTTCTTCCCACCCTGCTTTTCCACCATGTCGGTGTTGAGTGGGAAGTGGTCCAGCTGGGGGGTTTTAGAACCCCCACCTTTGGGCATCGTTCAGCTCTCCCCACGCCAAGCTTCATTCACGCTGCCATTGCATCGTCATCAACCGTCTGGAACAAAGAGAGAGAAAAAAAAGAGATGGTGGGGGAGGTTAGCAACTGGCCACTACGTTTCTTTGAAAACACATTTACACACTGCCAGACAATACAGCCATTAGCGATACACCAAGCACTCTATTTTCAAACATTAGACCCCTGCTCTGGAGGAAGAGCTGTTGAGAGGGAGGACAGCAGGCTGGATTGCAGCTGTGGCAGGCAAAAAGCTTATCTGTTCTCCAAGCTGAACCCAAAGAGCAAGCAAGGTCTGGCCAAATACCTTAAAACATGTTTGTTAATCTCTGCTAATTTAAAAGCATATGACACTACAACCCCCAAATCAACAGGCACACTATTCATACCAACCATACTACGACTAAACCAGTCATTGCTGGAATTTAGGAATGACAACAGGGCAGACCATGTGAGATATTGCATAACACCAGTGTTGTGGGATACAGAGAAAGCTAAGAACAGCTGAGGAATGTCTTCAGGAACGTGACTGGCACGTCCCAACAAAAACCCAAACAGCTACTTACAGCCATAGCGAGCCATCCCTTGTAATTGTGGGCTTTACCCTGCCCTAATTCATGGCATCCCTACCATAGTCAGTTAAGAAGATGGACCATAGCTTTCTTATCGCAACAAGTAGAAAACTACCTTGTATGAGCCATTGGTTTTATCATGAACTTATAGAACAGAGAGTTCTGTACTGTTTAATGGGTTCCGTGTTCTCATTGTGTACTTTGCCCTTTGTGCAAATACACAACAACAACATGTGCATTACTATCCACTGCCTTCCTTGAGGAAGAGGGGCCTTCTGCTTCACAGGGCCATGAATTAATCATATGTTCCATCCCTCAATTCTCTTCTCCATAATGCACTTTTTCTTCTGAGTGCGTCCAAGTATGATCATCCTTGTGACTGACTGAGTGACTGAACAGATGAGACCATGGCTGTATCATTTGTTTCTCTACTCCGAGACACTGGCACTCCTATCTTCCCTGGCGCCACTTCCATCTCCACTCCCCTACCCCACCCCCACCCTCCTTCCCTTCCCTCTGCAGTTATCCTATTCAAAGACTGCTATTTATATCCCTCCAGTCAAGTCAGTCAAGTCAAGACAGCCAACCAGCCAACCAGAGAGGCACAGAGCTACAGAGGATGTGCTGCTCCCCTTTTACTGGTGTATGGAAAGCGAGACATGAGAGACACAGCAAACCATAGCCCCTTTCCTCTCTCCTCTGGCTCATTGTTACTACCTCTTTGCTACTGCTAGGCACTCGCTCCAACCTCCCCTAAACTCCCACCTCTCACCACACCGAACAAAGTGGCAGGAAGGTCGACTACTCTCAGAAATAAACAAACCTTGGAGCAACACACACACCTCTCAAACTAGGTCAGCTGGGCTTCTAGAACAATAATCTCTGCACTATTTTGGGACTACTATGATGGGCGCTTATAGCAACAGAACATTTCGCTGACATGTGAAATACAGGAAAATGATGTTTGCAAGCAAGCAGTTACACAAAGGCACACACAGGGAGAGAAAACCCTGTTCAAAACCACAGGCCTCATTTCCTTTGCGATTCCATACCAATCAGAAGATACATAACATCTGCTAACTGTGCGAGTGTGTTTCACTCAGTGAAGTGTTGTTGCCACTTAACAGTTGTAGTATGTATTTGTGTGTATGAGGGTGTGAGTCTTTTTAATATTGTACTAAATTAACAGCCAGTATAAGAACACTTTCTCTACAATAGAAAAGAATATCATATGTTTTGTGATGAAGTCAAGCAGCACTGTGTCTGATCAAACCACTGTAAACCAGTTTGTGCAGTGTAGGACACCATGCTTTGGATTATGCATGTAGCAAATCAGGTTGGAAAAACACCTCACATGTTAATGGTGGTGCTTTTGTGCACCTTTTATAACCCTTTATTGAAAAATATCGAGATTGTTCAGCAGTTTGATTAACAGTCTACTAAATTTCATTTTTGCCTTTACAAGGTATTGCATAATGGAAACCAAACATTGCTAGCTTGCCAATAACTGCAAAAGCTATTGCTAGGCATGTACTTGCTAGGTTGGGTTTATTTAAACACATTCAACAATATAAGTGATAGGTCATGAGGGAGGTTACACAGTGTTGCCGAACGTTCTAGGCCAGCATTCCTATTTCTTAAAATCCACCATATGAAAAAACTAAGGACCCTCAGTCAAGTTTTAGTGCTATAAAAGGAACTTAATGCACTTGTGGAGATTTCCAATGACTTAATACATAAAAGAGATTAATATTAACTACTGGATATGATTTGTAGATATAAGATATCAATATAAGTAATAATTTCTATTGTCTATTGGTGATTGTCTGCTGACAGTTGTTTCTGCTAATAATATTCATGCCCTGACACCAGAAAAAAAGGGGGCAGCACTGTTGAATTTTAATGTTTTATACATGACGTCAGCCAAGTTAGACTTGGCCATGGAGATGATGACTGCAGAAAGAAGCGGTGAGAGGTGAGCCAGAGAAGCAATCTCTTCCAAATGAAGGACAGGACCTGCCAGTACTACTATCCGTCCCTTCTTTCTCCCTTGCATAAAAAAACACACACACACACACACACACACACACACACACACACACACCTTTCTTTCCAGGTCCTCCATTCCTTTTCTCTCTCGTCTAGCATCCTCTCTATCCTCTGAGCCACTCCCTCTGCGGTCAGATAGAGGCCAACACTTCAGCATATTGCAGCATACTGTGTGCACACTCAGAGATGCACTGACACACACCACAAGCATACTTACATAGGGATGTTATAGTACCAGTTTGTTGATTTTTTCGAAACATAATATTAAGGCTCACTTAAAGACTGACAATGTGTAGTGATTTGAAAACTGACAGGCTAAAATCTAAATCACATCTTGTCTGTGTCTTAACAACACCACAACTGGTGAAACTGTCATGCAAAATGAGCACTAGCCATTCGATTAAGAACAAATATTACTCCAGTTAAAACCATTTCTGAGCAATATGTCATATGTCCAGCCCACTCTGCCGCTGGTAGTAGCTAATGAGCAGTGGCCTCCAGAGCGATTAAATGATGCCATCTTAGTCCTTGAAAACTATGAACAGGTCTAAATGCAGACATGTTCAATAATAGTGCATGCAGCTGTGGAGGTATTCCTTTTAAAGCATGGGAATGTATATTATTGTACCTGTACATACTTCAAAAATAATGTTACTGTATAGTGTAAAATCCTGGGATGTACACATACTATATGTATTAAGGTGTGACAGCCCACAATATAAGACCTAGCGTGTCTTCATGGAAGTGCAAAGCATTAGGTTTGTAAAATAAAAATGCTAATTTAGTTCCAGACTCATGCTGCACTAAAAATGTACAAAGCTATAACCTCAAATCGGGAAGGCACATGGACCAACTTCTACCACACCAATTTATAGCATTGCAAGCAATTCTGCTACAAAATGCAGTCTTGATTACATACGGGGAAATAAAATACAGCATTGGGAAAACACAAAGGTGTAAACACACACACGCATACCCACAGCTGAGAAGAAGTGATGGTGCAGGTGCAGAGATGAAAAGTAGTTGTTTGCTCCAACCCCATGCCACTCCTAACTCACGACTCTCATTGTACACACAGAAACACACCTCAAATTTTCCACACTGACAGCTGAACAACACAGCAGCTGCATACGGGGATGGGCATGTTGCTCTCTGTCTGTGCTCGTGTTTGAGTGTGTTGTGATGTGTGCACAAACCCCATTGCCTATTGCACAATCAGATACAAATCAGCAGCACACTCCCTGGCAGTCAGTCAACTGATATCTCGGTGTTGGTTAACAGATATGCTACGGCTTACACGCAGTAACATCAATGGTGAAGCAAATGTTATATAGGTCAAAGTATCCTCATACCAGAGATGTTTATGAGTCACAAAAGCTTCTTCTTTTCTGAGGCAGGACTTTAATCCCTTTGAAAGTGATTTGTTTGCTGCAGCAACACAGTCAAAATCAATTAGGAGCCTGCAACTGTACTGAGATATTCATATACAAACATTTGTTTTAAGTTTGTACATTTTAAATATACTTTATAGAGGTTTACAATTACATAACCTTTTTTTGGACAAATGATGCAAGTGCACTTGTCTCTCAAATAAACAAATATGTACCTGTCAAATAGAAAAATAAGTTAATGAACATTCATCTCATCTAACATTGCAGTAACATTTTGGCTTCATGGCTAATGCTAAAAATAAAAATACAGACCTGTTCAGTGGCATTTAAAGGTAAATGTTGTTCGGAGTAATGTTTTCACATTCTGCACACAACAGTGTTCTGCTTAGGCCAAGGTCTTTCAAGTCCCTTAAACCAAAAGGCTAAAAACATATAGCACTAATCCTGTTGGGGCCACAGATGCTGACACAGCTTGCTGTGTTTTGATTCAGCATCACTCACTGTTGCACATTATTAAAGGTTTTAGGGAAGGTGGTAAAATTTGCAACTTTGCTTCAACATGGATGTCACATTGCCTTACCGCTCTTTGCCTCAAATCTCCCACGAGGTTATCCATGTGATTTTAGTTATGGTGACTGGACCATGCTTTCAATGGTCAAGTGTCATCTGTTGCTGTGTCCCCTGTTTTCCCTCACTTATCTTCATTCTAATTACACATCAAATGCAAAATGACTTTTTGGCCCAACCTTTCTCACTCCAAACTGATATTTCTCACCATAACTCAAACCATTAAAACCGTTATCCACACCTTGCCAGAGGCCTCCGTGTTTGTGATAATAAAATATATCTTTCATTCATATAACAATCATCATTCATGATCAATAATTTAGAAATTATATTGAAGGATATAATTTCTTATTAATTGTGATTCTGATGCAGTATTTTGTTGTCGAATTTAACGACACAAAGCAATAACATTTCTTTTTTCACGTTTATGAAATATCTGAAAATGTCCAGTTTGACCTCCTAGAGTCTTCTGGTTATTAAGATATTACAATTGTACCATATCATCTAGCCCTAGTTTGTGCATGTGTGTACCCTGCAGTGCCTGTGGCAGTCTATTGACATGCCATGCAGGAAAATGATCTATAGAAGGACAGCAGCAACAACAGCAGCAGCAGCAGCAGCAGCTAGCTAGCCAGCCTGTTTGGTGTGCAAATAAAGCCAGCCGGGCTCGGCTGCTGTATCCTGGCAACCAGAGCCCAGCTTAGCTGCTCAGTCCCTGACCTGGGCCTATTCACTTCATTATAAACCTGTGTAGAGAAAGAAGAGACCGACACATGAACGCACACACACAAATGTGCTAATACATATACAAGCGCTGAGATGAAAGAAAGCTAGAACAGAACTGTGTGCTTACAAAAGGAGCTAAGAAAGAAGTAGAACTACTGTGTGCAGAGTGTTGTATCAAAGAATAGTGATTACCTGTACTTCTTGAGGGTGGAGACCAAGCTTCTGCATGAGCTTGTTTTTGAAGAATATATGGGTTTAGTATGCCAGCCTACATATTCGATGCGCTATGTTCTGAGAACTAGTTTGCATTTTCACCAAACAAGTTTTTGGGTTAACAGTATTAGATCTCAATCTTTCATTTCTTTTCCTACTTAATGAAAGGTCTCATGGTTAAATGTCGATACGAGCAGCAGGTGATACACAAGGGCATCTGGAAATGACAAAAAATATTTGAAATGTGAGTGAGTGGGAGTGGTCCTATTATCCATAAGGCTCTAGGAGTAGAGTGAGCCAGAGAGCAAGAGAGGAGTGAGATGTGGGGAGGAATCCAATCACTTGGTCTGATTTTCTATTCTGAGCACGTTCACTCTCCCTTACACCTCTCTGTTCCATCCAATAACAGCTCAGTGCTTGCAGCCTGCCTGCCTGCCAGTCTGGTAAATCATGCCGTCTTTGCCAGTGACCTCGCTAAGATAGTGGCAGGCCTGTATATATATGCAGCTAGGCTGCAGGAAAGGCCAGAAACAATCTAGTGCTTTTTGGCTCTCTCCTCTCCAATCCCTCAGCTTCATCAGTGCTCTGACTCATTCTCATTTCTTCCCCCTCTCCTCTCTGAGTACTTCTCTCTCATCTGCCTTTCTCTCTATTCTCAACATCCCTCTCTCCTCTCTCACAGGCAAAAGCCTGACATTGCCACAGCAACGTGTGAGCACACACACGCACACACACAGAAAGGCTGTTGCCTAGCAACTCAGGGATGAGACAGATGCAGGCCTATCAGAGAAGCTAGTGAAAGAGCCGTGAACGGAGAGAGGGAACCTATTGATAGAAGAGTGCCTCTGCATATCAACCTCAAGCAATGAAAATTCAATCACTTTCTGACCTTTAGATCACCGTCTGACCAAATAGAGCTGTTTCACCCATTCACACACTTGTGCGTGCTGACAAATGTCATTTCTAACACAGCTACGAAAGCAGCTGTTGTCTATAGTCAATTTGCATGAATGTTTGTACATTGCTAAATAGTCCGGACAATGACACTGAGGTTGTGCAGTAAAGCTATTCCTGACTGACTGTAGTGAACACACTTTCTGTCAATATAATCAATCTATGGTTGCAGAACTACCACCACGACAACAAACAACAACAAAAATAGCACTTCAAACATTAGCTGAAACCACTGTATTTTCTCCAGTTCTCTGGTTAGCTTTGCCTTATTTTCACATGTCCAACAACCCTGGCTGTATGGTTGGTAAGCAGGACTGATGGAAAGAACAGCTGTATGTTTGGTAGACCCATCTTCCCATGCAGGATCTATATATTATTTAAGGGGTGATTTGTTATTTTCAATTCAACATCACCATTTCTTCTTGCCTAATACTGTAATGATTCCAAATTGTTTGGCACAGGCTAAGTCTGTGTGTGTGTGTGTGTGTGTAGCAGCAAGTGTGAAGCAGCTAGATGGCTAGCCACTTCCAGCCTTACCCTTAAGCTACACCCACACAGAGCAACTCACTGAATTTAGATCTCAAGACAGAAACAGTTCTGTACAGATACAAATTTTTAAGAGCCAGCATGAGTACTTAATATTTTATCAGGTAGACATCGCTTATTTACAGTAATTCATGCCATGTAGTCTTTGCCCTTTTAAAATCATTACAGATCCAAGTTCATCTGTTGAGTTTATCTACTGGTCAAAAATGCACAAACCATTGTGTATCAGCCATTGATAATATTAACAATTAGCCTAATATGTCCAATATTTCTGGCTTGCAGAACATTTGGACACCAGGCTTACAAGTCAAAACAGTTCAGATCAGTTGCAACATTTCTACCTTAGATGCTGGTCTACTTCTGACCTATACAAAGTTCAAAATCAAAGTCACACTTCCACAGCGTGTGTTGAATGGATCAGTGTCAGGACAGAGTAGACATCTTTCAAAATAGGATTATTTTATCAAATAATTTGAGGAAAAACATTACTGATGAATATGACTTAACCTTGCCATAAAATGACTGCAGCCAGTGTGCTGGTACAGTACAGTATGTGCTAACTGCCATTGCTTGCAGTCAGAATTTGTCAAACATAACACAAGATGTAAAAAAACCTACTGTGATGAAAAAGTATCTCAAACATGATGAAACATTTTGCTCCAGCGTAGCAGGAATGTAAAAAAACAAAGCATCCAATGTGTTGTTGCTTACAACATGCAGAACATTCAACATTTACATTGCAGGTTAATGAAACATAATTACAAAATATAGGGGCACCAGCAGAAGATTTCTGACAGGTTGATATTGTGGCCAGCACATCAAATGAGAATGTGGCAATTACAGAATCCCACATTATTCAACTAAGCTGTGTGGCATGTCTGACAATACATAAAAAAGGATCAAGGATGTGAGTGCCTGAATAAAGAATACATCTCTGGCAAAGTAACAGGCCTTGACCATTGCTACATCAACTAAACTTGTGAATAAATCACCTTACAACAAAGCTGAAAACTATTTTCCAATAAAAATGGTTGAAATGTTTCTGTGGCCGACAAAAAAACATGACAGATAGTGACACTGCAGACATGGCTATTTTGGAAACACTTATGATTTGAATGAAGATCAAATCATCCTCTTATTCCTGAACATGCCAGGTAAGATCTCAGTTATAAACATTTCAATAAGTAAGTATTGGAGGTAAGATTCAATATAAACCTGATCTGATATGCAGAATTGTGTAGACAGAATTAAAACAATACCCAACCCTGCAAATAGCTCATCAGTCATCTGTAGATGAGTGGTCAAGACAAGTCAAACTGCTGTGCAACAAATTCCATACAGATAGAAACACAATGTGCTTCACAGAGCTAGAGTAACAACATGGATATACTCTGAAGATAAACAACATAAGATACACAGATTCAAATGAAACAGGAAGAGACAACCATGCAACTCTCATATTCATACACAGATAACCAACATGAGTGTACTAAGTCTAGACCTAATTTAAAACATCAGAGCCAGCACCAGGGGTTAACACCACAGCTTGAAGTGTTGTCCCATTCCTCATACAGCATAGCATTTGGTGTAGGCCAACCAAATGGTGTAGGTCCACTGAAGTACAACTGTGGCAGGTTGCGTTAGCTGTCAGTAGAGTGATGACACCAGAGCTTTCAAATAAATCACTCAACATAGGTGATCTCCATTCAACAACAAAGAAATAAATGAGGATTTACTGTTGGTGTAAAAGCCAATTTGGTTTTAATTTAGAACGCTTTGTCAAGATTTGTTTTCACTTCTATCAAAAAACAAACAAACTTCACATCTGTGTAGAAATAAAAAAAGGTTAATTAATCTCCTGTGACTCAAAGTTGGTGTATTACTGAATAACAGAGGTGAGGAAATCATAGTCAGGACTGTAACGAACAAACTGTCATGAAGCTTTCATATAAAAAAAAATAAATCAGAATCAAGTCTTTCATGAAACATTGATAGTAAATATGGCAACTACCGACTTCCAGTACCTGCACACATTCTGAAATGTCTTTTTCTAAATCTGTATTGATAAGTTAAAGGGATATTTATTCTGCTTTCCTTTAAAATGTGTGTCTATAAAAAAAAGGTCACAATAAACAGAGTCTCTTCTGTTTATTATTTTTGTTTTGGACCATTTAGAACAGCTGGGGAATGAGGAAGATGATCCCAGTCCAGATTTGAACCCAGGACATGATGGTTGTGTGGTATGTGCTTTAGCTCACTGAGCAATGAGGCCAGCCCACCTGCTTATTATTGTAAAGTGTGCAATGTGTTAAGATGTGTGTGATCTACATCATTATGCTCCTGTAAGAGACCAACAAAGAAGATAAATGATTGCATGTGTGTGTGCTGTGTGCTTGCTTGAGAGAACATGAATGAGTGAGTGTGTATGTGTACAAGTAAGTGTGTATGGTAGTAGAATGTGAGGCACGGTGACTGGATCTACATTAATTAAGGATTACGTGAGGAGGTAAAAATAAATGCGGAGCAGAGGGAGAAAGCCTGGATGGATAATGAACAGAGCGAGAGAGGCAAGGGAGGAGAGGCACAGAGGGTGGATATGACCTTTCCACAGATGAGCATCATAATGTTTCACAAACACACACACAGTCATGTAAAAACGGCCATCTTCTAAAAAGCATCCCACTTTTGAAGCAGACTGTATCATGATGCAATTCTGAAAGTTTTGGTTAAAAATTAGTGTCATATTAAGTCCGTTGTAGGCCAGCACATGGCTACAACGGACTCATCACACCTTCTTTATCTCTTGCACCAGGCATTGTTTGTTCTTGTACATTATAGTTAAAGAAGGTCTGTTTAAATGATATGATCAGGCTCTCAGCAGGCTGCTCTGCTCTGCATGACTTCTATTTTATCTACTTGCTTCATTACAACCTTCTTAGTTTACTTTTGTTTCTTCTGCTTTCTACTAATTTCAACATTTGAGTCATGCTCATTTTCTTGCCACAAAGTATGGCAGAAGTATTCGTCTAAAGCGATTTGGAATAAAACACATTCAACCTCCAAAAAAGGAACAGGAGCTAGATGACAACAACAACAAAGAAAAAAAGTATTCACATCACAACCATAGACTTTTGCAATAACCGCCATGGAGGTGGGTGGGGGGTACCCATTAATCTTTAAATTCACTCACTCTGAAAACATTGTCTCACTGGAAAATCAGAAATGGTGGAAGCAGAGACTGTCCTTTTGAAATAAGTAAATCAGTATTTTGCCTGATGTCTCAGTGTACAAACACTTTTGTATTGTGGATAAACCTGTTCTTCATGAACTGCACATGAAAAAGTCGATTAGTAGGCACTATCCATAATCCCAGTCCCACCATCAAAACGCAAGATGAACCTCCAGTTACTCCAAAATTCATGACTGATGGTGATTTAAATAGAGAATGCTACTTTGAAATACTTGTTAAAATGCACTGACCCAATGTGGCAGCTAACCTGTAAACATAAGGGTTTTTCTTTTTCAGCCTCTGCCCCTTTCTGTCCCCCGTCAGTGTCCTCGTGTGAGAACAAGACCTGCAGACATAAGCTCTTTCACACTGGTAGAGGAGGGTTAAATTACTCAGGAAAAGGTTAAATGCTTCAGGACAGCTACCACCAAAAACTTGAGCATTAGATACATGCAGCCTGATGGTGTGTGTTGCACTCAAGTACTTTTACTTATTTATCCATAGGTTTGAGCGTATGAAAATGCCAATGAGCTAGAAAATAATAACATTCATACTAAGTAAATGTCTAATGCCATTTCTTTTTGCAAATCAAATCAACTTCAAATATGACATTTAACTCACAGTTTCAAAAATATGGAAGAATCTAGACACTGATAATATGAAAGAAATGTAGAAAACAATACAAGAAACAAATGAGAGTAAAAATACTAAAAAACAAAATGTCTATTTATTAGTTTGGGTAAGATGAAAAAAGTATAGATGTGTTGTGCTGAATGTTGATTTATTTTGTGTTTGTAAATTTGGACTGGTGCCCCAAAGCTCCAAGTGGAATAAGTTCATCTTTAGCCGTGGTGATGTGTAGAAACCCTGTGTCTGAAATTCATAATTTGGGTCTACTTTATGCTAGTGGGAATAGGTGTCCCATGTTAGGAAGAAACTTGAAGTACTGGTGAAAAAAATCCTGAGCTTTCGCAAACATTCTTCTGCACTGCTTTCTATTATTACACAGGGACCAGAAGGTGGGATAGGCAGCTGACTTGGCACATATGAAGATAGAGGAGAAGGAGAACCAACAGCAGAGACCAGTAGCAGACAGACAGCCAGACAAGCAACCTGATCCCTACAATGACAGAGGAATGCAGGCAGAGCCAGAACAGAACGAACACAAACAGCTACAACAGCAGCCATTCCCAAATGGAGCCTCACTGGCTAGGCCTCGGAATCATTCCTTAGACACACACAACATGGGCACGTGGGTGCAGCGTAGCTGGGGACCAAACAGAATGTTAATGCTGTCCTGGTGCAGAGGGGTGGAGGGAGGCAGGATCCCAGATGAATTATAAATCACTGGGCAGGGCCGGATGGAGGGATAGAAGGATGGAGGGATGAAAGGCCTGCTACTGCAGAGCACAGCCAGCTGAGGGCTGGGGCGGTGCCTGCTTAAAGAGGGGGCAGGGAACTGATGCCAGACTGAGGCTGTGGTGAGGGCATGTGCATATATTTAATAAGAAAATACACATGTCCATATTCTTAATAAGAATAAGCACATGCTGATTTTTCATGGTGTGTTTGTGTACGCATTTGCATGCGAGTACAGAAACCGAAAAGTGTGGGGCCACTGAAAGTCTTGGGCAAGCTCTGAAATTATTCTCCTTGAGACCATGTCTCCATCAAGCTGTGCAGACGAATCCTGGAGACAAGATCCAGTTAAGTTTCTGATGTCCAACACACAATAAAGGTTCAATTAAAAAAAGCTTCTGATTCTTTCTTGAACGACACAGTGTCACCAACTAAAGCACAAGCTCACTAATCTACCAAGACTCAGATGCACTGTTTTCACTTCATTTATTCAGAGGTGGCAAGAATCTTTGGGTGCCGTATTTTTCAACATCCTATTGCCAGCAATAGCTTTAAATGAAAATGATCAGAACTATGATCATGCGTTTCCTGTCCCTGAAATCTTTACCAGGAGAAACACTTCAGGGTTGTGTTGGCTGTGCAGTTGTACTAGTAACAGCAGTGTCACTGTGGTGTCAACAAATGTAAACACTTACTGCAAGTTTGACCAAGTTGGACTAAATAACTTATAAAAGGGTACATGAAATTCTGCATTCCATTACACTGCAATGCACTTTTACACAATATCATAAGTCAAAGTAACTAAATTAAACATTTTTAAAGAGGAGACATAACTATTCTGTTATTATCCATTAGTCTAACTTGTTGGTAATTGTTAGGCTGGTCACTACACAATATTAGTCACCTAAAACTATGTAAGGAGTTGAGTGAGTCACAGGTATTAGACAAATCAGACATTAGGGGTGGGAGAAAAAATATCAATTCACATAAGATGTCATCGCAGCGAGGCTGTTCTCCACTACTGGAGATACAACGTTAATAACAACACTGCAGATGTTCTTGCCCTCAGGTCAGGGTATGATACAACTATAACTGAGGTCAAACTTAAATTCCAAAATAGTTGTAGGCATCTGCAACCCATTGTTACACACACAAACACCCATTGCTGCCATGCATTCAATGCATATCCAAATACACTGTTGCACCATGAAACAATCCTCAGTATTGTAGCTAGCCTAAGTCAAACAAGCCCTAAGCTTAACCTCAGGTAGGCAGACAAACTAACAACTAACCCCATAGGGTCTGTGGCAGGCCACAGTCATTCATAATGGAACAATCAATAAACTCATCAAATTTGACAGAAAGGCTCCAATTAGTGGTTTGAGCAAGTGTTGTTCGGGACACCTCAGGACACCTCACTTTCACTGAGACTGGAGAATAAAGAATGCTCTGAAATCTCCAACAATAAATTGGTGCAAAACTCTGTCATGTATGATGTTAAATGAAAAAAGAAAAAGTTTAATTATTGTTTTTCCTGGCAAAAACCCCCAGAACATTTAACCAAATGGGGTAAACACAAGACTGACCATGTAATTGTAAATACTGTAGTAGGGCTACTACTACCAATTATTTTCACTACTGATTAATCAGCCAATTCTTTAGATTATTGGATTAATCGTTTGGTCTATGAAATGGAAAAAATGTTTCACAGAGCCCAAAGTGACATCGTGGACAGACATTGTTTTGTCTGACCAAAAGTCCAAAACCCCAAGTTACTTACTATTATATGTCAAAGAGAAGCAGCAAATCCTGCCATTTCAAATAGAGATAATGCTTTTATAACTGAAAGTTAACAATACTGCCTCAAACTGCTGTCTACAACTAAGATCTTGATTCTAGGCTAGAAAATTGTGATTCCATTTAAACCAAAGTAGTGTGTGGCAAGTTACAACACTGTTGGCTTAGAGCAGGGGTGCACACACTTTTTCAGCATGTGAGCTACTTATAAAATGACCAAGTCAAAATGATCTACCTACTATAAAAATGCAAAACATATATTTATTTATAAATATATTGAGTATTCTTGATATGTACAATATATGTTGGTGTACCTTGCATAACTGCATGAACCCATATTGCACAATATAACTCTGTACATTTTTTGTCATTACCTTACTCTGATGACTTGCACTGAATGGAATCAGCCAGGGATGCATTTTGCCGCACTTGGCGCACTTGTACGCGCATGCGTGGTGACCCATGTGTCAGAAAAGATCAGATGTCAGACTGGCTGCCCTGTATGTCAATCAAGTGACACATTTCATAGTGAGGATGGATGATAAGCTGATGTCTATTTTTTTAATGCCATGCGATCTACCCACACTACCTTTGCGATCGACGTATTGGGCACCCCTGGCTTAGAGCATCCATGGCATCAACCTAAAATATACTCTGTCCACTAAAAGAGCAACATAGCTTGGAGGGACACATGCTTGCTGTGGCCACACATCGCAGGACTCTCTAGTCAAATGGAGATAAAGGCTCAATTCTATGTTCGCCTACACCATGGGTCACTAACAGGCGGACCGCGGTCCGAGTCTGGACCCAGACGGCGTCCTATACGGACCCGGACCTATAATCAAGAAATTAAGGGATTTTAAATTTTGACGGAGCGCTTCTATTTAAACCGGCGCAGCTTTTCTAGTCTTTATGGCACTGGTTTAGCGGTTCAAGAAACTCACAGACCAATTGCATAGGAGTTACACCAGCCCACGTGATGCTACTCAGCCAATCAAATCTGTGCATTCCAGGCGCTTAAACATTGCGACTCTGAATACAGATAGACGAGAGAGGTGAGAGGCGAGTGACAGATGATAAGACGAGTTAATGATACAGGGAAAGAAGACGGAGAGACGAGCGAGCGGGAGGGAGAGAAGACACATTATTCATTGTGAAATTGGTTGAGACTGTTAAGATGTGAAACAGTTAAAGAAAAAGGGAAACTCAAGCTGCTGCTACACTTTATTTTGTTTTTCTAAAATTAAGCACTTCTTTTTAAGATGCACGATTTTTCAAAAGCTATTTTATTTATTTTCTCTGTTTTATTTTTAAATGTAGCCCTTCTTTTAGTTAATTAGAGAAGAACATTATACATATCTACATCTACTAAATATTGTCAAAATATTTTTGAATTGTACTGTCTTTATTTAATTTGACAGTCAGTTGTTGATTACAGGCAGACGTTGATACAACTGCTAGGCTACTTCAATATATATCACACTAAATCACAATGCAAGTTAGACATTATGATTTTCCGGACCTTTGCTTGAGGACATTTTCTCTAACTGGACCTCTTCGAATTTTAGTGGAATACCCCTGCCCTACAGCCTCGCCTATAAGTTTGGCCACATAATGACAAACCAGCTAGGGAGTAGTGGAAGTGGAGAACACATATAATATCCCTTGACCTGCAGTATAAACAGGCAAATTCTTATGACCCCAAACCAGCAACGTGATCAACAGACTATTACTACTACGGCTCTTTTCTATTTGGCAACTAGACCTAACTCTTAAGCCAAGCAGCACAACACAACCAGTTTGCAAGCAGTTTTGAATTAGCATCTGTTTATCTCCTAGTATGAGTGTGTGTGTGTCTAAGTGTGCGTGTCTAAGTGCGTATGTGTGTGTGTGCGTACTGGCTCTCCGTCTTCGTCCTAACTGGAAACTGCAATAATTGAAAGAGGCACTGCCCTGAGGGAATTGTTCTTCCGGTGTTCACAAGGTATCACTTCTTAGCATCTGAGCCTGCACAAACACACACACACACACACACACACTTCCAGACAACAGCTATCAACATATGTGTGCAATTTAGGCAATTAAAGCTTTAACCCATAACCCTGTGCAGCCCTACCGCAGAGGTAACACAAACTGTTTTCATGTGAGAGGAGAGAAGACAAGGGAGGGAAAAGGAAATATTACAATAAAAAAGTAGAAAAGGGGAGAATCATTTATTAATAGAAAACAGCAGTGGTTTTCACTGCCTGGGCCATTTCCCTTTTCAATTCCCTATTTCATGAGGCCATTACTCGATAGAAAACTTTTGATAGGAATTTAAGCACCAATGTAGTCCTTTAATGATAATGTCATATACGGTCAGCATCAATTGGTTGCTTGGTGGCAAGCTCTGTTTCTGTGTCCTTAAACAAAACATATATGATAATCCAGCTTTTACAGCAAATGTATATTATGCTATATCTGGAACATGCATAGATGAAAACACTACATATCTGGGAAATTAGCTGCCATTTATGATAAGAACGATGGCCATATTCCCCTTAAGAGTGCTGACACCATAACATTTATCAATACAGATTAGGGATGTTAGTGAATAATCCATAATCTATATTTCACGTTAAAAAATATTTGAACTAACAATGTAGGAGATGAGATGTGTGGAGTATCAATCAGAAAACATCATGTGGTTTTGTTGTAGTACTAGGCAAAGCAAGTAGGGGTGTGAGATGCTGTTACAGGTGTGTGCTGCCTTGCTCTGTGTGATATCTTTATTTTGCCACTCATGTATGAATGGATTATGTAGTGCACTTGAGGCGCAGCACTGTATGGCTGATGAGTGAGGCACAACAAAGTAACACTATGGAAGTCCCAGCTGAGTTGCATTCTGTCCTAGCTGTCCTAAGGCTCATGCTAACACAGTACTACCAGCTCCAAAGTCTCACAGCAGCTTCCAGTGCAGCGAAGAAAGCAGCACAGCAGACGTCATAACAGGCATCAGGCTGTACTGCTGCAGCTGCTATGATACCAATGTTACGTCTTTGGGGACAAGCAGCGTTTACACAACTCTTATGACCAATGTAGTTTTTTGTGTACTTGGCTTCTGAAAGGAAGCTCCCAATCAACTGACTCCTCCTATCCAATCTGTGGCACCTGATCCACCTACAAAAGGCTCTTCATCCACACTCTCTCTCTCAGCCAGCAGACTCTGTCCACAACACTTCATGTATTCTTTTATTTTATTTACTTATAAATAAAACCTAAAATTTGGTTTATCCACCTTTGATTTCTTCCTTCATCTAGTTTGCCTTGAGCCAGGCTCGTAACAACAAGCTTCAGACACTGTTGAAACAGAAGTTAAAGACCTTCTAAGCAACATCTTATCTACTGGTGGAATGGAAATGTCATAGATTCAGTATTTGCGCATCCTGAGGACATTGGTTCCTCCGGGGCAGCTGGTTTTCTCAAGTGGAGTAAAATAAATCCAGTAAGACTGAAGTGTGCTGTCAAGAGATCAGTTTAGCCCATTTTATGTTTCCTCTTGATAACAGGCACTTGCTCTTGGCTACAGCCCTCTTCATTGATACAACAAGAATATTGTTAGGCTTTAAGTGCTACGTCTGGCCTGCGTGGTTAATCTCCTCTACTTTATGTCCACCAATAAAGCCTGTAAAAACAACAGACCATGTTTGATCTTTTGAATATTGTATAGACATTTGTTGAAGGCACACGTGAGCAGCATTATTTTGTGTTTATTAGTTCATAAAATCAAGCTGTTCACTTAAATTATGATTCAAACACGTAATTTATCTGGGTCGTGCTGCAAAAATCACTCAAGTAAATGTTTTAAATGCTCCATTGAGGAAAAACATGGATTTTGTATAATATAAATTGATAATGATTACAGATAGATCATCAACATGGTCTGCTATCAATTCGGTAAACTGCATAATATCTGCATCCCTCATAATGGACAAAAACCTTGGTTACTGAGAATGTCTGTGAACATAATATCTGGAGTTTCTAAGTACTTAGAAACCTAAGAACATAGGTGGGTAAAAGAGCTTAGTCATCTCAGCAACAATGATGAAGCTGAACAGAATTTGAGCACAAATAACCGAAGCGTGTTCTGTGGAAAATGACGGGAGGCAAATAAATTACACTAAGTATGATGGAGGGGTAATTATAGCAAAACAACAACACGCAAACCAAAGTTAAGGAGAGCGCTGAGGTTAAAATATAAAAAAAACAACACGCAAAATACAGTTAAAGAGAGAGCTGATGCAAAAATAGTATTGAAGATGTTGTTTTAGGTTTCCCATTCAACGGTCCAGAGGGAGCTCTCATGCAGACCAAACCAGTCAGAGACCTTTGGGTGCCAAACAAACTCCTGATCTTCCTCACTTCTCTCTCAGCCATCCCCTACCCCCACACTCCACGGCTGGAATTTCCTGTTGATGGCCCAGTGCAAACGCCCACTCTCTTACAGAAAACTTACTTTGAAGATGAGCACGAGAGACAGAAGGAGGAGAAAACTACAGAAAAGAAATGCACGTCATGATGGTGCCTTCTGGCAAAATCTGGAAAGTTTACACTGCTGGCACACTTTTCTATTTACCCATGCCAGAGAGACCGACTACTACTACAATTACACACAAACACCACTGGAGAATACACAAATGTAACTATGTAACTACTATAATATAACTTGTATAATTTCCTCCCGGGGACCAATAAAGTATTTCTGATTCTGACTCTGATAAAGGGAATAGAAGTTGTTGACCAGGCTATACAAAGGGGATGATGGTAAAGACAGAATATTTGAAAGGAAGGCAAAGTTGGGCTGCACTTCACTGCAGGACAGGATTACACAGAGCTCAAAGCTGTCTCAGTCTTAGCTTGGACTGTTTCATAGACAGAGGCTGTTGAAGAAGAGTCATTTGTCAAGGCCCAGTTTCTGGTCTTATAAGTAGAAGAGTGGCTGCAAGAGGGTCCAATGTGGTGAGGCAGTTTAGAGGACAAGGGGTGCATTGAGGCTAGGGAAAAGGGATAGATGATACAGGCGTGTGAATGTACAGCCCCAAAACCCAGCCTACTCAGGTTTCCTCCACAAAGCTTCCATTTTACCATGGCACACCCAACCCCCCCTCCTCATCTTGCACACAGATGCACATCCCTCCTCAGCCTCTCGCCCTATTGTGCTTGCCTGGCTATTTAAATGTGCTCAAAGCATGTCCTTTTATGTTATGGTATAATGTTGCATGTAATAGTTGACCACCATTAGGACTACTAGATACACTCTTACCATATGATGTAATATTGGAGTGTTTTCAGGAAGCACTGGGGGGGTGGGGGGACAGGGCTGCAGGGCATTGTTTTTTCCCCCTTCACCCCTCCTTCTGTTTTTGTTCGGTTGAGTGACTCATCAAAAAAAACAAACAAAAAAAACCTTGTGCACTCTTTTCTCCTCATCCAAGGTCTGGCCAATATGAAAGCAGCCCTGGAGAGAGGAGGACAAAAGGACACATATGACACGCTAAGGCCATTTGGGATCTGGGTCAGGATAGTGAGCTGGTCCTCAAAGTCTGGCTTTCACTAGTAAACGCCTCTGACACACCGCATCCCCTGGCAGTTCACCATAGCCTTTAAACACACACACACACACACACACACTCATAAGAAAATGATGTTGATACAAGCAACGCAGTTTCATCTCATCTGCCAACTTCAAATTAAAAATGTCAAAAGAAATGATTAATAAAAAGTCTAAGTCTAAGTTAAAAGAAATGTTTTGAATTCAAAGAAAAATTCCTCCTCTTAGACACTGCAGACACAAGCATGCGTGCATGCATGTCAAGAGGCCCCCGGTGTTCAACAGGGTGGGGCGGGGGTCTTCAGAGTCAGAGCTGAGAAGCAGAAAGCAGCATTCATATGCAGATACTCAGCACAGAATAAAGGGCTTCCCTCCACACTAGAACATGGCTTAACAATCCCTCACAAGGATGAGACACATAGGCCCACATAAATAGTGAGCTAACCAGTCAACAGGTCACAGGCTGGATGACTAGTAAAAGCAAGCACCACCAACAGATTTGCAGTGTGCACTAGCCAGGATTTGACCCTGTTGGATTGTAAACATGGTCACGCAATGGGTCTGGGCTTAAAAACAGTGAGCATGTGTAATATTAATCTAAAATAGTACGCCTTGAAAGTGTATAGATGAAAAAAAATTTAAAATAAAATCATTTTAAAAAAGGTGAAAACCTGCCTATGACATAAAACAGAAAAAGACAGTCAAGGCGAGAATGTTAAACTGTCACTCTGATAGCAAACTTATATCTTAGCCAAAAATCTTGAAATAAGGCCTAAGCATTTTATTTCTGACGCAATACTAAATCTGCTTGCCACAGATGATGGATTCAGCATCTAGGTCAGAGTGAATGCAGTATACAGAGAAGAAGAGAGGCAAGCAGGACTGGTGGTTGTTACAATCCATATTTGTATAGTTTTTCTTCTAAAACACAGTATACTGCAGTTGAAGGTTATGTCCACTACCAGAGAAACACAACATCAGAATTAACACTCATAACATTCTGGAGAACAAATTAAGCAGAAAACCAATTTCAAACATAAAATGGTTGACTGTAGCTCCCTTGCCTGCACACTCAAACACACTTCTCTTACACAACGCTGAACGTGAGAGGGCTCAAGATAGAGCAACTGAGCAGGGATCCAGCTTTTGAAGCATAAAGGAGTGAGTCATGATGACCTACATAGGCTGTGGGGAGAGAGTAAGAGAGAAAGAGAAGGCGGTGGGGGGGTGGGAGAGATTCCTTCCGCATATCAAAGTGTTTACTTGGCTCTGCATGCGCCTTCTCTCTGGGAGGGAGGGAAGGGGAAAAAAGGAAAGCAAGAGGGGGGTAGATAACGTTAGGATGGAAAAGAAAATGAGAGGACAGGAAAGAGAGAGTTAAATAATACAATGGCTGTCACTGTTGTTGCCTCCCTTGATCTTTGCACTTCACGACATACAGAAAGCCCAGCCATCAAATTTCCCCAAATCTACCCTTAAAGCAAAATGCATAGAAACCTGGACTAGCACAGACATACAAGGCTCACGCTGGGAAGCAGTCCAACATCTATAGGGCCTCAACAGGCACACACAGCAAACTCCAATACTCAACCAGCATGTATCTCCTGCATGCTAAGCTACAGGCATTGTCTTACAAGAAACTGATAAGCACTGTGATGTAAATATATGTGGAGGCAGTGCAGTGTCTCCATGATATCTCTGGTAGAATTCACTCCCAATACCACAGAGAGCAGCAATATTCCTGGCTGATCAATAAGCACTGCAGAGAGATCCAGTTCCCTTTGAAGCTGAGCCGTGGATCTGGTTTCCTAATCACCTCCACCACTGCACACTGTTCCTCCTCCTCTTTTGTCCCTCCCACAGATTTTCCAATACAATGGAGCAGTTTTCACACTGCATGTGGGCCTGAGCTGGGTCGGCCGATTTGGGAGAAGAGAGGGGGAGTAGTAGCTTCGGTGAGAGGCACAGAGGAAAAGCAAAGGAGAACAAGGAAAAGTGGTAACACAGAGGGTAAAGCTATCATTCTGGAAATGGGGCAACATAGGAGCCTAGCATTGAGGCCCCTTACTTTACACTGGCTGGACCTTGGAGACTTTTGTTGGAACTAAAGCAGTGCCGTGTGAAGATAAATGATCTTTTCGAATAAATCTTCAGTTACTTACTGGCCAACACTAAACCGCAGCCAGAGAATTGAGAACAGAGAAAACATTTTGCCTAAATGTTTCACATTATAGGTCTTACTATCCAATTCCAAAATGGAGAGAAAACACAGTACTCTAATGAGTGAGTAAGAAGTGAATTTACATTCCAAAATATTTTATAGTATGTTATGTATGTTGGCTGTAAGATGTGTTACAGTGCATTATTTGGGCCACCAGAATAACTAACTTTTAAGTTAGTTAAATTACATTGCAAGTGATTCATACAACTAAATGGAAATGACAAATAAAATTACAAAAACAAAATAACTGAAAAACATTTCTGTAATGGAGAAAGAGGCAGAACTCCTCTCCCCCCACTATCTCCTTTCTTTCTCTTTCTGTTTTGTGCTGCATCACCATTAAATGCGGCCATGGGAGCTCGGCCAAAGAGCTGTAAACTGCCATCCACAAGAGGTTGGCTGCAACCAAAACAACTAACTACGTCATCTCTCTGAATTCATTCTCTCTCTCTCTCTCTCTCTCTCTCTCTCTCTCTCTCTCACACTCACACTCACACACAGGGATTATCTTGAGATATGTCCCTATTATGAATCTGGGACCATAAACATGATAATACAAACTACAGAAATAAGAAAGTGATTGTATGCGTTGCTAGGCATCTGCTCCAAAAGTCTTTGCCACCAATTGTCTGTAAATAGAGGGGGAGGGACATGGAGATGGCCACTGGCCTGTACTGGCTGGTGACTTTGTTGTACAGAGGTGGAGAATGGGGTAACAAGAGTATGGTGCGTAATAAAGGGTGTGGTGTGTATGTTTTCAAGAGGTGTTTGGGAGATGGGCAAAGGGGAGACTAGGTGAGCGGAAAGAGGAAGGACAGAGGAGGCAGCTGGGGGAGGGGATGTAAGGAGAGGGGGAGACGCACTAAAAGGACTGGTGAATTATTGATGAGAGCCAGCAGGCTGGCCCTCAGTACTAATGCACAAACACACACACACACACACACACACTCTAAAGGTGCACACAGGCATTTACACAGAGCATGGATATTGTTACACATTACATCAGCCAAGCCTCCTCCCCGCTCTTCTTCCTCAGCCACCACCCACAACATCATCCTCAATTTAGCCTGTCTGTCCTCATTGTCTTTTTACCTCAACCTGTCTCCTCAACCTGTCTCCTCAACCTGTCTCCTCAACCTGTCTCCTCAACCTGTCTCCTGTCCTCTGTCATGCCATCCCCATATCTTTCAACCCCCCCTCCAGCCTCCCGAGCACACAGTCTGCTACTGAAACCTGCAGGATGATAAAAAGACATCTGTCATGGAAACTGCATCACATCACACACTAAGCAAAAGGCTTGAAATAAATTGAAAAAAAGGATACTTGTGTTGAGAGCTAAGGTACACAATTTGGAGCATGTAAACCACAAGATCAGAGTTCACGTAGAGGCTAGGGAGCCTCGACATGAACAATGCTGTGTGCAGGCCAAGCATGGCACATGGTGGTGGACACAACTATTCAACACAATCACAAAGGGGGGACTGAACCAATCCGACTGCCACCCCTACTATGAGCTCTGTGCGTGTCTGTGTGTGTGAGTGTGTGTGTGTGAAAACAGAGAGAGACAGAGTGTGTGTGTGTGTCATGGGGCCTGCAGGAAATGTTGTGTCTGAGACAGAGATGCGAGGGAAAGCACAAGGCTGAAACAGGATGAAGAGGTAAGGAGAAAGTAGGGAAATGGGGAACAAATAAGGAGTAAGAAAGATGATTGGGAAATTTAGTCTGCTCTGTTTAAGTGTATTCACCATAAAACGAAGGCAGCAGTTTATTTTTTTGATAGCATGATGTTGTTGGAATACTAAACTAGATCCCATAAGAGCCTTAGCAATCAGCTCAGTCGTCCAAGAGACCCCTCCACCCAAAGACAAACACATTTATCCATATTTATGCATGCAATTTCCTGTTATACTACCTTTCCCTAGAAATGAACCATTTTTCTTATACAGCATCTCTTTGCCAAGTCAGAACAAGACTACGTGAGGAAGGAGAAAAGAAAACAACGAGAGCATGCAGTGGTAATACCTCTTGTAAGATCTATGTGTGCAATTATTGCAATTGTTAGTATGCAAAATATATTGCATTTAAATGTGTACATGCAAACCGATGGAGCTAGGCAGTTCATAAACCAAACCTTTAAAAGTCATTATGGCAATTTCAAGTATTGTATTATATATGTATAAGTATTTATCATTATCATTATGTAATTTGATGTACTGCAATATCAGGATAAGCCACTAGAATTGAAATTTTTGTAAGGGTCCAGCAAAGACAGGTGGTCTTTACTATCTGTAAATATTTGCAGATGACGTTGGTGCACAGGCATACATTTTGGGTTTCCGTATGTGCATATGCAAGCAGAGCACTGCATGCTGAACCGAGTAGAGCAGAGCAAAGCTGACCTGCATACAGAGCTGCCTAGCTCTGCCTCAACATTGTTGTTGCCTGTAGAGCTCTGGTCTGCCCTTCCCCCATTCCTCTCTCTCTCTCTCTCTCTTGCTTGCTTGCTTTCCCCTCCCCCTGACTGCGGCAGGCAGGCAAGCAGGGCAGATGGTATCCTAGCAAGCAGAATGACCCTGGTGTTCCTGCCCCTTGTTTTGATCCTGCAGTCCTGATTGTCCAAGCCTAATCCTACACTAGCCAGAGCTGCTGGACCGCTGCCAGCACTCTTATTAAGCACACAAAGGCTTTTCATTACAGCTAGGGTGCTAGCTAGCTCTTCAGCCTACACACACTACCTCTGTGCCGTCACTCGGCTGCTTTCCTCCATTCTTATTCTCATCAGCTTGCCTCTTCTATTGCTCACCTTCTTGCTCTTTACTCAGAAATATCCAGTTTCAACAATGAGTCTGTCTCCACTTCTTCTATCCCTCTACTTTCCATCTGGCCTGCTTCAAAACAGCTCTCCATATCCCTCTCCCTGCTCTAGTTTGTTTTCTCCTAACTTTTGATAAGCCTGTGAAAACACCATTCAAATGTAGACATTAGAGATTGTGATACTGTTAGTATCGCAGTAACACAGTAACTATGACAGATAATAACCACGGGAAAGTGGATTTGAATAGCATTCGGTATTGAATGCGGTCTGACCATAATGCTTTAAGAATATGGAGTGTCAAGCTACAAATGAAACCAGTGTAAACAAGGCAGAATAATACCACGTGATATGAACTAAGAGTAGACACTTGAAATTTCTCCGCCAATAAAAATGTGTGAGTCGGACCAACTTGATATGTGATGGAGAAAGAGATTGTTGCTGTTCTGCATGAGTGCATTAATTCTTAGCAGGGATTACTACAGGATAAGTCAAATTACTACACCTGTCATGCTATCTATTGAGCTACACCACTAAAATTCCACTTCTTCTGAGAATACACACCTTCACCACCCATCACCTTCATTTCATGTTCCCTAACAATAACAGCAAAAACATATAAAAAAAAATACAATTTAATGTAAGTGCAAGGTACAGTATGAATATGTTTTCTTCTTCCTTTTGACATAGAGAGGTGGAGGTTACAACAACTGAACTGAAATGATTGTACTTTCTTCAAACAAATAGTCCTTAAACGTTTCAAGAGGATGACGGGCTACAAAACAGTTTCTTTTAAATAGCACAGAAATAAATTAAATCATGAAAATTATAAAAGCAAACATTAATTCACTGTAACCACAGGACTGCAGCTTGTTATGGCACAGAATGCGTTTTTCAGAGGGCTTAGCCATGCACTCTGAAACACTCGCTCATTCTTGCTTCCTCCTCCACTCCCTCGTCTCCGTCTCTGAGCTAAAATCAAAGATTATGACTGAGAATTCTACAGCATGTTGCCTAGCAACCTACACAAGAAAGCCACACTACATCAGATCACATGAGGGACATGTGCATGCCCATGCACACCCCCACACACACAATAATATGGGGTTTATGCTTCCCCGAAGCCAAATCCAGAATGATTGAAAAATAGAAACACTTCACATAGCTTAGTATCTTTTATTTTCATAACAGAGTAAAATGATGAATCTGTTATACTAAGTATAATGAGGGCAAGAACATATTCATTCTGAACAAGTCACAACTCTTTATTTCCAAACTGGATTCCTGCTATTATGAGTGACAACGGTGGTTTTCAAGGCCATGATGTTGCAAGTCCTTCGAAAACTTAAATGTTATTTGGCTTAGACAACAGTTGCGCTAAAGCATGTTGCTAGGTGAAGAGAAACAAGTAATATAATGTATTGAAAAACATGAACAACAACAGAGAGAGATGGTGAGAACAACAGAAAGGAGAGCATTGTGAGGCAGACACTCCTCAGTTTGAAGCTGGGTCATAAAGAGGGCCAGCTTTACACTTTTACAGCTGTCATGTTTACCAACAGAAAAGGTTCAGTGCATATTCCAGTTCAACATTGCTCAGCTCAACCAGATGTCATTTACTTTGACATCCTTCCACCTTAAACCTACAGCTCGTTCAGTGTGAACAGGTTGAGTCAATGCAGATGATGTAAGACAGCTCCAACCAGACAAGCCAACCTTCTGTACTTAAGAATCCATCAGGATTAGCGATCAATAGGAAGAGGCCCTGGCTTGGTGCTGCAGCTGCCGCATTGCAATAAAAGCCTTGCTGGTACTGACCCGACAAAAGCTAACACTCATAAAAAGGCTGTGTTTGATTACCAACAAACCCTGGCCTCTACTCCTATAGTACTGTACACACACCTTAACTGTAAATTTCAGTCACATGCAACTCACTACGTTATACACTTCTCTGTAGTAGCCGTCATCTGTACTGTGTTATGCTAAAGTCCTGGCAAAGACAAAGACGTAGAGTAGAGGTTTGTATGTGGTGTGTGCATGCACATAAATCTTTCTGCAGCACACCGAGCTGTCCGCCACATTTCCTCTTAATGCAACCAATTACAGATGCTTTCACATATCCACAGCTATCTCTCGAGTGCTGTGCGACAAAGGTAGCCTCCCCGATATAAAGGGTGGGGTGAGTGTGTGTGGAACTGTCACATTATATATGTGAAATGGCATCTCTTCCTACTGTGCAAGTCAACAAACTAGGCCTGAGCAATCTCCACATAACTTTGCTATTTCTTTTTCTACAAAGAATATCTGCTCTTAAGCAATGAAACAATATTAAATTTAGGATATCTACTGGGAGAGAAAAGTCAAGATGATTATATTGTACACAGAAGTATGTTTCGTCCTTACACATCATCAAGGATAATAGACGGTACCTATCATCACTAAAAAATTGCCAAATGAATGGTATACAGTTCAGTCCTTACTATTGCAGATCTACATTACAGATCATGCACCTACTCACACTTAAATACCACAGGAAAGCCTTGAAAAGCATTTCAAAAGAAATGTTTTCAATCTTGGGTCCTACATAACTGTATAATAACGTCAGAAGGCAGACCGCTACATTTTCTGTATCTTCAATAATATCTCAAACACAGCTCTCTGTGTATGGCTTTAGGTGGAATTAGTGAGAGAGCAAGGCCATGACTAACTAATCTACCTGCAAAAGTGACTGCTGCCTCTGAGCCTTGCAGTTCTTCTTTTTCCCCTATTTGCCTCTCCTCTCTTCTCTGGTCTGTGACATCATCGCCGCTCCAAAGAGGCACTCTATATTTAGCTGCTCACACCCCTGCTGGGTCTCACTACTCTGTCAATGCCTCGGTCGAGCTCCATCTCCCTCCATCCCTGCCTCAGATGGCTCATCTCTCCCTGTTAGCTGAGGAGGTTATGTGTTTAAAAAAAAAAAAAGGGAATGAGGGGAAAGGGACAGAGCTGGAGAGAAAGGACTAGAAAGGGACTGAAAGGAGATAAAGAGGAAGATGCTCATTGAGAAAGACAGAGGGGCGGGTTTGGAGGAACAAGCAGGATGTTGTGAATAGCTGTGCTGTAAATCAGCCTCTCCATAAAGTCTCCCTGTGAGAACAGCTCACGTGTTGCCTCGTTACGCCACACTGTCACAATGTGTGGCATGCTCACACACTTCAAAAAACACAAAAAAATAAGCCCTGCAGAGCTCTGCAATACTACACTGCACTCTTCCACTGCTGCTCAACGGTACATTATAAAAGACTGTGTGTGTGGGAGAGAGGAGAGAGGATGGGGGAGGGTGCAGTGTGTCTGTGACTGGCATTTCAAACATCCTCCCTGCACAAAATAACATCCTGGGAAGATAATCTGTGAGCGTGTGACAATTTATTCAGGCTCACGTTTCTGCAGAGTGTGAAAGCCACTGAGCGGTAGAGGGGAAGTGCAGGAGACCAATGAGTGTGTGCTGGTTACTTATGCCTAGAGACACCCAGCTAACAGTTTCAGCAACCACACAGACAGAAAAGGACACACCGCTTCATCTCATTTGCTCTTCCAGATTCACCACTATACTCAATAGCTAGCCCTTCTTTTTTTTGTTATCCACATCACAGCCTACTCCTCCACCTACCCATCCCCCTTGCTGCTGTTGGGGCTGCTCAGTAAAACTCAAGGGAGGCTGGCACAGTGTGGAATGAAGTGTGATGCAGAAGAGGAGGGTTTATGGTGTTTTGGACGAGTGAGCAGGAATGTACCATTTGATGGCCCTGTTTCTAAAGGTTTTCTCTGCTTCCTTTAGTCTCTGTCTGCAGGAGTCTGGAGAATGGAGACAGGTCATCAGGGTCACCATCAACCCTGCTCACCTGGCCTGACTGGCTGCTAAGCTATATAAGCTGGTGTTAGTCAGTCTCTGATTCAGTTTCACAATACAGTTCCCATGCATCACAGAAAACACTGATTTAGAACAGCCCATTATCCTACATTGTTTTGGTGTTTGTGGGTTTTGCACAAAAACAACACGTGCAGTGTCCCCTTTTATGTCCTTTCTTGAGCTGGGTTGTGACAACCAGCCCGGGCAGAAAATGGTTCTCCTAAACAGAAAACACATGAAAGCAGCTGGTCAGCAACCATATTCTACACTCAACAGCTGCCAGCCATCCTCACCAGCTACCATGATGATTAATTCACACAACTCAGCTGCTGGTGTTTAAAACCATACGACGAGGAGTAAGACCTGCTTGTTGGTGTTCGGAAATATATTTTATGGAGTAAAACGGTGGCTGCTTAAGTAGTGCTCCAGAGAAGTGGCAGTAAGTGGTGCGTAGCTCAGAGGTTTGGCTCGTCTAGCTATCGTTGTTCACAGCGCTTTAGAGAAGCCCAGGAAGGTTCTTTGGTCTTAGGAACACTAATGCACAATGCACACACATTACCCCTATATTGTCCTATACCGTCCCCACTCTAACCAGTCAACCGTTTCAATAGTTAACTGGCTTTACATTCCTAGAGCCACACTTGCACATTCATCCACACATACACACACTATTACCGCCTTCAGTAATGTGGTAGTGATTGAAGTGGGAGCTAGGGGCTGTACTAACAGGTGGGCACACATGCTGCGAGGGAGATTCATCAGATTATCCCGCCAGCACTCAGGGCAAGCTTGTCTTGATACACAGTGTGTGTGTATGTGTATATTACCCCTCTCTACAGGACAGGTGAGGAGCAGATCTGCCTCATCTCATTCCTGATCACGTACGGACCAAGCTCCATTAGGAGACGCCAGCCCTAGCTCCCCCATCCACCCACTCACTTACACACAAACACACCGCCCTCCCCTTCTCAAACTATGAAAGTGGGCCGAACACAAGGCAGTTGCTATCCACCTTATGTTTCCGAGCAACAAGGAAGTGCCCTGCTGCAATGTTTTGTCTTGTAACTTCTTGTCTGTGCCAGAAGTGGGAACACATCTTGCTGACTTTAGCTGACACCTGATTGTGACCACCATTCACCTGCATTTTGTCAAACATCTTACTTGTCAAAATGAAGCAACTCTCTGCCCTTTAACATATGCTATGCACTTTCAAAATGCCTCCTTAAATCTGATGTGTTACACATCTTTGAAGAAACTACATTTGCACATGTAGTGAGTCACTGCTCTTAACACACGAACCTCTATGTGGAGGAGAAGCCTTGTTGTTTTCCTATAAGCCTACCACAAGTAGACAGCCAGTCAGTGGTCTAGATCACACACACAAGTACAGACGCACATTCATTCTCTAAACTTCCCAGTGAACAGCAATTAAGACAAGTATGCCATGACAACTTTGCATTTCCGAGGAGCACTATGCCTGGCTATAAATTCCAGTCCCACTGTCACTACAATGGCCACAGTCTGGAGCCCTATAAAAACTATTCATCTATTGTTGTTAGCTTTCTAGTAGCCAATACTCCTTTAAGATCTTTTTTACAGTAACTTTATTTTGATGGTACTAAAGCAGCAACAAAACTTCCACACGTATTTTCATCATTTCTACCAGAACATTTTTTTTCATGTTTTTCTTTTATTTATAAAATTATGGAGGAGTGTCGATAAGCAGAATTGGTTTCCTATCTAAAATCCCATCCCAGTGCCCATCCCTTCAGTACAGTGCGAGTTATTGTATTACTAAATGCCACAAACTAATTCTCTATTTCGGAGTTTTCAACACTTTTTGGTGGCAGATCAGTTTGAAACACTGCTAGTTTTGCATGTGTGGATTACAGAAATTAATTTCAAAGTAATGATAAAAACCTGATACATTGTTCAGTCCTACTAGCTAGGCGAAGGGGTTATAGATGAGACAGAAATAGAGGGAGAAACATACAGAGAGGGCATTGCTGGTACAGCGCTGTCCTCCCTGTCCCCCCCCTAAGGCCTCTGTGACAGGTGCTAAGCATTTTTCCACTGCCATGCAGGACTTCATTTCTCTGCAGCTCACCCCAGTTGGCTACGTGAGGCACAGGCACTGGAAAGTTGGAGAATACAATGCCAATTCGGGCATAGGTGAACTGAGCATGAGGTCACCATCAACCTTTCTGCAGGAAACAAACTCAGTTCAATGATGAAACTGCAGCTTAACTTGTCTGAAAGAAAAACAATGAGCTGGTGTAAATGTCTGATATCTACACCTTGGCTGAACTCAGTGACTGCTTGTGTGGGAGGAAACACACAAACACACATTCAGGATTTAAGAAATTGACTAGCAGCTTTGGCACTTTAATTCATGATGGTGGGGTGGCAACCATTTCCTGATGCCAAAATATAGCATTCCACTCTGCTCTGGGCTTAAAAACTGGAATATGAAACTCGGGGGAGAGAGACAGAAGAGATTAAACCTCCTATTGTTTATTTCATCTTATTCAGGGTCCGGTGCTCTATATCACACCAATTCTAGAGGGACAGCAGAAACAAGCTCATGAACTACACAACCAAAGCCAAGAAAAAAAAAAACAGCAACAACAAACTACACAAGTGCCAGCAGAAGCCAATGTGAGACATAATTTTCCGTTATAAGAACAAGTTGCAAATGTAGTGGGGAAAAAAATAATACAAATTCTGCCTTTATTGTATCTTGGAAATGGAGCATTGATCCATCCATTTCCATGTTTGTTACGTCACTTATTTAATTATGTGAGAGCATAAATTCCTCCCCCTGCTTTTTACTGTGTGTGGCAGGCATAAGCAGGATCATTTACTAGCAAAACAATTCGGGCATTCAACCACATCAGAGTGAGAGCTCCAGCAGCATCCACAGCAACATCTACTGGATTCTGTCTTCACAGAATAACGGTAGGTTTCATTCAATCCAAACTTCAAAATGTCATTTCCATATCAAAGTAAAATTGCATGGAATTATAAATTGGAATTGTGAGTTGTATTATAATAAATATGAAAAACATGAAAATCTGAGATGCAATTTCTGATGATAAACCGCAATGGATAGAGAAGAACCCTGGTGTGATGAATAGGAGGAGCAGAGAAAATTCCCACTGACTTTTCTTGTCCTTTTTGCTTTGATAAATCACCAAACATTTCAAAATAAAGCATTTCATAACACACAGAAATGAAACATTATCATGTGCTGAATTTGCTCCCATATTCAGGCAGACCTGAATTTATAGGCAGTGGACTTGTGAAATGAACCACAATGAGAACAAAATGTAACGTAAGCAGCAATGTGGGCACGCTGTGTATGCATTTAAGACAAATTATACCAAATTCATGCCACCAATGCACAGATTCTTCTTTCCAAAACTGGTACTATTATTAACCAGTATCAATGAAATACCAGTGCTTGGGCTGTGACTATGATTGATGTAAGATTTTTTGTCTTATTCTTTAATCTGTTGATTATATTTTCCACAAATAGAGTCATAAAATAGTGATGACAGGAAATAGTGGAAAATGTCCATCACGATTTCCTAGAGCCCAAGGCAACATCTTCAAGTTGCTTGTTTTGTCTGAGGAACAGACGGAAACAGAAAGCGGAACATCTGAAGATATTCAATGACATAAAACAGAGAAACACAGAAAATTCTGACAGACATGAAAGTAGTGAATTTACCTTGAAGAATAAGTAACAATGAATTTACTATAGATTGGTCAACTAATCAACTCATCATTTTAGCACTATGGGCATAAATACATATGTCTACTCGCCAACATTCTTCTTTAGCTTGTGTAAATTTCTAGGAATATAAAATTGTGTTGCTGCTATTTCATAACACTGATTAACACACAATTTACTGGGGATTGGTCATGCCTGGCTGATACATGATGCATTGCAAGTTCAGTATCAGTGCCGATACCAATCCAGTGCATCGGATCGGTGCATCACTAAATGTTTTGTCACAAGAGCTCACTGCAAAATCAAAACTGCTTTTACAAAATGGTTCTTTATTCTTTACTAAATGTCCTGAATGAATTTCGAGTGGAAAATGAAAGTAAGGAGTGAGTAGGGTATACTGTGGGTGAACTGCTGTCCCCTGACGGGGGGTAGTCCTAGCAAGCACAGGGCATTCATCTCACTGGAGCGTATGGCAGATGCTCAGGATGGTCAGGTGAAATGTTACAGGATTCGTCTAGACAGCCTAACAGCCACAAACTGCTTAGTCATCACTTGTAAGCAAACTACAGCGATGGAAATGATTGACGCACTGTGAGACCGGGTGAGCCCTGCTCCCTGGCAAATGATATTAGTCAAATGAATTGACTTACAAAAATTATTCACCAGTGTGAAATAATTCACAAGAGGTGGAAAGAAGAACTAAAACCCCACATTACAAACGAGGTTTGAATGCAATTACAAAAGGGAGGTGCAAAGAGACTAACTGAACAAACTGAAAAATGCCAAGATCAGTTTTGTTCATCAGCTTTAAATGTGGTCTTGCAATGAGATTTTTATGTTGTTTTGTTGTAACAACAATTCCGACAGATGAAAAGCATTACTTTAACAGCACAAAGGACAGCCTCAAATTCTCTGAATCAACACCTCTGAGACACAGTCTAAACAAAAAGTGTACGTCATAAGCTTTGCAGTGCTGGCAGTTCGCCATATTTTTGTTGTTTTCAACACCAACACACAGAGACAAACAGATGCACAAGTGTAAAATCTGGACCTTGAAGTTTATTTTTTCATTCTTTAAGACAGCATACATGCACGCGCACACACACACACACACACACACACACACACACACACACACACACACACACACCTAAGACTGGATAAACAAACAGTTCTATTACCCATTGTATGATGACTGAAACTGGTGCCTACATAAATTCAAAATCACTATTATGAGGTCAAGTGAGCTAAAATACAGAGTAAACACAAGATTAGAAAGTATGACAAGTAATACACATGCAGCTGTTTTAGGGTTATATGTTTTGTAATAATTCATATAAACCAAGCAGTTGTGTTACTAAGTTGTGCTTCTTTGCCTGGGGGTATTTCAAGTGCTGTGAGTGAGACAGCTGCAAAGCGATTGCTGCAAAGTGCAATGCAAAAACACTACAACAAATACCACTCCCAAAGACGATAACACTTTTTTTTCCAACATTCCCCTCCTCACTGTCTGTATGACTGAATTACATTTCTACTAGACACATGCTGTATGAGTAGTGACTGGTAATGTGAAAGTCTTGGTTTGGTCTGTGTCCAGTTGTTTCCAGAGAAGATGCAGCAGGTTACTGTTGACGGACAAAAAGATACAATACAACCTAACGTGTTCAGTGGGTGAGTTTCAAGCTTTGTGATGCTTCCAGGAGCAGCAGATAAAGATGCAGGACAGAAAATAGACAGTCACCACACCTCTGATGTCTTATCTGAACACATCACTGTCACACAAACAAGCCACTCGCTCCTCATAAGCACACACACACTCTCTGAATGTGAGGGCGGGTGAGAGTGAGTCACTCTCCCTTCTGGCCATGAAAAAAAACAGCAATCTGTGGCAGAGAGACTGGGCCTTAACAAATTTGCTTTAAATACATAGTACTTGATTTTTTCAAACGTTTGTGCACCCGTTCATTAATTGACTGATCAGGACTGACTGTAATGTATTAATAGAAATCTTTGTAGTTCACCTGTTTTGTTTTACCCTCATAGCCAAACATGTTACAAGCTTACTGTGACATTAGTAGTAAGTAGTAGTTGTCATCATACCTGTCCAGGCGAGAACTGCTATCGATGACAATCAGGATGTTCTGGCACGACATAAAACCAATGCTTCATATAGCTCAGTCTAGACCAAAACCCTCCATTTTACCAACAGCTAAGGACAAAAGGAAGAAAATATAGATGCAGAAAGAGAAAAAGACCAGCTTTAAATCTGGCTGATGCAATCTAATGGAACATCATACTATGGAGGAACTGCCAGTTATGGCCACGTCCAAACTAAGCATGACAACTTTGAAAAGGCATCTTTTCCTGGCCTTCCATTTGCACTAACAATATGTTTTCACACCCATCATGGTGCTTTTTGAAAATAGTCTCCAGAGATTAGAATAGATCTCAAAAGACCTGTTTTACATTGTGATGTGGATGGGAAAATAAAACTCTGCAAAAATGATGACTTTGCAGACATGGCGGGGTGCTGTGTCCATCAGTGCCATGAAGAAACCAACATTTTGTTGCCTCTAGTTCTTTGTGATTGCTCCTTTTGAATGCTGACAAAGTCAATCACGCAATACAGATGCTCTCATTAACCTACATTTAGATATTTACAGTCAACTTTGGGAGCATAAAATAGTGATTTAATCAAAGGTCTAAGGTAATCAAAGTGCAGTGGCGCAGGAATTACCGTTGGCATTGGTTAAAGGATAACGTTGGAAATATTTTGTGATCTGAAGAGACCAAAACAAATAATTAATTTATCCCGCTAACTAATGCCTGATTCAGTCTATGCCTCCGTGCCACAGAACTCCTGTGTCATCAAAAAACTATACTGGCTGATATATCCCTTCAATATAACAGGAATGGCCAGTGGTTTTATTCTGAAACACCTCAGAGACTGCATTTTCAATAGCTATGTGCCAGGCACATGTCAGCACGCATGCTCCAGGACACAGTTTTGTTGCTGAGAGAAATAAACAATTGCTTGAGAGAGACTTGGGATGCCATTCTGCATCCATGTTGTAATGGCAGCAGACCAAATTTCCCCAGCAAGGCAAAGATAGGCACATGATAATACACTGGAGGTAGGTAATGAGCGAGACAGTTATGCTTTTCAGTGGTACCATGGTGAGAATCAGGTGCACAACAGCAGATAAAGACAGCAATAACTGAAACATTTGATGAAACTTTCAAGACACTGAAGCTGCACTGATGTTGCCACTTCAAGGAAGTGAATAATAATGGCATCCTAATTTGACAGACAAATACATGGGCTGTTTTAATGAACAATGAATGTGTAGGTAGAGGTGAGCGATTGAAGAAGAGGGAAACAGACAACAAGGGAAAATTGAGACAATGGATTAGTCAGGGGAATTGACATTAACAGTGACAGGACAGGAGCAATTAAGACAGAGGCTTGTGGTCTATAATGTTTGAGATGCAATGAGCTGCAATACATTCAAATCAGAGGAATAAGCCACTGACAAAATTTGGTATACATTGTGTGTTGGTTTCCCCAACAACACTTCTAAATATAACCCTCCACAACTGGAGCAAATGTTGAATAATGAAGCGCGGGAGGTTCTGGAAGGCATCGCCGGGAAAATGTAGGCAACAAATTTAAACAAAATAATCCACATATTTTTTTCTGCAAGGCTCACGGCCAAACACATGAGAACATTAAATATGCCATGACACATCTTTACAATTTTCATCTGTACCGTTTGTTTATTCATCTTTACAATTTTTAAGTCTTCTCATCAAATCTCAGCTGGTAGGAAGACAATAAAAGAGGAAAAAAAGCAAAAATCACAAACCTATAAATGATATCAACTGTATGTCAGGATCAAATGTTTGAAGTTTATGAACCATATCAATATCACCGGGTCCTCTAGGTCTAACTACGGGCACATCAACATACATCACTCACACGAACAGAGGGCACCAGAGGGTTTTTCTCAAAAATGCAATTTTTGCATTTCTGCCTTTTCCGAGGCCGAGTCAAACAGGAGAGCTGTGTCAGAGCTGGCAAGTACTGTACAACACAGACGCTACAGGAGCCTGGCAGGCATCAGCTCAGCGGAAAGAAACAAACTTCATCTCAAAATCCTGCAACACAGCCACACACACACACACCCCTGATTTTTCATTCTAAGACTACTGAAAGGTCATCTACTGGCCTCTTATGTGCCATGTGGGGAAACCTCAGCCATGCAAGTACTATAGCCAAACTGCCCGATGGAAGTGTGACAAGTGATCTGTTACTGTTAGAAAAAAGACAATACTTTAAACTGACAGTTCTACTTGATAAGTGGGCTTGGATAGCAGAAGAAAAAAGGGGATGAAAGCAATTATAACATAACATTTGCAGAGAGAACATATAACAGGTTAGTTTCTTAAGACCTTTCTAATTCTAGTAAAAATTACATACTTTGTACTTCTGCAACTATGCAAAAAGTTGATCACTCTTAAGTATTAACATTGAAACTGCATAGATTTTTTTCCTCCCAATTGCACAGCACCCAATTCTTCTACAGCAAAATGTTGATATATTCATCACATCCATAGCTGCAATCGTCTTGATGACGCATCATTTAGCAGTGTTGTGTCAATGATTTTTGGCCCTTTCCCTCACAAGTGAGAAGTAGTGCTGGGTTAACAATTGAAAATTTTTGATACCACCGCAAAGTTTGTTGGTACCACATACCATAACAACCCTTTAAAAACTTCTTAAATGCACCAACTGTCTTAACTCAAATAAACATACAAGCCTTTTGCTTAAATAGGATTGAGGTTCACTACGGAGCCCAAGTGAGAGGTTGGAAAGGGTGTGAGGCATGTGAGGCTGTCAATGCAGTGCCATTAAAGTTTTGGCCAAAGGTCACACAAGAGGCCAACTCTGCCCTGAAAGCAAAGAGGGGCAAAATAGGAAGTGAGAGCAGAGCACAGTTCTGATGATCACCATGTGACAACAACAGAACAGTCCTTCCTGGGGTGTTGGTTGGCGTCCATAGAAGAACATAATAAGAGTGGAAACCAGAGGAGGGTGAACTTAACTGACTTACAAAAATCCTGAATATGTCTTTAAGATGATATAATGTCTTCCCATCCCCCACCAACTGCCCCATAAACACACACACACCACTTTTTTTTAAACAAAAGCTACCCCTCAATGCACCTCCCCTTTGCTCCTTTCTCTACTTGACTATGGCTCTCCTGCTCTCCTTCTGTTATGGTTATCTACATCTCTGAGAACAATAAGGCCAAGGGAGTGGAGCCCAGAGAGGGCTAGAGAGGGCCACAGATGTCTGTCCCGCCACCCACCCCCATGCCACATTCAGCTCTCACTTCTGTTGATAGACGGAAAAGGGGAGGAAGAGTGTAGTGTGTGGGTATTGGTTGTGGTGGTGGTAATGGAGGGGTGGTAGGAAGGGATGGAAAGGGGAACTAAAGCTATTGTTACCGTATAGCAATAGATGACATCATTTCACTGGCCCACAGCTGCTCTCTTCCAAACTGGAGGAGAGCAGCCAGTATGTTATGGGGAGAACAAGTCAGTATATTTCTGCCATCCTCAAAAACCTGAAAGACAGCTTAGCAGACAAAAGTAGAACAACCTGCCCAACCACTCTAACAGGAAAAAAAGATGGTAGCAAGTTTTTGGATACCATATGAGGACCTCTACTCTACAAAACATGCTGTGCTTCTCTTTCACACAGTGAGTTTCCCTCCTCATCAACAGGCAGAGTTGGTATTGATCTTCCCTCTGGGTTTTCTATTTACAGTCTGCTGGTTAGCAGGGAGAGCAGGGAGGGTGTCTTCCAGAAACTTTACTCAGCAACCATTGATTTGCAATTAAACCAGAACCCTGCATTCCTCCACCAAATCTGTGACTCTCAAATGCCTCAAACAGAGGGGATGCATACACATTGCTTTTTCATGTGATTCAATGCCCGAAATACCATTGTGTGGCAAAGCCAAACCAAATGATGGCTGCTAGAATTAGGGAGAGCTGCGCCACTAAAAGGAAAACATACAAATATCTACAAAAAGTAAGGATGGACCATAGTGGTTTGTGGACACTAAATGTTGCCAGAAATTGGGTTTTCTGACACACATGTATATACTGTATATTTACCTTAACACCCAGAAAGTTATGCAACACTGAACAAAGCATATAGACATCTGGTCCTATTTATAAGAAAAATCTTTTGCATGTTTAATTTAGAAAACTGTGAGCTTGTTTCGTTATCATTACACAGCCCTTAGAAAGCATTTCTTTGTTTGTGCAACTCAATGGACACCACCTTTTTTACCATTTTATCAGCATTTGTGTTGGTGTATTTTTTCCCATGGCAGACACTAAATGTTGCATGTTTGCTGTGACAAATTCTGTTTAGGGTAACATCACTTGTAAACCCTCTATTGAGCATGTTTGTAGACAGATTGGCCAGGCCATGCAATTGGCTGAGCAGCATCATCATAATCAAACCAACTCTGAGTACATGAGTACTACTGCATACTGATGGTAAAAGAAAAGTCATAAAAGTGTACTCTATATAGTGATGGGAGTCTTTCTGCGGCAAAAGGGTTTGACCATGGAACCAACAGCAATTATATGTTTGCAGGTGAAACCTCTACCACGGAAAGAAAGCCAGAGCAAGAAAGTAGGAGGTTGAGTGGCTAAAACAGTCAGCAGACGGCCAGTGGATCTCACAGGGTGTGGTGACTCTATATCCCAGAAAACGCAAAACATTCCCGGGACAAACAAGCAAAGTGCTGGTTTAGCCGTGAGTGCAGACAGCAGAGTGTACCAGAGGGGGAAAAGAGCAGAAGAGAGAGAGACAGCACAGGTACAGAGCAGACCAGCAGTTGCAGCATGGAGGCAGGAGCCATATGTCAGCGCAGATCAGCACACACGGGGTCTGTGAGGAAAGGTCTGCAAAGGCAAAGTCTCTCTTGCTCTCTCTGGTTTCTGTCTGTCTTCCTGCTTTTTCTGCTTGGTACTAGTAGCATTACAAGTACCACCCATCCCCCAAATCACACACACATACACACCCCCCCCACTCTGCTCCCTTCCTTCTACTCTGCAGAGATGCAAGCAAGTAGGAAGAGGAGGGCCAGGAGGATGAAGTGGCGTGGGAAGGGTTAAGTCCAAACAGATCCATCTGCTTCCTTGTCTGTCCTCCTGGCTGGCTGCTGGCCCCAGCCCAGCTTTTACACAGCCTGCAGCCTGGTGCAAAGCATAAACACTTACACACAACTGGACTGCACACATCAAAACCACAATGCTGACAGGTTTGAGTATTGAGCCTTTTTTGGGGAAAACAAGGAAAGGTTTTCCAGATGGCTTTCAACAAGATACTCATGCTCTGGGCCAAAGACTGGCCAATAAATTTAAATGAACACCTGAGAATGTCTTTAGCATTTCACTACATTCATACTGAATAAATTATGAGCAAAAGTGCCTGTTGTTTTCCTTGGAAATACTTTTTGACAAATTCAAGAATAAATGGTTCACAATATAATCATATTTCAATCTGTATGTTTACTGTTATGTTTTTTTTAATTTAATTATTACCCTGGACAGAAAAGGGTATAAGTTTCATTGAAGCATCCTCCTCTTTTGCTGTAACTCCACTTTCCCAATAGCCAGGGTTTACATGCGTTGGTTAATACTCTAGGTAGTCATCACTACCTAGAAGAGAGAAATAGTATTTTGTCTATTGAAGGTGCCTCTCTGTCTGTGACCAGTCATTGGCGTGAGGATAACACTGACCGTGAGAAAGCAACCAGTGACTTGGACACAGAATGTAAACTACAGTACATATGTTCTTAGCTACAAGCATGAACACATCTTGTGTTTCATATTGGCTTGCTGAACAAGCTAGCAAACAAACATCCCCTAGGTAAAGTACATCCGCTAACTTCATCTTGTGGGATATATGGGTAATTGGCTAGTCAGCTGTAGCATTTTGAATAGCTTAACAACCTACCTGTAAATCTTAAATGTTAATCTAAGATGTGAAATTGTGTGGGTCATCTTTTGATATCTGCCCTTGGCTGGTAAGCTACAGTTACCAGGGCCAGTTTGTTTACTGTTTATTGTGTCTCCGTGCCACTGCAGGCTCAACTGTCAGTCAAACATGTACACTGGTCTGCCCACTCAGAAGCCTAGAGGCTAAAGAAGCATTTCTGATAAATCTCCAACAACATTTTTCCTCCTTTCAATGCTTAAAAAGAGTACAGTAAAGGCCTTTATGGAAGCCAATGTGGACTGGACGGATGGACAAGTTTCACTTGAACACTTACATGCCATACATACATGGTAAGTATGGTCCATGACAGCATGGGTAAATTGAAAGACTGAGTTTCCAAGCTCATTTAATTCAGATATGCTTACTCTGATAATGACCTCACATAATATACATAGCAGTTCAAATAACTAGAGAATTCTTTCTCTGATTATTATCACACTGAGTGCATGTAAACTTGAACTTCAAATTTGCTTTCCCTACTACTTCCTGCAACTACACCATAGTGAAAGCTAGACAAAACCATCTACCACACTGCTGTGTCAATACTTGTCCCCACTAATTTGACCCTACCCCACCTATACATTCACAACTGAAGTGAGAAGGCTACAATTGGAGAAATAAGCTTGATGGACAAACTCTCTGCATATGAACGCTATTTCAGTTATGGGCCTTCAATGAAATGAATATACATGCCTGGACCCATCCATGCACTATGCACAGCCGGACAGCTGCAGGGAATCAAAGGCAAGAGCATAAAGCGAGGAGACAACAGTGTGCACTGCTGCATACACCCTCATAAAAGAGTATGTTGTCACTGAGAGGAGAGGTTGTCTGATGAAGGAACACCTGGTTAGGGAGAGGCCCAAACCTTCACGGTTATTCCGCCTTTGTATTTAAACAACACAACAAAGAGACCTGCTTCTATACAGTATACTGTACCGGAGTTGCAATGGTGAAGTTAACACAGAAGGACTTGTTTAGGCCACTGATGTTAAGGTGTGTGTGTGAGTGAATAAGAGAGAGACAGAGAGAGAGAGAGACAGAGAGGGGCGTGCAGACTTACAGTATGTCAGACAACAAGGTCAGCCCATCCCGGGAGAGGTGTTGGCTTTCTAACAGAGTACAGCTACTTGAAACCAAGGTCACTGCTCTGTGGCTGTGAGAGGGACAGGAGAGTGGGGCCAGACAGGGACAGCTTTGCCACATGGCCTATGTATAGGCTGATGTGTTGTGCAGGCTGATTGATTGTCTAACTGTGCGTTTCGTAGGTGTGTTTGTATGTGTGTGCCTGCCTGCCTTCAAATGGATGGAATTCAGATAACTGGCAATAAATAAATAAATAAATGAACGAATAACATACCCACCTCCATTCAGGGCTGAATTTCCTGAAACCAGATGCCTTTCTGACATAAACAAATCAGTCCATTATCGCTGCCATTATGGCTAGAAACTGTAGAGTAGGGATCTTAGCTGTTCCTCTGCACCCATTCAACCTTTAATAGCCCTTTGCATGGTTTTGACTGCCTTCCTAGAAAAAGAGGCCTATTGACTAGCATTGCACTCTCATACAGCAAAAGATTAGAGCACTACTCCCGTAGAAACTCAACACGATCGCACATATGGTTCAGTTTAGCCATTTAAACTAGCTGCTAATACAGGCTGGGCTCTTACACACACAACTATATAAGGCAGCATGTGTCTTTGTTTTATCTGTCTACTGCCTTCAATTTTGTCATAGGTGGATGGGAGCATTAGCAAGGCAAAGAAGGAATGATGAGACGCTTAACTGTTAACTTTATGAAAATATACAACTTAAACTAAACATACCACTATTCAAAACTTTGGGACCCCCCCAAGCAGAAGGCTAATCTTTGTTTGGCCCACTATACTTCTTTTTTTAGTTTCATTACGTGACATTATAAATACCAACGGTACAAAAACAATGTATTCTAGTAAAGTATATTGACAGATCTGTGAAGGTATGTGTCCTTGTTTGTGTGATTCTCTGTGCGATCCGAGACCCATTGTGAGCTAGAAAACATGAATAAGATTTGTATTTGTAAACACTATCAACAACACCCAACATTTGAATCATTGCACAATATCCACAGGGGCTGGATGAGGGCTGTTGGATGTTATTGGATGGGCAAACAAAACCAAACTGTGTAAGGAGGGAGGGCTACTTCAATGTTATCTTATCCTCCCCCACCTTGGACAAGGGCCTAGCAGCTCTAAAATTAGCCGTCACATCTAAACACAGTCTTTGGTGTAGCATCTACTCTTTGATGGGAACTTGGCTCATGGCTGACGCACTGAAAGCACACTCAAGCTCATCTCCAAATGCAGAGATGAAGCCAAGATGGTATACAAATGCAAACTAGAGACACACAGTCCTTCACTGTCTCCATTTTTACATTTGATAAGAGCTTCATCCAAAAGCTTCCAAAGGGACACTGAAGTAACGCCACTACAACGGTAGAATAAACTTTATATTATAGATCACCAATATTATGTGTAGGGTTGGGGAATAACGTATTCATCAATTCCAGTGCAACACTGCTATAATCATATCTTTCATATTCATAAATAACATTCACACATTTTGATAAATAATAATACATAACTAAATGGGGCACACAGGTAGCCTAGTGGTGTAAGATGCATATCAGATAACCACACCAATAACAAAATTTATTATTAATACAATCCATATCATTTTGTGTCAAGTGTTTTGCATGCTGTTGCCATATTGAAAAATGGAATGACACTGACTTCAACCAAATCACCTTATCTTCATGTTATTACAAATTTCCCCCAAAAATTAGGAGTGCCATGACAAGATTCTGGTGGCGATAAAAGAATCACATGAGCGAGCCACACTGCAGAAAAGAAATAAAGGAAGAAGCTGCTGTACATATACATAGAAGTGATGTTCAAGATTAACTAGAATTACAAGAAGAGAAAGGAGCGGATATGACTGAACAGGGAAAGCGTGACATGAAACAGGCTACGTTTTTAAAATACAGGGTTCCAGTCGATGACGGAATAAGTGGATCATAGAATACATGGCAATTCATAGACCACCAACATTATAAAGCAGCAGTGAGTCTAAATCAGTCTAACCATCAGGTACAGATTCTGTTTGTGCGTGCGTGCATTAACATGTACTTAAGCTTGTGGAAAACCGTGATTGGGAAGCAACCATGACCTCCCAGCAAGAGCAGAAAATCTTGATGAAACGAATCACCATCCTGTGGTCATAGCTGCGGAGAGATACTACTATTTCTATTTCTATTTAGACAGCAGGAGGGGCTTACGGGTGAATTAAATGTTAACAGTATCAACATTTATTGGCCATGTTTTTTCTTTGTAATTATGCAATGTTTGTTTTGTTTTGCAATGATAGATGACTTTTATGAACCTTGTGCATATATGTTTTCCTTAGCACACATATAAATAACCAAAACCCTTAAGAATAATAAACAAGAAAGAAATGCCCAAACTAATTTACCGTGTGAAAATAAGGTATGAACTACATTAACTATAGACAACTTGTTGAATATGCTTCTTCCATGATTATAGGCATGCTATTAAAATAATGTTTTAGACACATAAATGGGAATGCGAACATCGCTAGTGCTCATTCTCCTAACTTCAAGTATCTTCTAGTGCTGAGTTACTTTCCGTCTTTATCATTTGACTACTGAAATCATGCTTCAAGATGTTGTACATAAAACTGCTTCCATACACTGCCATTTATCCTTTTCACTCTCATCACTCTCATGTCTAAGTTACTTCTACTGACACAGAGTGCTAACTAGTCTGTACCTCCATTACACAGAACACACTGGCCTACCACTCCCACCCTACTAAACAGTGGCAGACTGCCAGGTGGGGAAGATACATGTGTGGTCGAACTGTACAGGACAATGACACAAAAACATGGAATTAGGGAATACTTACAAACCATCTCACAGCCTGTCAACCTTGAGAAATTTGACACAGAGCTCTAACACTCAAATGAACTCTAACCCTCTGTGTTCCCACTGGGGATGCTGATGTGGAACCCCTGGGCAGGCAGTAATGCGTAGTACTGCATTTCCTTGCTTCCCAACTCCCTGAAACTGTACGACCTATGGCAGACCTCAAATTCCTCTGCCTAAGATGTGAGTTCCCTGCCATTCAGCTTGCTATTAGCGTATTTCGCCGCACTCCATGCCACAGTGCCTCGCCTGTTCCCTGCAAACAGACTCCTTCTATACGGCATCAGTATGCAGCCTGCCTGAGGGGGAGGAGGAGGAGCAGCAGAGGGGAGGAAGAAGGGAAGGCTGGGAAAACAAAGCCTCTATAGTCGTCTCTCCAGCCGGGCCAGGCCGAGCCGCACTAGCGGGGGCGAGTTATGTAATGTGACTGGCAGGGCCCACTTCCCTGTTCAGAGCTGCTACACACTAATCCCCACTGAGGAACAAGCCCTGCTTTGGAGGAAGAGGAGGAGATAGAAGGGGAGCTTTGAGGGAACCAGTGGAGAAGGTGTGATTACAAGAATTTTAGCTTTTCATCTGCACCAAATCGAACACATAGACACCTCCCTTCTCAGCTCCTCTGCTGAAAGATAACAGTCAGAATGATATCAGCACTGCTGATGACTGGCTACAGCATACAGAGGAGACATGCGATAATGACACATTCAACACACTGTGGCTAATCATACTAGACTATCTGTAACAGGTAAATAAAAGGTGGTCATAGTTCACACAAGGCTTGGGTCCATGACTGTAGTTCCACACACATCACTGCGAAACTATACATTCATACCAGATATATATAATAATTATATGTGCTAAACATGGTTGGTTGTCACATCTGCAGGTTGATTTTATATTGGAGATTAAATAAAACAGCTGATGCAAATGATCTGGTCTAGTGTGGTAGGACCTCTTTACTCAGTCATGTTATAAAAACTTAATGCTTATTATGCAACAGCTTCTGCTCTATTATCTTATTCAAGCGTTTCTGTAATACAGCATAGAAGAATGTATGTGTGAAAGGGTTTCTAGTCACCACTAATGCCTATTACACAAGTACATTATAGCGGCTCTATATTCACGCTTTCATGCCAAAAGCAGAGCACTGTCAAACTCACAAAAAAGCCAGATATGGAGCAGGTAGTCAGATATGGCATGAGCTTAATGAAGCTGGGAGGAAGTGGTACCAAGATAGACACATAGTGAAAGAGAAACACAGAGGGTGAAGAAAAGGACAAGTGATAAAGTCAGTTCTGCTAACCATGGAGACCAGGTGGAGGATTTAAAGCAGTTAAAAATAAAAGTCTGATTCTGATTTACTTAGCTGCCTGCCTGGAAACCATGTGACTGGCATCACATGAGGAGAGGGAGGAGGAGAGTGGCAGAGGGTTTGTGTTTGTGTGTGTGTGTGTGTGTGTGTGTCCAGCCCCCATAGGCACACATGCACACAGCATGTACTCCACTCCTGGCACCATAATAAGCTTTGTGATCAGTTTCCTTGGTTTCCACTGACAGTAAGCAGATATAGGCAGCTCAGAGAGGTAAACAGTAGCAGCTCTTGCTGGTGCACAGCCACAGGCACACAGACACAAGAGAGGCGGGTGGGAGGAGCGTAAGAGACAGAAGGAGAGAGATGAATTTGTGCAGAAGAAGAATGGGGTGAGCCAGTGTTGCAGCTGTTCGTTAGGGCTGGATTAAATTTTTTTTTTTTAAATAATCCAGTATCTATTCTTAAAATCCAGAGATCAATCTTTGCATTTGCGCCTTTTCTCAGATCACGTAACCTCTGACTGCACATAACATTTAGGGCAGATGTACATGTTTACTAAGTGGTTCAGTTAGGGCTGCCTGATGTGACCAAAGGTCTACTTTGTGGAAATCTAGTTATTACAACTTGCACAAACAGGCTATTTTAAGTTAAAAAGCAACGTAGATAATAGCTGGCTATATAAGCTGCCTTGAGTCACAACAGTCCCCTAAACTGTGATGTGAATAGTTAATGTATGCGGACCCGCCACAGTTTACAGGACTGTTGTGACTGGAGATGGTAATCTGGCTCTGGCTATTTCATAGCCAATCTAATCTATCTCTGTCTAGATATCAAGCTGTGGAAATCAACTGAACAATATGTGGATTCTACTCAGTCTGTCCACGCCTGGTAGCTATTGCTAGCTAGCCAGCTGTGTGCAGATATCAGGCTGATGTCTTCGTAAGCAGACTTTCAGTTTTCTGCCCTGCCTGCGCTCAAACTGATAATTAAAGTGGATGCACTGTACTTGCACTGAAGCATCTGGTACCGACAGTCCATGTGTTGCTGTATGGGACATTTTTTAAAAACATGCATAATGAAAAATATGCAAGTGATGCAAGTCTGTTTTGCACATGTAGGCCCTAAAAATAGGCGTATCATGTTTTAGTCATTTTGCATTTGACAAAGAAAATAAATCCTTGGTCCACAGTTTTATAACCAGGAAATGTGTTTATAATTTAGACTTTAATGTGCATTTAACACAATTTCATATTCAAGGATACAACAGTGTTACTCACTTGTTGAATGTAGAAGACAGTTAAGTTCCCAAGATCAATTCTGAGCAGCGCTATATGCAACAAACCTTCAATCAAATCGAATCTGTACTTGATGCATCAGAATCAAATCAGGAGATCAGTGCATATATCCAGCCCTTTTGTTGGCGCCAGGGGCATAAGCACTCATTTTTTGTAATGACAAATATTCAATGGTTTTGTGATTCCCGGATGGAACACCAGATTTTCTTCCCTGTCACATTTCTCCTTAGAAATGTTTTTCTCTCAATGTGATTTGGCATATTTTAATGATACCCTGTCTGTGGCAAAATATCAAAATATCAGTGTCCCCTCCTTAAATTCAAGTATATGCTGTTTTGTTTTTTACCCCTTTGGGACTGACACGCCTCTGCAGTGATTGCAACCTTCAAGTAAAAGCTAGGCAGAGTGTTTGTTGACAGAAATTTGAACAACTATGTCCCCCTATGCCAATAGTTTGACTGGTTTAGAACTTTGCTTGCACAGCAGTAAAAAATATTTTTTGTGACATTAAGATGTACAATAAAAGATTTTGTGTTCATAATATAGAATTTTAGATGAGAGGGACTTTCAGTAACAGTCATAGTCACTGATTTTTGTGTGTGCTCAATGCATGTGTGAGTTAGACAGAGAGAGGGTAATGGAGGGCTTTTGTTGGACACATGCTAGTTCTGCACTACAGAAGCTGTGACCTACTTTTCACAGTCTCTAACACACACACACACACACACACACACACACACACGCACACACGCACAGACACAGACACAGACGCAGAGACACAGCCCCTGACAAAGAGACAGGAAAGCAGAGGTTAGGCATGCACTAAGCCCTGTTCTTAATACATGCATTCCAGTGGATAGAGTTCAATGCTGCTGCGCTTTCAGCCTGCCTGTCGGTACAAGCAACTCCTGCACGACTGACAATAAGGGTAGAGCCTGATGCTTGTAGTATGTAAGCACATATGTATACAAGTACGCTCAAGCACAGACAGTCTTCCCTTACACTTCTGAAAAAAGAAAGACTAACCCACTACATTAGTTGTTTGGTTAAACAAGAGGTACTTGAGCTGCCTGATGTTCCATTATTGCAATGATGTCATTCACAAGGCTAAAACATTTACAAATATGCAAGACAAAATACATGTTTTCACATGTCACATAGTTGACACTAATATAAACTCCATTTCACAAAGCATGAAGATTTAAGAGTGAGTCAATATTCCTCATATGGTAAAATGACATGTGCTCCAAAATGTAAACAAATAAAAGGATGATAAAAAGATAAAAAGGTGCAAATGTGACATTTCAAATGCTGTGTTCTCGAGTTGCTGTGTCCACCAGAATGCCCACACACATAGACACACCATAATGAACAGCATACCATGTATTATGATGCCAGCACAAATGAATAAACCCCAAAAAAGCCAAAAAACATCTTTATAAGAAACGAGTGTTTCACTAATAGTGTTTCAATGACAGTGGCCTTAGAAGGCCGGAGTATCAGCCTGATGGTTATATTTGAAAAAAAATTTTATTCGTCAACATACCGATTCCATGGCTGTGGGAGAATGTCAGTGGACTAAAATCCAACTCGAAAAACTGCTGCTGTAGAGTCCACAGAATCCTGAAAAACAAGATGAAAACAAAACCAAGCATTAATTACTAGGACAGCACAAGCAGTTTCACATTCCTTATGACGGACGGGTATTGGTATGGATGCAGAGGGTCATGTTTCTCCTCCCAGGATCGGTTCTCCCACAATTCTCTGGCAAGCTGAGAAAGGCCTTCGTAAAAACAGAGGCACTGACATGAAGATTTGTTCCCTCGACCCGACATTGGGCACTCCAAACCTTGTCTTTATCCAAAATAACCCAGCTCTGTAACCAGTTCCTGTGCTCCTATGTGGTAATGATGTATCACAGACCTGTATTTTGTCTTGTCTTGAACCGTATGTACTGAGCCCACATTTCCTCTGCCCAAGCAAAGTGGATTAGGTATAGACAGATTATCAGTTGATATTAAGTTTACAATATTTATGGGCTGATTTTTTTATACGTTATAGGAATGCATACAATTCAAAACAGTCTTGTTTGTGACAGAGTATGACAACACATGACAAATGGTACCAGCTGTACATTCTGTGTACACAAAATAAATTCAACAACATTCAATTCAACCCTAATAAAACAGTCTGTATTTTGTTGTGTGTGGCAAAGAGATGGAAACACATTTATTTAGTGAAGACACCAAGCAGATGAGCATTGAACAACTGCTAAAAGCTGCATTTATGACAGTAACTGTAAAAAGTCTCTTACTGCTAATTCTCAGATCATTTGGAAAACATCCATATAATGTCAACCATGGACCCTTTGCACCAACATGTTTATTCAATTGGTTTCATAGTGAATCCTATATACAGCTATCTGATGTCAATGTCACTAGGAATAAATGGCTTAGAATTGTATGGTGAATCTACATGCTTCTCTTGTAACAATTATTGCATCACTTTTTGACCACAGTGAAAAAGTTTGTTTGAAAGGTTAAACAGGGTAACATTAGCCACTACTCGTACCCAAATAAGAAAGACTGTAGCAGCAAACTCCTGAGAAGCTTGGTTGCCCTCAGAGAACATTTCCATATCTGATCCACAACAAGTTGCCAAATAAAGCACAAGACAACTCAATCTAACCAGCTAAAGCCCAGCATCGCAGTCCTGCTCATGTTCCTAACCTTCCTGGCTGGTCGCCCTTCCCCCAGTCCCCTCCCAACTATGAGGACAAGGGTTTATCAGGATTTAGGAGGCAGGACATGGGAGGGTATTTAACAGAGGGCCAGTGTTGGGCTAAACTGGTGACATTCCAGTGATTATGGGACTCTCCTCCAATTTAAACCTACATTTGTTCCATCAATCTGGTTTTAAGGCATCACAAGGGGACTGAAGACCAACAGTCAGTAGCAACTTGTGGTCAGTTTTAACGCCAGTTAAAAAGACAGTGCTTACAAGTGCCAGAACTGCATTTTGCCCCACAATGTACATATACATACACGTGTAAGCACTTAGATATTATTCTAATACAGCATTATATCAAATAGGACATGTGTAGAGGGTTTTACTGGATAGAGTACAAAGGCTGATAGTACAAGCAGGGTGGCAGGTGGATATGCGGGACAGGATTAAGGCCAGACCTCACTGGGATGGCGTAAGTGGTAAGGAGGATGATGGTTAGATGCGTATTTGTGTTTGTACTGGAGTGGAACCTGCGGGGCTTTCCCAGCGGGAAGCACAGGATTGACGGATTGTAATAATCCAGCAAGGAAGCAGAACACTACCCTCCCAACAGAGTTTCAACAGACAATCACCTTGTTGATAACCTACAAAAACTGTACTTTAAAAAGCATGGCAATACCAATGAGCATTGAAATTTTAGGTAGACCAAGCAATAAGTTATGGCTTTATTAGTCATTTTTCCGTTTCCTAACATAAAGACATGCTAGCAAGCAAACCCTGAAGCTGATGGAAATAAAATAATAACAGTAAGGTATTAACGTACAATGAAATTTTCTACACTGACGACTATCAGGAAGTGAAAATGGGAGGGCTGTGTCCGACCATTTCTGCAACTTTACAAAACCTATAATCCGACATTTACACCCACTTAACACAATGATTGGCTGTGCAGAGGTGAGAAAGGAGGCATGTTTGAACTTGTCCCTTAAGCTCTCTTTTTTCATTCTTTAAACAACAATTTCTGTCACTTTCATGAGAACAACTAAGTGCAACACTATCAATATAAGCTATGTAATATTTGTGCCTAAGACTACTGCAGTGGAGGTGATGAGGGGGAAGAAGTGAAAAGTCAAAACCTTGCCTAAAGTTGGGCTCCATTTAAGCTAGCCATATGTCAAAGCATTGCCTCCACACTATGTGGAGCTGAGGCCAAACATTCAGCATTATCATGCATAATTACAGCAAATGTCTAGTTCTGCATCACCATGACAACACGTCTGCCCATTCAATTCATCTGCATGTTCACTGGACATGTCCCTGATTTCTAACAGCTGAAATATCAGCAGCGTGTTTTAGAACACTTAACTAAGCTCGTCACAGCATTGGAGGTGTTGCCATATATTGGTGAGGAACAGAACAGTTTGTGAGCCACAGGGCAATGAGCTAGCACATGTGTGCAGTCAAGGGAGCTGCCCCACAAGCTCTTCAAAACACTGCTCTAAGTGAGAGAGTTGGTTTTAACAGTGACCTTCAACAAGAATCAGAGGCTGTCTTTGATGCTTACAGACATGATTGCAGATAAGGATAAATCTCTTCACTGGAGCTCAGAGAATGGCATTGCACTAGATTGTCTGAAGCATTTGGTTGCAGCAAAGCAGGACCTATTGCTAATTGGTTTTGCTTACCTAACTGTTGCAACAGCTGTATCAACACTGAAATGTCCTACTTTTTTAACCTACTATGACATGTGAGCACCAGTGTCCAACATGCATGGTTATGGTATCAGGCTTATGAGTTGAGGTGACAATTGGGAAAGGGAGATGTTAAATATTACGGAAAGGTGTAATTGGTGTAATAGAAAGTACCAAAGTCTGCAGACAGCTAACAAGACCTCCTGGTGGGTAAAAACAATAGAACGGGGAGACTTCTACTTCCATGTGCATGACCAGTGGTGACACATGACGTTTGTGTGTGTGTGTGTGTGTGTGTGTGTGTGTGTGTGCGCGTGTGTGTGTGTGCAAAAGAGGGAGAACTCCCCTGGGTACGGTGGGATTAAGGAGGAGACGGGGGCTCTAATGCTGGCTTCACGACACACAGGCATCTTTTGTCCTGCTTCTCTGTCATTTGGCATTTGATTACAGGAAGACAAAACTGTACCAGAAGACAAAGTGGTATCACTGCAGCTTCTATATGGGAAATTTGGACCATATAACACGAACACACCAGTTCACCCCCCTGGGGCTACAGAGCACCTCTCTAGTCAGTCCTGTGTCTGGCTGGCCTATCAGAGAACAGATCAGAGCCAGTTGAAAGGCGGTCTGGAACAACAGCACTGACCTCTGTCTGATTTCATAAAGCGTGTCATCATGCAGGGACATTAATTCACACTCATACTGCAGTCTTTGCAGCACAGTAGATCATCTCTAACAGATTTCACAGGCTACCTGACTTTTGTGGAGTTCATATGCAGGACACAGTAAGCACAGGATTAGAAATGTTGGCACAGAATCAAGAAAAACTAACATGTAGTACCGTTGGGCTTGATGAAATAAAGCAGGTTTATCCAAAGCAGCCTGGTGATTTCTGTAATATTAACTTAGCTGTGTCGTTTTCTTGTCAATGGCAATGTGGTAAAAACAAGTAAGGTCACATCAATCAAAATTAGTCTATGGTTGTGTTCAGACCAACTTTATCCCTGTATGAAAAAATGCAGCGCCTTTATTGATTTGAAAAAGGCCACTCTGTCAACGCAGTGGGGGTGCCAATATAGAAGGGTTCCAGCAGAAAAAGGGCTGCACATTTAACATGGCTCAACTTTTGTTGGAAGGCTATATGAGCAAGGTGCTTCTTTGACCAATCAAATATGTGCAAGCACAGACTCCTGGTAGATTACTTTGTAACGTAAACTCTTTATTTCTACTGCATACCACGCAACGTTGCAACGAAAGATACAATAATTGCTGCTGTGATCGTTCCTGGGCAGTAAAATCCTAAAACAGTACCTGAAACAACACCCTCTTATCAACGTAGCACCTTACAAAAGAGCCAATGAGGAAGCAAGGAAGAGACTAATGATGCTTATAATTAATCAAATATATATCATGAAATGTTTTGAATTTGTCAAACAGGTTCAGTCTGTTTCTTTTCATTGTTCCAAACCTACTATAAAATACCGTTATACTGTAAAATTACATATTCAAAAAAATATGGTGTTAGCCTGATGGAGGGTACATATCCTATAGTATCTGGGGGCTGACTGTCACTAGAGAGGTGATAGTGAACCCACCCCTATGTTAAGTCTGAGCACTAAACCAAATTAACAATAGGAAGCAACAGCAGCTCAATATAACAGCCTGGGTTCGGCCTGCAGTATGTCAAAGCATCAGGTATCGGACCTTATTGTAATATCTTCACTAATTAGATTCAGTCATCTGCTCCTCTATGCTCAAAGACTGGAAGGGAAATCTGACACTGGAGGGTGTGGGGAGACAGCTGGGGGGAAGGGGGAGATGGGCCAGGGGGAGGAGAGAGGAAAAGAGATGCACACCACACCTCTCCTCTTCAAAAACATCTACATTATTGATAAAGCCTGGCTTCTACAGGGAGGGACCACAGCACACTGATCCTCCATATCTCCAGCATGAGCAACCAACACAGACAGCACATTGGCAGCTCTATCCGAATCAGTTTATCTAAAGACCAAACACACTAGAGTGAGATAAAGCATCAGCATAGAAGGTGGCAATGAGAGGTAATAAAAAGCAAATGCAGAGGAGAGCATCAGAAGGGGTGAAAGTGGGAGCAGGGAGTTAAGGAAAAAACTGTCTAGATAACAAAGATAAAAAGGTGAGTCTGTCAGATGGCTGGGATGGGTGGATACAGCCGAACAACAAACCAGCTAAATAAGAGCCTGATATTAAATGAAGGCAGAGAAGTGAGGGGGGGAGGAGGAGGAGCAGAAGGGAGGGGATAAGGGCTGCAATGAGAAGGCAGCAGCAGCAGTACTCGTGACACAGTTAGCGACAGCGCTTGTTTGTTCGGCACAGCCATGCCGCGGCAAGCACAGCTCACCCGCTCAGTTCCCCTTGCTACGAATCTTCTGCTGTTGTCAAGGTAACAAGCTCTCTGGACTGGGAAAAAAAATCTTCACATTCAAAAGATGTCTTTTCAAATGCTGGCCTCAACCTGAAACTTGCATGTGTTCTCAATATACAGCCTGTGCTTGATGGTATCGTCAGCTTGGCTGTGCAACTAACACTTTGTGCAACACTTTTCCATTTTCCATGGAATTTAAACATCCTCAGTACAAAACACTGCGAGTGATTTCTCGGATCTGGTTGGAATGAAAATGAAGGACAGAAATGATAACATAGTAGTAGGGACATTCATTGTAATGCTGCTCACACCTGCTTCATTAAAATTAATCCATTAAATTAATCCTATGTCTCGTCAACTAGACAAAAGCTAAACCAAAAAGTCTCTTGCCTGTTAAGTTCATATCCTATCTGAGTAGGAGAAACATCCATGGGACTGCACCCAGATTCATATAAACAAATAAAAAGGTATAAACCCAAAAGCATGCAAGTTGCTCTCATATATTATGACAAATTACAGCGTGGACTGTGAGAAAAACAATAATAAATTATAAACTGATATTTTTCCACTCATTATTAGGACATAACAAATACTACGATGGTGCACCGCCATCATACTCATCATGTTAGTGTTGCACAAATATTCTATGTTCAAAATAGGGCGCTAAATTATGCGTATTAGCATGCATCTCAGCACACAGTACACAGGGTATTATACTTATGATTGATATCACCACCATAACCAGAAATTCAGTGAAGCACCAAGCTCTATTAACAAATGCAATTCTTCAACACATGCAAAAAGAATTGAAGGAGTAGAGTAACAGCACCCAAACATCTTTTACTGCTTTAATGGCTTCTATCCTACCGATTCAAACATGTTTCTTCCAGCAAACGTAGCGTGCATTCTTCTTACAGATTTCCCTTTTAGGACCACTGATTGTGGTTATTTGATAATGTAAATCACTTTTCTATAAAATGTTTCAGATCACAGCTTCTTTTCTCTCCTTTCAAATCTTATTATATATGATTATACACATTGTGGATAAATATGTAGCACTTGCAGCAGTGTTATTATAGCAGCAAGGGCCAGAACTGCTGCATAGACAAAACATGAGAATGCAGAGGGGGCCAAGCAAGGAGTGTGGCTTTGGATGTATTATGTAATTAATGTTGACGACTGAACAAACTCTGATGTTAAGACAAATCAGGTCTGTATTTGCCAAGCCACATCGGCAGCCAAGCTATCAGTTCCACCTGTTACAACTACCAATTATTTCATCATTATTTTTTATCAATTTGTTTCAACACTTAATCAATAAGTCTATATAATTTATTGTGTAAAACTGCAGGAGCAACCAAATCCTAGAGGTTACAAATGTATTTTTACTTCTTATAAAATAAAGGAGTTTGAAAATATATTATATCATGGATACATTTTCTGTAAACGGACTGCTCAAACAACACACCAATTACTTTTGGACTCATACTCTAGCTATTAAAATGATAAAAACAGTGCTACCAAACAGTTGCTCTAAGCTAGTGGTGTTAATGTCATGTATGTCCATTTCACACACTGAACCCGCAACACTGCTGGCTTTAAATATAGGTGTTAAGTCCCAAACACCCGCGCCTGTAAGATGAACGTCAAAACAGCATCTTCTATTATTTTCTACATAAACCTACACATCCGTGTCAACAAGGCGTGGGTTGGCGTGGGTGGACTTGCTGCCCCACAACATAATGTGCCACTGTCCTATTTTACAGCATAAACACTTCTTCTCTTGTCAGGTGATATGGAAACTAATATACCAGGGCAGATGAGCATTCTTATTTCCCGCACAGGCGGCCTAAATGATGGATCTTAATACCCATTAGTTGTCAAAGCAGCCCTTTCCATAGCTTTGGTCCATAACTATTAAATATTTTCAGGTAAGCACACACACACGCACGCACACACACACACACACACACACACACACACATACACACACATACACACACATACACATACACATACACATACACACACACTTGAGGTTTTATTTTCTCTCTCCTCATCTTTCCATCACACACACACACACATAACAGAACACAATCCCATCAGGGCTTTCCACAAGGATATGGAGTAGCCAGCCAGTGGGAAAAGGTATCCAGCTGTTGCAAAACAACACTACCTGCAAAACAGGGTCCTGGACTATGAAAATTGGCAAAGATGCAACTTGTTTATTGTTTTTCTGAAATGTACTTAGTGTACTTTTCTGGCTTTTCATCACTTGTACAGCAGTTGTAGGCTAGTTTCCCTTAGCTAGTTCACAGCAACAATATTTTCTACTCATCTTCCTTAATGGCTGTGTACATACAATAAAAAACAAGAAAACAGCACACATTCTCACTAACACAGATACCTGCTATGCAGCATCTAGTGAACGAGTTCAATTGTAAACAAGCTGACTGTATATAGTCCTATTCCCAATCATGATATTGCATATTGAGCTAAGGACTGGGATGTGGCACAGCCAGTTCTTAATTGCCAAATGTGGGCAAGAAGCCAAAACAATGCTATGTATGGTAGATTATATTTGAATAGCAAACTGTCATTCTATCGTCTTGCAATTGAATATTCAGTGTTTTCAACAACAGTAAGTGAAGGCCAGCCAGCCTATTCACCGACACTGTGATTTGATTTTCTATCAAGAAAGCTTGCTCTGTCATTCAGCCTCACACACAACCTGAGCGTTTCCACAGTTTTGCCATTTGTCATTTTCTGTTGCCATGGTTGCAGTGAAAGACAGAGCTCTATGAATATTGGAAATGGAGGAGTAGCAGCACATGGTACATTATCGACATAAACACCCGCACATGCTCTAACACCACAGGAAAAAGTCGACTATGTTGGTTCTGAATGCCTGCGGCCATCCGTTCACCCACACAATTCTCAGCCAGTTAAAAAGCAGGCATTTAACAAATATCTCCAGCTGACACATATCTTCTTCACACATATACTAAATCATGTATCCAGCTACAAACCCAGCTCTCCAATTCATCATAGGAATGTGTAACTCATTTCTACAAATGCAAGTTCTGTCTTCATCAAAATACAACATGCTTCTTTGCAATATGCAGCTCACATGATCAGAAAAATGATCAGACAATATGGATTCACAGTGTAGCTGTAATATAGGGCAATTTCCCCATTCGGCAGACGTGGGCTAGCAAATATCTTGGTAACAGAAACTGCTTGGCACAACTAACTCAGCATGTACAAGTGTATGCGCATCATGCATGATGCCACTGTCACCTTGACAAGGAGCCATTTCAGACCTTCCTTGTATTCTGCTGGGCTTGACTGTCAGTGCCCCTCTTCTACCTTTTGACAGGCTTGAGCCACACAGACACTCCTGAGTTCCTCTCTGAGATTTCTCATTTCACCTTCATTGGAAAGCTGTCTAAACGCCAGAGCAGGGTGTACATGAATTAAAGCAGTGTGAAACTACTGCAAAGCATACAGAGTGGGGACATCACTACAGCAGTCCGTGGTTATGCATGTATATGTTATGACAATACAACCCCTCTCAAGAGTTGTCACAGACAACACCTGAGGCTGAGTATATTTGAACTACTACTATGAACAGTGACTTTTAATGATATACCATGAACATACACACACCCAGTATAAGTGCTGTGTATGTTATGTTCTCTCACTCCTAGGAGGGGAAGATGAAAAGCAATTGGCAACTCTCTTCACTCTCTTCTGCGGAGGTATGACTGCAGCCATGTGGACACTAGGGTAGGAAAATACACGACTCTGGACAATGACCATTTAAACTCACTGTATTTCATTTCTACCACTAGGGGTCTCTCAGTCAAAACAATAACAAAAGATGTTGTGAAGTTGTTGCCTTTCCATCGCCATTGCCCAGAGTCTATCTGATGTGACTCAGGCAGAAAATAGTAGTTACTGGATGTAACTCCCGTTCTATTAGGATTAACCCCATTCACAGACAAGGAAATGTATTGCATACGTTTTATTCACGTTATGTTTAGTCACGTTATGTCATTTAATTCTAATGAAACAGCCGCAAGTAACGTTAGCTAATGTATACTTGCTGACTTACCATTAGATCAGTCGAAAATCCATACAGTTACTGTAGCTAGCGTTATGTGGCATGTCATTAAGTTATTTTTAGTATGATTGTTTTGACCACAGATAACAGCGCTGGGCTACCCCACGATTGAATTTGCCACATAACATTAGCTAGCTATATTATAGCAACTAGAGGGGGTAAAGGGGATATGGCGCCATTGACAGGTGACTAAATGAAACACATCGGTACCTTGAATAAAATTTCTCTGGGTTTGAACATTGTTGGAAACATTTGGGATAATAAGTACACAACTAAACAAAATATATAACATAAGTCTAGTCATTTTATGGACATTGTAAAGTGGAAATGTTACATATTATGCCTTACAAATACCTTGTGGCCCCTCTCATGACACATAAATCTTTCTACCTATTTGCTTCCTAGTTGTATCCATGGAAAATAATTGTAATTAAAAAAAACAAGAGAAAGACACAGAAACCGCAAGCAAAAGACTTTCCGCTTTCAGCACTAACAAACAAGCATATCTGTTCGTGAGACGGACGACTGACTGACATATAAAATGCACCAGACACTCAATGGCTGTCGTGTGAATTGACCTTTATGGTTATGAGATAGTAACCAGCCTCTAGATACCTTACACACAGAAGAATGATCCCAATCAGTTCCACACAGTCAGGTATACAGATTCTAATTTAAAAAAGAAAAGCGCACTCCATGTTGGCCAACACCTGAAGATAAACCATCAGAATCTACCGGCAGGGAAAAACTCGCTTGCTTGCTTACTATAAATGCGCATATTTACATTTGGGACAACAGAAAATGCATGGCATGTAAATTATCCTGCATTACTTTACATAAAATGCAGCAGACTAAAAGCAGATAAAAACAAGGCTGTTGGGGTGCGTGCAGAGTTTCCTATGATTTTTGTCAAAGGAGGAAACAAGGCAAACAGTTAAGTCCAACGCCCTTAGCTTCCTGCAAGCGCTGCTTCCTGAGGAACCAGTGCTACTGCATAGAGGTGGAGATCGGGGAGGAGACTGTCAGAGTGAGGGGAGAGGGAAGATGAGCATGCAGGGATGCAGGATGCAAGTGTTCTGCTGGGCTCTGAGATGTAAGCAAAAGGTGCCAGAGAAAAGATGGAAGCAGAAGAGGAGAGAGAACAGAGGTGTTGGGGGGTGGAAAGTGAGAGGACAAGGGGCGAGTCGAGCCAAGTGTGTGAGAGAGCAGCATAACAGTGCACCACAGGGCTGAGTTCAGTAGACAATCTGATCTGTCCAAGAATCACAGAGGGTGATATGATGAAATTTAACAGATACGATGCACATGAGTATGTGTGTATGTTTGTGCAAAACAGCTATGTGGAGAGTGTGCATATCGACATAATCACACATACATATATCAACGTGGACATGCAGGGAAAGTATGCTAGGCTTGCACAGCAAAGGAAAAGTCCATGGGACAATTGACCTTACTCCTTTTTATGTTGATGGACCCAAAACCCCATTGCGCCATCAACCAACCACTCCAAATTTAGCCCGTTATTACTAAATAATTAAATAGGAAAAACATTAATAATAGAACAGCTGTAGCTTTAAATAGATTTCAATTTTGAACCCGTCTGCAAAAGGAAAGGTTCTTTCTAAAATGTTCAATGGTGGTGCCACATGGCCCACAAAAACAGACGCTACTAGGCAGATCAAAACCTTGCGACACTTAATGAGGTATGAACCACAACATAGCCCCTGACAAATACGGTGTGAAATGAAATGCTTAAGGCAAAATGTGTGCACATTTAAAGCTTACAGGATCTGGGTTTTTCCATTATTTAGACCATTTAATGCTAGGGGTCTAATATCCAAGATTTGAGAGCTGACTACAAATGAAGGGAGGCCATTTTAATCCAGGAAGCCAGTCAATTCATGATACTGTTTTTATTACACCAATGTTTGCTACCTGTCTTCCAGGTGTGATTTTCTGACACCAATGACCATGAATATAATACTTTTTGACAGCTGACTCTTAAGTCTCATATGTCAAAGTGCACACCAATGTGGAACATTGGTACATGGGCAAAAAACGCTGGTATGATCCTTTAACTGCTAACCTTTTTCTAATAAAACTGTACATTCAAACAGGCTATGCAGTGATTCTGGGTGAGAACTGGCTTTGCATAAGTAATGAGGAGGAATAAAAGACTGTCCTACATCCACGCCAGAGATTACACTGCTGGCTGCTGTTTCTATAAAAAGATTCACTGCAGGGAGTATGAGTGACACAGGCACACACGCAACCACACACACCCTCACAAACACACAGATGGGCACAAAAACAAGGCAGTATATTTATAGGGAAGAAGGTTCTAGTATCAAAAGAACTTAAAAGATCAGTGTCTGGTTAACTCTAGTCACCCAATCACAGATCTGTGACTATTCCAAGCCTTGGCAGACAAACACAGCGAAATGCTGGAAAGATTATTGGTAGCTCCAGGCCAACTTAAAATGTCCTCTATATTTCCTGTTTTCCACTTCTCATTTAGACTGCCTCCTTTCTGGGCAAAACAAATAACACAGTGAAGTGCCTTCACAATGTGTGACACAGGAATACAATGTGGATGTAGAAGCCTCGATACGAGGGCCAAACACATACTGGCCTGTAGCTTTAAGAACGGCTCTGTGTTGCCACATATTCAGGAGGGAAAGTCCCTGTGCAGGCTGGCTGAAGATGATGTGATTTTCCACTCCCGACTGACTGTTCTGGTTAAACACAATAGCTAATTCGTACCCCTGAACCAAAAAAAAAAAAAAAAAGAGTCAAGACATTTTATTTTGACCATCATCACCTATCAGAACAAATCGAACACTATGATGATTGTGCATTTTTTTGTTATCACATTACTAGTGGTAATGAATAATACAAATACTGTGAGTAAAATACAGTATCAGTGACTGTGGCTGAAATACACACTGATATATACAACATGTTTGCACATCCTCTACTTAGTTGTGTTAAAGATTCTCTATCCACATGGGATGGGAAGTTTAAGTCAGCTAGTCAACTAAGAAAGGTGCACATGTAACAGTTGTACCGTCACTGTTTGACAAATGGGATTATCACATCGTGAATCTCACACACACTGTAAAAGCAAAAGGAGCTTCAAACTGAATTCACAATGCAGTAATTTGAAAAGCTACAGCAATGTAGAAAATAATAAAGTGGGTGAGCTAAAATTGGTAACACCTTATTGTCTTGCCAACTTGCTTCTTATGCCATTTCTTCAGATTATTTACTAGCTTGCAGGTCCACTACTATTACAGTATAAGCTTTGATTTTTCTTTTTTTTTTACTTCAAATGTACATGTCCCATTGCTAATATCCATGGATGGGAGCTTGAAGTGAACTCAACATTTACAATTTTGACTACTTGCACATGTAAACCCTTTAAGCTGCTTCAACTGTCTACTGCAGCTACCTCCTCTGTAACACCATCAGGAGTTTAAAGTGACACATCTTTAATCTCTTAGTGGTGGCCTTCCATCAACACATCGCAACTGAAAAATGTGAGTTTCAACAAGTCTCTCCAGAGTGAATACATTTGAAAAGAATGTATTGTGGATGGGGAAATGTAGCTTTCTGAAAACGCTGCTGAATTATTTTGAGCTTTTCAAAGACAATATCAAGTATGCGTAAGTGCACCGCCAACTCAAGGCTGTAATTTCTGTCAAGGGGGCCTACAGATGATATTGACTTGAAGACGTAAATATCTGCATGCAATTTAAGATTTGTTTTCACTTTGGCATTTAAGTCTTTTTGCTGATCACTGAAAAGTGAAAAAAGGGGGGTACTTTACATCACGTATTGTACTTGCTACTGTATAGTAGCATCAACATTAAGAAGCCAACTCTGCGATCACTGATTTTGTATGTAAATATAGATGATCACAGTACAGATGTTTTTGTCAACAAATCTTTATGTTTATGATGTCAGAAGACTTTGTGAGCATGAAATAGAGATTTGATTGCAGGTCTCAATGCAGAAGCCCAGAAATGATCATCAGCCTTGGTTGCCAGATAGCATATCAAACATTTCTTATATTCATGCTGTCATTTGCCAACAAAAAAACAAAGACATGAAAATACTAGCACTGCATTACTTTCTATATCGAAACAAGTAATAAGCTATATCATAGATTCGAAAGTGAGTTTTATCTATCCGTTCCCCTCTCTTTTTTACCAGAAAATGGCCAAGATGCATAAATTTGTCGTTTATCAACCACCATGGAACTTGAGTAAGAAGAAATATAATCATGTTTCTATTATTGTGGTGTTCCGGTGTAGACAGCAAACGTTTAGTGAACAGAATATACGCTTTTAAGCACAGATGTCCATTAGGCCAAGGAGAAAATGGGGTGGTTTATTTTACCATCACATAAGTGTCTTCAGAATCCATTGGGTGGCAGAGTCATTATCAACCCTGTTAGAGGGTCGGCATGGCCCTTATAACTGTCCTCCCATGCTCCTGACCTCTTCTGGGCTGTTCCAGTTGTTATCTAATACTTGATATTTTCACTGGCAGTCTTCTAGTGTGAGTACTTGAACAAAGTGTCACTCCAGCCAACGTCAAAACTACATTGTTGTTGAATGTGAGATGTTCTCCAACGAAGCAACTTCTAGTTGGTGCCTAGCCTAACATTTACTTGGTGCTATTGGTGCTATGGATTAGCAGGCTTTCAGACCAAAAATAGCACAGCATTCAAAAAATGCATGGGGATGCCTTGGTGTGATCATTTTGCCACATGTACCACTAAAAACATGAAACATGAGCCAGTATTTCTAATTAAAGTGATAGATCCAATAGTGTAAAGACGTATCAGAAGGCAAAATACTGCACAGCCATGTACAATACTATGAGACAGCATTTTACAATTCTGGAAATTCCTCACAGCAACGATAATTTATCCAACATCTCAATAATCACAAGTAAACAGTAGATTTATGTCATTTATTTTACAAGTATTCTATGTAAATGTGTGCTTGAACGTAATCGACCGGTGAACATGGTATTTTTGCTAGATAATGTTGCATTGAGTTGGCAAAACTTCAACCAGATTCAAGTTTTCTGTGTTTTTTTTGCTGCAGTTCTCTGGCACAGCTGTGGTGCCAACGCAGTAGTCTCACTGAAATTAATGAGAAGGCTGCGGTTTTTGATGCAGTGCTACTGCCAGTCTGAACATGGCTTTAACACATTCCCCAAAATGCCTCTCAATCACTGTCACAAGCACACCTCTGAGGACATCCAAGTTATCCTGGAAAGCTGGATGAACTCAGAAAAATGACACACTGGCCTCATTTGTCTGAACTACAGTTTGTGTCTGAAGCCCCTAATGAGTTACAGAACAGGCTTCTTCTACCAGCCAATAGCACAATATGACCTCCATTACAGCGAGTCCGGAACAAGAACTTGAAACCCCACAGCCCAGACAGGCTTTATAAATAAGCCTTGATAAAGAACTCACACAAGTAAATCATCTGTCTGAAGGCAATTACCCACAAAATATGAAGAAGGCAAAGCACAAAAAGCAGCATCAACAATAGGTGTAACAGTAGAGTGCTGTTAAAACGGACAGTGGGGTGAATCACAACCTCTTTATAGCCACCCGCCTGGCTGTAAAGACAGAAAAGAGCTGAGTGGTGAAAATGCATGTACTGGTCAAAAAGGGTGCTTAGATCCTTTGTGTTAAGTATACTGTCCCACAGCATGCTGGGGGGAAAACAAAGTAAGGCTGCACGTATTGGTGAGCAGGGGCATGGGCCCCGACTGACGGACCTCATCTCTTTGGTATTTAGGTATGCCTTCGCTTTTCATTCACATCCCACCCGCACAAGCGCAGAGGCCCATCTCCCCGCAGCCCTCCCCTCCCCCTTCCTGTTGTTGAATTTCAATGTAAATGGGAGGATGAATGGCTGCAGCTGGCCCATCAAAAGGCCAGCCCTGCTGAAGGCCCTTGGTGATTGAGATTCAGCCAGGCCACACCACCTCTACCCTCCCCCACCCAACACTTTGTCCTAACACCCTTACCCCCTGTCTCAGCTTATAGCTTATGCCCAAAGAGAAGAGAACGTCCAGGCACAAGAGGGTGCCTGAAACTGATATTGTTGTTTGCCTCTGAGCACAACAGTAGTCAGCATGAAGCAATTTCTCAAAGTGCCAACAAACTCCAGACATTTTATTTATCTCAGGGTGACAAAAGTTGGCTATGGACAGAACACAAAATCCTGTACCATCTCTACAGTGATGGGGAACAGGACAGACAAAACTGCTTTCACGTAGGCTATATCGCATTAACCATCAATTTGACATTGTTCTTCTTGACGTCATGTTGGAGGAGGGGGTTGACGCTGCAATAGGGAAAAAGTCATGGCAGTCTAGGGTTGAGCAATTGGACAAATATATCGGCCACTGACGATTGGCTGAGTCTATCAGCAGTTAATTTTCTTTGGACCGGTTGGAATATGTTAACATTTTGCCCAACCCTATGGCAGTCATGGCAGTTTGACTGCTCAAGAAAAACAATACTGTTTCAGATCTAACAGTTCAGTAGAACGACTTCAGTGCTGGTGGTTGTGTACCACCATCAGTACACCCCACACCTCAATAAGCTTATCTATGATTCTGTTAACATGAATTGCAATGGCCACTTCACAATAAAAGCCTCACATTATTCTATTCACTCAAGGCTCTAGCTATGAAATGCAGGTTCAATAAGTGATGAGCTAGCATTAACAGAAAAATAACATCAGAATTTTTCACACTTTCACTCTTTTATACTATGTTCTGTGCTTTGTGTTCTGTTTTATAACACAGCTTATTAGGAGGTTAAAAAAAAAGCATATGGGTGGGCCACCTTAGCTTTAGATAGGCATGGAAAACCCTTAAATAGGGCCTTATGATTGAGGAGGAAAAACAAAGTGAGTCCAGGCAAGCAAGCTTGTCTTGTCTTTTTCCCTGCGTGTCAGCAACAGACTGAACAGACCAGAACAGCCGAGCCCAGAGGGACACACCACACAGTCTCTGCCATCAGCTCCCAGACCTGGCCGACTAACCTCAGAACATTTCCAACGCCACGTATGGATAATACATCATCCCATGCAGCCTCCTGCTCAGCGGCACATTCAATCAAAACACCAACTGTTGTCTCTTGTTGCCTGCTTTGCGCCACCCCTAATTCATGCCTGTCGAGGCTGAGGCACACAGCCATTTGCCTAATAGCGTTACCTACTCAGGTTCTCAAGTGTGGAACACATGCACAAATGCGTAGGTGCTTTTTATAGCCAAGACTTTCACCTATTATCACTCTTCCTTAAGGTAAACCCTTGAGTCACCTGTCTGGAATTTCAATAGTAGCATGCCTGGGACAAATATGTTAACTAATAAAACTACGATGTTAACTAAATAAACTAAGATGTGTCGGTACAAGGGAACAAATTAAATCAGCATTCAATAAATTCACAGTGTGAGACAACTGTGACTCTAACTTAATTCAGAATGAAAATAGAAGTGAAATTAAATGGTAACCTATAAGCCCACACTGATATTTCAGTCAGATTGTGAACTAAGACCAAACTCCACAAATCCAAATTCCCTACAAAACACTCTTTTAAATAAATCTTCAACAAACTTCTGTTTTTTAATGGTTATTTTCTCATCTTACTGAAAGAAACATTATTCATACTTCAAATCAATGGCAAAGTAGCCAAGTTGCCCATGTTATAATGGAAATATCAAACCCTGGCTGCCTACTCCTGTGAGATATAACTTTTGAATGTTCTGAATACCTAAAATTATGATTAAGTATATCAGTAAGGTTCCCTTAAAAACAAGAGCACAAAATATTCCTTTTCCAAGCTTCGATCAGAAAGATCAAAAGCCAAGTCTGTAAAAAGCACATTTCTGGAGAAGCAGCAGCATGCCAGAATAGAGAACCTTTCCCTTTGATGTTCAAGAGACTCAAGGAAGAGAAAATATTATCAAGAGCGCTGCAGCGGAAGGCTAGGAAGTAAGCACAACCTAACACGAGTTTAAGACGCCATCAACCATCGGGACCTCCTAAACCCTAAAATGAGGCTCTACGGTCCCTGAGGGAAACAGCAGGATTGGGGCCCGCCATTTTGTTCCATTTCGCTTCGAGGATAGAGGAGGGGGCAAAGGACTAGGCTGAATTTCAAAGGGCTTCAGATGCCATTTGAGTATCCGCAGAGATTGTGCTGGTAGAACAGCAGCTATAAAAGATTTACACAACTCGAACAGGGAGGATGAGAGGAGTGAGAGAGAAACTGAGACAGAGAGAGGAAAAGAAAGGCAGAGACAGACAAAGACAGGCAAGAAACAGGAGTAGCCATGCTTGTTTACCTAAAAGGACCACACTCTCAGCACGAGAGGGGGAGGGGAGAGCCTGCATGGACAGAAGGCAGGCAGAGTGGGTGCTGGAGTTGCAGCTAAAGGCTTCTTTTCCCTCTTACAAGTAGCTGTTTTATTCTACCATTTGAAACTCAAGAAGACACTTCTCAGCAAAATTCAAGGAAGAAATTGCACAATATACTGTGTACTATGTCAGCCACCTACGCATATTATTGTTATATAAACAAAGCCACAAAGTTTCCTCTCAGTGTAATGTCTGCATATTTTCTGCTCACACTTAGACACTCTAACATGACCAACAGTATTTTTGGCCACTACTTAAATATTACAGCAGGTAATGGACCAAAAATGTTTTGTTTTTTTAAGCATATTAACAAATGTGTTACACATAAGACGCATAGAGAAATCCAAGCGTGACATTGGATGGAGAAATGTTATGGACAGAGACATGGTGTCAAAACTGGACCAACTATTTATATTTATATATACTTACATATATGACACATTATTCTGGGTAATATCATCTTAGCAAGTCATCTTCATGAGGAACTTTAATCTAAATACAATCAGAAACTGAGATGAGATTTTTTTGTAGAATGATGTGCTGATAAATGAATGGATAGCAGTTTTCCTGAAATTCTTGCAACTTGAATCAAATAAAAAGGACAGGAAAACGGCTGTCAATTACCTTTTCAATGAACCGATTAGCCACTTAGGTCATAAACTGTCAGAAATGTCTATGTCATGTCATCAGAGACAAAACTGATGTCTTCAATTTGCCAATTTTGTCAAACAGTCAAAAATCCCTAAAGGTATAAAATGTACAATGAAAAGATGACTTCTCGCCTATGATAAGTTTGGAAGTGTACTTAATAAATTGCATAACTGATTGATTAATGGTGAGATTGGTTCTTACTTACATAAAAACTCAAGAGTGTCTCTAAATAATTCCTCTTTAGGACGATTATTTGACCTCTTAGTTTCCCTCTTTGCTTTCAAGATGAACAATTGCTGGAGGTTCAGGTAAAAGTGCAATCAATTCATACTTTGGCACCTGCCATCAAAAACAAAGAAAGGAAGTGGTGGGACAAATCCATACAAACCAGGGGCCAACAGTAAAATTTTAAACAATTGCCAGGCTGGCTACCAGCAATCAGCTTTGGTTGCTGTGGATCACGGATTGGTTGGCATATTTCACTCACTTTTAACGGGACAGTAATGGTCCTGCTTAAATTATAAGACAAATTTCACTGACAAATGTTACTAAGAATACATACAAGTTAGCCAGGCTAGGATTTCACCGGGAACATGTGGCTCAGTGTCACTAAAACTGACAGTGACAGATTTAATACATCTGGGGTCGTTTAGTAAATTACAATAGGCAGAAAAATGACTGGTGTGGTCATTTATGAGAAAACAGCAAATCATACTGCTAAAAAGTTAATATGCAGTCATACTCTGAAGCACGATGTCTACTGTGCAACTACTGCAGTGCTCACTGCATCTGTATGTTTTTTTAAAAATCTTCCCTCTCTGGTTTATTATCCCTGATATGCGTTTGATGTTTTGGTGACATATCTAGTTTCATTTGGGTTCGACGGTCTCAATATCAATACTTATGCACAGCGGCTTATTCAGTGATTCTGATCATTGGGCTTGGTCATAACCAGCTGGTTGTACTGTGCGACTGTTACTGTTGAGCTATCCAAACACAGCTAACAAGTGTTCTCTTGCTTTCACTCTTGTTGTGTTTTTGCCATGATGCATGGACTCAGTTGTGTTTGTCTTTAACTCAGCCTTTTAGTCAGGACCAAAAAAGATGTGGTTCCTCAGAATCAGACAGGCAACAAAAAAGGAACTTAAGATTGAGGACGAGAAACAGAACAACCAGGCATGTTTATGACAACACTTTGTTCACAGCACCGTCACAACTGGCTGATGTATAAGCAACCCAGGAATTGACTAATTGTGGTGTAGTGCACCCGGCTCAGCAAACCTTCTGCATCTGGGTAATACGGCCATTAATGGAGTCTGAGGAGTTGTGAGACACAAGAGCTACTGTTAGGCAGTAGAAGAGCAGAAACATAGAAATGTTGCCTGCTTTTCTATTACACATAACGTGTAACGTCGAGCTACAATCACAGCTCATGACCTTTCTGACCCCAGCAGAACTCCATTTCCTGTTGCAGGTAGAGGGCATGGTTTAATTCTCTGGTACTACTTATAGGAACAGGGGCAAAATCTAGCCATCACTAATGGGAACAGAGTGGGACAGGAGTGTCAAGTAGCATGGCAATTATCCTTACTTATGACAAGATATATTTTTGACTTAACACTCTAATATATCCAAATAAGACTGCACTGACTGGAACACACACCACTATAGGCGCTCACTACTGTCCTAGATTGGCTACTTATGAGTCCACCACAATCGTCTAGAATTTAACATTAATAAATTATTCCAAAAGAAAACAAATAAAGGCATACAAATGCCCACTATATAACAGACCTGTGAAAAATATGTGCACGGCCTATAATGTCAAAGAACAAAATCAACTATCAAATTGATTGACCCTGTGACACAATGATTACACTTCATGTTGAAGAAAAACTTCAGCTTCAATCAGATTTTCTTTCTGCGTGTGGGTTATCTTACATTCACAATGTAAACACATCAGTGATAAATGGTAATGTATTAGAGATAACATTTGTGAAGAATTCTGCCTAGTTCTTATTTAAATACTACACAACATAATCTTCATGTATAACAGAATAGGGCATGTGATACCATTTGAAATGAGGCTTTAACTATAGCACAGAGAAATAGGACCTACGCAAGCTCAAGGGAGACAGAGATATGCATCACTGCCTCTGCAGTGTAGTCAACATGAACGCCCCAACAAGCTAAAACACTCTCAGTATCTTGGTGGAAAACACCACCAGCGGCACTGCAGTGTTTTCCTCAGCATTGGTACTGCACCAAAGTGAAGAGCTTCTCCTCCATATTTTGTTTCCTCTACAGCTCATCTCAAATCCCACCATGTTGTGCCCCTCCTTTACATGTTATTTAACACAGAAAACAAGCAGTCCACTGAACCAACTTAGGTAATTATGACAGGTATCCATCCATACAACCCACCGTTAGTCTACTAACTATATACAGACACTTTCTGATAACTCCAGATAGCCTGGGGGCATTTCAAAGCACTGTTCTTTAATTAGTCCTACAAAGTACACATATTTTCTTCACGAGATTTGGTACTGACAATCCAAGTCATTGCTTTCCTTATAGACAGGTTTGTAGCACATCCATTTTGCTTTAGTGCTAGAGTAGACCATCAAATGGACAAGACATAGTGCTTCATGACAGGAATGTGTAACGCTGTACACACTTAACTGGAAAAGCAGGTAGACTAGTATTGCTTTAGATCAACAAAAATAGGTCGACATTTGGATGTTATTATTGCACTTCCCTGAGAAAAGTAATGTTAATTGTTGTTTGGGATATTTCAAGTGCCCCTTAGTGCTAGTCCTGCGAGAATGGAACAAATCTAAGCCTAACATTACTCTAAAACTTACTGTAGGTGTGTGAGTCTAAATTAATTCATTTTTTGCTTTCAAAACACATGCACAAGGCTGCTCTGTTAATCTGTGCATATAAGCATACGTGCATATCTCGTATGTGTATGTAGCACTAGTTGCTTTCTCAAAACACTTAAATTTAACTCCTAAATATCAACACAACGCCAGTGCCAGCCCCATCACACATGAGCAATGATTTATTACTGCGAAGTAAAATTAAAAGGTAGCTTACGTTGCCTCAAAGTGTAATACACGAAGTTAATGCCCTTTTTAAATCAAATCATCAGCATTTCAAGAAACACAGCTAAGCATTTCCATAAAAGAAATGCTGCGTTCAAGAAGCAGATCAGCGTGCTAAAAAATGTGTGTATTTCCAGTGGGGGGGAAAAGTAAATTGCATAAATATATAACCATGAAGCTCATTTGACGTAAGTAAATTAATGTTACAAGTTGACCTTTGTCGCAACACACATCAACCCGAGTTAACCAAGGGGGCAGCAATAGTCAGTTTGTTGTTGTCAACGCGTTAGCTTTGCAGGACAAGGAAAAATGCGACTTACCTCTGTCTGAATTTCCACAAAGTCAAATAGTTATCTGAATCTTTACTGTTTAGTCTATGCCGCGGTGTTTTCGGCCGATGCTGGATGGTCCCATTTGTTGACGTCGGTTCAGTATAGACTGGTACGGAGACATCCGCATAAACTCGCGACTACCATCGCAGCTCAAAAGCAGCTCACTAGAATCGAGGCTAGCGCTAGCTTGTTAAAACCGTGTAGACCAACAAACAGACGTCCAAAGAGGAAAACAATAAAATATCCACGAAAACTCGTTTACAGCGTAGCTATCTCATCTTCACCCCAAACTACGAACCCTTCGCACTCCATTTGTACAACGGTAGGCTTGCTTGGGTGAACGTAAACCATCAAAAGATCATATTTTGTTTCGCTTTAATCCTCTCCGCCAACCCATTCGAGCGGTTTTCGAGCGGCCTTTGACTCTAGTGTGTGGACGCTCAAGACGGAAACGCTTCGGGAATGAAACGAGCGTCCTGATTGGCCCTGGCGCTGTAGGTGGATACCGTTTCGCCACTCGATGAAACAGACGCCATTTTGGATCCACACAGCATCCTGTTCTCGCTTCAGAACAAACACAAGCAGGGCGCCAACGTGGCTGACCATCGTTCACAGTTTCAAACGCAAGAGACCACACTCCATTATATAGTTGGAGACCAAGAAAAGGAAATGGAGTACAGGCATTGGGTGCACTCGTTTTCTATATTCATAGAAACCTTAAACTTTGTTTATTCTTAACGTTGTTAGCCTATTTAGATTTTTCACAGGTTATTTTAAATGCAAACATTGAAAGGTGCACTGGATATTGTAAGCATTTTGTAGCTGAAGCTGTTGCATTCACACAAACGATGCCGCTATTGGCTAACTGACTTCTCATAAAACTATAATCACACACATCACAATCCGTGTTTACCACAAATGCTGGCGCTTATCGTGATGTAAATTTTGTTTTCGATGGATGGGTCAGACCTCAAACACAGGGTATGGGTCAGAGGAGACGGAAGTGGTTATAAAGCGGGGTGTGCTGGTAAACAAACCTGACGCACCCATGGTCATAATGAAAAGCGAAAAGATGAAACGAAGGCTCCCATTGGCTCAAAGAAGACTTCTCTACTCTTATTGGGTTACGTATATGTCCCTCAAACTGACCTGTACACGTCGCTTTCTCACGACATTATTGCCTTGATTATTTAAAAAAGTGATGTGGATATGAGGGGGAGCAATCAGCTGATTTCACTGACTGGTGCTCCTTCAAGTAAAGAAGGGGAAGCCATCATTAAATATTCACATTCTGAGGTGATTATTTGGAAAGAAAACCAGCAAACTGTTGTTCCCCGCAGGGTACATTGTTCCACGATTCTCCATCTCAAAACATGTGATATGTTTTTACAAGTTGCATCGTACAACTGACAGCAAAATGTGTTCATATGAATTAATTTTAGTAAACAAACCTAACTGGGCGAAGGTCTGCTGAATCCAGAGCTCTACTCAAGCAGCCAATAGCGCCCTCTGCTGGAGTACTGCTATAGTGTCAACACACTTGGAAAAAAAATACTTTTAGTTCTTTATACTTTTCTCAGAGGTTTCAGAGAGTCCAGGTAGGCCTCATATTTTGAACGGAACATACAATCATTTGAGGAGGCGAATTGTTATAATTTTCATTATTTGCATTACTTATGTGGTGGATGTACATATACATTACATATGGGACATCTACAATGTTTTATGTGTTTTCAATACTCACTAACATAAGACACGGATGCAAGTATCACATGAAACTGTCACTCAGCTCAAGACAAACCCTGGGCCCAAAGAGGCTCAATTTCAAGGACAATTGCATAAACTGAACTAATATTTATGTCGCAGTGAGTGTGCGTCCTCTAGCGTAGTAGACGTTCGGATTTTACTTTGCTGCATTGTAAACATCCAATATTATCTTTGAAAAGTGGGCCGGATTTAGCAGGAATGAAAAATCTAGTACATCCAAGTTACAGTTTACTGCATGACTGACTGAAATATTATGTGAGACTGGAAATTGCAGAGCTTACATTGCGTTGTATGAACGCTGCGCAAACTTCTGCGCAGCTCATAGGTCCTTGAAGTACACACAGAAAGGTTGAAGTTCAAAGTTCGAGACAAAGATGTTTTCAGAGGCGACGAGATGTGTTAAACTTTACTATTCAATCTTCAGCACACATTAAACACAGTCTCCACAATAGTGATAATTAGACAATGACGATAAAGTCAAACGTAGTGTAAATACGTACTGTTTTTCGCTTGCTTTTCCGTGCGCCGGAAGTCCGAGAGTGTGTACTTGCAGTGTTGATTTCGAGCTGACATCTTTGCTCGGCTGCACGGTTGAATAACATAGCAAGCTAGCTCTTAACGGAGGTAGAGGTAAACAAACGTATTAGAAAACACGATTTTAGCTTCAAAGAAAACTGATAGCTATGGCATTGCAATTGTTTAGTTAACGTACCGCATTCACTGAGAACAGACACTATGTCAGCTATGTTGTTGCAGCGCCGTGCTGGCATTTGTAGAAATTACAGTAGAGGTTTATTGTGGACGCTGTCGAGGCGAAACTCTCACGTATTAGCAAACAAGCCGATATCAAGTGATAGTGTTAGAAATGTGTTGTTCAGATGCGCTGATGTCAGAAAGATGTTTCTGTCCAAGTCAGAGCGAACACTTACAAGTCAGCCACAGAAACTCATTCAGGTAAGACAAAGTACATCAATGATTTAGCAAACATGATAGTTGGATGAGTGAAAAAGCCACATTTTGACTTGTATTTATAGTTGGTAGTGAATAAGTAAGATATGGGAAACAACTGTAAGAAGTATGTGAAGTGTGATCTGTATACCAGTAGCTGCTCATTGAGAGCCTCTACCTTGGACATTAAACCATGAAGAAAATGCATTGGATTCTGCTTTTGAGGAATATTCACGCTTTAGCAGAATTTTGATTTGAAATTGCAATTTCAGTGAGTTAGTAATACCTATTTCTTAATAGAGTCAGGTTTTTTAAAGCTTGAAATGAGAGGTTGTTAGAGAGTTATGCTGCTGTGGAAGTAGTTTAACTTGAAATCAGATCATTCTTCGCTGCTTCTACTCCTCTGTAACTGCCTGGTATTGTGTGTGCAAAATACAGCAATTGTTTTTACTTCCTCTCATTGTTCGGCTATTTTTTTCACACCAAAATATGTTGTCCCAATGTTCCCATTTTAGAGTCTTCTCCACAGACCCTTGGGTCCTGGCATGGTGGGAATTAGCAAAGAATTAATCAGGAACAACCTGCTGAGGAACCCTGTTGGTTTGGTAAATCTATTAGGTAAACACTTGTTTTATTAACCTTAGTATGATTACTTACTTATGTTATGATATAATCATATTTTCTTACTTATAGCTACTTATGATGAAAAATACTTTGATTTCAGGGGCAATAAACTTCTTCAGTACATCTCAATCTAAACAAGAGAAAAATAAAAGTAATGGACCAAAGGGGAAAAGTCCAGAGGAAGATGAAGGTAAGAGATCAATTGCTTCAGCTGCTTGGCACATGGCTGTTCACATCAGCGCACCACATCTGGCTGTGATCTTGATTTCTTTCTCTGATCCTTTTTTTTTTTTTTTTCTTCTATAATCCACCTCACCTTTCAGAGGAGAAGAAACGTCGCGAGCAGGAGGACCAGATGTACCGGGAGCGCCTGCGGACCCTCTTCATCATAGCGCTCATCATGAGCCTGCTGAACTCCATTAATACCAGTGGTGGCAACATCTCTTGGAACGACTTTGTCAATGAGATGTTGGCCAAGGGAGAGGTGTCGCGGGTGCAAGTCGTTCCTGAGAGCGACATTGTAGAAATCTACCTTCATCCTGGAGCAGTCATCTTTGGACGGCCTGTATGTTGTGCAAGATTTAATACAAACACACAACTAGCATCTGCAATTTTGCAGCAGATGTGCATGCTAACCTCTCGTTTCCTGCCACGTTTCTTGCTTTGCAGAGGCTGGCGCTCATGTACAGAATGCAGGTTGCCAACATAGACAAATTTGAGGAGAAGCTGAGAACTGCTGAAGAAGAGCTGAATATTGACAACAAGGACAGGATACCGGTGTCCTACAAACGCACCGGATTCTTTGGAAAGTAAGAGCATGACCTTTCTCAGAGCAGATCACATAAAACATAATCCATAAAGTTTTGTCATTAATAATTTCATAAAGAACCAATAGGTGCCGTTGTTATGTGTTGTAACCATAATCCCCTATGGTTATAACACAAGCGTGACTGATATATCCATTTTTAATAGTTAGACTGGTCAAATTGCCGGTCAACTCCAACTGCATTTTTAATGTCTTGACCTCAGATTTTCTCCTACTTTGAAGTAAAAGACTTGTGAGACTCAATGCAATGTCTTCTCCTCTGTTCACTCTGCAGTGCCGTCTATGCTCTGGGGATGGCTGCCATTGGCGTGGCTATTCTCTGGTATATCTTTCGACTAGCGGGCATGGGTGGAAGAGAGGGTGGCTTCAGTGCTTTTGTGAGTGAAACCACATACGTAAATTTGCACGAGTACATTTAGGGTTCTCAATGTGTTCCACTAATTTAACTTGCGTATTAATTGCATATTACAACATACTTAACAGAATCAGCTGAAGATGGCCAAGTTCACCATTGTGGACGGCAAGTCGGGTAAAGGTGTGAGTTTCAAAGATGTAGCGGGCATGCATGAGGCTAAGATGGAAGTAAAGGAATTTGTGGACTACCTCAAGGTAAGAAACCAGACTCGTAGTAATATATGTGGGTCTGGTATAGTACTTTAGCCATGTTTTGTTTATGTAATAAAGTAATTTAAGGATGAGGTGAATATAATTGATGGTTTAGTTCTCTGTTCTCTGTTACTATATCTACTTGAAGTCCTTTGTATCTACATCTCACATGAGTATTGCAGTCTATTACTTACCGCGTTGATGTTATCTATTGTCAGAATCCAGAGCGATACCTCCAGCTGGGAGCCAAAGTTCCCAAGGGTGCATTGCTGCTTGGACCTCCAGGCTGTGGGAAGACCCTGCTGGCTAAAGCCGTAGCCACCGAGGCCCAGGTGCCCTTTCTGGCTATGGCTGGCTCTGAGTTTGTGGAGGTCATTGGAGGTATGTAGAGATAGCACCAGCAATTAATATGGCAAATAGCCGGTCAACATACAGCAAAATAATGTTGATATTCAATATGAGAGTACATATTGTTGGTTCTGATAATAATGTGATATTTTAAGATTAAATGTCTGTTCCTGTGTTGCAGTGCAGGGATATACCGACATTTATTGAAAAAAAAATCTTTCTTTTCTTGATGTACAAGAGGAATGCCCTTTCTTTCTTGGTCATCATATACACATCACTAATGATTAAGCTTTTGATTTTTAATATCATCTTTAAAATTCTGTCACACCAGAGGTATCATGATATTTGTAAAAACATATATTGTGATATTTGATTTGAGGAATTGCTCAGCCTTTGTATGTCAGCCTTATTAGAGGGTTCAATTCTGAAGGCAGATTAGATGCTGTTCGTAGAGGTACGCCTCAGTTTTGATGTGACTTATATTGTGTTTGTGTGGAGGCCTGGGTGCTGCTAGGGTCAGGAGTCTGTTCAAGGAGGCTCGAGGCCGAGCACCCTGCATTGTCTACATCGACGAGATTGACGCTGTGGGGAAGAAGCGCTCCACCAACATGTCAGGCTTCTCCAATACTGAGGAGGAGCAGACCCTCAACCAGCTGCTGGTGGAGATGGATGGTGAGTGAAACTTGGGATTTCAGAGCAGTTTGTGGTCATCAGAGGCGAACTTTTCAGACATGATAATGAAACTTTGAACAACTTTTTTTTTTTTGCAGGAATGGGAACAACAGACCATGTCATTGTCCTTGCTTCCACTAACAGAGCAGATATCTTGGACAATGCTCTCATGAGACCAGGCAGACTGGACAGGCACATCTTTATAGATCTTCCCACACTGCAGGTAGACTTGAGCGCTCACAGTTGCCAGCGATCTTGATTAAACAGTGAAGTTACTGTACTAAACTTAGTTGTATTTATTGGACTCAAAGCAGCACATTCAGATTTAGTTAATCACACTCTCCTCCCCTTCTGTTTTTAAATCTGTTAAAGAATGCAGTGATGTGGTTGCAGAGCTGAAATCTCCTGTTTTTGTCCACACTTGTTGTTTTTGTAATATTGTAAACCTTGTTTGCTTATTTGCTGCTGAAAAAACACTCTAATTGTGGCAGGGAACATCCTTTGTAAGCCTTACAAAAGAAATGTAAGGCACTTTCTCAAACAGCTTCTATTTTTGCTGTTTTTAAAATATATTGAATGATGTCACCACTGTAACTTATCAGACCACAGCAGGTTTTTTTGTGAGTCATTACACCTCTTGTAGCTACTCCTTTGGTATCCTATTGAGCTCTGCCACTATACATTCTCAAGCAAACAAACGCATCATAGCTGTGTAGGAGGTTTAGACAGAGTTTGTCAGTTAAATCTAGTTTGTCTCATGTTTGTTTATTGTTGTCTCTCAGGAGAGGAAAGAGATCTTTGAGCAGCATCTGAAGATCTTGAAGCTGACCCAACCAGCTAATGTCTACTCTCTGCGTCTGGCTGAGCTCACCCCAGGCTTCAGTGGTACATACATATTTACCGTTTTATCCTCATTTTGTTATGGCCACAGATGTTCATAGATTTAAATAATGGCCTGCCTCCGTGAATAAACATAAGCTCTTGATCAGCAAATATGAAACATCTTTGGACATCACAACACAACACTGTTGATGTTTACTGAAATGTCATTCTCCCATATGGTGCTCATGAGATCTCTGTTGCCAACTCACTTACTCCCTGCAGGTGCAGACATCGCTAACATTTGTAACGAAGCTGCCCTGCATGCTGCCAGAGAGGGGCACAAGTCCATCGATACCTTTAACTTTGAGTATGCGGTGGAGAGAGTGATAGCAGGTACACTGATGCAAACACGGTATTGCGGGAAAACAAATAAATGTTATAAGACTCAGTCGCCACTGTGGCAAAATCTGACAAATCTGTGTGTATGTGTGTGTCTTCAGGAAGCGTAAAGAAGAGTAAGATCCTGTCCAAAGAGGAGCAGAGGGTGGTGGCCTTCCATGAGTCTGGACATGCCTTAGTGGGGTGGCTACTTGAGCACACAGAGGCAGTCATGAAGGTACACCCACTCCTGAGTGGCTGCTCCTTGATGTCGTGTAGGCTTGTATTGTAAATGTAAGATGTGTCCTGTGTAAACACATCCTTTAACACATAATTGTATGTCTGCCATATTTTGTTTTAATCAGAGTACTCCGAAAGATCAAAGTGGCATAATTGATGCTTTTTCTAATTTTCTCGGAGAGTAGAGATGAAGTGTAGACACCATATCTACAGAAATCATTTATAAGGAGCACTCAGGACCAATTTTCTATCAAGGCTGTGTGTCTAACAATTTTTCACTTTGTCCAGATATCTTGTCAGTCATCTGCTGTTTCTCCACATTATTGATATGAATGGTTCTTGAAGTTTATTTTAGTAATGTATATAGATATGCTCTGTCTTAGAACTATTTTTTAACTATTTATTTAAATCTCTTTTCTCCTTCTCGGTTGGTCTGCCTCATCTAGTATTTGCTCCAATGGACTTTTCTCACATCTGACTGTGTCAAAGCCAGACTGACCAGGACATCAAACTAGGTGTTAAATGTTTAGCACCCAATTAACATGTAGATTGTTATTGGTTGCCAGATGGGCTGCCAACAATCCCAGCCTCAGTACATTTATGAATGAAGAGAAATTATTAAACCGCTGAAGGACCGCTGTGGTCAAAGGCCTCTTTATACTGTTGACCAAGCCAGAGCAGGAAGACTTGATAAAATGACAGGCAGACAATTAAAAAAAAATGTTACACATGGGACAACATGGACGGACACATAGAAACACTTTCAGTTCTTTTCAATTCACTTTTTAAAAAACTCTTTAGTTGAAATCAGATAGATCATGTTGTTTTTTTTTCAGGTGTCCATTGCCCCGAGGACTAATGCAGCCCTGGGATTTGCTCAGATCTTGCCTCGTGACCAGTACCTGTTCACCAAGGAGCAGCTGTTTGAGCGGATGTGTATGGCTCTGGGAGGAAGAACTGCAGAGGCTATCACCTTTAACAAGGTTACAACAGGTACTGCCCATCTATTGTATATTAACTGTAATCACAGCCTGCTCACATGCAACATGCTCCTACAAACGCCTCTCACTTATCCCGCTGATTGCTTTCAAATCATTTCTTCATAGCTCTCTACTGCTCAAATTCCTGGCCCTCCTCAGTCCCAATCTTACCAAAATATTATTATTTTTATTCCTGATATGAATTGAGATTGTTTTACTTGTTTTAACATTTTTCCAGCAGTGGCAGTGGGAACAAGTGGAATGAATTTATTCATTTAATAAAACTTAGTCTTGAAGGCTGATTCTCAGGCAGAATGGAGGTTACTTTTTTCAGTGCTACTTCCTCCCCCCAAAGTTAATTACCCTCACTCTGTGTCCCCAGGAGCTCAGGATGACTTGCGTAAGGTGACTCGCGTGGCCTACTCTATGGTGAAGCAGTACGGCATGTGTGACAGTGTCGGCCAGGTCTCGTTCCCAGACACAGAGGAGCAAGGTGCCATTGGACGGCGTCCTTTCAGCCAGGGCCTCCAGCAGCAGATGGACCACGTGGGTTCTAAAATTGGACTAGTTCTCTGTTAACCCACATTAGCACACAGTGAATGTTCACCTTAAAGTATTGATTTTTGCTTAGCTTTTTCTGTTATTTCTGTTATTTCAGTAGGCCATACTGTTATTAGGTGTTCTGAAATAGGACTACTTTTCATCTCCCTGTTAAGTTTACCTAGAACACAGTGAATGTTCTTGAAGTATAGATTTGACAGGACTTGTTGTTCTTTCAGGAGGCGAAGATGTTGATAGCCCGTGCTTACAGGCACACAGAGAAGCTGCTGTTGGACAACAGAGACAAGCTGACACTGGTCAGTTCCCTTCTTTGATCAAACATTTTGTGCATTTAGACTGTAGCTTTTTGCTATCATTGAGCACAGCACTCCTGTATTACCTTTTGGTTTAGTTTTAGATTATAAGTCACAACTACTTGTTGGTCTGTCTTTCCAGTTGGCCAATGCGCTGTTAGAGCGTGAGGTGGTGAACTACGATGACATTGAAGCCTTGCTGGGTCCACCTCCCCATGGGCCCAAGAAGATGATCATCCCACAGAGCTGGTTAGAGGCTGAGAGGGACAAGCAAGACTCAGGAGAAGACGAACCTCCACCACCTCCCCGCAAACACAGAGAAGACATAGATCCACAGCTGGCCTGATCTTAAAATGTATGTCTCAAAATTATTTTCCAACTGCTGCATTTTGCGGGGGTGATCAGGGGCATTTTACAAAACCTGGCGTTGATTCCTCACTTTGAAGCTGAATATGCCTGAAAGTGAAAGTTTCTTAAAACTCTGCAATCCATGCAGACGTTCGTGCAAATTAACATTTGCACTTGTTTTCCAGTTAGCTGACCCATTTAGATCATCTGAAACAGGCCTAAACAAGCCAGTGCAACTTTGAAGATAATTATTTTGGGAGGAATTCCATCATTTTTCTCACACGCTTGCTGCACGGCCATATTATTATGCCATGGGAGAGATAAAAACGAGTCTATTTAAACAAGACTTCTCTAACTAGCCTGAAGTGCAGATAGTCTAGAAAAGCCTTCTAATCAACATTTACTGTATGTGCAATCAGCAATTATATGCTCTGTCTTAGAATTCCCAAACACTGTGTGCTAATACCTGAAACTGTCATGGATCATTTTATGCAAACACACTGTAGTATATACAGGTTTGCATTCAAGTATGACTTGTGCTGTTGCTTTGCTGTGTCATCTGCAAACAACATAGCAAAGGAACTGCTTGCCATTTGTATCTCAGTTGACTTTCGGGGTGATTTATCCGCTTTGTCAGAGAGGAAGTGCACCAAATATATTCTATAATTATAACAGATTGCAGTATAGATTACTGTGGACATTTATACCTAATGGTGTGTACTTGGGTGTTTTTGACTGGGCTGAAACAGAAGTAAATATAAATAAATAAAACTGCTCTCCATCAATGAGGAAACTCAGTGTTTTTTGAAATGCCCCTTTAAGCAGCAGACGTTACTCTACATATTGTGTTAATAGATGGAATAGGCTGAGCGAGTGTTTTCTTTGTATTAGGGACTGTGAATTGGTTTGATTGCCACTCATGAATATGAAGTCAAAGGATGGTGTTGCTAAATATTAAAATAAAGTTGTATTTATATAGTGTGTTGCTCTTTGTGTGGTATTTCATTTTAGTGGTAACATATATGTGTATATGTGAATTCTGAGTAAACCTAGTGCAACCTGTGAAGAGGGTCTTATTTCATAATGAACAATACACACACTAAATAAAAGATTTACATTTATTCTGTAGACACCAGTAAAAGCTAAATTCAATGAACATATAAAAAAAGTCTTAACCTCCAAACACTTAGATTACAGAATATTGAGTGGTACAGTCTGTTTTGTTGAGTAATATTTTGTGTTGAGATGGCTTCCAAAAGGATGAACAGATGCTGGAATGGAGGACTTGTAATCAAAAAAGAAAATCAAACAAACTCAATATCAAAGCAAATTCATCTTATAAAATAATCACTTATATAAAAAAAAGATACATTTAAAAGATATTTTGTTATATCTCAGGCTTGTTGTATGCATCATTACTGAGCAATCCGAGTCTGAGGATTAACAAAACCAGACATGGACAATCATTTCAACACACATTCTGTTTTGCCTTGTCAGCATGCACAGCTCCTTTCCTCCTAGCTGATCATGTCAACACTCTCATTTACTTTTCCTGAGCTAACCACAAAACTTTGCAACGAGCCCTTTTGTGAGTTGTGTCCAAATGATCCTCAATATAACCAAAGGCACATTAGATTAAAGGTCTGTGGTTTTGCATAGCATTTATTTTTCCTTGGCACACTTCAGATCTTATCTAAAATTGTTTTTTTTTTGTCTAGAAAAACACCTGAGGCATGATCTGTGTCCCTAACTGGTGGTGAATCACACAGGTCTTCTGTCTGTGGGGTGCAGTCCACCTTAACGTGGGTCATACATGTTGGCCAGTTTCTTAAAGCGTGGTCCCCAGTCGTTGAGGTAGTCGTAGTCTTGGTCTCCATCAGAGCTGCCAGAAGCAATGGAGCTGAGGCTGCCTGCCAGTGAGCCCTCTCCCTCGTAGTCATAGATCAGTGCCGTGTCGTATGGAGGCACGTTAGGATCGTTGTCTGCGGCCTCCAGGCCCTGAGGGAAGAAACATTACAAGGTTTTTTAGTTGATGAGGATAAAGCGAATGCCCTGGGAATGCTGTTTTTTAGATTTGCAAAAGCTAGATTTAATTTCCAGTGTTAGTCTGTCTATTTAAAGGCCTATTAATAACTTAGTAAATTCCTGTTTTCTATTTTTGATTTATGTGTTGGTTTGGGCCTTTTAAACGGTTTTTCATTTCCGTTATGAATTGTAGGTAAAACTGGGTCACGGTAGAAGCCTCTCACGTCATTGATGTAGTCCTCGATGTCAGTGGGATCTGCAGGAGGCCTCCGTGGGTAGGTAGGTGAAGGCAGGTTATGCGGGGTGTCCTTCCTGAGGGGCTGCTTGCCTCGAGGAACACAAGACGCTGGGTAGTAGGACCCCGGGGTCGAAGGTGCATCATGGGGATTCCACAGCAGGTCAATGTTAAAGGCATTCTGCAAGGTGAGAGGAAGAAGCTACAGATTGACTCTGCATGTACTTTAAGATTACAAAAAAACAAAACCACAATAACAAAAGTGAATATATCAGAATCTGTGGTGACACACTATCAATTACGATTAAATACCATTAAGTTACTATTCGATACAACCAGTAAGACTGTTTTGTCCTATTGTAGCTGCTTTCCTCATGACCACAGGATCATTGAGAGAGACCTCTCCTCTTGACCTGTGGCCTGTGTAGCCGTACCTCATCCTCCTCACCCCCTCCTTGCTCATCATAGTTGAAGACATTGTCACGGATGTCGTCTTCTGATTCCCCGACAAGCAGACCCGTTCCTTTCTTGATATGGTGGCGTCTCCCGCAGGTGGTCACCGCCACAGCCAGGAGGAGCAACACTGCAATCAAACAGAGGGAAACCAAGTAGTAATTCATTAGTGTTTATCCAGTTATAGGGCTGCAATTAACAATTATTTTCTTGATTTATCGTTTAGTTTATAAATCTCAAAATAGTGAGTAAGTCCAAAGTCCCATCTTCAAATGTCTTGTTTGTCCGACCAACAGTCAATAACTCCAAAATACTACATTTACAATAAAACAGAGAAAAGCAGAATATTTAAAACAGCAATGTTTTTGCATTTTTGCTTGAAAAAGGACTTAAACAATTAATCAATAATGAAAATAGTTTCCAATTATTTTTCTGTCAGTCGACTAATCATTTCTACTCTATCATGTTAGTGCATGATATGATCTAGGAAAGGATTTTGAGTTCATAACTAACATCTGTAAAGATTTGTGTCAAGCCCCACTACGTGTTTTGCCTATCAAACTGGTGATGGCATTCAAGTGTTTGATTATTTGTAAACTCCAAAATAGCTAAAAAGAGGCAAAGTCTTGTATCACTCCACTTGGACGAAGAATATGTCACATAATATAAGAAATGTTTTTGATCTTCATTGGAAACAGTTGAAAACATCTGAAACTAGGGTTGTGTTTGCTTAATGGTGTGTTCAAAATGAGACTTACACAGCAGGACTGCGATACTGGCCATGATGATAATGAGAGCGATGAAGCTGATTCCCACACTGGAGCCAAGGACAGCCCCCGCCTCAGACTTACAATCCCCAAAGGAGTCACAGAGACACACAGTGACATTGACCTGAGCATAAGCACTCAGAACTGGACTGCCGGAGTCTGACACGAACACTGTGACCACATACTCTCCTGCCTCCAGCTCTACGAGGGGGTGCAGCACAGCGTGAGTATCTGAAAGGGGAGGAAAAATGGAGAATGGTGTGAGGTCAGGAGATTCTCGGGAACAACGTTAATGCAGGCTCCATCCTCACCCCTGATGCTCTCTCCTTACCGTTGACTTGGATAACAGTCCAGTTGATTGACAGATCATCATGCATTTCGAAGGTGAAGGGTGCAGCGTGCGGAGGAAGATCTTCATCCACAGCAGTAACAACCAGACCAGAACTCGTCCGACCTGCACCCTTACATAGAGATCCACTCAGAGGGAAGAGCTGAGGGGGGAAGTCATTGGTCTCCTTCAGTGTGATGACCACTGTGGCAGTGGTCGACACACCATCAGCATCTACACAGGAGAACACAAAAACACAGCAATGCCGCATTACAGCTTAGTCAATGTTTACGTCTTTCAAAAGTATTCTTACACTTTCACAACATTTCTTTTTTTTTTATTAAGACTTTTCTTTCTTAGAAGAGTAAAACCTGCCATGTGGGGTAAGATGTGTATATTATTTCACCTGATTGGCAGATTAAGTAGAGAAACTGACCTGTAACCTTGACAACAGCATTGTAGATATTGTTTCTAACATTGGGAGATCGCATGTTAAAAGTTCTCTTGGCAGTAATGTCTCCTGTGTCTCTGTTGATGTCCAGCCACCGCTCAGGATCTCTGCTGATCTCATACCTGCCACAGAGAGCAGCGGAACAGTTACAGACGCACAAACATTCTTAAAAACACTAAAATACTCCTCCTCCTTGTTTTGTTGCTGCATCATACCTCAGATCAGAATTATCAGGGTCGAAGGCGATATTGCTTTTCAGTAAAGTCCCAGGAACCACAGACTCAGGGACCACAATCTGTATGGGGTCCTCCCTGAAATGTGGCGCTTCATTCTCGTTCACGACAGTCACCACCACGGTAGCGGTGCTCACTGGGAGGTTGGGAGCCTTGTTGCTCAGAGCATTGAGATTTTCCACCGTCAGAATCAGGATGTACTCATCCTTTGCCTCATAGTCCAAAGGCTGCATGACAAAACAGAAAAGGCCGTTTGTGGGAGGAAAACTTTGCACTGCACTGTGGTTGGATATTATTAATATAGTTAAGAATTCATGATAAAGGTATATGTATAACAACTAATTTATCAACCATAAAATAATAAACCATAAAATATAGGAAAAGCCAAGTAAGGACTGTTGTCTGAGTAACTTTTGGTTTAAAACTTAACCACTAGAGGGTGTTGTTGAGTCGTGTCTGAGGGCATCAATGCAAATTTTTGCCTTTTAAAGGGAAATACCACCCATTTTGAAAATTCAAATTATTTCTGTGCCCCAGAACAGATCAGTGAACAGTGAACACCTTTTCTCCATTTTTCCTTATTCTAGAATCTAGAAAACATTTGATTGGGATGTAAAACAAAGGCACATCGTCTTTCTTATGAAAGGTGTACACTTTCAAACACTGACTGAACAGTCCTGGAGCACAGAAATAACTTTTTGTTGTTGTCTCCTAAATACCTGTTACACCAGCTTTGGCAATGCTCATATTTTTGTTTGGCCAGAGGTCCACGTGGCTGAAAATAATTCTACATACTTACTTTATGGGTGTGTAAATTCCTAATAATTTCCTAATACGTTCATAGTAAGATTCCTAGGAAGACCCATGTAATTGGGCAGCAATTAAAGGTAAAATATAGACAGTGTTCAATTGATCCACTTGACTGCCATTGTGACCAGTGCATAGCAGCTAAAATATAAACTCATCATAATTAACTTAATTCTGAATAAAATATCGGTGTCACAACTTTGCATTGTTATTTTTCCAGGACACCTATAAGAAATTATTAGGAAATAATGGACCCATAAAATACAACGTAACCACAACCACGTCAAAAGTCATTAGACAAAGTACAAAACACATCATGTTCAAGATAAATTAAAAAATAGGCTCCTTTTACTCCTGAAACGTTTGCCTTTTGGACAAAAGTTTGACTTTGGGGTGAGATAATGTGTGAATTCTTATATTGGGTGCAGACAAAACAATGTTAACTAATGTGAAGATAAAATTGGGAATCATAAAACCAGGTTGAGGGACAAAGCTGATCCTCTGTCTCCTTTCCCACTTGAATTTGTCAGTCTGACTTTGTGTCCAAACATTTGATCTCACACCAAATATAAATGGATGACACCAAAGTCACTCCAAAATGTGTGAGGGATACTCAACAATCACCAGAACGCCTCCCTCACACTCTTTTAGTTAACAGCAGATCAGCAGACTTTACCTTCATCACAGTCAGGACGCCCTGGTTGGTGGCAGGGTCCGTACTGATGGCAAAGTTGCCGTCAGGGTCGTTGGAAATGAAGTATTTGGCCTCCCAGTTTCCTGTTCCACGATCATCTTTGTCCGTCACATTCACCCGGCCAATCTCGTAGTCCTTCCTGTTCTCCACTCCTACCATACTATACTGCATGCACCACACACAAAACACAGACCAAAAGATTCAAACCAGTGTGACAAAATGATTGTCATAATATATCATTCACTGAATTTACAATTAATATGTCAGTATTTAACTAAATAAGTGTTTTAAATAACAGTTGAAAATATCCCTCACATATTGTTGTCTGAGACTCACCGTGGCAGGGCTGAACTGTGGGGCGTGGTTGTTGATATCAGATATATGTATGATTGCCACACCTTCCCTTGTTAGTCCCATGCCCCCCATATCAGCAACCTGCAGTTTTAATTGGAAACTTTTCACCACCTAGGACAGAACACAGCACATCTTAGTGAAATGAATCATATTATGGTGATCTGCATCTCAACTTTAACCTGCATTTTACCTCTCGGTCCAGGCCTACATCTCGTGTGTAGATGGCTCCTGTCTCGTTGTTGATGCCAAACATAGTCTTGGTAACAGCGTTGGTAGGAATGCTCTCCTGGCCAATAATGGAGTAGCTCAGAAAAGCATTTTCTGTCATTGGGTCATCTGCATCAGTGGCTAACACTGACATCACTGATGTGCCTGTCAAAAAGAAATGGAAAGCTTGGTCGGAAAGATCTGTCGGAATGAATTACAGATATGTGACATGCTGTATGTGCTGGGGCTGCAGGACTTCACTGAAAACATTTAAAACAAAACGTTTAACAAGTCTTAAACCATACTATTCCTAAAATGTAAAAGACAATATGCCTCTAGAGTTTATTTGAAGTAATTCATTTGGTATTAGTTGTGATCTGTTGTTGTTGTTGTTGTATTAGTGATGCCATAATCTGCTTTGCACTGCCTTTTTCGAGAACAAGATAATTGTGCACATAATTGCAAATGGAATAATGAAGCCACTGATAAATACCATTGAGGATCAGAATATTTTACTTAAACCTGCCACTTGGAGGCAGTGGAAACAAGCTGTAAACACTGACATATTTGATGTAGGTTGATTTGGGTGAACTTGCTTGCAGTTTCACATGTAAGTCCAATATACCTCTGGTCTGAGCTCTAACAACTCCTGATCTGGCTCTTTAGCTGCTAAACGCTCCACTGTGTTCACCAGGTCTCTAACTTTGTCTGTTTGCTGTTTGGTGCTCAGATTTTGGAGTTTCCCCACTGAAAAGTTGTGGGCTGTAAAACCAAAACAATGAGCTGAAAGACTCATGATAATTATCTGTACATCTATCACCACAAGTGACCCCTTTCACATAAACATAGTCATGTGTCATGTTAAAATAAAAATATTGATTATAGCAGCTTTAAACTGTTATACGGTATACAGTTTGAATGACACACTGAGACAAACAGTTATGATACAGTATGGGAAAAGTGCTACTTTATAAACTTTTCAGCTTCAGGAGAGAAATTTAAGATGACTTTTTGGAACATTGTGTTTCAAGAAGATAAGAAAAATATGTAATGCAGTGTGTAATACATGGATGTACCTGGGACTGAGAACTCAGGGACAGTGCCAACAAACTGGCTCTGGGTGAAGGCGGGTCTGTTGTCGTTCTGATCCAGCACCACTATCTCTATGGTGGTAGGATTCTCTAGTCTCTCTCCACTGGGGGAAAGTGCAAAGGCTTTCAGCTACACACACACACACACACACACACACACACACACACACACACACACACACACACACACACACAGATACAACAGACAAATGTTTTTTAATAAAAACTGCATTAGTAAGATTGTTGTTTCTTGCTATTAATTACCACAAATCTCATGCATTCCATGAAGCATGAAACATCCAACAGGTCAATCAAGGAGGGTATTTGTGGTATCTGTACACAGCATATGCTGGAAATGGCAGAAAGAAATGTGCAGGATGTTTGGTTCAACATCATGGGTTACATCACAGTCATCTGGTCTGAAATTTTCTGAAGGCTCTCCCAAGATGCCCATAAAGGCCCTTAGAAACTGACCTCTGGCTGTTTGCACAAGTGTCTGAGACACTGATGTATGCTTTAAGACAAAAACATGGACCTGCTTCTGAACATGTTGTGTAAGGAGTACTTAGTGTGAAGTACTTCTGTTTGATTGTGCTTTAAAACACATTTTAAGTGTCAAGGGTGATTGAAAATGTTACTCCTGTAAATGCTCTCACCGTGAAGCTGTTGTATTTCTCTCTGTCCAGGGGCCGCTTGCTCCTGATTACTCCTGTTTTATCATCAATCTCAAAAAGATTCTTGGGCTCCTGGTCCACGCCCGGTCCCTCCAACTTGTAGATCACCTCACCTGTAAAGATTTTGTCCGATTTGATCTAAACACAGAGAGGAGATAAAGTTGATGATCATGGCAACCTCATGGGAAGGTGGGGGGAGGATTGTAAACCATATGCTGCAACACCAGATGTGAGTATGTTGAGAGTTAGGGACCTTGAGACAAGAGTGTTTGAGCTCGGAGAGGCCTTTGACTTATGGCAGGAAGTAAGATTCTGAACTAATAATAGCAAGGAGTCTATATTTTATGCATTTTGCATTCACTTTCTTTGACATATGGTCTCTTCTGCATTTTCATCACCATGTAAAAGTGGCTCAATGTTTCTCCTTGTACGGTAGGATTTATACACTCACTGGTCGTCCGTGACAGCCTTAAGACAACATTTACATTTCACGTGTCTTTTAAACACTGGTCTGTGCTGTGTGTTATCATGTGTAAAGAAGAATTACAATCCACGTGAATGGCTGTGTAGCGTTGTGTTTAAAGGGATGCAAGTAATACACAGCAAGCTCATTAAAGCATTTTGTATGATGATGATTTAGTCTTCACAAGAAAAACACCAGACCCTTCTTTTAGTCTAATTTTCATCATAGTCTATGCATTATTATTACTTGCATTATATTTACGTATTTACATTTTTGTAAATACGTAATTTTGTTTAGTTAGCAAGGTAGTACTAAGCTAAGCAGCCAGACATGGTTTTCTTAGAATGAACATAGTTCACACAGCAGTCTAATCTTTTTAGCATTTTTCCTCATCATATACATAATACTAGGACTAACTAGCTCTACACTGCAATACAAGAACAATGCATTCATGTTACATGGATCATCAACTGGTAATGTTAAGGATGCTGACTTTTCGCCTGGGACAGCCCTCAGTCTTTTGGCTTTTTAGGTTTGCAGATTAATAGAATTTCTCTTTTCAGAATCAGTGTCCAAAACAATGGAGCTGAATACATAATCCACAGGATCAACCATCTGCAATGTTCATGGGAATATTTTCTACTAAAGAAACAGTTCATATGAAACTGTCCACTGTGAGGTCTGTTGAAATTTGCACTTTTGCACATACCGAAGACTGTGGATTTTTGTCCCTGATCACTTTGGATGTGATCTCTTAATGGCCAGTATGAACAGGAGGAATGATTACAACAAGCAAAACCTGTTTCAACGTACATATTGGCACCTGAATATTGTTTTTAGACAAATTGTAAGCTTACACTTCCCCATTCCCACCTATAACAGAAATGACACAGCTATTATCCATGGGTGAAATTCTGATGTGAAAAGCGGTAATTTGACATTTTGTACCTGGACAAGGTCTTCTGGAACCTGCTTGCTATTCTCCAGCACTCTGATTGGAGGGATGATCCAGTCCCTCTTCACCCTGACCACTCCCTTGCCTTGATTTCTCCATGGGTAAAGGGCCTGAGGATGAAGCTCTTCCTCATTGTGATGAGGTTCTGCAGAGATCCACACCTGAAGGAAACAACGACAGCATGAAACTCACAAAAGAAAGCCACAGGAAGCTGCAGTTAATCAGACATTAACACACATCACATTGCACTCCACTATTCAGACATGAAGATATAAATTGTCAGTAAGTGTAGTTTTTGATTCCAGTAATTCTCCTTCATGGAAGACACACATAATGTCATTATAGATATTTGCAGCTGTTTAAGACCATGTAGAGTCTCCCACAGTTCTATAACATTCCCAATGGCCTGATGGAATGGCTGTATACTAGCTGCAGCGCTGAGGCAGTCTGTAATGTGGATTCCATGGGATTGTCCAGGGCAGAAGGGATGCAGGGCCACAGCTTCAGGTTTAACTCACTAATAAATGTCTTTGTCAGCTTCCTTTGATCTTGGTGCAAATTCATCTCAGGACGAGGAAACACTCATGCTCATTTCACAACCCCTCATTGCTGTCTTGACCATGTTCGCACAAACACACCCACGCACACACACACACACAACAGACGTCACTCACACAACAGCTGTCGACTATGGATTTAGATCCTGTTCTTTCCCACCCGCATTCCCACTCACACTCACAAATTCCCCTTTATGCTCAGCTCTGCACCTGACCGGGAGTTTGGGGTCACCTTACGGATCTGCTCTGCTGTAGGAATTCCACGGATACACTCATATACAGGCTTTCTCACACACACACACGGGCTGCTATGCACGCATCAACAAAACACCCACCCACGCATAAGCATATATACACATTTCCGTAAGTAGTTTCCTTCTTCTCTGTGGGAATTCACTGGATTCAGCATTACTTCCCATATGTTTAACAGCTCAAAGGCAAAATCCATAGAACCAGAAATAAATATGAATGTATTAACATGACAAAAAGCTTTGTCTGTCATATTTGTCTTTGTGTTTTCACTAAAATATAACCAAATATTGATGAAAAACCTGTTTCAGTTGATGACAAAGTGAGCCATCAATAAATAAGCTAAATAATGGATCAGTGGGCACATTTGCAAATATTTTGTGAATGGCCTGTGATCCCTGCCCTGTCTCTGGGGCGGTGATCTGATATACTGATCCTTTGGTCCACTGCTGGACAGCGCAGGCAGGAATGGCAACCATGGCTGGCATCTGCAGGCCGAGTCAGAGGGCAGGCTAATCTTAGACTGTTCCATATTCTCGACCCCTACCTATTTAACTTTTTGAAGCCATCGTCATCTACACTCTCACAGAGATGTTTACATTCACATTCCAGCGGTGCATGTCACCCACACAAATTCATCCTGATAGCCGTCTACTTCGATACTTAAGACTTCTGCATATATGAGCTCTCAAACCTCCACTGGCATAGCACGCATTCTGCATTGTTACTTAACCTCAACATCAATAACAGCTGAATCACAGTAGTTCCAAATATAGCACTTTCTAAGTTTGCCTGATTTGTGGACACTTGGGCTAACATGACCACCTTTTTTGAACTTTGAGAATGCTCACACAGCGAAATGTGGACCAGTGTGAGTTCAACACTTTGCACAACTCTCCTCCAGTACATCATGCTTTATTCACCTGACGAACAATAGGAAATTTAGACAAAGGATGAATGTGTTAAGGTTAACCGCAGATTGACTTTGAAATTAGTTAGGGTAATCCATAAATATGAAGAAGGGATTTGGGTATATTGTGTATGTGCCATGCTAGTTGCTCTGTTAGACAGTAAGTATTCAGTGTGTTGGCATGCTAACATTTGCTAATCAGCACTAAACATGAATTACATCAGAGCATGATGGGAATGTCATTAGTTCTGAAGGTCTTTAACCAAAAAACGTTTGACCTGATGATGGTGTTAGAAAGGTTAAGGGATAACCAGTTATTATAATTCACGTTGAGGGGGTCCTGAATGTGTGTACCAAATTTCATAACAATCCATCCAATACTTATTGAGACAGTTCAAACAAAACCACAAATGAAAACCGCAAGGTGGCGCTATAGGATAGGTCAGAGGATCACCAAAGTCATAGGACACTTCGTCTGGGCACCATGGACATCTGAACCAAATTTCATGGCAATCTGTCCAATAGTTGTCGAGATATGTCACTGAAAACCATAAATGTCAACCTAATGGTGGTGCTAGAGAAAAAGTCAGGGGGATCATTAAAGTCCCTCTGAGGATTACGAATGTTTGTACAAAATTTAATCTCTTCCATTTCATGATATTTACGTCTCTACAAAGTGGTGGACCGACAGACTGACTGACTGACTGACTGACCAGCTAACTGACAGACCAACATGGCCATCCCTAGAGCCAAATTGAGTTGTATTTATTTATTTCTCTTGTAAATTTCTGTATCCGCTAGGAGTAAATATTGTATTTTGTAAAAACTATTTTAATAAGATGATGGTAATGTTGTTTTGTGTATTTAGTATCACTGTTGATCTATACATCACACAGCTGATCAATAGACTATATACATTATAAAGAAAGTGGAACCAACCTCTGATGAATGCAAGAAATCCAAAAATGTAAAGGCCTGCTACGTGTTATTAAGTTTGATGGACTAACGTGACAGTTGCAGTTATACTGTGCATCAACTATACCGTGTGTATACTGTAATGCTGAAGCAAACCACAACAACAACAAAGTGTTCAGGCTTTTTGAGAGTATAAAACATCAAGAGATCGTCAGAAAAGCTTACAGCCACCAGATAACAAACAACACTTGTTTTTTCCCACACTTCCTTTTCACGCACCTTATATCACTGTCTCGTCCTGTCCCTTCAGTCTGAACTTAAGATGACACTGTGTTTTGGATAGTGGCTCCAAGTATCTGCCTCTGTTATAATGTCTTTACCAGACCAAGATGCGGTAACACCAAAGTGTCATGTTACCAATTAGACCGCCAAGTGCCTTTTCTGACAGGCTGAGCGACGACACCACACACAGATTAACTGTTTTAGACGCTTTTCCCAGAAACTTTTACAGCTTGGCCTTTCACCTCGGGCCCTCACAGAAGTATTGACAGCTTGTTTGGGGATGAAATGCCCTCACAGCAAGAGCCGTGAAGCACTCTGTTGCTGAGGAGTGTTTACCGAGTTCGAGAAAGTTCAATTCTACCTCCCTGATGTTGGCTTTGGAGAACAAAAGTGTATCCTCACATTGTAGATATTATTCTGGTTCATTTAAAATACTTTAAATCAAGAGGTGGAGACGGAGAAAAATACACAATCAAAATTCAGTTTTGAATAAATAATTGAACAATACCTTTAAATAATAACACCATATAAAAATGTAAACATAGAAAAATACGAATGCAATCATAAATGTATCGTTCAAAGAGGCTTAAATATCAATAGGAAGCCACACTTCCATTAGGGGAAAGTACATTTGGTAGGTTATACAAAAACATAAAGTATAAGGTACTCTGATAAGTAGCACCGTAACACTTCCCAAGTAATGCAATTTGTAGTAACAAGAGTACATCCTATTTGTTACATTTCAAATCGTGTTGAAAGCAAGGTCCACCAAGTATTGCTATTGGTACAAATGCACTACTTCCTGGACACTGTCATGCCTGTAAACTATCCAAGCCTTAGAGCATTTTAATATGTCAATGCAAATGCCTGTCACATGATGAAAACCATTAACATCATGATATTTTGGATGTTGTTACAAGTTTAAAGTAATGGTATGGAGTGTGGGGAAGGTTTACACCACGCTACAAATGTGGAGAAATGTAAAAAGTAGAAAAAGGTAACTGTGACAAATTATAGCAGCAAGTGATACATTTTACAAAAATGCTATTTGCCATCTTGTAACATTTTAATTTATAACTAAAAGCACTCCCCGTAGAGGAGTATGCATCTCTGTTTGTCTCTCTACTAACTCTATTGGCCTGAGTCTCCTCTCCAGATATGTGTGAGTTCAAATAACTCCAGGAAAGACTGTCCAACTGTGAGGAAATGCCGGCTAGCATGCCTGACAGTCCCTTCGGCCACAGGGCTAGAGGTCGCACAGGTGTCCCTCTGGTCACTTCTGTTACTGGTCTTCAGGCACAGACATTCGACTGGTCAGTCACCAACAGTAGTGCTCCCACAGCCCTACACTTTGCTAAGTCATGACTGTCTGGCATGGGCATGGACACCCTATTTATGGTGCCAATACAAGCGTGAGTCCCCCTTGGAGCAGATGTCTGAGCTTTAGCAATGCTGAGCAAGGTTAAGACTAAAAGCAGGACTAAAGATGGAGTTACTGAAAAAAAATATAAAACAATGTTATCGGACAAAAAATAATCAATAACATAATTTCTTTATGTAATGGAGCATAGGGAAGAATCTTCTTGACGTGAAAGAGGTACACATTTACTATAAATACAGTGACCTGATGAACTGTCCCTCTCCTCTACTCTCCCAATATGGAAGTACTATACATTTTTGGGCAAAGAAACATCATTAGACACATATTGCTAATTGGAATACACCACAACAAAAAGACATTAAACATTAACCTTTTAAACTCTCTTGGACCCATCGGTGCCATCGTGCTGCTGGGAGACACATTATTAAAACCCACAGTAAATTAAGTTAAATAAAGGTCCAAACGTTTCCAGAGATATCAACTACATCAGACTGAATTTATATAAATGTAAATATGTGCAAAATTATGAAGTCTTGGGTTTGAATATTTCACTCAATGTAGGTATAATAACAACAAAATGTATCTCTACATGGGTTAACTAACTTATTCATTGGGGATACAAAATGGCACAAGTGATAAACCCATTATAACATTACTGCTAGCTTATTCTTGTGCTTGACCAATAAAACAACGACTGTCACCACTTGGTCTTCCATGTCTAAAAAATAATGAGGCAAAAAAAGGAAAGGAAATTGACTTCACTGTTCAGTCGACTAGTTTTTATGATCTGGAAGTTGTCTCTCTACCCTTTGCTCCCTCTGAAACCCTAGTCAGTGTAAAACAGCCTGCAGGTATCCACACCCAGCAGGACCTGTGATTCAGACTCTAAATCCTCTGACTGATTGTTTCCGATGAGTGAGACCTCAGCGCCAGCTGGCCGCCGCTACAGACCCTTGATTTGTACCCGATTTCATGGTCCAGGAGCGGCCCACTCCTCTTTCCATACGGAGGATTACAGAGCGGGACAAATGGCATCACGTATGCATCTGGGAACAGCTGTGGCTGCTGCCCACTCCTCACCACAACATACACCCAGCAGGCCCGAACACTGTCCAGTTCAAAACGCCAGCTTACTGAAAATGAAAAGAGCTCAGCTGAAGCACAAGTGAAAGCTATCAGATGACACTGATCAAAGCCTTTGGATTGGATTGACAGCTGCTGAAGGTTAAATTCATTCTGATTATTCATCATTCATTTATCATTTATTCAGTTACAACTTTCTATTTGTTTTGCTTATGAAGCATGTATTAGAATAGAAGCTATGCCCAAAATGTTTGTCTATGATTTGTTTCCAGATATAAGACAACAATTAACTTCTATTGTTTGTGGATTTCTCACATGTGAGCTTTTAGCAACTGTTGTTTAGCACATAGCAATTTGTCCTCTTCCAACATGGAGGGAAAATAGGGACTCAAGATTCTGTAAAAGGCCACTATTAATGATGTAGATTCACTCATTAAAGGAATAATACACCAAAAATGTATCTTTTGAGTTTTCTGCCACTGCAGTCTTGAAAGGTGGCTTTGTCTACAGACCGTTTCTTAGTGGAGGGTGGTAGCTGTAGTCAGCCTGGATTCACAATAGTTTCAATGGACTCCAATGGCTTCGCTGGACAAAGTAGTGATTTATTGAGTGAGGATTGGTTGGAATGGTTTGAGGTGTTTTTTTGTTTCTTTTTGCTGTGACGTTGGGTTGTCATTGGAGTGATGTGGTGCAGCCAGCTATACACTTCCAGAGCCACTTTTCAAGCCTCCACCGGGTTAGCGTTTCATACTCAAAAGATAGATGTTTGGTGGAGCAGATTGTTTCCATTTAATCTAAATTACAACACAGTAAACAAACTGAAAGAGACACTTTTTGTTATTTGGTTATCGCCCCTCTTGGACTTCACCTCTGGCATTTGAAGGTGCAATTTAACCCCGAATCAGCCTCACCGCACAGAGCTTAAGTAGTTCTCCGATAGCAGCATCCAGCCCGAGGGCTGGGATCCTGCACCTTAAAGGTCGTGCTTCAGGGTTTACGGGTCTTTCAAATCATTCACAGGGTTATTTTTATACAGAAGATCATAAATATAATTATTACTGAGGTCCTGAGGATTTGACCGAAATATCTTTTGTGTCATTAGGGGCTTAAGCCACTCACTGTGACTGGCTGTGTCAGTGATCTAACACTCTCATGTTCAAAAGAGACAACATATATTTTCAATGATTTCTCCACTTAAATGAAATATAATATGAAAATGAACCACAAAATTCACCATAAAACCTTTTGACCATACAGACTATGAAACTTTTAATAATTGGCATGGTCAGAGACACGTCACTGATTGCGAAGATCTGAATTATTAATTTCCACAGCTATATAGCATCTGCAACATTTACAATGAATTATAGGACACATCATGGCTAGACTTCCCTCAAGAATCACTGGAGGCCAATTCGCTCACTCACCCTCCCAACCTGGGCTCAATTACTACCCCCACTACACAGAGAAAGACTGATGGTGGTTGGAAGTGCTGTTGGTAATAAGTCAGTTTACATTGTCATCCATTTTAGCTCTCATAATGGCGTCTGCCGACAGGGGCTGCTAATGATGCCCTGAGCCCTTTGTACACATCTGGAGTCTCGTCCTCCTCAAAACACTTCATCATCCTCTTCCCAACTAGGATGAAATGTTTAGATCAGCCACAACCTCTGATTGCAGAGCCAGTTTCGTGCCTCTATTGATGAAAATCAGTTGATGTGTGGTTGAAGGCATCACTCAGGTAAAAACATAAACTGTATATTTGAAGAGCAGGGCAGCTGAAGGTCAGCCTCTAACCAAGATCACACTCTGTAGGACGCGTAAAGTCTTGGGCTAAAATCTAGATCCATACAGCAGAGGGGGTGAGAGCGGAGGGCAGTGTCACACAGTACAACTTGAGTGCAAGTGGAGTACTTTTACAGCAGCCATAAGTTTATATCATAATATTATAGTAATCAGAAGGGGGGGGGGGGGGCTCCACACTAGCTCTATTGCTCAGGCACCTGTGCTGTAGTTTTTTTTTATAGTCAAAAGTTAAAGTAAATCAACAGCTGAAGTCAAAACTACCAGTAGACATTGCAATCTACTTGGTATGAAAAACATTTTTTCATTTTGAGTCTCCTTTCATCCATTGAGGTTGTGACAGACAGCTCAAATACATCAACATATTTTGTTCATTCCAGTTTACAGGAGCTATGAAGATGATTTTTCTTACCTGGCAAAGCAGAGTACCCAGCACACACACCATCCACATCCGTACCGCCATCCTCTGTACCTGCACTCAGAAACTCAGTGTGAACGGACCTCTGATGACTGAAAGATCTGAGGCTCCTCCACTGAGAACTGGGCTCCTGAGCGGCTCGACCGGTCAAAAAGGCCAAACTCTCCAACCCTGAAACCTGTCCCTCTCTTTCCCTCTCTCTGTCCTCCTGCAGTCTCTCTCTCTCTGTCTCCCTCCTTTCCTCTCCCAGCGCTTGTCTCTCACAGCTCCTCCCTGTCCGTGGCTGGGGTATGTCTCACAGTCGTGGGGTAAGGGGTTTGAATTTCAGCAGCGGCCCTCCCATGTACCCCAGCACATGTGCTGTCACTCACAGGCCGAAGAGAGAGAGACAGAGAGGGAGAGAAAGAGAGAGAGAGAGAGAGAGAGAGAGAGAGAGAGAGATGAAGAGAGAAGCAGGGCAGCTGTTGGTGGTGTAGACAGACAAAGTGTCTTCACCAGCAGAAAGTAAGTAAATTTAACACTTTAACACAAAACAATAGTGTCAAACCAAGACACAAACAAAGCAGAAAATATGAAATTACTAACAGTCCAAAGATTTAATCAACAGAAGCAGAAACAAACCAGCTGAAACCAGAGAATGTTTAGCATTTGTTCTTTGTTGAAAAAATGACGCAATTAATCGATAATGACGATTCGTTTTTTCTCGACTTATCACTTCATTGATTCAACTAAACTTGCAAATACATCCAAAGCAGAAACCTTATCTCTTTAGATTGGAGTAAATTCCTTTCTTGACAACAAAATTATACTTTAAAGATTTGGAAGCAAACATCCATCTCCATCAGCCCATGCTAATAAGTTACCACTATGGATTTTTTTCAGTTTTTTTTGTGTTAACAACTAATGAAGTCAACCCTAGAACTAAATTGACACAAAAATCAATTCAAGAGTTCCTTGACCATGCTCTACATCGATCTGTTCATAAGTCTTTTACATCTGAGAGGAAAAAAGAAAGATTATGTTTTCATTTACAGGCCCCCACTTGACAGCACAACATACTCTCGCATGTATGGTCTTAAGTAGATTAGCACTCGTTTTCTTCTTAAATCGCTCTTGTCCGGATCAACCTTCATGTCATAAGGCCGCATACGTAACCTCCCTGTCCAGCGCAGCCCGCGTCGTGCCCTCGCACATTCACAACATTCAGCCAGAACTCTTTGATCTTCTGCTATTTTGAACACTCTGTCAAAGCAGGAGATGAAGATCTATGGTGCTCTATGGGTGATGTCAAAGCAGAGGTTGTCATGTCCGTGATGCTTAAAATCTGACGGAAACACTGCCATGACAGATGAAGTACAAGTGTTTCAGGCAACCACCTCTGCTGCAAGAAGATGCTGTTGTTGTCCATGTTAGAGGGGAAAACAGAGCGTGAAAGTTTACTTTTTTGGTTTTATGTTCTCAGGGGAGACACAACCAACAGGAGAGATGTGTTTGGCATTATAATGTGGAAAATATAATCAGCAAGTCTGCTCACAGGCCAAAGGTCGATACAGATCTTTAGAAAGTAAACAACTTCGGACCATAATGGCTTCTCTTTCACCACAGAGACACTCCTTTACTTGAAGGACAGACACTCATTCATGTTAAAAAATAAAAGTGAAGACTAACATGGACATTAAGTTATATACAAGGAACCAGCTACACAAACATGAGTTATGAATGTACAGTCACACCGAAGACAGAGATACTGTTGATACTACAGTCGAGAAACTCTCATGCTAGAAAGTAGAGCAGTGAAATAACTGAGTGTGTTGGCAGCCTGACTCTGCATGCTGAGTGAGTGTCGGCATGCTTCCATGTGTCGGCGTGTCCATGAGTGTGTGTGTGTGTGTGAGAGAGGGGAGTTCTGGTATAAAGGGGTGATTTTACAGCACCTGTCTCTGTCATTTCAGGCAGAGGCAGTTGGCAGGAGCCGCCCTGATGTTTCTCTTCCTTCACCCCCCGACACACACACTTCCCTGACAACAGGCTCTAACACCAGAGGGCATGCAGACATTTCATGGTATGCTGGAAGAATATAACCTGCCCATTAGATAGTTTAGATCAATGTTTTCTGTAAAAGGGGTTCTGGTGTGTTTCTTATAAATAAGACCAGGTCCAAAGGTGATGCCAAAGTTTAAAAGTTTAACCAATGACTGAAACCCTATCCAGAGCCCTCTCTACAGTTTCAGAGACAGCACGCTGCCGCCCACTGCTGGTAAAAGCAACAGCTCACATTAACTCAGAGAGATCAGCTGTGTGATTACAATAATGGGACAACTTCAGTATTTTCTCTTTGGCAGAATAAGTTCAACAGGTTTGGACAATATCATTGCATATTTATGGATATTACAAACAGCACACAAATGTGCAAGTTAATTATATGGTAAAGAAGACGACATGCAAAAGCAGTGTTTGTGCGCTGCACCACATTGTCAGCTTTGAATTACTGAAGAGTATTAGACCCAGCTGAACACGATGAAATGAGATCACGTTTTCAAAGGCTTGTTCGTGCAGTGTCCCACTGAGGCGATAATAGCGAAAAAAGACTAGTGTTGCTCTTGAAGCTCCAGTCATCAAGTCACTACACAATATTCTTCTGAACACGCAGGTGGCGCGGAGCCCCACTGATCAGGAAATAAGGAACCCAACCTGGTAGCTGTCTGGCTCTCCAGGCAGACAGTAACACTATTAATGATGAATATTGGAGGGAGGAAATATCTATTTGGTTTTCACACTGACGCCAATGAAAGGCACAGTGACAGTGGCGAACCATCTGGAAATCTACTGTTGATTATTTTTGCATTATTTTTAGCCAAAGTGTCATATGTTCATCAATATCTACTTCAACAAAGGTAAGGGATAATATATAATGATACCGAAGCACTTAATGTGGAAAATATAATGTGTTTTTGTTGCCTTGTGAGGAAAAATCTCCTCCAACAGACAAACCCTCTCCTTAAGGGTTGCTTAGACTTTCACAATTCACACTATGAAATCTGTAATGGTCCCATATTTGCTTTAACAAGGTTTCGTCATACAATATATATGTATTTGTTGTATTTACACTTTCATTTGACTATATGCCGTGTTTTGCTTCACTTTGTGACTGCTCTACCTTCTACCTTCGTCTGGGAACAAGTAATTCAACCTTATCTTGTGTTGATAATTTACTAGTTCATGCTAGTCTACTAATTTTGTTCAATAAGAACATAAATTGGCAAACCCTTCAACAAGAAAGCTGATGCAACTCGACTTATTTATGACATTAATTTAGGGTTAGGGTTATTATTAGGGTTATTTTTGCCTCCTTGCCTCCTTGACAGGAAGTCAATTCCGATGCCAACCAAGCCCTTAAGTACGCGGCTAATTAAGCCAAAGCTCTAACACCCTTTGAAGTGCATTGCAAAGCACTAAAATCATTTCTGCATGGATAATGTAGAAGTGAAACTGCCATCATCAGTGTGAGTCACTGATGGGCTGCCGAAACATCCACCAAAGTTGCAATTTTGCAAAAACTAACAACTACTCTTCTACAATGACTATCAAACTAATAAAAACAAAATGGAAAAAGTTGTGTTATATTTGTACATTGATCTAAATAATAAAAACACTCATGTCCTATCACATCTCATCTTTCTTTCTTACTTACAGTTAATGTTTGATGATTATTCTTTAGGTGGAAAATAATAAACCAAACAAACAAAAGTGAAACTCAAAAGTTAAGTAGTTTAAATCTATCCCAGTATAGTACATGAAAGACATGTTACACTTGATATACTGCAGTTTTTTTTTTCAATCTGTACATCAGTTTGTCTTCTTCTGCCTACATATGTTTTTTTGTGTCTTTTTCATGAAGAAACACCAACAGATTGTACTGTAACTAGCCAAAATCACGTCTCATTTTGTTTTGATGGCAGTACTCTCTACTTTTTGCAGCAAACGTTGTGACTTTGTACACCTGCAGAGGGCAGTGTTAGACCATGTAAGCATTCAGCTAGAGCGGAGAGGAGAGATATGAAACTTGAGGGTTTGTCTAATAAGAGATCCGTCTGAAGAATGGAACAAATAATGACCCTGAGGAGGGAGAGCAAAATATCGAGCAGAAAAACAGCGACAGTGACTCACAATACAATAGTCATACAGTAAAGTACAGTCTGCTGATCAAAATAACACAAAAGCCTTGCAACATGCACCACTACACACCATACACACAGAACAATACAACACACAGTAATAATCCTTGCATTATAGTCAGCCAGTTGTTTGCTATAATGTCTCTGAATATGTGCTTGCGTTCACATCTTTTACAAATTTGTAAATTCTTTGTCAGTGCAGCAACAGTGACTCAAAAGCCTTGAACAGCACAATGCAACATTTCCAAAGACAACAGCGAAGGGAGGCTGAGTGTGTGAGAGCGGGAGGTGGTTGGGTTACAGCAGCTCTGCCTTCACCCCAGTCAGCCTCCACCAGGGTGGGTTGCCAATTAGAGCCAACACATATGACACACTTGACTCCCCCGCTTGAACCATGGCTGGAGATAATAGGCCTCTTCCTGCAGCTCAATCGATGACATACTGTCCCAGGGTGGACGTCTGCCTCAGTACACACACACACACACACACACACACACACACACACATACATGCAGTACACTCTATCTTTCCCTCTCTCTACCTCTTATCTGTCACACAGTAAAATGTCAGCTTTCTGTTTCTTACAAAGAAATATACAAGCAACACACACACACACACACACACACACACACACTCACACTCACAAAATGGCTTTCTGCCTCTTTTTAAAACCATAAACAATAACTTCCAACCAGAAATATTGAGCCTAATATTAACGGTGAGATAAGAAACTACTGAAAAAAAAACCCATGATGCACAGTGAGGTTATGTGTATATACAGTATATATATATAGCTAATCCATCAGCTAAGTGTGTTCATACGTTTAGCTAACCCCACAGGAGGCGCCTGGGGTGTGTGAGGGCACCTGAGTCATGGGGATTACAGACATTACGGTAATGGATATCTGCTGTGTACAGTAATAGGCAGACGGCTTGCGTGAACTTGCTCTCAGTAGTCAAGTCTCGGCATTGTTGTTTCTGACTTGCATCTTGATGCGGTTGTTAGACTCTGGCTATCAATACGGCTGGGTCGTAGCTGGCTAAGCAAAAGTATAAATATTGCATCCGTGTGAATTCACAAAGCTCAGTGTGATGCAAACCCAGCCATATAACATCATCCCCTCAGTGCTGAGCCTGTAATGCTCACTTTCTCTGGAAAAAGAATTGTGTGTGAAAGCGTGTTTCTGTCTGGTTGTCTGGAGAGTCAGCGCTGCTCTTTGCGTAGCTGGGGGAGGAGGGAGGGGAGGGATGGAGAAGAGTGGAGGAAGACCTCTGCATGGCTTTTTGGATGGGGGGGGGTAAGATTGAGGAGAAGGGTGGATGGGGATGGGTGTGGGGTGGGAGGTGGTTGACAGTTGTGTGCGTGTGTGAGCCTAATCTGCCTCCATCAGCTGTCAGACTCGGGGATGTCAGAGCTACCAAGGCTCCTGGTCCTCCCTCTTTCTCTTTCTCTCTCTCTCTCTCTCTCTCTCTCTCTCTCTCTCTCTCTCTGTCCCTCCCTCTCTTCCCTGGCAATGTCATGTTGTCAGGCCACATATGCTTGTCTGCAGTGGAGGGGAGTGGGGGTAGAGGAGGGGGGGTTGGGTGGAGGGGACATAGGCACATGGGCAGCCTCCGTCTTTTTCCTGTCGCTGTCGACACTTGTCTTCTTGCCTGTGTGCCGCTGACGTTGTTGCCTTTTAACCCCTGCAGCTCCCCCCGTCCTCTCTCCCTGCTGCTCTCCTCTCTTGTCTGTCTGTGCATGGATAACATCACAGGCGCCGCTTAGCTGAGTGAAGAATTACACTCACAGGGCTTTTACTTCTGGCATGATCTTGTCTCGCTGCCTCTTTCTGTTCACTTAACATCACAATATTGTGTAGCCTCTTTAATTTGGGCAGCAGGGTGGTGTATTGAATACGGGGGACTGCCCTTCAGAGGGTTTGTACTCAGCAGTGATGCTGTTCTGTAGCTGACCCTGAGCTCTGACCTCCCAGTGCTGGGGGTGGGGGTGGAGGTGGGTGGGGCATTTCAATACAGGGAAAAATGTGGTGCTGGTTTCTGGTGCTCACAACATTTAAGAAATATGTTTAAAACACTGAAACAGCAACAATGTCAATGCTAATTCATAGATGTCGCTTAGCCTCAGTTGGTGCCTCTTATGGTGTATCACTATTACATTCGAGTCACAGAGTTGAGGATCTGATAAGGTTGTCAATCAACATCTTCCTCTGTTCTGAAGGTATTTCTAAAATCCTCAAAGACTCTTCTAACCGTTTGGATGAAAAAATATCCTGTCTGCTGCATGATAAAAGTTTTGCCTCTTTTTCTTAATCCAAATGAAGATGGTATGGAAATGACATGCCTCCTTTTTTCATCCAGATGGTTAGAAGAGTCTTTAAGGATTCTGAAAAGACCATCAGAGCAGCAATATGTTTTGTTAAATGACCTTCTGTGTTTTTCAAAGATTGCAGAGTGTTTATTTTTTTGGAAAATCAGATGCTTAACTTTGTGACTTGAACATATTTTTCAGTGCTTTGAACACCACAAACAAAATTGATCTGACTGGCTTTTGAATTTTGCTTTTTGTAATTTGGGTGGACCAGCCCTTTAAGAACTTTACTATGACATTGTTATTATGAATCTAAAACAATCCAGTCTGCAGTGTTTGTTTTTCCACTGATCATTTTCTGATATTTTTGAAATTTGTCATTATTTAAAGGTGGTGTTTAACATTTTGATTGTTTGCTTGTTTTACTTGTATCATGTAAATATTTTACACAATACAAGGGTTTATGAATTATAACTACAATGTGTTTTTCTTCGTCATTTTTCCTAAAAGGCTCTGCTGTACTGTGTGTCTGTATGTACATTTACTTATAACTATTATAATGTTGTAGCTTCGAGTAATACATTTTGTTTCTGTGGAGCCTTTTAACTTGAACAGAGACTGAGACAGAAACTGGCACATTTACAGTTTCTCTGTCCATCACTGTGAGCTGTCCCTGAATAGTAAGAAAATAAACCAGCATCACTGCATCACCTCTCTTCTCTGTGGAGTTCTCTCATCTTTTTTATTTTTACTCCAGATGAGAAACCATTGGGCTCATGTGTCCCGAGTAACGAGTGGCTCACACGCCAAAGACAGCAGTCAAGCGTTTATATCTATATGGGTAACAGTGCTCTCGCCCCAGTGACTTGCCCCTGGCACCTGCCCCAGGGGGCTTGGAGACTGCCTGTCATTCAAACTCAGATGACCCCCCTCTTTCTCCTTTCTTAGGACTCACGATTCAAGGCTTGGCAAACTCATTACCTTCTACCCCTCCCATCTCCGACTCCCAGTTTCCACACAAAGATGATATATCTGCATGTGCCCACTGGAGCGCACCGCCTTCCTGTCTCAGCATGCACGTTGCATGTTAACCAAAATCCCATGAACTGTACAGTATGTCGGCATGAATGGATTACTGTTCTGCAGACGTTCAGCTACAGGCTGCAGTCTGTATGTCCTTACTGAGCAGAGCTACAACCCTGTCTGAAGATTTCTAGTCTGTAGGATATTAATGCAGAGCAGCTTTAACCAGGAACAGGTCAAGTCTCACATTAAAGACCTCTGCAGAGTGAAAAGAGTAATTTGTGTTAAAGAATCATAGTGCTGTGCTGCCCTCAGTGCTTCTAGAAACTAGGGAAATGTCTGGATCGGACTTAGATGTATTTCTAATTAATGTTAATATTTAGCCCTAGCAATAATATGTATGATTAAAAAAATGTGATCAATGGCATTAAGCTTTCATGAGCAACTCCTGTGCATCTACATTAAAGTTTCACACCCACACCTGCACACAAGCACAGACAGCACAAATGTGCTCAATGAAAACTCTCTCTGTCATGCACAGACAATCACACACACACACACACACACACCCTCCTGGCTATGAGTACCCTTGCCCCGAGTGCTCCCTTGCTGCAGTCTCCATAGCAGGCAGGGAGACTGTCTGAGTGCTTTATGTTTGCTGTAACACAGAGTCATCACTGTCAGAGCCATTGATTTGTCAACAACATAGTGATACACTGTAGATGGATAATGGCCCATCGTGTGCACAGTTGCTGCATTTTTCTGGACAGCCAAGGAGCATCTGTTGTTGTTGTTTTTTTTTCTTTCTCTTTCCTCCTTCCTCCTCCTCCTCCTCTTAAACCTCCATCTCCCCATCCACACACAGACATCCTTGCAGTTTGAAAACAATAAAAGAAAAGCAATATGTCTTGTTCAGCTACTAAATAGCTGTCTGGTTTGTGTCTCCTGAGGTGGTTGCACATCAGTGGCTTGCCCATCTATCAGGCCAATGTACGGCCCTCAAACCTCCAGGTATAAAGATGATAAATACCCCACCCCGTGAAAATGGCATGGAAAAAGATGGATGGATATGGAAAGAGAGAGACACTAAAAGATCTAAAAGATATCGAAATGAAGTGATTGAGGGAGTAAAAGCAGGAGAAATGAGGAGAAATTCAAGATGAAAGAAATCGAAGAACAACAAAAAAGATGACCAACCAAAGCCAAGATGTCCTTTAACACTAGAACCGCCAACATTACAATACCCCTAGAACCACCAAGGGGGTCATTTTTACCCCCTGCCGCAACAGCACCAGCAATCGCAAAGATGGTATTTCTAGAAGCAGTTAAGTTGTTTATTCATGTATATGACCTGTTCAGAGTAAAAATGAACTAATATAAAATGACACTTGATCAAAATGCCTTTTAATAACAATGTAAACTGGGAATTGAAATTACATTTCACAAAAATAACCCCAAATTACAAAACGTCAGACTAAATGAGCTAAATAGCGTCCACTAGGTTAGCATAATAAGGTATTTCCCTCTCTAAACTGTATGAATAGGGCTGAATCTGAAACACACATATTTAACCATATATATGTATATAAATAAAACAAAGTCATACCTACATTTACTAAGTTTAAGTTTAATATATATTTTTTGGGCCTCTCTTAAACTGTCATATTAAGCAGTATTATGTTACAGCTTGTGATGTTGCAGTGACTTGCTACAGACATTTCCTAGCAACCAATTTACAGCTAAGACATTCCTTACGTTTTTAAGGTGAATCCAATTTAGTAAATCACTAGTTTAAAGCTGGATAGTAGTTACTGAGAACTTAAGAAGGGCTTTACACACAAATTTAGTGGTGGATTTATGAATAGCTGGTTCAACCCAGTCCAGGCTCCCTGCACTCATCCTCTATTCCATCCACTGTTTGATTAAAGAGTACTTTCCCCCAATTCCCCCTTATCTGAGCTGTCGCTGCATGAAGGAGCTATCTGCTGTGTGACTGGCAGACTACTGCCTGCTGCCTCTGATAGCATTCCACTTTGGTTAGGTAAATAGGAACTTAACTGAACTGAGACAATTTAAACAGTCTAAATGTAAGGAGATTAAAACCGGCCAAACAGTGGCTGAGCACAGGGATGCATCGCTGCTAGTCATGCACTGCTGCAAAATTGAGAAACACACACGCAGGTTTGTGCACGGCACACGCACATTTTACAAAGTCAAACAGAAAGACATAAGCATCAGAGACGCTCAGCAAAAGACACACAGAGCGAGAGGACACATAGAAGCAGCCTTTAGTCGTTTTTGATGCCTTGGTGCCCTCTGACCTACAAAATCACTGTCTGTGCTTGCAAAATCTCTCTCTACACACACAGAGACAAATGGCATGAGGCAGGCAAAGCAGGATGGACCTGGGGACAAGTTTCCGCCTGGACGCCCTCATATCCAAGCCAGTCCTGCCCTGCTCTGCCCACAGGCCTTTCCAGACTGGCCAGTCGAGTGAGCGACCTACCCTGACTCTAACACTGTGTGGCAGGGGGACCTAGAGACAGATGTTCCGTGCCACTGGCGTGGTGCAGACGAGGAGATGGTGTCCCATGTGCACACAATATATGTGTCTATGAAGACAGAGGGGGAGAGAGAGACAAATTAATGCTTGAATGACGATGTTGGGAGAAAGAAAGGAGGAGCAGCAGTGGGTGGGTGGGTAGTGTTGGGGGGGGGGTAGTAAAAGGAGAAATAAATCAAGTCAAAGCAATTTGTGGCAATGGCTGCTGCAGTGTCATTAGGAATCCCGTCACGCAGCAGCTCCTCTGAGCAGTCAGCAGACGCAGGTTGACAGCAGGCCAAAGAAGAATTTTAATTTTCCCCCCTGTCTCACAGCTCCCACCTAAGATACATTTCCTAACTACTGGCCCACCCTGCCAACAGTAGCCTTCAAACTCATCCTCAGCACTACTGGCCCTTCCTGGATTAAAGCATCTTTTGATATGATAATAATACATGATCGCTGCAAGAATATGGTTAAACAGTTTTAAAAGCGTCATATTTCCTTGTAATTTTACTCAAAAGTGACAAATCAAGCCAGAGAGAATCTTGTCATCTCGTTTGCAGTACAGATTCTGAATCAGTAATTGTCACTTTATTGAATAACACAGATCATGACATTCAATATAATGATAATTAAAAAAGATTATTTGGAATAGAAACAAATATTTCTTCACTTTATTTAACTAAGTTTTAAGGTTAATGTCTGGATTGATTATCTACTATGTTAACTAGTTATTAACATCAACACGTTTGCAGTAAATTCAGATAAACTTGCCTGAATACAGACATGCCATCCTGTTTCATAGAAGAATTTGTATATTAACGTAATTTCTAGGAGGCGGGTTTGAGACACGGCACAGAGCTGGTGTTGTCTGGTGATGAAGTGATGTAATTGACATGACATTTATATTCTCACTTTGCCTCAGCCTGCCTCATCTACCTCTACTTCAGTGTGTGCAAATGATCTCAAACATTTCCCAAAATTGTTTCTGACGTGGCAGACATGCGTGAAGTTGCACTTTTCAGGTGTGAAATGTGAAAGATAACATGACAATATAATACACACCCATGTCACAGAGATGGTGGAGAAAGCAACCCGAAGAGGAGAAGGTTTTCCATATGAGAAAAAGTCAAAGTTGCAATGATTGCGGGTGACAGCAATGTTGTTACAACCACAGTAAGTAGAATGGAATAAATCTCACACAAATAACTAGAATTAATGACATGGCATGCCTGAGGTGAAATAATTCAGTTGATTATATTACAGGTGACATTACATGGTGCAGTTGACCTTTTTAAAAAAATCAGTGATACGTGATAGAGATAGCATCTCTTATAGAGGCAGCGTACCAAGCAGAATGATACAGACACAGTATGGATGTTTGTCAAACACAGAACCAACAGATCCAATCAGCGCTAGGAGACGATAAGCAGCACAAACAGAGAGTGTGGTAATAACGCTGCCCGAGCAGAGCAGGGCAGAGTAATGCTGCACATTTCTCCTCTCAGCTGCCACTTTAATGAGCAGACAAAATGGCCACCATTGAATAATTAATATGCGGGTCCATTAACAAGGCATTAGAATGCATTCTATCTCTTATTGATTTTTTCCCGTCTTTTTTTCTAGTTGAAAACTTTTACTCCACCATAGACCACTCTGCGTCCAGTGCTGGCGAGAGTGAAATATGGCTGCTGCTGTTTAAATGTCAGCTTTGTAATTACACATGGAGCCACGAGCTGGGCAATCCCACGGCCTGAGGGCCTCTGATTTATGGTCAGGCACTGATGGCAACAGCACAGACACATACAGACAAAACACATTCACACATAAAACATCTCCTTTCTGCTCCTAAACCTAAACCTAAACTCAGATTACACCCCTTTTTATTCATTGTGTAGAGTTTTATCCATCAGGTTAATGCTTTCATGTATTAATAGTAAACAAACAGTGAGTACAGTACAGATCTAATTAAGTTAAGTAATTTAGTAATCTAAATTATTACAAATTAATTATTTTTTTCCCCTTACCCTTAAATGCATACCTCAGGTCTTGAGTGTCAAAATGTCAAAATGATGCATAAGTAACTGAGCAGTTCTAATAGCGTAACGCAATGAAATATGTATATAAACATAAAACATGACAGGCTACATTCAAATATATTAATACATTTTGAAAATAAAATCTTTTAGCATCAATCAGTTGTTGGAAAAAAGCTAATCATTGACAAAAACATGTCTTCTGAAAAGTCTGAGTGAATGCAATTTTTATTTGTAACCAAATCTGTTACTGAAGTATCAGCTCTCTAAAGACCTGAGGAATGCACTGTTGGAAACCCCACCCTTTAGTGCTGAAAATGTAGGTCAACTAATCGATTAGCTGATCAAAAGAAAATTAATTGACAACAATTTTGATAAATTCATTGTTACAATCATTTATCAAGCAAAAATGTCAAACCTTGTCTGGTTCTAGCCTCTCAAATGTAGGATGATACTGCTTTTATATCATATATATTCAATATTTTTGGATTTTGGACTAGAAAAACAAGCAATGTGAAGAAGTCAGCTTGGATTGTGATCACTATTTTCTGACATTTTATAGACTAAATGATTAATCAATGAATCTACAAGTAATCTACAGTTTAACAGATAATGAAAATTATCACTGCAGCCCTACGCACCTTTATCTTTATATCGATTCAGGAACCGATAACAATGTCACTCCTCAGAGTCTGTTAGACTTGCATGAAGTGTAACCTCGCTCCCCCTTTTCCTCCTCCCAGTCCTTTTTTGCTCAGCGGTCTAACACACTCTAGTGGCATGCGGGACACGCTGGTTCAATACACCCTCCCTTAGGCACTCCGCCCATCAGTCAGATTCTAGGCACAGATACCTGCTGGGAAAACCAATCTATATCTGGACGAATGGAGGAGGAGAGGCGAGGCCAGATCAATGTACAGATATTGATACACGCAGCCATGCAAGGAGACAACACTCCTTCTGAAGTCATTCTCTCTCTCGCTGAAAAGATTAGGGATCCAGATGAACTGCTGAGTAAGGTGTGTGTGTGTGTGTGTGTGTGTAGATGACAAAAGAGACACTGTAACACGCTGGCAGATACTACAGATAGAGCAGCGAGAAAGAGGAGAGAAGAAGGAGGGAGTGGAGATACGTAGTATAGACACAGATTACCACCACAGTGCTCAGTAATGGTGTGAAGGGAGCACGTCAATAATAAATACCTCCCATTACACCACAGTGGACTGATGCAGCAGCCTGTACAGCACGACACCTGCTGACTCCTTGATCTACCCCAAATTACACTGATGCTCTCACACTGAGCTTCTGTGGACTACAACACACACTGACTGCATCCAACACAGACATATACGGCACAGCTATGCAGAGACACACGCATAAAATCATTGAATTCATTTTCCAGCACACTACAGAGGTTGAGCGTCAGGGTTTGATCCCCTCCGACGACTCCCTGTTGGGGTCTGGATTTTCTTTAAGGCGCTCTCCCCTCCCTCCCTCCCTCTCTTCAAAGAGACGAGGCTTGACATCCAGGTGTTTTATAGTATTTGTGGCTCTGATCATCCATCAAGCCGATCGATCACTCTCCCAGCAGCTTTTATTAATGATCTTGTCAGCCAGCCCGCTCTCGGGTGCAGCCGCTTGTCCAGAATGATAGATCATTAGCTAGTCTGCCTGCTATTTATTCTCTCATGACCTTGTCTCTCTCCATTGTTGAGTGGGCCGAGTTATGAGAGCTAGAACATGATAATTCACTATTGATTCTGTATTTTCTTTTCCCAAAAAGTTTTTTTTTGCTGTGTTCAACTGCAAAGGCACAGACAGTAGTGGAAGAAGTAATAAAGCATTTATTTAAGTAAAAGTGTCCATAAAACAGTAAAAATAAAAATACTCCATTACCAGTGAAAGTCAAAATTTCACAGAGTACAGAGTAGTTTTGGCAACAAAATGTACTTACAGTATCAAAAGTACTCAATATACAGAATGGTCCCCTATAGTGTTATATTAATATATATTTGGATCATTATTAGTGATGTATTAATATGTAAGCAGTACTTTGATGTTGTAGATAATCAAGGTGGAGGTCATTTTAACTAATGTATATACTGTTAGGTAGTTTAATCTGTTACAGCGCATCATATGTACCAAGTGATCATATAAAATCTTAATATGAAAGTAACTAGTAACTTTAACTGCCAGATGAATGTAGTGGAGTAGAGGTTTAATGTAGCGAAATACTCAAGTACCTTAAAGTTTTACCTAAGCAGAGTAATAGAGAAAACTAAGCAAACTGTACTTAGTTACTTTCCACCACTAGACACAGACGTGGTGCAGCATTCGGTCCACTCATGAATATGCAGAATAATAACTTGACTTGTCATCACCTTCTTTTTTGAAAACATGCTGTGGAAAATCATAGACAATGAGCCAAACATAATTAATACAAATAGTAATGAGGGACAGCGAAAGAAAAGGAAGTGAGAGAGAGAGAGAAAGAGGGAAAAAGGTCAGCAGAGAAAAAGGCAAAGAGAAACCAGAGAGCGACTCAGCGGGAGTTTCACAGGAACGAAGCCCAAGGCTGAGCCAGTGATGTGTAAGTAGCTTTAGAATAAACATGAGCTCCATGTAAACAACAACCTGCCACTACAAGCATCGGTTATGCACCCACACAGACCTGGTGGGGTTCTGGATTCACTGATGTGTGTTTGTGAGTGTGTACTGCATACTCAGGGTGTCCCTGGGGCTGAAGAGCCTTGCCTGTCATCCTCCCATCACTCCTCTCTCTACCCACTTACATCCATAAAGCCTGTCATGTTGATCAAGTAGCTACAGGCCCAAAGCCTTTTGTGATTGTCAAAAGTGTGCACATGTGAATATCTGACTGTATAATTGCAGACTGATTTTCTGTTTGTGTCTGCGATGTACAACAGACCAGCAGTGCTCTGCCGTGAATTGGGAGACTACTGTGTTTCTGTGGCTCATTACTTCAGTCTGACCTTTTTATTATGCAGTCGGTGTTCAAAGAGAAGACGGAGCAACTTCTTTCTCCTCCAGAATCATTCCTGATGGACGGCTTTCATGTTCACAGCAGAATGACGGGCTGACTGAGACTTCTGAAGAGTCAGAGTGACAGAGGATGAGTTTCAAAGTAACATACTGGATGCACAAGTCAAAATGCAGACCCTCAGAGTACAGAGAGCACATTACTACAGTGCTGACCTCTCTGCACTGGCTGCATTGTGAAGTTTAAATGTTAAATGTTGAATGAATTGTTGTGTTCATATAGTAACCGAAATCTCAGTCGGCTAACTGGTGTCTAATGGATTTTCCCGGGCTTGACCTAAAATGAAGCAAACTTTGAATAGTTTACTACTTACTATTAGATTGCTTTCTATGGAAACAGGGGGAAACAGCTAGCCTGGCTCTGTCCAAAAGTAACAAAATCTTATAATAATTAATAATTAACACATTACATCGACTTTGTTTAATCCATACAAACACTGAAATGCCAGACTATTTCTGGGCCATAACTTTTGTGAGTCTCTGCTTATTGCCTGGCAACATCACAGTGACGTCAAACCTCCGGGGTAGATGTTTCCAGTCTTAGTGCTAAGCTAAGCTAACTGGCTCTAGCGTTACATTTAATGCACAATACCACATCAGAGTTTTACCAATCTTCTAATCTAACTCTCGGTAAGAAAGCAAATAAGCCTATTTCCCCAAATCTCAAACTATTTACTTTTGTTTTAAAGTTGCTCCTAAATGCTTTTATTCTGAAACACTTTTTGTTTAGAAAATGTCTATATTGATAAATCGTTATAGTTCATGCCTGTCCTTGTGTCCTGTATTCTGTTTATAATGACTTAATTCACTGCCCATAGGTCTCTTTCAGCCCTGTGGTGAAGTCGCAAGCATTTCTATCTGCCTTCAACCAGGTGTATGCTGGGATACGATTCTGAAAAGTGGGTAGAGAAAATGAATCAATGATTGAATGAACTGGCATTCAATCAGCGTGCTTGATGTAATAAAAAAATCTCTCTTTGAAATGTAATACTGTTTCAATTCTTTGTTAGCTTGCGATGCCAGCTGGTTCCTGTTATAGCCTAATATGTCCATCGTCTGAAGAGGAAGCTAAATTAAATATCATCTTGCAGGCAGGCTTACCTTAAATGCAAAACTGTGACAGAGTAAAAAGACACCAAAGCAACATGACAACATGAACTCTCCCGTCGTCTTGTTCAACATCACCTGCTTCTTTTAAACCTTTGCCATTCTACCCAAACTCTCCACGTGTCTCGAACACATAAACAACCTCACCGGTGTCCCCCATAACCCACCCTCCAGGACCCTGGGGCCCAATAAGCAGCCATCTGCAGACAACCTCTTCCACTACGCTCCAGCAAACACAGGCAGGGAGTGTTTGAATGTGTGTGTGTGTGTGTTTGAGAGAGAGAGGAGAGGGAGGTGGATGTAGTTCAAGGGCACGAGTACTCCATCAAGCCCGAGTCCAGGGAATATCCACCAGCTTCCCCTCCCCCTTGTGTGTACCAGGGAGGCACTGGAACCCGTCCTGAGTGCCCCCCTAAACACACACACCTACAGTAGAGTGTATCTATTACTGTACACCAGCTCTATACTCTTCGGTTTTGATTTTGACCCTCTGCTGCCTTCCTGCCCGTGGCCCTGGCCGACTCCCAGCTCTGGCGTGGGTGGTTGGGTGGGGCGGCAGCGGGGGGATTTGGGGGCACTGAAGCTGTCCTCTGGTGCTCCTGCAGCCCTGCCTGCTCATCCATCCTGGCCTGCCAGCCCACAGATCGATAGCTCTGCTCTCTTAATCAGGTCTCTGGTGACTGTGGGCGGACGAGTGTGTGTATGTGTGTGTGTGTGTGTGTGTGGACAGGAGGTTGAATCGGCTGGGGGTTGCACTTGTGTTTCTTTCCATCTTCAGCTCTCTGGCTGTTCATCAGGACTGTTTATCTCAACTGTATTTTTCGTGCCTCCTTCTCTCTTTCCTTTTCTTCTTTATCTCCAAATCCTTTGCATATCACTTGTTCAAAACCCTACGCTGACTTTTTTTGTACATCTTCATTTCTTTCATCCCCTTCTCTTCCACCAACTTTCTCCAGCCAGCTCTTGTTAAGGGTCCAATCTCTCTGACAGGCCTGCTTTATATTTTTTTTCTCCTCTCTGTGCCTTTTCTTTCATCTCTTCACACACTCTCTGCCTATTCTGGCAGCACGCCAGGGCTCATTCAGAAGGAGTCTCACAGTCAAGTTGGTCCCGGTGCCACTGCAATCTGTTTTGACTTGTGATGAAGACAGAAGAGGCGAAGTATTGGAGAAATGGAGATGAGAACGGATGAGAGGTGAGAAGAGCGAGCCGAGTGAGAGGGTTAGTCAGATGGAGTGCGGGGCACCCAGCTGTGGTGTTGTGCCTTGCTAGAGAATCCGCCTTCAGGCTCACACCTGTGTAACCACAGCTGCACAGACACACACACACACACGCAGAGAGAAAACAACTGTAACAACACTGTAGTTTATGGAAAAAGTAGCAAACAAAAATAAACTCCATAACACTTTTTAATTCAAATTTCATAAAACTTTATAATTTTCAGAAAAACATGATCCATTATTCCAAGTGCATCAGTGTGTGCACAAGAACCTACTATTAACAGTGTTTTCTCACTGATCACATTTCAGTTCCTCATATCTCCTGTTCTACCACCACATTGTCTTTTCATTTGTTTGGGTGTAATTAATCATGATTCTGGTCACGCCACTCTACCACCAACATTGTCTTTCTGTATTCTCCGATCACACAACGTTCACCAATAAAACACCAATAAGAGTAATAATAATACTCAAAGCACTCTGTACCAATAGGTACGGCTGTGTTTAAGTGCTTTTATTGGAACAGTTGAACATCCCGTTCATGGTACGTGCAATTATTCATCAGGAGCCAAAGCAGACTAAACTAGCTGTTGTTTTCTCATCAAGGCAAATTGAACAGAGCATCCCACAGTTCTGCTTCATAAAGGCTATTTATTTTATCCCAGCTCAATACTGTATACTAACTGTATAAAGTACGTACTATATATTAATCTTTATAGTACAGTTTTTGCAGTTAATATACAAGAAATCAACTGCACCAGAAGTTCCACAGTCAAATTAACTTCACAAACAGAAGGAAAAACGTTTTCCAAAGATTTTATACTTTCACACTAATTTTTTTTGTTTTGTTTCCAAGAGTTGTCTCACTACCATCTGCAATTTATTTATTTTTTTCCCCAGCTGTGAGCAGCTCCTCCATTTCCTTTGTACATTGTGGGACGATAGTGTTGATTCTGCATAATGACTGTTTTGAGCATACTTACTTTTGTCATGTCTCCAGTGTGAACATACTACATACTCGAAAACCTGCTTAGAATCCATACAGTAAGAAGCATGGACCTGAGACACTGCTACAATTGCAAACCCTACAAAAGTGGGCTATATTAGGTTTCATATGAACAGTACTTCACAACATATTGTATGTCTGTCACATCCATACTGGTTAGTAATTTTAATGACTATTTTTGACGCCACTTCAGATAATTTGGACTTTTTCTTGATACATTTAGTTGCAATTTGGGCACATATTTCTTGTCCTCTTGATGGAGCTCTGTTTCATGTTGCCTTGATGGAGCTCTGTTTCATGTTGCCTCAGAAAAAAGTACATATCAAAGTGATGATTTCCAGACGTCTCTTACACGGTAACTGATAAACAATGCTTGGCATAATTGGCAATCAATGTAATAGAATTACCTTTGTAGCAGTGTTTGCAGTTGTGATTAAGTTACCTCAGAGGTTAAGTCATTTTCCATGAGGTGTTTATCCATTACTTTGCATTTCCTCTGTACACACTCTGTAATGTTTGTCTGGTCTAACGACCAGATGGGGACAGCCAGGAAGTAACATACACCTGCAGTTCTTTAACCAGGAACCTGGATGTTGTCATACATATCGAAGTGGTCCAGTTATGGAAGAACTGAAGTAGAACTGAAGAAGTGTCGCAGGAGGTCCTTCTTGTTGACCTTGCCCATCTGATTCCTTGGCATCTCCTCCACCAGCTCCAAGCCTGTGGGGATAGTGTAGGGCGCCATGTGCTCCCTGCAATAAACACTGATGTTAATACGCTGAAGACTGTTTACTGCAGAAAGGAAGATAAACACAGACTCAACTCAGACAGGCATGCACAAGGACACAAACAGCGCTGATTGATGTGCACACATGGATGAGAATATGCATGCGCACACATATGCAACAACAAAAAACAAAACAAAAGCAGAAAACAATTGCGAAACAAAGGCTAGCCCTGTGGCAGAGTAGTCGAGATAAGGAAAGAAACGTCCTTCATACACTCTGCCGCTCTCCTCCCTAATATCCACAATTCGCCTTCCAGTCACAGACAATTCCCTTCGTACAAAACAATATAATCACTGTGAGATGAAATTTAAAAAAAAAACAAATAATAAAAGGAAAAACAGAAGGCTGGGATAATTAAAAGTGTTTTATTTTTTCCGTTTTGAGTGCATGGTTGTTACGTCAAGTCTTGAAGCCTGGAGCTTTTCTATTATCTTCTAACCTAGTTTGTTTGTTTGTTTGTTTTTGCCTGAGTGTGTGTGTGTGTGTGTGTGTGTTCCTGTGTGGTGCGAGTGAGCATAATGACTCATACTGCTGCCATCAAACACTCCTTTCAGCAGATGTCTCCGTCTCTCTGACTCAGTGAGTAAAGTGTGAGTGAGTATATGTGCATACATACACGTAATGGGACTTGCTCGTGTCACCAATTTCTCCGGGGCAGTGTGGTGGTGTGTGCATGAGCGTATGTGTTCAACGCAGTGTGGGGCGCAGAGGGTGTGATAGAGATTCAGACTGACAGCTGAAGCCAGGGCACTGAAGAGTGAGCATCCATCTACTTGTTTATGTCTCATTTTATCTCCCCCTCTCTCCCCTACACCCTGGCCTCAGCAGTGGGCTGTGCACTGGCACTGCCTGTCCGCTGGCAGCACCGGTGGCTTGCAAACAGTGTGTGTGTGTGTGTGTGTGTGTGTGTGTGTGTGTGTGTGTGTGTGTGTGTGTGTGCAAGTGTGTGTTAACCTGGGTCACAGGCAGCAGTAGTAATCCACCATGCTGGACCAGCAGGCCACAACAGTAGGATGTAACACCCCCACACCATATGGAGCCCACAGCCCTGACACACACACACACACACACACACACACACACACACACACACACACACACACACACACACACACACACACACACACACACACACACACACAATGCACTCATACACGATTCAGAGATGTGAATAAATGATAGTGGTGGGTAGTAGAAAGATAGTGTAGAAGACAAAAACATATGGTGGGAAAGTGAAGAAAAAGCTGGACAAATGAGTTAGACAAAAGAGGGTGAGCAAAAGAGGAGGAAAACAAAAAAGAAGAGGAGTATTTGTGCCTTCAGTCACTCCAAAGCGAAGGGCTTCATGTCACCACCAACTGTCTGCATTAGACAAAATAAACTCTACTGACATTTAGAAAGGCAAGAAAAAAAACTGTTAGCACGTAAGACAAAGCCCTCCATAACAATCATTTGTTCGCTTCCTCCACATCTTCCTCTTTTTCATCTCCTGTCTTTCCTTCAGCTACCCTCATTAGTCCATCTCTGGCCCCTCTTTCTCTCACATCCCTTCATATTGATCTGAAGACCTCAGGGCCGGTCACTGGGGATATGTGTGCTGAACTGCTCGGAGAGCTGCAGAGTCTGCATTAGCAGCCTTCATTTGTTTACCACAGGACTGACAAAGAGCTTCTTCTTGAATCAGCGTAATAAGACTTAACCAAGACAGGGTCAGCACTCCTTTGCAATAATGGCATATGGTGCTCCTTTTTTCTGTTTTGTTTTTCGTGAATTCAGGATGGTGGATAGGTTGTAACTTATTCAGGTCACAGTCTCTACTGGTGGTACAGGCTGGATTCAACCTGCTGCTGCAAAGTTTACAGTACTGTAAGAAAGATTTCTACAACCCTAGAAACTTCATTTTAAACTCCATCTCGATGGAAAGAGAAACAGTACAATTATGACGTAATTAATAAACTCTTCTTCTACCGGGAATGATAACTTGCATGTATTTAATTGGCGAACGTAGTGCATTGCTGGATGACATTGCATTAAGACAAAAGTTGTTCTAGGTTCAACTTTTTTGATCTGCAACCCTGCATCTTTTTGCTGGAAATGACTTTCATGCAGTGTTGTTGACTGAAGGATGCAGGTTTATACCTCTGTGTATATTCCCCACTTTATTGCCTGAGCACAACAAAGGAGCGCTATCTGCTCATCAGTTGCTAACGCTGTATCCTACCCTCCACAGAGGAAGAAATTATAACATGCCCATAAAGATCAGTTAATAATCTATTATCAAACTGTGGCATGAATTAAGCATAATTCCTAAAGCAAGTATACACACGGTAAGACTTCAATTTCATTAGAGAGCTGACCAACCAGCAGTGCCTACAAGGGAAACACCATCTAGCTGAAAGTCACAGTACCTTGCCCAGGTCTTCAACTCTGGCAGGGTCATACTCTGCCCCTCCTTCAGCTGCACCACTGCAGTGACTTTCTGACCCCACGTGGCATCTGGGGCCCCAATCACAGCCACATCTGCAAGGTTAAAATCACACAAAGCAAAGTTGTTTCAAAGTATTGTAAGTAAGTGTTGCAAAGTTTCAACTGCTCAAGTTCTTTCATCTTGCAGTGCAGTGCTCAAGTATAGGACACTGTCGCATTTTGTTGTCATGTTGGCTCTGTACTTCTGAACATTGGTTTTGAAACAGATCTGGGGTTAAAAGGGCTGATTCCTATTTTTAATTGGAGGGTGTTTACCTGCACATCAGATGAACAGTGTTGGAATTGTAGCCCCTTTTCTTAATGGTTTATTAAATTTGGGGGACAGTGAAGAACATCTCACTGTTTAGTCATAAAAACTCTTCAGTCATCTTGTCTGTATGTAAAGGATCATTGTATTGTATTGTAGGATCATATACTATTGTACTGTTTTAAATCAGGGGATTATATAAATGGGCATAAATGGGCTATATTAAGGGCTATAGTGTTTACCTAATATTGATGTGAACACTCAGATTCTTTGACACTTAACATAATAGTCATTTCATTTCACATCCAATGTGCTACAGACAGAGCCAAAACAATGAAAAATGCACCCCTGTCCTTCTACTTACAAACTAAACCGCCCTCTTACCTATGATGTCTGGATGAGCCAGTAGGTGGCGCTCCACCTCGAGTGCACTGATCTTGTAGCCTCCACTTTTGATGATGTCAACACTGCTGCGGCCCATGATCCAATACACGCCATCTTTATAGACCGCAGTGTCTCCTAAAAGATGCGCCCATAGAAGGAGAGAGGCAGCACAATTCATGTAATAAAGTGTTATGGTCCATATATTTATGGAACATTATTTTTGTTTACAAACAGGTTAGAAAATGGATGGATTGCTCCATGCACTGTGTGGCTCTGTGAGGCTCTGTGAAGCTATACTTAGACGTAATGGTGCTTTGAGCTAAATGCTAACATCAGCATGCTAACACGCTCACAATGGCAACAGGATAAGCCACCTGCTTGTGGTGCTACTGGAAAGGTCAGGGAATCACCAGAGTCATTAGGATTCATCTTCTGGGCACCATGGATAGCCAATGTTCATTGTAATCTATCCAATAGTTGTTGAGATCCTTCAGTTCGCAACCTACATTCCCATTCCTACAACCACGCCACTAGCATGGCTACAAATGCGTGAACATCTGGCAAAAGAATTTGCAGTGCAAACATGCGGACATCTGACCATTTACTTGCAAGCACGATCAGCAACTAATTAACATTTTCTCCTAATTTTTGTATTCTCTTTCATTACTTGAAGCATATTCTGAACTGTGCTCGCCACAAGACAACCTAATTTACTGTAATTGCTATGAATGGTTTCTTGCAGCAGACAACACAACAACATTTGGATTTGTGGGGAACAAAATCTGGGTGAAAATCTATTAAACTGAACAAAAGAACAGCATATATAAGTAATATTCATGTTATCCTCATGACTAGATACAAGGAATATAGGGCATGAAAATACAGTGTTTAAGATCCCCCCACATTATCCTCCACACGCACGCACACACACACACACACACATACACACACACACACACACACACACACACACACACACACACACACACACACACACACACACACACACACACACACACACACACACACACACACACAGGTGTCTGGGGGACAGGTGTGGGGGAGGATGAGTACAGTATGTGGGAAGATGGGCTCAGCTGGGCCTGGGGATGACGAGCAGAGGAAATGGGTCAGTATGGATGAGTGGAGAGAGACGGAGGGGGAGAAAATGGACAGAGGAGAGAAGGAGCGCAGAGGAGAAAAGAAGAAACAGGAAGGTGTCCTTTTGGATTATTACAGGTGGTGTGTCCACAGCTGGGACCGAGGAGGGAATGGATGCGCGTGTGTGTGTGTGTGTGTGTGTGTGTGTGTGTGTGTGTGTGTGTGTGACACACTGTGATGAGGTTAAGCGGATGCTGTAGTTAAGGTTGGAGGGTTGAATTAAGGTGGTGGACTAGGGGTCACCAAAGGTCAGGGATAGGAGCCGCAGCTAAAGCTATAGTTCATCTACACTGTCTCTGGAAATTTAGAGATTTAATGATTCGAGGAGGAGTTCACTTTCCACAATTACACACAAATATACACAGTGAGATTTTTACATTTTAAGTCTATTACTATACTGCTCCCAGCAAAGAAATAGTCTGGCACATAACCCCCATAAAACCGCAATATGTTGACTTTAAAATTCTGTTTTTGTGCGGACTAACCAAACAAGATATAACATGTTAATTATTGAGCTTTAGAGGTAGACAGATTTTGTTACCTTTGGACAGAGATAGCTTTTCCCCCCTTCCTGTTTTTAGTCTTTATGCTAAGCTAAGCTAACTGTTTGCTGGTGGTAGCTTCATATTGAATGGACAGATATGAGACCGGTATCTATCCTCTCATCTAACTCTGTGAAAGTGAACAAGTGTATTTCCCAAAATGTTCAACTATTCCTGCATTTCTCAGGAGGGGTGGGGTTGCACTGGAAGACTTTGGACTCATTACCTCAGTATTTCTTAAATCCTGTGTACAGCCCTGCTAGGAGCATTTCCACTTGGTTAAGCTGTGCGTGTTTGCAGACACTGCATCAGTAAAGTCTACACCTGAAATATGGAATCAGTAAAAGAAAAGAACTGGCCCTGTCTTACCTGGAATCAACACCTTGAAGCATTTTAGGAGAAGGATTACATTTTGATGGTGGTCTGTTTTTACTGCCATGTTCCGTCTGTCCTCTACTCCATCATTTAATCTAATTTGTTCTCTACTCTAACCTTGTATCCCTCTATCCATCTTACATTTTTGTCCACTTTTTAAGCTTGTCCTGCTCTAGTGTCAGCCAAATACACAAAAATATATGCTTTTTTTACTCTTATCCTTGCCCTCCATTCACTACCTCTGGAGCATCTCTCATCACATCTCCTGTTTCCTCCTCTCCACCTATCTTCCCGTCTCTTCTTCCCCCTCTTGCCTCTCCGCTTCAGCATCAATAGAGGGCCCATCTGTTCCCATACATCACGCACTTCATTTCAGTTTATTAGCTGGGATAAATCATAAATATTTCATTATACATCACGGGCGGCTGTCGCCTGCACACCGACAATTTATCACCGCTGCCCTCTCTGCCGGCTTGCCACGGCGCTATAAGCTTTCCAGTCTATTAAACAAGATTGATACAGTGTGTAAATTTAGATATTGGGAATTTCTTCACAGACCACTGCTCCGCACTGATAGGCCAGGGTAACAGGGGAGGGGAGGATGGAGGGAGGATGGAGGGAGAAGAAGAGGGAGCAGAGGGGGGAGCAGAGGAGCTTGGTTGGGTGTTAACACCACTAACAGGGTAGTTACAGTTTCCCCTATTCTCCTCCTCTTTTGAAAGAAAATAAAGTGTAGGAATAATTTGGTTACAGCCATGTAGCTCTCTCATCTTATGCAAATAGATATGGGGAAAAGAGCAGTTTACATGCACATTGATAAGCTGTTAGTGTGTCCTGTGTGAGTATGCACAGGCTGAAACAGATTGGCTGCAAATGTTTAAGCGTAGAGGAAGGAAACAGCATTAATGAGCCGATGTTAGACAAAGGGGTTGAAAAGAAACACTCAGACTACATACTTGAATTGAGTTTGAAGTACTGGACTCTTTGACCTTGTCTCTTTGAGGAGGAGGAAATAACGAGGGATAGAACAGCATGTTTGGAGAGGCACAAGTGGGAATAGTGATTGGAGAACACAGACTGATAAAAGAGGAAAGAATGGCGGGAGAGAGATTGTTGGGAACTGTGTTACTAGGACACACATATACACACACACACACTCACGCTTGTACACATATGTATTGTATGTACACACACAGTACATACACACACACACACACACACACACACACACACACACACACACACACACACACACACACACACACACACACACACTACTTCAGGCATCAGAGACTCTCTGCCATTATGTGTTATGGCGTCGGAGGCAGATATGGCCGAATGGCTTTCTTAATTAAAACGATAAGAAGCCTAATTGCACTGGGCTTTCATTTCATTCTGAGGCATTAAAGAAAGTGAAGGCACACAGTGTGGAGAGAAAAAAAGAAATAAAAACAGATCAAGAATTTAACTGGAGGATGGAGGGCAGAGAAAACTTCCATAATGTCTTTCAGCAAACGAAAGCAAGAAAATGACATTAGTTGGATTGGCAGAAAAGTTCATTCTGTTACAGCGTAATTGAAATTCAGAAAATCAACACTAAAATATTTTAAGCTGTTAATTATCATTTTCTTAATAGGAAAAACAACATTGTGCAGAGAAGTATGTTATCAACAGTTTTTTTTAATTCCAGCTACTGCAATTTTTCAGAGTAATACAAAATTGCCTTAAGAGGAATTCTCACTTGACTGTGACATTTTAACATTTTAACAGAACTCTGGTGATTGGCCTTCATTCCTGCTGTCATTTGTTGGCTGCTCAAAGACGTCTACATTGGTGTCATTCTTGACAGTTTCCATGGTAAACCAAGCGTATTACATTGAACAAACTGGAGGAGAAAAAAAGAGAGAGAAATATGAATCGTCCGCAGTGGACCAGCCAGTCGTAAAGGTAACTCTGAAAATGTAAAAGTCAAATACATTATAAAACATGTCGCCTCCATATGGCATAAAACAGCCATATAATCTTTCATTGTAACTGGAAGGAACTATAGAAAACACATGCTAATGTATGCCAATATATTTAACACAATCAAAGTCTATTTAATGTTTGCTTATGCAAAGACTGCATGTGATGTACTCAGGTTGGAGCTTAAATTCAGCCCAGGCATGGAAAGTAAGATCCTCCTGGCTGCACCAGGCTGTTGGCTTTTATCCCATCAAACAAACTGTTTGCCTCTCTCCCCGAGTACCCACTCAACAAACTCTCAGAGCTGGCAGGGGAGCAGCACGGGGGGCTCCACAGTGATGGTGCCATTTATGTTACCTCCGAAAATGTGAACTATGATTTGACAAGATTCAAAAAGCAGCTACGCCAGATCTTTAATTGCTGTCATTAATGTCCTGTGTTCTTAATTAATTTCTGATTGGGTGCCTTGACAAAAAATGTAGAGGCCTCATTCCATAACAACAATCCAAAATTACACAGGCAAGCAGACACACACAGTCTGGACATTAGACTTTAGACAAACAGTGCGTGAAAGAAAAGGGCAGAGTGTGACATATGAAAAAGGCCAACATCACAAAAACACTTCAGCCTGTCTGCCTCTAGCGTCGCTACTAGAGGTGTCGGGGAGAGGCAGCTCAAAATGCACAAAAACAGTTTTTGTGGAGGTGACAGAAGTCATCCATTGGTTCGCCGGGACCTTCCAGCCCCATAACCGATTTCTGCTGTTACTGAAATAGACAGAAAAAACTGTTATATGAGTGTTTGTAATTGAAGGTGATTTGAGTCTGACCTTGATCTAAGTACCATGTACTTGTTTTTGTGTGCACACCCCACTCAACCCACTCAACCCTGGAGATGTGGCTGGCATGTAGCCTCCTGTAAAGTGCACTTTGAGTGATAAAATGAAAACATGTCCACATTCACATTATTGTCTCATTCTGGCTTAGACTTACTGCACATTCAAACTCAGAATGCAACAGTTTACAAAAGGAAGAAACAAACTTTCATCCATGGGTAGGATGCGGCTAAAAAAAAATCCAATTCCAGGCAGTCGAGTGGGTTTCTAAAAGAAAAAAAAAAGAGTCTCAAATAAATCTGAGCTTCTAGATTATAAAAAATAGACGTCTCGCTCTGAAAACAACATGTCTATAAGTCCCATCATTGTTATGGTGAAATAAGAAATCTACATGACCAATAAACGTTAGGTACTTGTACATCTTGTACAAAGATCTCCTGAAGTACACAATGTGTTGCCATAGCAACACTAGACATTGTAGAAGTCTGGTCAAGTCAAGATGATTTGTAAAACGTAATATCCCATACAATGTTTCAATGGTTTTACAGGCCAAGTCCCAAACCAGCCCAATCTGTACAAAGAAACAAACAAATCTGCTTAAAAAAAAATAAATTTAATTTAAAAGCCGACAGCAGAGCGAGTGATTTATACTTCTTTAGGCTCTGTCTATCAACTTGTTGTAAAACTGCTGTAAAACCAGGTTCTAGCCAAATGTTTAAGATGATCCAGAACTACAAAAAATCACCTGGCTGTCCTCGTAGCGTGTAGTCAACAGTAGTGAAATGCAACTAAGTACTGTACTTAAATTTTTGCACAAAACATATGAAAATGTCTGATTAGTTGATTAATTGAATGACAAAGATAAAATGAATTGGCAACTACTTTGATAATCATTAATCATTTTCAGACTGTTGGTTGAACTAAACAAACATTGTGAAAGTGCCACTATTTTCTGAAATGTTACAAACCAAACAATCAACTATATCGGTTAATCAAGAAAATAATCAGGAGCTTAATTTATAAGGTAAATAATTAGTTGTAGCTTTATATAAAATTAGTTCAATTAGCTGCACCTCAACCAACTGCAACAGTAAAATCCTGCTTTTACATTAATGCATGAGTAATAATAATCTAATGATATAATATATAAGTCACAAGGGCCATTTTTCTGCATTGAATAGTTTTACTTTTAATACTTTAAGTACATTTTCCTGATTATACTTGGATACTTTTACTTAAGTAACATTTCCAATGCAGGACTTTTACTTGTAACAGAGTATGTTTACAGTGTGGTATTAGTACTTTTACTTTAATAAAGGATCCGAATACTTCCTCCACTACTAGTGGTGAACAACATCTTTAGCTAGCCTCTTTTTGACCTGCTACTGTATACGCTGTCTTCACAATCGACAATCACCACTCAATCCAGAAAAAGTGCTTCGAGCTGACCAGATATAGTTCTTGTGATTGTTCTATTTTAATGTTTGTATAAGTGCACTCAAGTGACAGCGCAGTCCTCTGTATACCATTTCTGCAGACACCCAGCCATGGCGATACAAACTTTTTAAAACCCATTGAATAGTTTAAAAAATGACCTATCAACCACCAAAACTCAAAAGTGTTTTTCCTTCAGAAAAAGTTGTCATTTTAGAGATACTATGCGACAGCCATGTTGTGTGTATACACGTCTCTGCACTAGCATCACTGAAGAGTTTAAAGTGAGCCTGATGAGGAGATGCTTCTCCTCTGCGAGAAGGTACAAGTGGAGTCCCAGTCTTTCACCACATTCAGCACGAGCTAAACTCTCACTCTGCGGGTTAAAGCTGAGTGCCCTCCATCACGGTGGAGAGGAGAGCCTTATCTGCACAGAGATGAGAGAGGTCTAAATGTGAGTCGTGCCTCTCCTCAGAGTGACTGTAAACACTTAGCATATATGAATATTAATGTTCCACATTAAAGCCCTGATGACTAGATGGAAGAGTTAATGAGGATAAATAACAGACAGCCAAGCAGTGAAATCTCAGCTCTGACATTATTTATCATCCTTAACTTTTGTCACAGCTCCTTTTTTTTAGCAATTAATATCGTACAATAAAGCACTTTGCACTTGGATGAGTGATCTAATTTGTTTAATATAATGCAATTAAAGGAGCTTGAATTGCTTTATGTTAATGTTACTGATTATATTCCTTGCTGGGTTGCCTCTCCACCAGCAGATAACAAGCTGAACTTGAGGATTGATGTCTGTCTCAGATCTGCCATGCTCATCAAGCAAACTACTTAACTGCCGTTTACATGCCCCTTCTCTGCACTGAATCACACAAATCTGATAGTCAACCAAGACACACCGACTCCAGAAAACAATGGTCCATTATAAAGCCTGCACAGTGAGCAAACCTGATTTCAAAACTCAGATTAGATTTGCTTTTGGTACTTTTGAAATCACAGTGCCTCTTTTCTCTTGGCTTTTGACCGGGAAGCAAAGAAGGAAGGGTAAAGAGAAGTTTTTTTTCCCCTAGAAAATGTTTTCTGCATGACAACAGAAAGAGAACAAGGTGGCAGCTGCTTCAACGGTTTGCCAAAAACTCCTGGAGTTTAGTGGCTCACATGAAACAGCTGTTCAACTACATTTACCTGCAACTGGTGTTAATAAAAACCAGGGCCACCGTGCGTTGACACCTTGGCTGTAAATGTTACAGGGATGGCTGGTATGAACAAAGTGCTGAGAGGGTGGAGTGTCGGTGAATCCCACAGGGAGCTCTGACATTGGAGTTAGGAGGACACGACGTGACTTGGGGTGAAATATGACATTGGGAACAAAGAGGGGGGTGGAGGCAGGGAAGAGGAGAGCACAGCTGGGAGCAAAAGAGCGATGCACAAATGACTAGTGATGGCTCTGCAGGATATGAGCCACACTTCTGTCTGTCTGTCTGTCTGTCTGTGGAGAGAATTTACCCCGCAGACCTGGAGCTCACCTTTACAGCTGGGGTTACATCTCTCACAGTCGCACTCACAGACAGACAAGCACACATGCTTTAACAAGAGGGAACGCACACACACACACATTCTCAATCAAATGTGTTTTAACGTGCTTTGGCAAATGAAATAACTTCTGTTTGCGGCAGAAATGCCTAAAAACAAACCTCTGCAGCTACATACAGTATGTTTATAATATGAGCCATAAAATATGCCTGGCAGGTGCATCCTAAAATATTTGTGGAAATGGATTTAGTTGCAACAACAAAATTTTAACTTGAAACCCAAAAATGCCACATTTATTCCTAATTGAGGTAAAACTGAGGTGAAGCGACACAGATTTAACCCCCTTGTTAACTTCTCTGCCCCCGAGTCTCTCCGAGTTAATTAAATAAATAAACATGAGATAAGGTCGGGTTAATAGTCAGCCCCCAAACACAGCTTCCTCCACACTGCCTGCTGCAACCAAGCCTCCATTATTCATCACTGAAATGCAAAATTTGAAAAATCGCTAATGCCCAAGCTTCCCTCTCTTCCCACAAGTCCTTACTAATTTATGTATTCATACATTTATTTATGGTTTATTTCAGAATATCATAATCCATTCCAGGAGGAGTGCTGGGCTCTTTTGGTTGATAGGCTCTGACTAAACCCAAATCTACAGCACCACTTTTAGTTTATCTCTTGCTCTTTTCTCACATTTGTTGCCCCTGATTTGCTATATTTACATGTGTACATCAAATTCAACAACGAAGGCCCTCAGCTCATACTGTAGCTCTGGACAGCAGACGGACTGTACTGTAGAACAAGCACAAAAAGAGAGTTACAAAAGGCGAGAGGGGAAGATGAGTGGAAAGGGAGAGCACTCAGGAGAAGGTGACAGCTTCCCTATAGAGCTGCCAGTCATGCTACGCAGCACCCGCTCGAACTAGAGAAGACACCTCTCGCCAGCTGAGAACGTATTGATCTAACTCTCACACTCCTTCTACACTCCACTTTTCTTTGGCCATCTCTCCTTCGCCTCCTCTTCCTATTGGCCTGTCAGTCTCCCCTCAGCTTTATTCTCTTCTCAGACTTCATCTTCCACCAAACAGAATGGGTTTTAAGACAACTGCAATGGATTTTAAACCATTTTTTTGTATTTCAGTTTAATGCAGTTCTGCTGGCTGATATAACAAAATTGAGTTTTTAAGGTTATAAATGTCGTAGCATGAAGTGCTATATTTAATCTAGCTAGAATAACAGGGAAAGAACGTGACTTTCTGCAACAGTAAGTACATTTCCTTCCACCTGTTTATATACGCAAACGGCGGAAATTCGAAAAAAAGTCAAATTATCACAAAAACATTTTTTACGCTTGGCTGAGGTGGGAAAGTTGATGTGTTGAGAAAAAGATAAAGTACAATAGAAACGAACAACTCATTATATTCCTAAAGCATGTGACTTAAACATCCACTGAAGCTGCAGTCCCATGGAGACTGTGACCTTCCTCAAATGAATACATGAAACAAACATAAATGCCATGTTTCCATCACATTGTTTGTGTGAGGTTTGACTGGCACTCTTTTAATTGCGTCATCTCAATACGCCCTCTTCACCTGCAATGGTTCAATGGTACCCGACTGGAGGAAGAGCGACACTAACTATTTATCTCCATGCGCCCAACTCCGAATATTAGCATAAATGCCTGTTTTCCTTCTATAGTATGGACCAAAACACTCAATTTCAAACTCACAGATTTCAGTAAGTGACAAACTACTGTGGTGTATGTCATCTTTGAGACATATTTATCAGCGTTCCCTGTTAAACCCTAGAGATGAATTATGGTTATTTTGTGCTATGGGTCAGAAAAATCATACAAATGGAACCATTCATGGCATCCAACCAGGACTGTTAATTGATTAAAAAAATGATTAATTGCATGATTTTTTTTACATTATTATTATTAAACCTATTTTGAACCTTTTTTCTAACATGTTTTGTAATTAATAAATATATTGAACTTTTATTGTACTTTTGTTGTACCTTAATTTTGCATACAGTAGATCTTACAGTATGTCTAAAGAGCCATCAGATAACTTGTTTCTCAGGCAGCATATAAATCCTCTGGTGTAGATGTAGTCTAGATGGTGCTTAGCTTATTAGGTCAAACATTTGAAATTCACTGTAAAAGCTAACTCATCAATTTTGACAGCCAAAGTCCCCCCAAAAAAGTACATCTTAGTCAGATACCTGAAAAGCAGTCTAGTGCTTCACACCTTTCATTTTCCCTCCCTGACCTGAAGGTCAAATCCTGGAGGATGTAGAAAAAATAAGACACAGAAAGCTCCGTGGGAAGGTGACAAGCGATCAGCAAGTCAGAGATGGAGTGTGAGGATGAGACGAGACAGAGTGTTAGAGAGAAAGGTGGAGTGTGAAACAGAGAGCATGTGTGAGGGTAAAAAGGGTAAAAGTGTAAAAGGGGAGGTAGGAAGCCGAGGAGAGGGTTAAGTGCAAGGAGTCTCCATTCAACACTTCTCCCCGCCCCCACATATCCACACCAAGAGGGTTTGTGTGGACATGGCAGGCTTGTGTATGTGGACAAGAGTAACTTGTGTGGGAGTTTACTGTCCACATGAGCATGTGCCTACCTATAAATCAACTGTACAGTATGTGTCTCATTGTGTGCAAGAGTTGTGAAGTGGGATTAGCTGCTGATTGCAGAAGTATCCCCCCCACTGTAAATTCACACTTCAAAGTTTTCTTTTAATGATATTCTCAATGTTCTACAACAAAGACAACACAACATTCATTTTCAAATCAAAAGAAAAAAAATTAGGAGATTCCACACAGACGCGTCACCCTCTGACACAGCCGCGAGGAGGACAGGTGCTGAGGGTGCTGCTGCAGCAAACCCCCACCCCCAGCCAGGTGAGGTACTGTAAATTATGTGTATGGCTTTTTCTTTTTCTGTCACAGTACACCCCACCTCTCCTGGCCCCTGTCACCCGCGATATCTTTTGTTTTAATTATTGCAAGCTTTCCAGATGGTTTCCTAGAATATTTTGTATCGCGTCCTGTAGTAATTTGTCTGTTGACCAACTGATCTGTCATGGCAGGAAGTTTTGGACCGTATTCAGACAGCCTCACTAGTTCAAATGCATGGTGATGATGGACAGTTAAAAAAAGGGTTGATGCGGCAGAACAAGAGATATCGTCTTTTTTATTCCATGCATTCTTTCTTGTCAATACCTGGTGCCTACATTACCCACAATGCAACACAACCACAGACTGTTGAATCTGAGATTGCTAGTATCGCAAATGTAGCCTCAAGCAGAGATGAGTAGCGGGCTACAGAGGTCTGGTAAACTCACTTCTTTCTAACTCCACACCTCCAGATTATTTTCATTTTCAAACTTAGTCGACGCTGACTTACGTGACATCACCTGAGGCAATTTATCAGACGTCACGCAGCTCTCCCTGGAGCCACAAAAGGCTTTATACTACTTTTTTCACATATATAGTCACTGAGCTTTCAATCAAAGCACCAGATATTTTCTAACTCAGTTGCTCATCATTTGCACCGCTGATTCAACCGTAAGAGTTGAGCTTTGAAAGTACTGCTAAACTGCCACCTGACATTGTCTAAGTAAAAAATAAACACAACTTTTTCTTCTGGAAGTCTGGATGTCCCCCCAAAAAACTCCCACGACACAACTCTATATATGTGTCTGTGTGTGAGTGTGTGTGTGTGTTTGTGTGTGTGTGTTTAAGTTGGCATCAGGGTACACAGGCAGGTGGGTGGGCAAGGAACGTGTTTGATAGCTTCCTATAGAGCAGTCCACAGTGTGTGTGTGTGTGTGTGTGTGTGTGTGTGTGTGTGGCTTGAGGGACCGGTCTGTGGGGAGCTGATTGCGCGGGCTCTCATTATGTGGCCGGTGGCTGTAATGGAGTGTGACAGCAGCGCGCTGTGCTCTGGATCTCTGTCCTTCCAGCCTGCAAAGCCAATTAAACACACTCTGCCCTGCTCTCCCACTGCCTCGCCCTGCTTCACTCTCCATCATTCGCTCCTTCCTTGCTTCTTTTCACCCCCCAGTCCCCCTCCACCACCACCACCCCCACCACCAGCTCCCCATCCCTACCTTGTCCATCCCCACTCTCTCGGGCGGCTTACATGCCACCCCTTTGTAGCCAACTCTTTCTAACCCCTCCACCACCACATCTCCAAGCTCACCACTTCCAGCTCTTTCCTCACTCCTTTGCTTCTGGCTCTTATCTCCTGTTGTCTATATGACAATTAAAAGCTCCAATTGCTTCTGCTCTCCCTCCTGCACCCCCCACAACCTCTCCTCACTCCCCCAAAGCCAACCTAACGCCGCTCTTCCGGTGGCTTTGCAGTAAAGCCTTTGGGGGGACAGAAAGAGAATTGCTGGGCTGCAGGGAGTAAGAGCCTCTGATGACAGCTTCCCTGTGTGCTGCCACACACACATACTAAAGAAAGAGAGAGAGGGAGAGCAAGAGAGCAATAGTTGGTTTCTCAAGACCCAGAGCAGTCACAACCACTTAGGAGGAAAAATGCCCTGCAGCACCAAAAAACACACATAGTCCATTTATCACTCCCTCATAGTCCCCCAAAATGTGCACACACACACATATAGTACACACATCATGAGTGAGTGCGTGCGTGTGCTGCCTGGACAGGACTCCTGGTTTTTAAGTGTTTAAAATCAAGCCCTCAAAGTGCCGTCTGCAGCAGAGACGAAAAAATCTTTTGACATCTTTCCCCCTCCTGTGAATCCCTCTGACAGTACAACTCATGTAGATGCAATTAGTGGCAGAATTCACTCCCTCCAAGGGAATGTGTGTGAATGTGTGCGTGCATGTGCAGCGCTGAAGTGTGAGTTAAGAGAAAATGGAGGAGGAGAGGAGCGTTTGGTACCTGTTTTGAACCAGCCGTCATCAGAGAAAGACTCTCGGGTCTCTCGAGGTTTGTTCCAGTACTCCTTAAAGACAGACGGACCTCGAACTAGCAGCTCCCCTTCCTTCCCCTCCAGACCCGGACGTACCTGCGATATATATTCACAGAGAGAAAGGATGAGACCAATATCGATGAAGTAGACAGTTTGAAACAACGCTTGAATGACTATCTACTTGATGCTGAGTGACGCATTAGCCAACAACACATGCTAAACTGAATCTAACCTGCATGCAGAGTTATGGGTACCAAATACAGCAAAAATATTTTACATTTAGTTCTGGAAAATATGCAGTCACTATCTGTATCCTGGCATATTCATTCATTGATTACCTGAGTCTCTCTGTGATTTCCCTCCACAATTGTGGTGTTGGTCGTGTTATTCATACCAATCCGAACTTCCACACTGGGAAGCGGCAACCCTACAGCTCCTGTCAACATATCAAACAGAAACACACACAAAAAACACATGAGTACAAAGGAAACATAGTCAATTGTAATCAAGATGAGATTATTTTTGTCCCTTTTAAAGAAGTTAAACACTTATATCGGCAATAACCAATAGAGTGATCGTCATCAACTTTTACTGCAGGATTTCCACACAGTGGGAGTGCTCTCTTGCAAGATGGCATTAACCCCCGTCTGCAGGGCATAACTGGTCACTGAATGGTTTGCTGAGCTTGTAAAACACTAAACTGAAAGCCATTCGTCTCAGTCACCAGTCGGCTTACTTGGACGGTCTTAGTGTGCGACACCTGAAGCTGCTCAATTGTCCTCCTGGATCCATCCTCTTAACTTATGTTTCAATCTACAATCGACATTTTGGTATCTTAATTGCATGATTTTCTGTTGTGAAATGTTGTACACACGACATCTATTGCATGTCTGTCCGTCCTGAGAGAGCAATCCCTCCCCTGTTGCTCTTCCTGAGTTTTCTTTCATTTTTTCCATGTTAAAAGTATTGTTTGGGAGCTATTCCTCATTCTAATCAAGGGTCTAAGGACAGAGAGTGTCGTACGCCCCCTGAGGCAAATTGTGATTTGTGATATTTGATTATATAAATAAAATTGACTTGACTTGACTAGGGATTTCTGGGGCAATGCCTGATGCAGCTGTTTTCTCCAACACCAAGTAAACTCCAAATAAGAGAACTGTTTTGAGTATTGACAGAGTCTTCTCAAAATGACACTGAACAGCAGCATCCTTGGCATTAAATCAACCCAAAATGCACAATATCAATACCTCCTCCGACACACAATATGCCAATAATACTCCATGCACCTTCATAACCATCCACTTAAATAACTGTCTCTACTTTTGCACCTGTTTTATGCCGTTTCTGAAAAGTAAAAGAAAAAGTACTGACTGTAGAATTCAGTCCTTAAGCCTTAACTTACTGCTGAGTGCTTGACAAGGCTTTTTATTGTGGCACCATTGTATAAAATGTTACAGCTGAGCTGACAAATTGAAGAACTGAGTGTCAAAAAAGCAGTGACTGTTGTAACTGTGAGCTGCAGTAATGTTTAAGTGAAACTATTAATAAGAAATGTGTAAAAAAGAAAAAAAGGGTTACAAATTGAAAATCCCCACATGTACTGACATCACCTGCAGTCTCCATCTTTGTGTGTGTGCAAGTGTGACCTCCTGAGTTAAGTAATTATAGCAAAGAGTGCACACGGGAAGCACAGAGATGGTCTCAGTGGTCTTTCCTGTGTGTGTGTGTGAGTGTGTGTGTGTGTGTGTGTGTGTGTGTGTCTGCCTTAAAGCTATTATGCCATTTCACAGACCACTGCTCTCCCAATAAAGAGCAGGTCAGGTCCTGATTAAAGAGTGATTCTCTCACTTCATATTGATCCAATCCACTCCAGTCCTGATTGGCAATGTCTATCCGACACCTCTCCCTCACTTGTACTCAGTCCAGCAGGGAGAATCAACTGACCACGAAAGTAACTAGACTGTGTGTCAGTGGACAAGCAGGATAACAAAGCTTGTGGAGGAAGTTTGGACAAGCTGAGTCTAGCCAAGTTATAATGATCACAGCATCCTGTGAACAAGGTTAACTGAGACACGAGGTGGCTTTCTGACATTTACACCCGCTCCACGTCATGATTGGCCAGCTGTGCGGAGGTGAGAAAGGAGCCAAGGTTTGAACTTCTCTCTCTAGCTCTCTTTTTTCATCCTTGACACTACTCACTTTTCATGTGAACAGCCGAGCGCAACACTATGAATGCCTTCCAGGGGAGACTGTCTAAAAATATGCGTTGTCATGCCCATATTTAAACTACATTGTGTCTCCCCCCTCTCTATGATGGCCTGCTTTTCACTTCGCATTTATATTTGACTGTTCAGAACAACTATAAACATATTTGATTTCCAACATAATGTCAGTTTCCAAATATGGATCACCTGAATAAATCAATCAATAATTGTACTAATTAATGTCAAAAATTAGGCAGGGTGTAAGTTACTTCTAAGTTATATGTCTTTAAAGGACATTTCTGGTTTAATTTGTGCCATATTTTTATTACTCATCAAAAGAATTGAGATCTGGGAACAGGCGATATCACAACAGAGAATGATACGAATGATCAGACAATCAGACAAGTTGTAAACCAGGTAACAGTTTAGCCAGATTATCTAAACTCTATTTGGAGGAAAAACTGAAAGTAAGTGCACCCGAAATGTTGGTAAAAAACAGCACATATGGATAATAATTCTACCATTTGTCTTTGTTTTCTTTTCAAAATATGTTTGGCTGATGTGTTTTGTTTGTCAAATCATCTGACAGCTTGTGTTTGACTTCTTGTCAGCAAAGTTGCCACATTACCAGATCTCAGAAATGAACATGTTATTAGCAATCGGAATGAAGGCCAGAACTATGAGAATAATACCCAAGGTCTAAAATAACTGAATTATCCTTTAGAACAAACCTGGTAAAGAAGATATTACAAAACCCAAACAAAAAAATCTCTCAATCTCTCAGCCTCTCAAACTATTTTCCTCTGATCGTGGGTGAGGAGGTGTAGACCAAGTAATCTTCCTCAAGTTGTAAAAAACTGCCATCTACAAAATGACAAAAACAGACTTGTCTCCCTCAATGACAAAGTCTCCACAATCCATTTATGGTTAAATTCTGGGAATCTCTCTCCCCTTCTATGCCCTCCTCTATCATCATTTTTTTCCCTCTCACGTCAAGAGCTTTAGAAATTTCGGAGACTTGTAGCATTCTGGTCTCGATGATTCAACAAGATTGAGTGCCATTTTGAGGAGTAAAGGCAGCTTATAAATGCTACATGCTGGGTGGGAAAAGGTCTGTGTGTGGAGTGGAGAAGGGATGACAAAGGTCCAGATAGGATTGTTCTACAGTCATTCTTCCACTAAGTTAACGAAAGACCACATCATTTTGGGCATAAAATGATATAAAGCTTTGGCAAGATGACATCAGGAGGAAGACAGACTTAGGGCTCCAAGGTGGCGCGCTGTCTCTGTTCTTGATGTCAGTAAAAAAAGACAAAAAAAGAAGCTAAAAAGTCAGAAAGATGAAAGGGGCAGCAGAGTGAGATGATAACAAGATGGAGAGAACTAGATTGAGCTAATCTCACATATTTACATCTCAACAAGGGCAATATGACTAGAATCTGGAATGCCCCAAAACTGTAAACTACACAACAAAATCCCCTAAATACAGGAGAAATGTATTAATACAATTGCCATCACTAAATGTATTAAGAGCAGAGTTGTCAGCTACTTAGTTGGCTGACAGAAAGTGAGTGTGTAAGAGAGGGAGAGAGAGGGAGACTCCACACCACTGCTCTTCGGAGAGTGTTTCCTGTGGTTGCTATTGATCCATTTTAACCTACTTAAAGACAAGACAGGAACACACTGACTCAAACAGGCACAAGCTCATGCCAGCCTACGCAGAAACATACACACAGCTTCCACAAAAGTCTCTCTGCTGCAGTGGAAACATCAATAGAAACACAGACCTCTTGAAGACAAGTCTTAATTATCACCTGAGAGGAATCAAACACAGCCTGCTCAGTTTATTCCAGACATTACCTGACAAACAAACACAACAATACCCTCAACAAAACAGCAGACAGAGGATTACCCAATCCACTTGCAGGCTAATTAGCTTTACCTGTAAAGAAGAAGAGTTGGCTGGGGAACATGGAGGGAAGGAGAAGGTGGGGAGAGAGAGAGGGGGGGGGGGGGGGGGGGGCAGGAGAAGAAAGCAACCACCACTAGTCTGACCTCATTTCCAGACCTTGCCTTTGTTTCTGCGCATGTGAGGGAGGTGTAGTTGGGACAATGGGGTTTTTACCTGATATCACATCAGAGAAAACTGCCTACCATCAAAACATAGCACATAAGTACTGAATCAAACTGGTGAGGGAGGTAGAACAATATCAGAGATATTTGAGAGATATGTGATAAAGAAGAGGAAAGTTACTACATGTGTGGTCACACAAAGGTGGGAACGTTGGCTGAATTTAACAAGATGTCATTACTGCAGTGGCATCTCATTTGTAAATCTGGACAATAATGTTGTAGTGTAAATAAAATATACCACTTTTTAACCACTTTTGTACACCGCCTGCTGAGAAATATGTCCGTGACATCTTAGAATCTGCTGCATAGTGAAATATAGCCATCAAAACTATGTTGAAACAATGATTATACTGTCTAAGATCTAGATGTCTAGAAGCTTTTAATTCAATTTGGCCCTGTTTTAATAGACACCTCACAGATTTCACCAACAAATCAGCAAAACCACACTTAATGGGATGTACTATTATCAGCTGCTCCATAATAAACTTCCACTTTGGAAAAGAACAGAAAGAAAAAACCCAGTCCTCTGCTCCATAAAGACATTTTCATTTTAGTTAATCTCCATGAAAGCATCAAGCTGTGTCTAAAACCATACTCCCTGCCCATGTTTCCTGGACACAGAATTTAAGAAATATATTTAATGTGACTATGAGGGAAGAAATCACTGATTGCCCAGGTTTGTTGATTGATAATCATAGGCTACCAAATTCAGAAAAGTAATTCCAGCTACATGTATTACTACACAGCAACAACAGACAAAGGAGGTAACGTTTGTTTTTTTTCTCCCAAAGCCTTTGTTAACTAATTTCAGACTAGCATTTTGAAAGTGAGTAAGATCCACACTCACACAGGCTGCCTTCATCCATCAGAGGGGGAAACCGCCGACCAATCCAAACTTTCACGGTCAGTGAAACTATGTTCAGTTTGACTGACACAGTAATGACACAGTGTCCCTGGAGAGCACACCACCTAAACCAGCTGACTGATGTTGCTGCATCTTTATAATTTGAAAGCCTTATCCCAGCGTTTGCCAACAAAAGACAGACACAGGTTAGAATGAGGTTTGATGAACTCTCACGATACCTGGATTCTTTACTGTAATTTACCTTTATTACCAGTTAAAAGCACATGAGGAAATGTTGGCCTTGGTTTGTTTCGTCATGAAAGGATTTCAAGCTTGAGTAACTGCTGATTATCAGATGTCAAACCTGTCTTTAAAAAATGTTGTTCTAGCTTCATTTCCTGCCGCTGATCCAGCCGTTGGCTTGTAACTTCACCACAGTTGGAAGAGGACCAAGACCTGCGTTTTCAGCCGTCTAAGTGCTGTTTGTGTTTTGACACCTGAGCTCGTCATGACATTATTATTATCCACCAGAGGAAAGGAGTTAGAATGAACAACTCCGAAACATAGCTGGTCTGAGGCTGACCTTAGTTTCCCCCTATATGTGTTTTTCCATACTGGGTAAAAGTACAAGTGTGTGTGGGTTTATCCAGTCAGTCAAACTTGTGTACCTGGGATGCGCTGACCCTTGAGAGGGTTGGACAGTGCCATGCCAATCTCGGTCATCCCGTAGCGTTCCAGCAGTGTGTGTCCTGTAATCTCCTCCCAGCGCTGCAGTGTGGGAAGAGGGAGAGCAGCCGAGCCTGAAACCATCAGCCTGGAGGGAGAGGGCCGGACGTGAGGGAAACAGATATATATACACTATAAAATCTTTCTGAAACATGTGAATTTAAAGTCTAAAGAAATTCGAAAAAGGGGTAAAAACATGTTTCAGATAATTAGGAAGACCGTTTTTGTACATTCACAATTATTACATTATTCACATGCGTTGTGAGTGATTTGTGGGAGTCAATGAGCAGGGAGTTTGTCAACAGTATTCCAGGAAGAACATTTCTACTTATTTTGATGAAAAGCCATGAAGCAGTAGAAAATATTGGCACCACAAAGCCACCAAAAGAGGTGCATCAATGTAATGTGTTATTACACTACCCCTGAGAAAGGGGCAGATTGCACCGAAAAATATCAAGGGGCAATAAATGCCCCCTGAAAAAGTTAATCGTTATTCTGTTATTTACTGTATGCACCCATATATACTGTATATACACACACACATACACGTGCATAGATCTACCCGTGAGTAAGCTGCCTGTCATTGATCCCACAGTCAGTACCTGATCCTCTCTTTGCAGACCGCTTTGACAAAGTCCTTGACATGAGGCCGTGTGAAGTGCTGATCATAGTACTGGATGAGCTTAGAGTAGATAGTTGGCACAGCCATGAACACATTAACCAGGGGAGCCTTGGAGGCCAACAGCATCTCCCACACCTGGGAGAAAGACAAAGAGAGATTAGTACAACAAATAACTGAAGTGGGAGGAATGGAGAGGGAGATAAGGAAAGGCAAAAATGAAAGTAGAGTATCTAATGGACGGGGCCACGCAAACTAAATTATTACATCCAGATTCACTCCATTAGTGTATGGCCAAGTGCCATTCTTTTCATTTTTTGATGTAAATGGCAGAGTAAGGTCCAGACAGCAGCCTCATTTTAAACCTGTCAACACAACGCCAAGAAAAGACAAGAAAAAAAGTCAAGATTTGTAAAGGTCAGGGGGAGGAAAACAGCAGACTGCTGTAGGGCAGAGCTGTCGGCCAGTTAAAAGGCCTTCTGTACGGCTACTTTTGACAAATGTGCTTTTTGACTGTTACAGAAGGAGCCACTCATGTCCTCCACTGTGTCAGGCGTGCTGCTTTAAACACACACCCACAGGCGTTAATGGACATAAACATACATCGTGAACTACATGCACATATAAAAATACTGTTCAAATATCACATAAACTCACTTGCTCAAGGACAAAGCCATTTTAAACACCCCGCCCCAACCACACACACACACACACACACACACACACACACACACACACACACACACACACACACACACACACACACACACACACACACACACTGGGTACATCACAGTAGACGATGGGAGGATGGGACGACAGCATGAATTAAGTGAAGGTGAACGACAGCTTCTCTAAGTCCCGTCTCCCCCCTGGGATACAAACGCTCCTCCCCAGCTGTCTCCCCTCCCCTCCCCTCCCAGTCTACTTATCCTCACTACTTCTTTCTTTCATTCTACCTCTATTCCCCAAGTGCTTCTTCTTCATTCTCTACTTTCATTTTTGACCCCACATCTTCCCTTCATCTTTCTTTCTCCCCACTGCCCTTCGTTCCCTATCTCACATTCACTTACCTTCTCTCTCCATTTCGTAATTTCCTGCTTCGCTGCCTCTGCAGTCTCTCTCTCTCTCTCACACTCACACACACCTAGACACACACTCACAGACAGAAAGATGCAGTCTCTCCCATCATCTCTCTCACCTACAGTACCACCACATCCTTCTTAATGTGCTGACAATTTCTAAACTCTTCCTTCCCTACACTTCTCCTTTCAGTCACCTCGTCGTAGACTCACCTAATTTGTTATCTACTAACTTTTCCTCTCACCTCCAATAAATTAACATAACTGAAATATATAGACAAATAAAGCCAAGACGTCTAAGACTTGTCAACAGTCTAATCAGATCCCTATCCCATTTCTCACAATATCATTATAAGTTGATCTAAGAAATGTGGGCGTTCACGGTTCACCTGTACACATACAGAATAAAACTTTGTGCAGAGGATTATTAACCGAGTGTGCCCCGACTATTCTGGGTGGTGTCTATCAAGTGCAGTGGAGCGCTTCCACCATGTCCAGCCTGGAGGGGAGAGGAAGGCAATTTATGTCCGTCAAAGAGCTGGCCTCCACCTAGGGGACAGGATGTGGTGAGAACCCAGAGCCATGGCCTGCATCCTAAACAACTCTCATGAGCTGCTTGGCCCTGCACTCAACATGGGACTCCAATACAACTGCAAACTCTTCCTGAGAAGGACTGGATGTTGAACGTCAAGGAGTCCGTAATGCTGAGTATCGAAAACTAGCAGGTATCAAAAGTTGGCATTGATGCTTGGTCAGAATTTTAGTCCAGTTTACTTATTTTTTGATCAGCTATCATTGTAGACTGTGTTTTATTTATAAATTATTTTGTACAATGGCTTGAGTTCAACAAAATTAAACACTGATATACTTGGCTTATTTGGGTAAAAAGAAAAAAATCTTTATATTATATATATTCCTCAAGGTAAGGTATCAAAAAATAGTAGTATAATTTGGTATTGGCACTGAAACTCTGGTAACGTACAGCTACACTAGCGGCTCTGTGAGGCTGTACTGTGGCACCGTGGTGCTTTGAGCTAAATGTGAACATGAGCATGCTAACAAGCTCACAGTGACAATGCTAACATGCTGATGTTTAGCAGTTATAATGTTTACCATGTTTGCTTTCTTAGTTTAGCTTGCTAATTAGCACTAAACACAAAGTATAGCTGGGGATAATTATTAACACATTTCACTCAAAACCGCCTCATGGTGGCGTTAAAGGAAAAGTTAGGAGATCACCCAAGTCAATGGGATTTATCTTGTAGGGACCATGAATGTCTGCACCAAATGTTGTGCCAATAAATCAAGTAGATGTTAAGATATTTCCCAAGTTGTGGCACCCCGGTAGCTCACCGGGTAGAGCGCATACCGCATTTCCTGTCTCTCTCCTAACTGTCACTATCAAATAAAGGCAAAAATGAATGAAAAAATGAAAAAAATATCTAAAAAAAGAAAGATATTTCCAAAGTTCCCCATCAGTCCACAACAGCCCACTTGAAACAGACTTATCTGCGATTTACTGGATCACAATTCCTGCACTGAACATTTTTGTCACTATCTCCAGGCGAAATCAGAAAAAATCAATGGCGGCCTCTGCTGCCTAGGCTACCCTTCAGAGATCTTAGGGGATAGAAGAGACAGACTATCGATCACTTCATCAATGTACTGTAACTTCAGGAGGAGGAGAATAAAGGCTTTTTTCTGAGGGTGAGAGGAGGGGTTTTGTGGTTTGGTCCACAAGGTCAGGGATAACGGTTGAATACTGATAGCTATAACAGTGTAGCAATACCCATGTTGACAGATACATATGTCCTTTAAAGACCTTTCCTTTCCATCTACCTTCACTGTCATTAAGCTGTACAGGTCCTGACACACAAACACAAACACACATACATTGGAAAACACGTGCATCTACACTCCCATATGATCCAAAGCCACACCTACACACACACACACACACACACACACACTTAGCACCCCATCTCCCCCTCCCTTCTCAGGGCCAAACAAGCACTATCATCCTTCAATGTCAGCTCATCGATTGATCCGCTGCTTAAGCCCCTGCCGTGAGTCGGCATTGGTCAGATACAAAGCCACACAGGGAAATTCATCACTGAGCCCCAAACACTTTGTCTGACAGTCAAAGAGGGAGGAGGTGAGACTGATAGAAGGAGAGAGGGAGAGGAGATGAAGCGAGGACAGAAGAGGGAGAGCAAAAGTGGAAGGGGAAAGGGAAACACTGATATAGAAAAGGTGATTGATGTGGAAAGAGCAGAAGGTCTTTTTCAACCCAGCAGCACCTTGTCCATGCAGGATGTCTAAATCTGAAATACTTCCCTTAGGTACACCTCCATCACCTCCAGAGCCTTACAGCAGTACAACTTCCTCTTTTGTTCAAGGGTGTTAATGAAAGGTATACTGTACCAAAAGAAAGAGTTAGAACAAGAAAGAGACAGAGACAGAGTGCAGTCTAGACCTTCTGAGGCTGGAAGTCAGGCAGCATGACGCAGGTGGCGCCCACCCACAGCGGGCACAGCAGCTTGTTAACGATGCCATGCACGTGGTGGAGCGGCAAGGTGTGGAGGATGACGTCATCTCTGGACCACGCCCACTCTGAAACCAGACACTGGACCTGAGGGTGAGGCGGGAAACAGGGGAGGAAAGAAAGGAAGGGGTCATCTCGTCGTATCACCTTTAAAATAAATCACCTTAATCAGCTTCCACTGTTGCAGACATTAGTTACAATATTTTGTGGTATTGAGATTCAGTTTACTTGTATAACTTTTTGTACCTAGTTTGTTCCCAACCTGCTGTATTATTATCATCTAACTGCATTATGGTCTGCTGAGGATCCTCTTAATGGAAAATCTGTATATGTCTCTTCAAGTAATTTCTCCCTGCATCATGTGCAAATTGAGTATAGACAATATTTAATATAGAAGGACCACGAAAATGTGATGTTTATCCTTCACGTTTTAAAAAAAATAGATTGCTGCTATCATTATAGCTGTTCTGAAATAGTGTATTTCAGCATGATGTCACATCATCATACATGTTTTGCAAAAATATTACCAACAAACAACAAAATAAATGATGCAACATACATCTCCAAAAACTATATTTATTGTTTAAGTGTTTGATTTATCACGTTTAAAAAGCCAGATGTTATCATGCAATACCAGATTTTAAGTATTGTCATGCAAGTCCTGGATTGTGGATTGCTGGACCATTTCTCACAGAAATTAAGCCTCCAGTTATTTCAGGAATGAAGGATGTGAACGTCTAATTTCTTCTCCTCAATTCAAGCTCAAAATCACAAATTTGTCTTGTACAACATACAACACCCTCTATCCTCAGACTGAGATTGATTCAAATAAGGAAAAACTCCACTAACACTCCATTAAGGTTCATTTAGTTGCCAAAATTAGATTTGGTGATTATGGAGGAAATTGAACTTCATCCTTGCACTCCTGAAACCTCTTATGATACTGCTTAGCAGAATACTAGGAGAATTGTGTCTGCTTATACAATTCTCATTTTTCGGCTGCGAATGTCAAGTTATAGGGGAACATGTGAAATATAATGTGTTACAATAGGCTTAATCTAAACAGCACCTTTGTGAAGCGTATATTGTTCAGCCTTGGTTGAAGCTGAGTAAGAAAAGTTGTCAATACAACTAAAAGGTGATTTGTACCTTAAAGTTCTGAATTGCATTATATTGTACAGGTGTTCTGGTTAATGTGTCCTGTTCACTGTATGTTTGTGTAAGCAGATAATAAAGAATAATCTTGCCTTGTTTATGAACAGTGAAACTTCCACCACATGCTTCTGAATGTAAATGCAAAATAGTTGAACAGATCACAAATTGCAAACACAGAAACATACATGCATGCAGAGATCAGACCTCATGTTAACGTTTGAGTCTTTGAAATCACAACAACAATGGCCATGTAGGTCAGTGCGCAGTGCTCTTTTGTCGCAGAAGTTACTGTAGTTTCTGATCACTCAGATGGCATTCAGTACCCCTCTGACACTGGTCATGATGTTGTCGTCTTTAACTAAAATCACGCACAAAACACACCACAGACACAGTGCACCTCAATAATTAGATAAAGGGAATTGGTATGCTTTTCAATTTTCCATTCACTAGAAAAAATGCAGAATTACTGTCTTTGTAGGCACTATCAGGTGTTTCAATACCCAAAATGATGCAAAGCATACAAATCAACATTGTCAGAGACATCAAAAATGTTGGAAGTGGAAGATGGGGACCAAATAAATCTTAAATCCAAGCTTAAATTTGGAAGTAATTCAGTGAATCTATTTTCCTTTCAAGTTGGCTTCAAGTCTTCATTCACATTAACCTGACAGAGGAGCTTTCCAGGAATTCTGACAACCTGACGTTGCTGCCTTCCAGAAAAACAGACAGACTCACTTAATCATTCGCTCAGTCACTTCCCTGAGCCAACCAGAGACAAATGAAGCTATGCCGTCTTTCAGAGTGATTTAATTTTCCACACTATTGGACATGTAGGTCAATTTCGCTTAGAAATATACAGGAAAATCTTCAGGAGATCTTTAATGGCATAAATTAGTGATTATTCTGAAAGCTCGACTGGAACAAACGAGGAATGATGCTAATCAGGGAGTCAAATATGAGTGTGGGGGTGTCCAAATACTTCTTGTTCTCAAAAACATGCATATATTTTATATATCTATTTTTGCTAGCTTTGTGAAGCTCTGGATAGTCACTTCATAATATCTGCCTGCACTGCTTGAAATATCCTATAGATCTAAATAAAGAAAACAGTATAAATAACCATGACTTAAATATTTAAGTTAGCTGTCAATTCTTTAAGAAAGACCAGAAGTTTATTTGGTGGTTTTGCATAATTTATCCCATCAAATACAATGTATTAATACTTTACTATGTAATATTACTGTGTATTTCATGGGGTAAAGTGTGCGAAACCACCGAAGATGTGTATTCTTCACATGACAGTGGCTTTATAACTAATATAGCATATATGTTTCTTTTCGTACCGGAGCTGTGTTGGTGCTCCATTTATTTCAATAAGGTCTGTACTAATGACAAGAGACCATTTTGAAAAAGCATAGCATTCAAAGACCATGTTTTAGGTAAATCCAACTGAGAAACGGGGACAGCATGGAAAAGATATTGAACATGATGTCTGATGTCTGATGTCACTGATGTCTACGCTTCCAACAAGCACCTGAACACACCAACAAGGAGGCGTTTAAAGCCCCCACACCCCGAATATTCTCATGACAGTGTGCAATTTTGACTAATGTATTACAGTCACATTCAAGTAGCAAACAAATCTCTGAGACTGAGAAGGGGTAAGGAAATGAAACTTATAAACTACAAACACAATTATAGCACCGACCAAAACATTATTTCTGAGTTTAAAATATCCCATAACGATCGGCCGACATCATCTTCTTTTTTACACACAAATGATCTTTATGTGGATCCCTTGTCCATGCAGGATTTTTTTTTCTGTGTGACCAAGATGAATACTGAGCAGGACATCTTACTGTTGAAAATGCAACTTGTCAGTGTTCTCTAATGGAGACACTGTTTCTAAATGACCTCAAACCTACTTTGGCATTTCTCTACTGCAATACGCACGATGTATCTGCAGTAAGGTAATATCGGTATATATGGGCCTGGCCAACTTATCGGTATGCTACTATCTATCTAATATCTAACTATATAATATTTGTAATATTAGATATGGATAGAGTTTAATAAGGTCCTCTTGAATAAATGTAATATTAACTGATACAGAAATATCATACATATTAAGGGCTTTTATAAATTCAGTAAATTATATATAACATAAAGACTTTGGTGACCTACTAAGTTGAACAAAAAGCCGGTACAAGCCTATAGCTGATTAACAGACAACCCACACTGCGCATTAATTTAATTAGCCACAGATATTTAGTTCATTAGCAGCAGCTGTACCATCCTCTGCTATGTCAAAGCTGTGAACCAACCTTTTTCGCTGCTGACAAACATGTACTGCCATCAAACTAGAGGTCTATGACAAAAACCTAATTTGCTTTGTCCCCAATGTAATTATGGTTTCAACAACATTTACCATGGCTTGGATGCTGCTGTGCGTATGTAGAACTCCCTTGGGTCTCCCTGTGGTACCGCTGGTGTAGATTATCATAGCTGGTCGATCAGCCCAGTCCGTGATGGCTGTCTCCTTCTCTTGGGTGTCTGCCCCACCTAAAGAGCCCAGATCGAAAGTAGGGGGCAGTGTCAGGCATGGCAGCCCCAGCCTCTGTGCCAGCGGTTTGAGGTTTTCAGCATAAGGATGCCCTGCCACCAGCAGTGAACTCTGGGAGTCGGAGATGATGTACTCCAGTTCAGATTGAGGGTGTTTTCTGTAGAGTGGCACTGCTGTACCCCCACTCATCCAAGCCGCCCACTGTGCCACTGTATAGGAAGCATCATTAGCACATAGGAAGGAGATTCGCTTTCCTTCCAGACCCCCAAAGTCAGAGTTTAGCACGGTGCTGATTCTACCTGCAAGGCCTAAGCTGCTGCAATACAGCTGCTTGTAGCTGTGGCTGCTACTGCTGTCTATGATAGCAAGTCTATCACCAAATGCTGGAGCTCTGGCAAACACTGGCTTCTGGTTTATCCTTGATGATGGTGCTGTAGTCCATCTATGAGCCCTTCTTTGAACCACAGTTCCCAGTAGACATTGCCCTGGCTTTGGTTGGCAATAACTTCTATGGAAAGTGGCTTTCCAGTGAGGCATTGTCCACTTCAGAGAGTGGCAGGCAGCAGCAACAAGTCCTGACAGCATGTTTGAGACTCAGCTGTTCAGAGTTAGAACCTCAAGATGGCTCCATCCTCAGTCTCTTGGATCTGCTCACATCAGACGACATCTGTGAGTGGACAGGATAAAAGGCATGTGAGCTTAGTTTTATCAAGCAGCACACAAAGTTTGACATCGTCTCCTAACGTCAACCGTATGTATCTAAATATCCTCCTGATCTCCTTCCGTAATATTCAATTTGACCAATTGGCAATCACTTCTCCTTCACTTTCATTCATCTAACATTGGACTATTTAACACAAACTCACTGCATGTGGCTTAAATGTATTGTTTCTTCTATAATTTGTAAACATGGTAAGCAGAAAAAGGGGCATGTTGAAAAAAAATTTAATTATTAGTTGACTGAGAGAAAATAAAAGGGGCACTCGATTTAGGAATTACAAGAGATAGATTGTCAAAACTCAAAGCAGCAGAAGCCGAGATATCCTGACACCCCACTCCTCCAGTTTGTAACGCAGGCTTTCTGCTAATAATTTGAAGACTCAAGCCCAAACTGAAATGACATCATAAGGATTATTTTGTCAGACTTTTGAAAGCTCCCTCCAGAGCAACAGAGGTCATTGTACTGTATTAAACTGTTTTTACAGGCAGAGTAATACTGTCTCTAATAATCAAACTGCAGCTGATGTGTTAACTCGGTGGGGTGTTCCTTTAATCATCAACAATTTAGAGTATTTGTACTGTTGTTCGGCTAAAACGAGCTACTTGAAGACTTGAGAATATAAACCATCGTATACTTCAGTAACAGAGGAGAGTGTCTGTCGCTGTGTGATTGCCACCACTGTCTAAACTCTTTTCATATTCTATTTATTTATGTTTTTGTTTTTGTTATTGAAACTTACTGCCACATCCAGTACAGGTAATGCTGCCCATTAAAATGACATTTGACATTATTTAGGTAACTGACACTGACAGATTGAAAGCGACAACGATCCAGACCGGACCTCAGCCAAAATACGGACAATAAAAATCCCCTTTCTACAGCGACTCATTTATGAATACTTCTTAACTAGTACCCGTGTTCCGCTGTACACATATCTCCTTCAATTCACATTCACCTTACCCAAAAACAAAAGCCGGTAAGTCTTGAGGTGAAGGACGGTGCATTGGCATTAATCATCCGGCGTGAAACAAATGTCGCTTGAAAGGTTCCTGCCTCGTAAGTACACACAAAAATCCCAGCTCTTGTGTGGCGACTGAGACTTTAAAAATACAGTTTTTAATTGTCTTAAAACATTGTGTTTTCTTACTTTAATGACGTTGTAGTTATTTAAATGCACATACTATGAGATCATTATTTAATTTCTGCAGAGAATTATTCAATTGTATTGGTTTTAGGCTGGATTAGTGATGTCGTTTCAGATCAATGCCAGTCTTTTTCCTAATATGATATTTAAGTTTAAATGTTACGTTGATGTATCACTTTGTACAAGATGCAAGAGGCCCACAGACAGCTAGCTTCAGATAATTGTATTATTGATTATAGAGCTACTCGCATGACTTGTGTTGTTGTCTGTCATCCTGTGGTTCTTAACTCAGCTGGGTGGTTGTTGGCAAGACCCGCCCCCATTTTTGAGGATCTGCAGATCAAGTGGAGAGGCTGCTCACCAGAGACGAGGACAGGGGAAGGGAGAGGGCAGCGTACATGCAGCTACCCCACACAGAGCTGTGTTTGGCTTTAGATCACATGCCAGTCCTACCACTCAGTGTGCCAACTAGCTTGGCTGCCTTCATCATCACAGTGCAAGTGGGCACATTCAACCGCCAGCTGGCAGTCGCGGGCCTCAGATAAGAGAATGGTACAGACATGGCACACGTTCAAAAAGTTTTCACTTCCCTCCCCAAACCCCCTACACTGCAATCAAGGATGGCATGTTCCTAACGAAATTGGAGCCTTTGTTTCAGAGAACTCCCCTCCACTCCCAGGAATAGTATCGTCAAAGACCACTCGTTCCCATTCGTGGGGAAAACGCTATTCAAGGGGATGCTATGCTACTCCAGCAGCTATCTAATTTCCAGAGAATCCTTTATTTGTAGGGAATTTGCACAGTCTTTCGTCTTGTTTTTATGCAGATGGCTCTGCCGCTTTTTCTAAGGATTCAACCTAAAAATGACCGAGTGGCGTCTCTGATTAAACGAAATAAGGCACAGACGACCCATGTTTTTGGATTTGCTTCCTGGAAGTTGGCCATATTTTCGACATGCGTTATATGGGGACTGGAAACTGAGCCATTGAGAGACTTATTTACAGCTACTGGAGACATGCAGGGATGGATGAAGACTGGAGGATAATAACAGGCATCACGTATGTGTCTGTTTGTCAGGGGTGAGAGGATGAGACATGGCTACCATAAGGAGTTATGGTTACGGTTATGGCGAAAACCTGATTAGACAGTGTATCTAGCAGAAGCTGGCATTCTGCTGCAATGGCCTGCTGCCAACACACCATTCAGCAAAGACCACCTGAAAGGATCTCGCCACTGATGGGCAGGACGGCCGCAAGCAGGCGCCAACTCCCATCTTGGCAGAGGACTGCATCTGAGGAAAAGAGAAAGAGGGAAAGAGGGAAAGAGGGGACCCCCCACAGATCTGTGAGAGAGGCTGAGATGGTAACACAAACCGTGGGGAGTACCCAAGCATGTGTCAGGTTGGCATCAATGTGAGAATGTCTTGGCAAACGCTCTGTTCTCTCCCCTCCCACCCCAGCTCACACACAAACACACTGTTGCCCTGCTTGGAACACATGGTACATCAGCAGCGGCATCTGGCCGCGCTGACTCCTGGCAGCTGCGCTTCGTCTTCGCCAGTTGGGAGTCTTGGCACTGCCACTTCATCAACTACCTGTGGCTCCTCCCGGGTAAAAAGGCGAGCGATGAATTATTCCGGAGCTGCAGCTGTAAACTTGACTTTCATCCAAGAGATTCACTGTAAACATGTGACTGCCTCACAGAGCACATGCCACCCACATACTAATGCGCAGTTGACAACATGGCTTGTATTCTGCGCAAAGGGACTTATGTGTCCTCATGCGATGGCATGGTTCATTTGAGGTGAAAGATGACGGATGCTATGTGATGATTCTCTGCGTGTTGTATCTTCGTCAAACTCAAGTGCTTTTAAAGAGGCCCTGGGAGAAACAACTGGAAGCTCTTGGCTTACAAAAGGTGATTATTTTTTTAAAAGCCTCAAATCAACAAAAGCACAGTGAGCAAAAGACAGAAATATAAGTGGCAGTAACATAAAATTCAGAAAGGCAATGTGTTTTGGGCTCAGCACTCTTCATCAGGCAGCAGCACCCATCTCTTTGTGTTGGGAAATGATGTTGAAAGATCAAATCAAAAGGCAGTCAAGGATTACACTGAAAGGAATTTCTCCCATTTTTACAATGAAGAAATGGATGGGTGACCTTTCAACTCAATAATTATTGCCTCACATTCCATTTCTAATGGAGGTTTTGACAGCCAAGGACATTTGCCTGACGCACTCTGAATACACTTTAGCTGTGACACCATGGATTGCTGAAAAAGAGTAGGACAGCTTTGTCTGAAGATTACCTCCCCTTTTGAGCGAGAATTTCCAATGGCATCTTTGTGAGATGTGCTCACGAAGATTGAATTTGTTACATCCTGTTTTGGAAAGTCCAAGATGATAGACAGTATATGTTGCTTTGTTTAATGCTTGATTATTTCGGTGGCACTATCTTTTTTTTTTTTTTTACCTTTTGTCAAGGAATATACTCTCTACTGGTCTGGATGATTCCATTTCACCACTGAGGTGCATTTAATGCCAACTCCTCTCCATTTGTCCAGAGATGTGTTTGGGTTCTCAGGTGCTCTCAATTGATTTTTCTTGTAGAGAAGCCCTCACGTTCCCGGGGCAAAAACCCAAAGCTTTCAGGGTTAGTTAATTTATCCCAAACATCAGCTGCTATGTTATCCGAGTTTGATAGCAGCACTTTGTAAAAAATGTTTACAGTGTGTTTATTGTGATCACAGTTACAGTATTAAATGACATGAGCAGTGACTCAAGTTGTTGATCATATTGTTTTGGCATTTTTTATATATATAAAGTAAAGACAAGGATAGCAGTAGAGGGAAGAGAAGTTTAAAAAAGCCAAATTTAATGTTAGGAATTCTTGACATCCACTGGCTTTCTTTAGAGTTCATGGTTTGCTCTCGGCTACTCGAGCTCTGCATGACCCATTTTGAATTCAATTTTTGTAGCCTTGTTTCAAGAGAAATGTTGCTGGCATGTTGTTAAAATCTATCAAAACATCTATTTCCTTACACACATATACACACACACACACGCACATATTCTCTCACGTTATTTCTGTGGGTGTTAGTCATCTGACAGTGACCCAGTGGGAGTTTTTTCTCCATCTGTGTCGGTCTGACCCATTTTAGCCCTCGGCCACGTCCAACTGTTCCGTTTCCCAAACATATGTGCGGTGGCAGGGGGATAAGCGAACCGTCGCCGCGCGGGACCTGCAGACACACACTGCAGATATGACACTGGACCCTGATTTCCTGTCTGTCTGCTTCCCACAGCATATGCCATCATCAATACTGGCCCCGAGGATTCACACCTTAGTGATTTGACAAAACACCACAACTACTGCTGCTGCTTCTCCTTCTCCTGCTCTGAGTCAAGGGTGTCTGTCTGTGTTATGAATTTGATTATTAGACAACATGAATTTGTAAAGATTTATTCCTGTTAATGCACTATGTGTGTGTTTACTGTTGGAGTGTATGCGCTTGCCCTCATTTGACCTCCTCTGATTTTCAGTTGTCATCATGACTCTACATCTCATTCACAGCTTAACCGCTCTCATTCAGTATTCACCTGTATTTCTTCTGTTTCTACTGGCCAGCCCTTGATTGGGCACTTGACTTGGTGGACAGACTATCTGTGCAGATCATAACACTAGCCAGTGAGGGCAGAACAGGCCAACCAGAAAAGGGTTTTTCCAAGTGGTCCATGTTGGCAGATGAGATGGTATCACTGCACAGAGCCAGGACCCACTGGGGACTGTGGGGTGTGAGGCACATATGGGCAAACAGGCTGCTGATGAGCTGCTTACATGAGCCTCTCATCACGGCCTTAGAGAGAGATGTCTCCACCAGAGGATTTGAAGTGGCTATGTGCTGTGGGTCTGCATTGTTTGGGTTGGCACAGGATCTTGGATTCAAGCTACTTAGAGAACAGATATGTTCGTCTGCAGAGATGGTCTCCCTTTGGATTTTTATAAAATGTCATCCAAATTCATTGGGGACAAACATTATAAAACAATAAAGATTATATGAAAATGCCTGCAACTTGCTATTGTAATTTACACGTTCTCTGAATAACTGAGGCAGACGACGTGGTCAAATGGACGGAATAAAGTTGATTTAACTGTAGTCTTAAGGTAACTCACCCTAAATAAATGATATCCAACTTCCTGACCTACTGCCTGTAATAAGCTTCAGATCGCTCCGGAATTTTTTGATGGCTTTCCACTAATGCCTTATTGATTCTCCTCTTTCCCTTTTAACTCACACACATGAAAATGGAAACTATTCTGCTCGACAGACGATCAGGACTTCCGCCTTCCCCCTTGTCTGATTCAGCTCACTAACTCTGTCCTGCATCCTCATCAATATGCTGCCTCTGAACATTGAACGGGTTTAGCATCTCATTCAAACAAGCATGCCAAAGGTGCATATGGTTGCGCTATACTACATCCAGATGTAAAGGGAAGTATTTAGTTTTACCATCTCCCATTACATTTTTAGATATGTTCATGATACAGCTTGGATAAAAATAGATTCTCTGAGTTCACATCAGGAGATGCTTGTTTGTAATCCCTCTGAAAGCCTTGCAAATGTTTGTCATGTTTATATGTAATGTCTGTTTAGCTTATGTGGCTATGGAAGAAAAAAAAGTGCCTTTCCCATACAGCCTCAATTTATTTCTTCTGCCATGCAAAGAAACTTGGCAGGCATCGTTCTTTTTTCCATCTTCTGCAAACATGCACATACTACCGGCCCACACACACACACAAACACACATTCTGAGGCTGCCCGGCTGTTTGGGTGGTGTGTTGTTCTCTGGGAGACAGTGCCATATGTTGTCTAGCCTCCCAGGAAGGGCAGAGGCTACCGCTGTACTGTTGTCCTGACTCTAAGGGGAGCCCACTGCAGTATAACATCTCTAAAACTCCCTAAAAATCAACCTATTTCCCTGAATTTTATGTATTTTACTTTTCAACTTTCTAACGTCTAGACTGCCTTGAGACTCCCCTTGCAGCGCATGCCCTCAGTGAGATACTGAATGAATGTTTATGTTGAAAATGTGGAAGTGTAAACAATCCAGATTTTATTCAAAATGGATATGTGGATTTTCATTCATTTATTCATTTGACCTTTATTTACATTTAGAAAGACACAGTGAGGAACAAGAGCCCTCTTTTGTCAGTGTGCCAGTGTAATTTTTCAAAGAAAGAAGGACTACATACAAACATATTGTACATATATGTGTGCCCTTAGCTCCCAGCATCCCTGTTTTGTTGGATGATAGGACCAGCAGTACAGTGTGAACACTTCTGGCAAACTGTGAAACAGGTAAAGAGCTGTTGAGATGGATTCTAGACAATGGCTAACCTTGCAGTGAGAGGGCCTGTCAATGCCTCTGCACATCTGCAGATGAGAAGTCTTGAAAAATCCATTATAGTCGGGCAAAGTGAAAAAAAAGGAGCTTTTGTTCAGTAGAGCCATCTTGGGTCTTTTAGAGCCCTTGGATTTGTCCTTTCTTGTCATTTTTAAGAGAAGGAGAGACAGAGAGGCAAAAAAGAGAAACAAAGTAGACAGTAAAATCGCAGAGTGCAGAGCGATGAAAGGAGTGTGTTTGGATACCTTTGGTCAGGAGAGCAGGGAGGTGATGGGTGTGTTTGTTGAGGGGGGATGAAGGAAAGAATGGGTGTAAGAGTGTTTTTGTGCATTGACTTGAGGGGTAGGGGATGCGTGTTCAGAATTTATCTTATCTGTGTGTTCATTACTACTTTGCATTTCAGGCAGAGAGCTTGGGTGCTCCACTAAATCGCAGGAAGGATTGTTAGACACGCGTGTTATTAATTTTTTCAGGGTCCCTGTGGCGTCTGTATGAATCTTAATGCTGCTGACTGGGCTGCAGCTCTATCGACTTTCTTTAAAATATGAAGAAGCTTTGCTGGAAGCGCCTGGGGTCATTAGCTGAAGAGTAGGCGCAAATCCCTCACCGAGCCTGCTCTGGCTTCGCCATGTTAAATGTGCTCTTAAAATATTCATAATCATACTCTTGCGTACACACACGCACACACACACATGCACTTACACACACACACACACACACACCATATGCACACAGACAATGCACTAGGGACATAAGGGGATCAATATTAAAATGTATTCCTGTTTTGGTGTGCGGTTAATTAGCTGCGGTTCTTTTAAACCATGAAGTTTGAGAACAGATTAACAGTATCTTTCTGTACACAAGATAATGTTTACTTCTGCTCCATCCATGCGGACATAAATGAAATACATATCAGTGGATGTTGACATATGGAAACCAAAGAAAACAAAGATTTTATTTTGTACTGTTGCTTCTTCAATATTTTACAAAAGCATTTTGGTATCCTATTATGATGAGTTAAATATGCAGCAGCTTCTGTTTCACAGACTGACTTCTTCTACTCTGCTATAAATTGTATATTTTTGTGTTTCTGTAATTCAGTGTGGATTTTAATTAAATTTGCATGAAATGTTTACAAACTGACATTTGATCCGCTGTAATGAAATTGTTGAAATCATGCATATCCAGTGAGTTTACCACTTTGTCTACTTCTTATATATATACATTTTTATATTAAAATAGAGGTTTGAAATAACAACCACACTTAAGTATTGTATCATTACTTTGATGAATAATATCCAAATAAAGTCAGGATGTGGACATTAGAGCTTGAAACTGTATTTTTTGACAGGGTGTATTGATCCTTTCAGTATTGTCCTTTGATTGGTGGGAGTTTGTAGGGTAGCTGTGATTTCAGCCAAAATAAGGGTTCCTTTTGAAGCCTTGTTAGGAGCTCCGTGACCCTAATATCAACCAAGGATCAATAACAACACTGTAGGTCAGAGACTGTTGTATAACATTAGTCAGCGGTTGTATTTCTGATTGTTTCATGTGTACATGTGAGTTGTAAACATGTTTTGTGAGTGCTGTCTGCTTCCTCTTTGGGAACATTGGCTCTTTACCGCACTCTGCTCTGGCTTTCATTATCCAATCACCACTCTCCACTTCCTGCAGTCTGAGTCGGGAGAGTCTAATATATCAAAGTTCCTGGCCAATCCTCACCAGAGGTGAACCCAAATAACAGTCACATTATTGTACTATTCAGGCCTGGTTACTGATCCAGCATTGTATGTTACAAGAGCATTTCTAAAGTGCTTTTATTTCTATTCAACCTCTATTTAACATTTAGTCTCTCAGACAGTTTTTGATAGTGAAGAGGCAGACAGGAAACAGGGAGAGAGAGGGGTGTACGACATGCGCTCAATCCAGGAAGTCTCTTGAGAGAGTGCAATATAAAAAGAAATGATCTGTAATGAAATGATGTGCAAACTTTGTATCAAGACATTTTCAGAGTTTAGAGACAACACATTTATGACAGAGATGCAAGATAACTTCTCTAGCTGTGGTAGTTTCATCAGGAAAGCAAGGAGTGCAACAAATGCAGTTTGACTGATTTGTGGTTTTGGAGGCCTGTGCTGATATTTGTGCCAATATTCAGTTACTTTACATTTGAACTTTGCCTTGTCAGCAAAAACAAAACAAGATTCTAACTGTTTGCAAAACTGTATATATTCTTGGCAGCGCAGAAAATCCTCTGAAACTGCAGTCAGATGCCATTGAATCCCATTATAACAAAGTGTCCTTCAGGCAGTGGCTGAGACAGTTTTACGATACCCACTCAAGTCTAGGTACTGCAGCTTTACTGACATTTTTCTGAATTACTCAAGTAAACCTAATGAGCAAATGTAAACTGTAAACTAAGCTTTATTAAAATCTACAGAGAAATTGTTTAAGGACCATGAATTGCAAGTCCCAGGTTTGAGTCTGGCTGGGGACTCCCCATCTTTCGTTCTCCTAATTTCCTGTCATCTGTCTGCTGTCGACTCTCTAATAAACACATAAAATACCCATAAAATACTTCCTGCAAAGTTAGTTTAATTTCTAGAAATTAATGTCATAAGTGAATAGATGATTTGTAACAATGGAATACGATGTTTTCATATATATCTAACATTAACCTGATATATTAGTAAATGGACAACCTGTGTGACCCTATGATGACTTCATAGGGATCATATTCAAGTGAGCTCCACAAGGTCTGACCTTACTAATCTAAAAGCCCTCGAGAGCAGCCATAATCAGACCAGTGTGATCACTTCAGGTAACTGAAGGTATATAGACATTAATAATAAGCCTTTTATATGTGTCAATACCCCTGATACATTTTTTTCATATTGAAAAATGGCAATTGTGTCGTACACACTGTCCCATGGTTGGCTGTAATCTTTTCTAAAGTAAAGAGATCTTAACTGGACTAATCATTAGCTGAATATGACATGCTATTTTTACCAGCTGGGTAATTTGATCAGGGGTTAAGTTACGGCCCATCAAAGGACTGCAACATGTGTGAGACAGGTGCTGCGAGGGAGACCAGGCCAAAACAATCACATTGCCACCGAATTGCCTGTCTAATTGATGCCTGTTTGTGTGGCATGCTGCTGGACAATGGATAAGGGCTGGCAGATGTATCAGGGGGGCGAATGATACACACAAATCCACTGAGAACAATACCACAGGAACAATGGGAGTAGGCAAGCGCACGCGTGGGTTTGTGTGTGTGTGTGTGTGTGTGTGTGTGTGTGTGTGTGTGTCCAGGGAGAGAAGAGGGAGGGTGCAAGAGAGAAAGTGAGAGGGTTCATGAGTCCATGAGTTACTCACACTTAATACTCTTTAGTGTAAATAAGAATTGCTGCATTAGCACGGATGTTATCATTATTACAGTATGTCAAATTAATATCAATACTTGAGTGCTGGTATTATAATTGAGCATTTCCTTTTCGTGAGACTCTCATGCCACTATGTTTCACAAAGAAATACCACACTCATATTTTGTTATCATTAATTTACTTCATTAATTACATCATGACTGGGTTCTTAACCCCCAATTCATCATGTTTTAACAGTTGTAGGTATAGTAGTGCAAACTATAATCTATGTGATGTAAAATGGACAGTAATAGAGAAGAAGACGCACAAAGGGAAAAAAAGGGGAAAAAGAGGAAAAGAGGAAGAAGAAAAAGACATAGTGTGCTTTATACTGCAGTATATAAAGGTTGTAGTTACCTGCTGCTTTAATAGTTTCACACAATATAACAACTACCCAACAGTATATGATGTGCAGCAGTTAGATCTAGCAGCACCTGGACCAGCTACACCATTACAATGCTGCTAACAAATTAAGGCATTAATATTTAACAACTTGGAATGAACCAGTCATTTGAATGAGTCATTTTAATACAGCTAATACGTCCGTACTGTTCCTCAAGTAAAGTTTGAATGTGTTTTTAATGGGTTATTTTTACATTGTGGTGCTTCTACTTTTTCTTAAGTAGCTTGAAGGATATGAATATGTTTTTCCACCACTGATTACCTGTTGGTTAATGTTTTGGTTACTATGATGTGAAGTTGTAGATCAGTGGTGCCCACTTCTTTTGGCTTGTAACCCTTCAAAGCGACTAAAAGTCTACTTCTGACCTCTAATTAAAGGTTGCCTGCTGTACATCTAGTGTGTCCAGTATGACAGTTGCAAGCAGTTCCATCAAAGTGATGTTTCCGTCTCAGATTGTTTAATTACAATAGTTTTAGGGGTCAGAAGAGGTACAACTATAAGTATTATACAATACAAAAATGGGAAAATGGCATTTGCATTGCATGCATTGCATTATTCCTATCTTGTTAATTATCTTGTGACCCCCTCAGATTTATGTTGTGACCCCTCGGGGGATCCTGACCCTGGGGTTGAGAACCACTACTGTAGTTAACCCCAGTTTGAAGATTAATGTAATTACTGTAGTGGAACAGTAGTAGAATGCATTTTACAGAAGAGGAAAAGGTGTTAAAGGATGTTTTATATGGGAAGGACATTTAACTTTCACTAAGGAAAAGGCTTCATCATGATCTTACTCAAGATGTCTTCCCCCACCCTTTTTCCAGTGGTATGTATTGATCTGTGTGTAGCTTAATGTTGGTCTTTATGGCTACACTGCGGTTACACAAGCCAGTAGGAAAACTACTTACTCCTGCCCACTGTTATAACTGAATCAATCCATTAGGTGAGTATTGAAACTGTGGTCACTCTCCACAATATTTACTGATTATATATGGCTGCAAATTGAATTATTCAATATGCAATTCAGTTATGAGCAGCATGTAAAAACCCAGATAGAGATGGATGTTTTCCTCGTGCCACAATGCATTACATCTATACATTAAATTGAAAATGGGAGCCATGACATTAGGCTATGAGGCGTAATTACAGGCCGTTCAAAGACAGTAGGGCATGAAAATAATGTGTGTGTTTGTGTGTGTGTGTGAAAAACAGAGAGAGAGAAGCAGTGTGTGTGTCCCTGGGAAAGTGACTGCTGTTTGGCTTGGCCCCCTGTCCCCTCTTCCAAAAGACTGTGAAATCAGAAATTAAACGCTTCACCATCGTGAAGCAATTCAGCCTGATACGTCTTCCTCTCTTGTAATTGTTTGTTTATTGGACCCTGTTCAAAAGCAATATTGTGAAGGTCTCTGCAGGCTCTGGGAGCCAGCTTGTATACTGGAGGAAGGTCACACCATGTCACTTAGCATAAGTGGAAAAATAGCAAAGACGTAAAAAAAAAGAAAGTAATTCAGAAGTAACAAGAGACACAAGAATATTTATACATATTTTCCAACATTTAAACATATATTTATTTGTATATTGTATATCCTTATAGTGTGTTAGCCTGCTGTGTGTTGCTAAATGAGAGGGCAGATAGCGTTGACCTGACCAGCATTAACAAGCTGCTGAGGTGGTGGCAGCACAGACCACATTGCTACTAACTGACCACATGGGTCATGACAGAAGTGACCTTATAACCTTTTACGTCTGTGGTCTATTGTCCAGTTTCATTCTAGTCCATTTGCTCTTCCTTGCTCTTCTTTTGTTCAGAGTTTTGCACAATATGAGGAAGGGGAGGGGGGAAACATGGCCGGGCATAACATTTTAGTTAATGAGACGACAGGGAGAAGAGACATTAAAGACCTGAGCGAAGATATACAGCGATTTAACGATACAAGGCAAACGGGAGAAAGGCCAGTTAAGGGCAGAAGCAGCAGGAATGTGAAGCAGAGGACAGCTGTTTAAAGTTGCAACATAATTTTGCTTTAGTATTAATAAAAACATGATGTTGGTTGGTGATGTTGGACTTGAATTTTAGGTTCACTACAACTGCACGTGATGTACGATTAACAAAATACATAGAAATGCAAAAGTTTTACGACGTTGTTGATAAATTGTTATATTAATCTATGAATAAAAAAATGTCATTATTAGTTATTGTGACTATAAAGAAATTAAGAACATAGATATTGATGATTTTTTCTTTAACAGATTTGAACATCTCAATGAAAAATGTTTTCCCACATTGTTTAAAATGTGTTTACTGATATTAACATGAATCATGTTGCCCTCATATTTCACTCTGGAACAAGCATTCAGATCGCCGACTTAAATAAAAGTAGCAGTGCCCCAGTGCAAGTGAAAGTGTAGAAATATTAGCAACAAATTGTACCTAAAGTACTATTTTGTGTTAATAGATTATTATTATTGAAGCATTAACATGTAAAGAGCATGTTAATGTTGTTGCTGGTCTTGTACATACATACAGTATTGTACATACTGTTGGGACATTTAATCTATAACAATGCATTCTTTTATAAGATTAAGAAATCTTAATGTGTAAAGTAACTAACTAAAGCTGTCAAATAAATGTAGTGGAGTAAAAAGTACAATAGGAAGTGTAAAGTAGCAGAAAACTAGTAGTTGCAGAAGTGTAGTTGAGTTTTTCGTTCTTATTATTGTTGAATCGAGAAAAACATAATTAGATTATTTATTTAAGCAGAAGATCTGAATTGGCATTATAGTGCAATTGGTGCATTGATGTAAGGAATGAAACATTAAACCCTTTATAAATAGATAGTCATGAGCTTAGTGACAGCTGCATGGTCTGAGAGCAGGTGTGATGGAGGGATAGAAGAGACTAATTTAGCCATACACTTGTGGTGGTGCTAACGAGACCTCTACCATGTGCACACACTCACACACACACACACACACACACACACACACACACACACACACACACACACACACACACAATATAGTACCAATCATGTGTTCTCAAACCCGTAGCACCTCCCACCCATCCTGGTTGTGTGTGTGCGTGTGTTTGTGTGTGTTTGCGTATATGTGAGCATATCCAGGCACATGTACCATATGGACTCACCTAGACACCTGTCAATTGAAGGTAGAAAAGAATGGCAATGATGCTAGATGAATAATTCAACTTCAGCAGCAAGTTCTCCTCAACCTTCACAGTGAGATCACTGCTTCTTACATCTTCTGTCACTCTGTTCTTGACCTTTCTGCAGACCTGGTACCATTAACAATCGCTGGTTTCCTTTTTGACAAACATCAGTTTTCTTTTTAAGCAATATATAACTATATAACTGCAAATGTATTTGAAATTCGCTGAAATGTCGATTGAGAAATATTATGTGCCTTTCACAAAAAAGCTAATGAGAATAAATTATTCATTCAGTAGAGGGAATCAACATTAATCAATTACGTAATAATGAATCAAAATGTTTATTCAAGTAACACTTTATCCTCACAAACATTTTGATGCAACTAAACAGTGATCGTTCAAACAGTCTCATACAATACAGCCTACAGGGTGTTCAGTTACATGCTGAAGTAAAAGCTTTGGTTTTAAAGTAAAATCACTGAAAACAAAGCCTGTTATGTATGTAATGGGCATTATGCTGTTTAGGGAAAGAATGATACACTTCTGTATATAAAAAGTTTTTTAGTTTCTGATTTTTTGCTCACCACATTAAACACTGTTAGCCTCTGGGTAATGCTGCAAATACCTGATATATTTCTTCAAAAGATTTCATAGTTAGAAATCTGATTTATTTTTTATGTGAAATGGAATATTAATAGTTATTTTAGCACGTAAGGTAGTGTTATAGTACAATGGCGAATCAAGCAGGTACTTTCTGTAAGCCAGATGATCATCGCTATCATTCATGTGATGATACACTAGCATATAAACAATTACGAAACATGTTTGCAAAACACAAAGCTATTCTACCAGACTGTTGTCAGTATGCCAGGAATAATTAACATGCTCTTTGCTTTGTTTTCTGTCTTTCAGCCAGCCACAACCAAATCTGTCCCCTAATGACAGGCGAGAGAAAAGTTTGAACAAAATGTGCATTGAGTGTGTAGAGAAACCAACAAGCAAAGTATCCGACTCTACATGCTGCTTTGAGTCTCCCAAGGAGAAAGCAATCTCCCTCTGATAGTTTGTTTTGTCCAAAAGTTGAAATTTTCTGTGCAGCCCTTAGTGATTAGGTTTTTGTCAGTCAGTCCCGTCACCTATGTAGCATCACTCTTTTATAAGCAGTTAAGTAAACTAGCGAGGCTGCACAAAGTATAGCTCTCTAGTAGACACACAAGCAGCTACAACAAACTCAGATTATGAGTAAATAAAAAGAAAATAAAGCAAAAGGCCCACGCATAGAATCCATATTCATTCTTTGCCAGCTCACAACAATCCATGGCCATACAATACATGCTAATGAGTTGTCATTGTTTGAAGCCTGAGCCATGGAAATGAGCACACACTGAGCTGCAATGTGTGAGATGAGTGTGAAATCTGATCGAGGAAACAGACAGACAGTAGGAGACTGAGCCCTAGGGCCCCCGAGATCTCACCACAGCAGATATGTAGAACAGGGAGGAAAAGGTGTTGCTGCAAACTCCTCTGTGCTACTGTGTGCAATATGTGTGTGTGTGTGTGTGTGTGTGTGTGAGAGAGGGGTTAGCTGTGGATAGCAGATGTCAGACCTCTCAGCCCCACCCCCATTTTGGGACCACCTGTTGGACCAAGGCCATCTGGAGGGTGGGCCATCTCTCCGGACTGATACTGCGAGGGTCTGACCCAGCATGCTGACCAATGATACATGATCACACCACATGACAGGAAACGTCCCGCGTGTCTAGTGCTTGTCCTTCTGTCTACCGGTCTGTCTGTCTGTTTGTTTTGTTCTCTCCATTCAGTTCTTAATCTTTCTCTATTACAGCTTCTCTCCCTCTGATTGTTTTACTGTCAACTGAAAGTGTGATACAAGAGGCCAAAATCAGTACTATCAAAAACACAGAAAATATTACCCCTACTCTGTAAACATAGTATTTGAAATACAATTGTAGTCCCAGTAGTCTGAGAGGTGCGTGAGTGAGTGCATCACACCAAAATATTATTCTAAATGCACCTCCGTCACCTCTCATTGGTGGACAAATTACTTTTCTCTTTATGGCAATTAAAACTTTGACTCTCTTGACTCCTTTAATCCTACTTTGAAATGGTTTAACTAATAGCTAAACTTAAACAATCAAAACAATCAAAACAATCAAAAACCACCCAATGTCACAAGTCAAAAAATGTTGCCGTGAAAGAGGCTAAAGTCCTCTGTGGTCAATGGTTAGTGTCTCCACTTTACTGTAAAGTTTTACCAAATGTTTAACGTGTCCAATTTGTAAGTTATCCTCCACTTTTGTCTTGAAAATAAATATTTTTTCCCAAAGGGACAATCAAGCTCACCACCGGCCATAACCTCTTTTTCCTTGACCCCTTAACCTAACCTGAAAGAATGTTGTCTTCACATAATTTCTGCCCAAAACATTACAGAGTTTATGCTTACTTAAAAACATCATGACAGTTTTTCTTTAACTAAAAGAACTATTGAACTGTTACTGCTTCTTTCACCTTGACATGTAAAGGGAGGAAGGAGACTTTCCTTTACGCTGTTCATCTGCTTTTTGTAAGATGGTAGCACTAAACCTTCACGCTCCAGATTCGAGAGGATACTGACAGGTTGTCAAGATTACAGAGACATCACACAGACAGAAGGATCTACTGTGATTCTGCAGCAGCCTGCCTAACTGGGCGAAAGAGAGGTGTTAAAAAAGGAGGTGTGCATATTCCGAACAACTGTGCTAGCACTCTATTGGTGCTCAGGTGGAAAGGATGGTATGTGTGTAGATGGTTGCATCGACTTCTCTCCACCTGTTAACACCAAACCTCTGTGGTAGCATGCTGTTGCTGTAACTGAGAACATCACTGTAGAAAACATTGGCTTTATGCACTGACTCAGCCAAGACAAAATCACTAAGCCTCTCTCTGGTATCTTCTAACTCTGTTGGTGTTTCCTCCCAATGCATATGTATGTGAATGAAAATGTAATGTCTCGGCCATGTGGATGTAATGTAAAACTATACTGTAATTCCTCCAAAAAGTGCACATTGTGAAATACATTGCACTCAAATCTGGTTCTTAGTGCCTCTCATGTGCACCTTTAAAAAGAAGAAAATTAAACTCTCTCAGATGTAATTAAATATGCTAATCACAATTTTCTCATCTTTGTACTGAGCTGAATTAAATTCACTAATAAATAGTGTGATTCCAAAAACAGAACAATAACTAATAACACATTTTCTTTTTGGTCACTGAAAGAATTGTTACAGTCCACAATGCATACGGAGTTACAGTCTGAAACCTTTAAGGAATAGTTTAACATTTTGGGAAATATGCTCCTTCACCTTTGTGTTGAGAGTTAGGTGAGAAAATCGATACCACTCTCATATGTGTCTATTAAATAGGAAGCTGTCGCCAGGGGAAGACTGAAAACAGGGGGAAGCAGCTAGCCTGGATCTGTCCGAAGGTAACAAAATCCACCTATCAGCACCTTGAAAACTTTCTAATTTACATGTTTTTGTAAATTACAAGTATAAAAATGTTGTGGTGTTAAGAGAGGTCATATGGTGGACTATATCTTGACTTGGGCTTTTGTTACCTTTGGATAGAGCCACCAATTAGCTGTTTCCCCTGTGTTCAGTCTTTATGCCAAGCTAAGCAAACCAGCTGCCAGCTGTAGTTCCACATTTAGTGTGTGTACAAATTATATATATTCTATTCTACTCTATTATATATATTCTTCTCAGTATTACTGCTTGTACTAAATTGTATTCTTATAGTGGTTTCTCAAGCAGTATGTTGCAAGAGAAACATACCTACAGTTCATAACTCACTCTAATATATGTATATTTTTTACGTCTGCTATTACTTTCTGAAAGTACCGTACATATTCACATAATGCATTTCCTACATTTCAGTTTCATGTTAAATTTTTTATCAATAAATGTGTCAGTTGTTATTCTATTCTATTTTTATGCTTATAGTCTTCCCTCTAGAAGTACAATGAAATTTTAACTCATCGAGTCAGCTACTGTAATATTGCCACACTGTTGGAGTTGAGTTAAAATTCTTTTTGGTCAAGCGGACTTTTAATTTGGCATCCCTGCCGAGTTTGAATTTGAATACCACTCACATCACTATCAAAAATTTAAACCAGATGTTAAGGTACGTGAATACCTTGTGAACAATGGCACGCAATTTGAGTGAATGTGCCAGAAAATTGCTGTGGCCTTTTCTTTTAAATGAAATAGTGAATTTATTAGAAAGAAGGTAAGTAAAGTGGTGCTAAAGACTCAACCATAAAGTACATGTAAAGAGGGCTTTACTGTGTGATAGGCTTGCAATTATGTGGCATACTTACTTAGATTTATTACAGGAGAGGCACAATGCTATCATCTTGTATGTTTTTATTCTGTCCTATTTATCTGCACAGTAAATCACGCCCCCATCAGATGCACAATAAAAGGACAAGAACATGTTTCAAAGCAATAATACAGCTGAAGATCCAGATCAGGGAGAAATAGGCCTGATGTTACAAACTGAAATTAATGCTGAAGATTGTTTTGTGTATTCTTGGTTACGCAGTACTTTCATGCACTAGACCTCCTTTGGATTTCTATAATGGTACTGCTGAGTTTTGCCATGACTTCGAGGTTTATAACTGTACCCACTGATTGCTCATGAAGATGCCTGTGTGTCATAATATTCACACACACATGCGCTTAAGTGTTACAGTGTGCAAGCATATGTCCGTGTGTGTACCACGCCTGCAAGTGTACTGTACATATTTGTGTGTGTGTGTGTGCGCGCATATGTCCAACTCTGCCTGTGTGTATATTATCGCTTGTCTATTTTGGGGTCATATTTGATAAGCCCTTGAGTGATGTGGCAAGATGAAGTGACAGTTTGTCAGAAAGCGGGTCATGGGGCAGTCACTGTGTAGGCGGCCCTCTGTGCCCGTGTACTGGGTATAATTAGGCACACATTACCATATCAGTCAATTACCAACAACCATTCTGGATGCTTTCTCTCAGGAATCTGCCCTTCTGGACACCAGCTCCGAAGAAGGACAGATTTTTCCTGGCTGCAGAAGTAATTATTTTCCCTGTCTTTCTCCCTCCTTCGCCTTATTATGATTGCTACTGGTAAAACAATGGCTTAGGTTTTGTTGTGTTGTGTTGCTGCGGGCACCATCTGTGGTGGTGAGGGGGAGGCACAACAATACCCGTCCATATGGTCAGGGCATCAGCAGCGGGCCATATCTGCTCATCAAGTCCTGTCATTGTCATCAGCCACTCTGCTCATACACTAGTCCATGTTCATCTGTCACACACGCACACACACACACACACACACACACACACACACACACACACACACGCGCACACAGGACTGACACAGCAAGATATGGTCATATACTTATTTATGAGGAGAAGGATGAGGTTGGATGAGCAGCTGTCTTAAATGTTCTCCTCAAACACTTAATTTTAACAAACATTGCACAGAATTTCTTACTAAATTCAAACCTTTTGCTGGATTATGAGCCAGTTTGCTTTTCAAGAGACACTGTAATCCCTAAATCTTGCTTTTTGTTAATCATTTTTTCCACTGTGGCGTGATTTTTGATATCTAATAATCCGTTTTCATCTGCACCAATGAAATAATTTGCCACCTCAACATCAATCCCAACCCGCAATCGTTGATTGGTGTTGGGAGCTTGGGGCTTTTTTAGACATACCCATCTGCTGTCTCGCACCTCCTAATCTGCAACATAGTGTGCGCACACACACACACACACACACACACACACACACACACACACACACACACACACATACACACACACACACAAATGCACATACAAACACACAAACACACACACAGCCATTGCTGGTGCCACCATTCTGTCCTACATATATTTACTCCAGCAATAAGCTGTCTTACCTTAAAATTTGCATTTGTATATATATCCATCAAGGACTGGTAGACGATAAAGATTAATATAAACGGCATGAGATCTGTCTTCATTTTTATTAATTTGCGTGGAGGACACCCCTTAATGGACCAAATCCAGGTGAGAGGCAGGGTGCCGGCTGCACTCATCAAGATAACGAGAAGATGAAGACGGCATGGAGGAAGACGGGGAGAGAAAGAAAAGAAAGTTACATTATACATACACTGCATAGAAAGGAGGTGTGAGGAGATGGTGAGATATGGGTATTAGATGCAACATACCAAAATAAGCATGTTACATTGAAAGAGGACATGAGGACATGGGCTGGAGGAAAAACAGATTACTTGTGAGAGATCTAAAGGCGATAGAAAGGCAGAGATAGAGAGAGCGGGAGGGAGGGTAAGGGAAGGACAAAGCTGAAGGCATGTGAAAGCTGAGATAACCGGTTATCCCTGCGTCATCTCAGTCTACGTTTATCTTCGTCTGCCTTGCACCATATCTTTCCCCATCTTCCAGTCTCACCAAATAATAGAAACCTTGAAACAAAGCCCAGCGAGACTGTGGCTTTTAATTGGTCTTCAGAATCCATAATTAACACAGCGTCTTAACATCCAGACAACACACTGTTTGCCATTACTTGCAGACTGCTCTCGCATTTTTGCTTGTATCACTTTGCATTGTGGGAAATTATAAATGTTGCATTTATTCCACTCCCCAATAGATTTAAGCATGATTCATTTGGTACTTTGTTGGATTAGATCAGAAATTTGTTTTCTACAAAGAAAATAAATAAATCAAAGTATAAAAAATGAATGCAGTGGTGCCAGGACATGAAGGGAACCCAAATAGAAAAACAAACTGGAGGTCTGGAAGTTGAATATCAATGACCCTGTTATGGAGAAATGAAGAGGGGTTTCATAAATCTGGCCTGTTTACTTTGGCTGGTTTGTCTTGCTGTTAAGCAGGGAGGCCCGTATGGACAGGCTAATACTCAGCAGATCACAGGGATTGGGATATTGTTTATAGGATCAACTGAACAATAGGCAGGGGAGCTCTCCTCTCTGCTCTCCATCTCTGTTTTGCCTCAGGCGGTGTAGGAGACTGCCCTTACCCACTTCTCTCCCTTTACTCCTTCAAACCAACACTTCTCCTCATCTTGACCTATCCCTTCCTGCCTTTCACCCTCTGTCCCTGTCCTCTTGTCCCCCCTCCACTCCCCTTCTCCTCTGCATTCAGGGACAATTTCAGGGGCTACTTGTCCTGATTGTTGTTGTAGACCAATCATCCTCCGGTACTGTTTGCCCTCTGGTCACCTGGCCCCACACCACAGCAGAGGGGATTTCGGGCTGACAGTTGCCCCTGGCGAAGCGAAAACAGACTGAGGGACAAAGTGGATGATGGGATAGGAGGGACGAGCGGGGGGATTGCATTGCCGCCTCAGTCAGTTCCAACCCTGGGAGACAGCTGGACTCCCTCTAACCTCCTGGCTTGTGGGGGTCAGCCCTGTTACCCCAGCCATAGGGACCAAATCCTTGGCCTGGAACACGACCAACGCCTATGAGATTTGGCCAGGAGAGAGGCCTGCTACCACAGCCCAATTAATGTAGATCAGAAAATAGCCTGAGACTACAGTCCTATAGGACACTAGTTTATCTACAAAGATTAGCGTATTGTTGTTTACAATGGTGATAATTAATATCTAAGTGCTACGACTTTATGAACAGAAAAAAACACATCAAAAAATTAAAGGCATGTTTTTTTTTTTCTCTTACATTATCGAGACAAAGTGTTAAATGTAAAGAGAAAGATTATCGAAAGACAATAAAAGACTTTCAAGGAGGAGGAAGGAACAAAACACATATTTAATACCCCATAAAACTTCTCTCTCTGATAGTATCTAACTTTCTAAGAGCACAAGCTTGGCAGCTGTGTTTTGCATCTCTGATTGTCTTACACATATTTCCTTTTTATCAAATTTCCTGAAAGGTGTAATTATGTCGGCCCCCTTGAAATATCCCCGGCGTGTTCGCTCGTGTTCGTGTGGTGCTCAGCACATATAATTTAATTTGAATTCATTACTCCCCCTCCTGTCAGTTAATATATTCATGACTTCCAATTCCCTCAGAGCTGTCCCACCACCTGGAGTGTCCTCCCTCATCTGTGTCACTCCTCCCCCCTCCTCCTCCCCTATCCTTCCTCCTCCTCACCCCTCCTGGCCCTGCAGGATCCCTGGGGGCCCATGAAGGGGTGTTAGGGCCAGGGTCACAGAGGCTGGGGGGGCCCGCTGTCATTAGGGTGCAGTGGAATGTGTTAGCAGGGACCAGCTGGGACCAGCCAGCTCTGTCCCGGCCGTTTCTCTGCTGGTGCTGCTGGTGTTGGTGTGTGTGTGTGAGTGTGTGTGTCTACTATATGTGTGTGGTAGTAGGGAGATGGTGAGGCCTGCAAATAACAGTGATGAGACGGCAGAGGTGGGTATTCACACTGCTGAACTCAACGTTCTTCTGCAACACCTTCTGTTTTTGTTCAGTCTGTGAAAAGGTCCAACTGAGAAAAGCAGAGTACTGATTTGTGAGTGGATGTTACTTTGTTCATATTTCTATTTCTGAATCAACTTCCACAGATCCAGTGGTCTATGTATTTTGGACTTAGTAAATGTTGGTGTGGTGTGAAGTGTATTTGAATAGAAAACATGCAACGTGGCAAAGTTAAAGACTATGGGTCTTGTTTGGATGACAGTGAGAACGCTTTCATGTTTCATCTGTTTGACTTGTTCCTCCTCCTCCCCCTCTTTGGGAATAAGATGCATTATTTATCCTCTGCCAAAATATTACATCATTCACTAAAATGCTAACAGAGTAGTCATGTTTCTTTGCAGTTTCATGGTAGAAAAGGGTCGAGCTTCAGCTTCAAAATGCTCCTCTCCTCCTTTCATATTCCCTCTGTCTTTCATGTTGCACCTTTGTACCAGCCTCTTGCCCGACATTGACTGAATATGTCCCTTCTGTGTGGTAAATATTTCATGGCGGGGAGCAGCTCGAAGTTTGATCGTTGCAGGGTGCCGGTGTAGGAGTTCAAAGGAGACGGTGGGTCCTCTGACAGTCAGCCAGAACAGAGTGGAGGAGGAGGAGAGACTGGGGTAAGACAGGAGGTGGGGGAAGAGAAGAGAAGGCAAGTGGGGAGGGGGAGTGAGGAAGGAAGGCACTCCTGTGTGCTCAGTTTAAGTTCAGCACCACAAATTTCCTGGACAGCTCCCTCGGTCTTCAACACAGTGGAAAACAAGAAGTTGTGCTATTTTATGTTGGAATATTTTGAACCAACTTCTACATTATGACAAAATGTATTTTTATCCATACATATGAATGATTATATAATTGAGGGAGTCAGAGTAACAGACAGATTCTTCATGCGAGTCATTAGCATTAGATGAGCACATGTGTACGTGTGTGTGTGTTACCCATACAAGTGCATAGTCGTCTTGCAGTGTGTGTCTGTGTGTGCATGTCTTAGCATATCTGTGTGTGTGTGTGTATTAGAGGGAGTAGAGGGGGGCTTCATTATTAATCAGGGCCCTTCCCTTAGTGTGAGAGCTGCTCACACTCCATGGCTTAATGACTGAAAATGAGCCGTAATTATGGGCTGTCAGTCCAGCCTCTGGCACCCCCTCTGCTCCTCCATCTCATGGGTCCATGTCCTCCCCTCTGCTGCACCACACCCAGACTGCCATCACTTACCACCATCACTTATCACACATATGTGTTACCCACCTCTACACAACCCCTATTCCACTATTCGACCAATTTTAAATCTAAATCACTGGAACTAATTTTAGGGCAAGAATATAAAAAAATGCAGATCTGTTACAATCCCCTTCTTCAAATAGTGCTGCCTATCTAGCCCCCATCACCCTATACATCTTACACCTCATATTATCAGACATGGAACAGTAGATTGCTAATTAGTGTTTCTGTTTCCACCATTCAAACCCAAAAACATCATCTGGAGACATATTTATTTATTATAGTTTTGCATGACAACATACTTGAACTCTTTTTGCAGTATCCAGGCTGCAAAGATACTAACAAATTGAGGGTGGTTGCATGATGTTTACCACTGCTCAGTATATAAATATATATATATCTATACCTCCTGTTTTCCCGCTATCCGTCCCTTGTCTCGTTCTCTCTCTCACACTTACTTCTTCTTGCTCTGTGCACTTAAGCTCATCGTTATGCGGCGTGTGGTTTGTCAGAACTGATGATGAATCTGTTTATGAGTGGAGAGACCTGATTTCCCATGAGTGGTCTTTCTCCCTCTCTCTCTCTCTTACTCTTTTTCTTTCGCTCCCTTTCTTTGCATCAGTCCATCCAATCAAAGAGAACCTCTCTCCCCTCACTTCCCCCTCCAGCCCTTTCCACCCCTGCAGGGTGCTTCACCCGTCTGATATCAGGATTTAATTCCAGCCAATCCTGAGCTGGAGGGGTTACTGACCATTGGACTATAGAAAGGGACATGCGGATACAATTGAGATCCCAATTTCCTTAAAACAACATGTAGAGTGTGGGGAATTGTTTGCACAACCCTGGCAGTTGAAGCCCTTTAATCATACTCAGTAGTTGTGTTTATGTCATCTTTTCCCTCTTGCAGCAGCAACTGCGAGAGAAAGCACCGGGTTGTACAATGAATGGATTGCAGGCTACACACAGACACAAACGAGGACAAACAGCCATAGTCAAAGAAACCCACATTTAACAATAGAATCCAACCGTGCCCTGAAAGCTCTCATGCATGAGTAATGTGTTGCTTGTTTAAGTCTTCAGCATCTCTTACAAGATGGCAAGTTTAAAAATGTAGGCATGTTGATGCTACAGACAATACAAACCATTTTGTCTGACAGGTCCCCCTCCTGGGCCTTTCAATATAAGCATGCTGTTTGAAATCTGCCTGCATACACACATGTACTGCATGCATATACACAGGAGCCTTCACACACACGCGCATACACACACACACACACACACACACACACACTAATATCCCAGTTGGAGGTGGTGGAAGTGCCAGCTATTATCAATTAATCTTTGCTGTGTTTTTTCTCTTGCAGAGAGTGGTACCATATGGTTCTCTGTCAGCCACTGCTTTTAATTTACTCCTTGCGTCTGCTGTGAAAACAGACCAACATCCTATCTAAATTGCTGATTTGATAGAGGGAGCATAGGGAGACGTGAAGGAGAGCACTGTACACACAATATGTGTGATACATGTTGTGCATGCAGTAGGTTCTATGAGTCTGAACACTCTCCTACATTATACTGTACACACAAACTTAGAAGGAAGAAAATTCAAACATTCACAACATTTATTTGTAAATTAACCAAATGCATCAATAGGAAAGTATAGCTGGATTTGGATTTTTTGGATTGGTCTAAGGGGAAAGATATATTAATTACAGTCATCCATTTTTGAAGGTGTTGCAAGATGTAAAAGCACATATGATCACCCAACCTACCATGTAGCCTATAACAGGGTTCAAATTAAAGGAAAAACCTGAATATAAGAGTGGAGAAACATATTAAATGCAGATGCTTCCGTGCACCAGGGCTCACGGAATGGTTTTGCTAAATGGTTTTCAGGTGTTCAACTGGGTTGAGATCTTGTGACTGTAAAGGTCGTACCATTTTATTCACATCATTTTCATTCTCACCAAACCATTCAGTGAGCCCTGGTGCATGGAAATCTGCATTTCCTCCACTCTTTTATTCAGCTTTTTCCTTTAATTTGTCCCTCGTCTGTAGTTCCTGAGGGCTTGGTGTGGGGGGAGCATCTCTGAATGCATCTCTTAATAAATACTGCTTATACATACACATCCCTTTGACTGTAATCAGAAAATGATTTGATCAACTAATACTGGGTTTGTTTGAATTATTTCAGCTTCTATGAACTTTAACATACAACATTAACATCCAGAACAAAAGCAATGGAGAATGTCTGACAAATTATCCAACCCAATTAAATTTGGCTTTGTGGCCTTTCTGTTCAAATTCACAGTTTTCCTCACTCTCACAGCTCGTAATAATAGCACAGCTAGATGTGAATAGCTCAAGGTTATATACTTCACTGGAGTGCCATACACTGCTTAGACGTTTTATGAAGCACTGGCAAAGCCATGGGGGGCAGGGAGCAGAGCTATTCTCCCTGCCCTGCTGTGTGTGGGTGTAAAAGGGGCAGAGGTGAAGATGGAGAGGTCATCTCTGTTGTGGAGGAGGGGTTAAGGACAGATGTATGTGTGTGTTTTTCTATGGATGTGAGGGTCTCAGGTGGAGGAGGAAACATGTGGGTTTGAGTGATGGTAAGGTGAATTTGATTGTATGTGTGTGTGTGTGTGTGTGTGTGTGTGTGTGTGTGTGTGTGTGTGTGTAGGTGTGTGTGAGGCATGGTATGCCTCTGTGTGATGGATGAGGTGTGCTCATGTGGTCTCTCACCACAGATATTATGGTCAAACAGACAATCCATCAGTGCATATTGGACCAGAGGATTCCTCCACTTCCTTCAATGGTGTGCACTGCAGAGCAGACAAGTAGCGTGCTCTCTGTACATCCTACGAATTGTAAAACTGTAATGTGTGTCAAATACTTCTCTGTGTTTCTACAAGACACATAAGGCAAACATTTATTTTAAATGCACATAGACATTTAGCTAATGCTCGGACGCGATGAAATATGAAAGAAGCTCAAAAGCTAAGACCTCGTCAACATCGTAATCAGCCAATATTGGGCATTGGTTCAAGGTTCAAATTTATTGTACAGGATTGCACAATGAAATGCAGCTGTTGGCCCTTCCTTCTTACATAAACAGTAACAGTTAAGTTATTGTTGTATGTTTTTAGTATCTGTAATAATTATCAAAACATTTTAAGGGCATTTAAAGAGAATTGGGGCACTTAAAGCATTTTTTAATACTTTGAAAAAGTAGTCAGATCAAGTAAATCCACTTGACCGCACAACAATTGGTACTTAATATTCAGTCATTTTTCAGTTTCTAAAGCAACACACAGTACAACAAAAATGCACTTTGATGGAAGCCACTTTGATATTAACGCCAAGTTTATATGTAACTCATTATTTTCTTTATCTTCAATTGGCTGAAGCTGCTGCCTGACATCATGGCGGACAGCTAACCTTCACACCTGACATCCACCCACAACTGAGACCTCAGTGAAATCATTGTTACTAACATGGGCTTTTTTTAAAAATTATTGGTCAGACAATACCCTAATTGTGAATACAGCAACAGTACTTTTACCTCCTGTCAATGTGCTTTTAGGATACATTCACCAACATAGACTGGTTCCCACATCAATCAGCCACTCTGGACACAGTAGGTAAGATTATTCGTGAAACTCAACATTATTCACAGCAATGAGGACAAAGCTTTTGGGGTCTCTCCATTTCTTAGTAAAAGTAAGCTAGCACTCCTGGTGCTGCAATAGGATAAAATACTTGAATTCAGCCCCTGGAAATCGCATGCAGACAGACTTCTTCATTAACCTGGAGATCCTGGGAGGTTTACATAAATGGGCCAAGCTACAATTTGACATGACAGTGAGATGGGAAAAATATAATGTGCATTAGAGTGCATATGAAAGCTAGCGTGACTACAAGTAAGGGCATGTTGATGTTGTTAGATGATGCACTACCTCACAGTTACATAGTTAAATCACCAGAGCTCTGAGGATCAAGCCTTCCCTTCACAGACACAATTCTGTGTGTTTTACGTGTGTTTGTGTGTGAACCCGCAGACAGAGAGAGATCAACGGGAATGAAAATAAAAACTAGACATGCTTTCCTCCCGGGAAAAAGAACAATATCTGTCATCCTGTAATCTGGATAAAGATGAATTTACAATTTAGATAATCTGGAGACATGGCCGCTGAAAAATATTTTCAATTGCAGGAACAAGTTATGTGGCTTTAACACGTTATGTTTTTTCTGCTGAGATCTTTGTAAAATGTTAAATATTTTCTCTTAATATTATACGGTGATATAAAATGCTTTTGACGTGCATCCATTTTAATGATTTTATGTGCCAGTCTAGGCCAGGTCATTTTAGTGAAAGAGGTATCTCCAGAGATAACTTTTGAAAGAAAATAAATGAATAATAAATGAACAAAATATTTTTATTCATTTTATATATTTTTATTTCATTTATATCATTTATTACTTTTGCTTTGGTGTCCGAGTTAAAGCAAATTTGAAAATAAATCAATCTTTTGAAAAAAACATACAAACATCCACAATGAATATTTTAAAGTCACAGATGATATTTTGATTACTAAGACTCTGTAATGGTTATCCCTAACAGACTTTAATACTGACCATAATTTAGTTAGATGTGGTGTAATTGTTGTAATTGTAATTGGTGGTAGGTATTTGGAAAAGGTAGTACTGTATATACATTTTTATTTGGTTTCAGACTAATATCTGTCGTAGTACCTGTAACAAACAAGCATGCGAGTACAGTACCACTGTCATGATAATGAAGCCTTCTGAGAGAGCATGGCAGGCAGCAGCAGTGCAGTCAGGCACTAGTCTGGCCGGTGAGTAGTGCTCAGGTGCACGGTGATGAAGGCCAATCATCACAGGGTTGGCTCTGGCTAATGAGGGGATCTCCATGATCCAGTATCCAAGACAGGGCACTCTGACCCTCATCCACCAGTCCTCCCAGCTTAGGGCTCCAGCTGCTACTATGCCCTACTGGTACAGAATGAAAATTAAGGAGGACCCACATTCAAGTAACATCATGTTGACCTTGCCTCATATTATCTCTTAAGAGCTAGAAATTATAGTTTGGTAGTGATTTTAATGCTACTGTTTTAAATCAAAGCAGCTGGCTATATGAGGCCTCACCTCTGGAAAAAGCACTTTGTTGCTAATTACTCTTGCACTAAAAACATCATCATCATCATCATCATGCATCAGGAAACATATTGTATGTCCTTAATTTGATTTTGTAAAAGTTTTATATTTTAATTTATGTCCATGTGTCTAAGTGGCGTGTTTTCCTATCAATGATATGATAAACAAATACAATACCATGCTCACCACCAGAGAGTGAAAACATGTCCCTTTGTCAAAGTCATTGTTTACACTGACTACTGCAGATGTCATGTTTGCTTTTCTTTTTCATAATGAAGAATGCTTACAGACTTGTGACAGACTTAATAAACAGCGTACATCCAGCATGCAGTACAAAATGATTGAGGAAATATGATCTTGATGCAGACATCTGCAAATATGCAGAAACTCACAACATGACAGTGTTGATCTTAAATGCTTACAGGCATGAATGGATCTTATGCTCCCTTATTTACACCAAGTCTGCCAGGTTTCTGTATGAATGTTTTTCTCATAAAACCTATCTGGTAATATAAAGTAACAAAAATAAAACATTTACATAGATAAACTGCAGATTTACAAGACCTGAAAACAAACAAACATATTTTTTACTTTCATTGAAAGTCACAGTTGGAATCACAATGAGTCACACAAATTAATTAATTTCAACGTGCTATCTTTTGCTTCTTAGACAGTTGCTTTCAACACACAGACATTCTGTACAGGGTTTTATAACTAACCTTGCCACTGCAAAAAGGGTTGGTATTTGTGTTCTTAAATAGGAATGTCAGATGCTTTCTAAAGCAGAAAACCTTGAGGTGTTTCAGTGCAGGAAACTTCATTATACCTTTCTGAGCATTTTCTTCCACTTAGAAAGTTAGGATATATTCACTGTTCAGTGTATTCTCTTTTAATCAAAAAACACGGGAAGTGCTGTTGAAAACAAGAACTTTTTACCACACATACAGTTTGTGCATACATACATAACTGTTCCCAAAACTCATATGATTGTTTCTGATCTTCCACCTCTGTGGTTAAGGTCTCTTTAAGATTAAATAAAGCTACCTAACCAAAGTTGGTTGTTGGTAGGGGATGGGAAGCTTGACTAGTGTCCAGTGTCAAAGTCACACCTGTTGTATGCTCAACAATCCATCGACCTCCTGCCTAAGACTTTTTGTGTCTGTATAACAATACTGTCATTTCTTTCGGGTGACAACAGTGTCTAAATATGTGCTAAACTCCTTGGTCAAGGTCAGAAAAAGATCTTCATGGTTAAAGGAAAACAACACTGACCTTTAGTTGGAGAGAAGTGTGTCCCTGTAACCCCCTGAAACTTTAAATGGAGGTATAAGAACATAAGATACGTCTGTTACTGTACAAAATCATACTGTAAGCAGCTTTATGTTGTTTGAAGAAGCAACCAGTGCGGTAGTTTCTGTGGACAGGACATCTCACAATTTATGTCTAATACCATGTTCAGTGCCACTGCATGAAGTAGTGTGCCCCTCTATGAAGAGAGGCAGAACAAAAAGGGCTTGGAGGTCAGGTTGTAGCACATCTCACTTTTATACAGGAGACCACAGTTTGCGTCTCGTCACAGATCTGCAATTAGCGTTCCCCCTAATAGCAACACAGTTGCTGGAACAAGGCCACAGTCATTATGCCCCTTTGCTTTGCATTCTGCCATGTGCATTATGCTGATGATAGTCCCTCTTTGCCTCGCTCGGCTCTTCACCGTCTTCACATTTCCATCCTAACAGGTTTCTTCACTTTGAGCACTATTGAATAGTTGTTCAACCCCCACTTACCCCTCACACACATTCTAATATAATGGTAATATAAATGTCAGTACTGACGTAATCACACATGTAATACACTCATTCAGAGTGGATTCTGAATAGAAGCAGCACAAAACACAACAACTCCTTCACAATGGACATCTAACTATATCAAGCCTTGCCAAACTGAATGCTAATTTATCAGCATGCAAACAAGAGCCTCATATACAAATGCAGTGTGAAATACATATTTGATCACACACAAAGCTAAAGCTGAAAACAGATGACCCTGATGATGTGGTGCAGAATTTATTTTGCCTGCTGAAATTGTTCTTTCAGTTTGTTTTGTATTTGCTGGGGCCGCTGGTCTTAAAATCAAATTAGCAAAACAAATCAACCATATGATGCGAAGTCTTGCTGATTGCTACAGTTTTTTTCCCCTTCATTTTATTGGCATTTTTTCCTTCCTTCCCTCCTTTCCTCCTGAAGTTGCAGCTTTCTCGCCACGAGGGTCCCTGTGGACTGGACCAGATGTTCCAGGCAGCACACTTCCCCACTCTCTGCCTCATGGAATATTCATGGGCAACCAGGCACCGCAGCACAGCACCGCGCCGCACAGACCAGAGACCACTTATTTATTTATTTCATCACCCTGCTGCCTGGCTGTCTGATGCACAACAACAGTTGAACATACAGGAGCATCTTCTCACCTTCCTGTTTCTCTCATAGTCACTCACCACATCCTCTTTACTTTATGTGGTTTCTTTTCATTGGCATGGTTCCCCTGGATACATAAACATGCCATACTCCATATCTGTGGGTAGTTTGATGGATAATTCCCTGTCGTGCCCCTCCTTTCTACATTTCTTTTACCCTGCTCTTGATTTCTCTCTCTCTCTCTCTCTCTCTCTGGCACTCTTTCTCTCTCTCCCCCTCACTTTTATTAGGCAGATGGGTGGGGAGTGAATGGAGTGTTGAATAACTGATGTTTGTCTGTGAAGCCTAATGGCGGTGCTTAAATACAATGCCATTATTTACAACCCTGCCTAATGCATTGGGACACTTAAATTCTTTGTTTGGTGGTGATAATTGGGCTAAATGCTCTACAGTAATGCATCCTGTTGGGCTGTTAGTGGCATGTTTTCCATGATGGATCGGCTTGCTGTTTGGACAGAGGTTTGGAGGCCATTACTTATCAGCAGACGCCCAAGTAACATTTATGTTTTGCCTCACTGGCACTCCAAATCTTGGCAGGAGGAACCTGGAAGGGACCTATTCAAAAAAAATGTATTAAGAAGAAGTTAGGTTCAAGAGCAAAAAGTGAGAGGAGGGCTGAAGTAAGAAGAAGGAGCTGATTTTCAGAGCAGTGAAAAGACAAGCCATCTCAAAAGGAGGCAGGGAGGCAGGGAGCCAGGCGGTACCTCTGCTCCACTTGACTGCGGTCCAAAATGACAGCTGACGGCTGCTGCGCAGACATCATGGACGAGCAGATGTGGCGGCAGCTTTCCAAGTGCAGCAACACTTAATCCCTCCTTTACTCTCTTCTTCTTCTTCTTCTTCTTCTTCTTCTTCTTCTTCTTCTTCTTCTTCTTCTTCGCCTTCTTGTTTTCTTCTCTGCCTTCGAGTTGATGCTGTGCCTGCCTGTCTGTCCATTTCCCAATGTATCCCTCCACCCGTCTCTCACTCTCACTCACCTGTCTCTCACTCAACAGTTTGCCACTGACTCAGTTGCACACCTTCGGCACTTAGACTTTGCTTTTGACAGCCCTATCCAGTGAAAATTGTGAAAGAGGCAACAAGAGAAACTCTTTTGATGCCTCATCCCCTCATCCCCCTGCAGTCTCCCAGCATGCACCTGTGGTAAAGAGGTTATCCAGCTCTCTCCCAGCTGAGGCACAGCTGACTACTCTGGCCCACATCCAGCACTATTTCCACTCCAGCTAATCAAATTGCTTTTACATCATCAGCGAATTAGCAGCTAATATAATTCTTCAATTAATAGCTACTCTAAACATTTCATTTTTAACATTTGTCTGTGAATACTACACTGAATATCCTTATCTTTCCCTCACTTTATTTTCTCTCCGTCTGTGTGTATCTATATCTACCATCTCTTCCCCAGCTAGACTTTATTCCGATTACTCGATGTTTATGGTCTTCTCTGGTCCAGAAGATAGTAACCCCCACGCAGCGGCAGGGAAAGAAAAGCAGGGATCCTCAGTGGGATGAGTTTATCAGGAGTGTAGGTCAACTAGGCCAGTTAATAATGCTGTTATCTTGGAGGCAAGGAGGAAGGAGGGAGGAGGGAGCAAAGGAGAGAGGAGATGTGGGGTAAGAGAGAGAGGGAGGGAAGGGTGCAGAGAGAAAATAAAAGTAAATAAAAGAAGAAGAAGAAGAAGAAGAGGAAGGGGTGAGAGGGAGGGAGGTAAAGTGGAGGGAGGACAAGAAGTGCAAGAGGGAATTAGCCCATGGTTCAAAAGGAGCTGTGCCCACAGAGAGATAGCCCTGCTGGGTCTATGCAGGGGGGGCAGGTGGCAGTCTGGAGGGCTGTGTATATGTGTTTGTGTGTGTGTGTGTGTGTGTGTGTGCATGTGGCTGTGTTTCTTTGTGTGCAGTATGCAAAGCCAGGTCTGCCATATTCAATATTCCTGTCAGCCTGGACTTAGAATACCAAAACAACCTGTCTGGGAGTATACAGATGCTCTTGCCTCTCCACACCTTCTTCCCCCCACCTTTCCTCCTCCACTTCCTCTGTTCTGTTTTCTCCCTTCGCTCTTCCCGCACATATGGTCCGCCGTTTCAACCGCTATTCCTGTGACAAAACTCATATTTGTTTCTAATGGGGGTTCAAGTTTGAATAAAACATTTGTTTTGAGAGATCATTGGTGTGTGCTAATAGATAAATAGTACTACTGCAGCATTTTGTCTAAGGCGACATAGATCTCAGCAGTTGCACAGATGTTGGTTGTTGTAACAGAGACAATTTACACATTTTGATCTCTGTCAGTGCTGGTGAGGAGAGGCAAAAGTCTGTTGCTGAAGGCACAAGCAGAGATAAGAAAGTAACAAGGTTTACAATCTCTTGTGTAAAAACAGAAAAAAAAAATCACTCAGATGTGTTTGGGCTTGTCTCTGCTGTGGATTTGAATAGGGGGAAAAAACAACATCGTAACATTTCTGTGGATTTCTCTTTCTTGCTCCCTCTCACATTTAGACAAACCTCATAAGATATGCTTGTAGTGTTGAGAAGAAGGCATGCTCCGCAGAACAAATGGTGTTAATTTGCCGCGCCTCTCTGAAGCTGCACATTAGAGAGAAGCCTTCAGGGAGAGAGGGAGGGAAGAGGAGATGTGGGGTTGAGGGGGTGGGTGGGGGTGGCGGAGGGTGGTGGGGAGAGGATGGAGGGAGGAGGAGGAGGAGGCAGCAGCTGTGCTGGAATTAATGTCTGCATGCCAAATTAGAAACACCATGCATCTCCGTCAGAGATTCACAGAAAAAAATTAGGGAGGGGATGGAGGGAAAGAGAAAGTAACAGAATGAGAGGAGAGGAGACACAACCAGACATAAACATCAAAGATAGATAGATAGATAGATAGATAGATAGATAGTTAGATAGGCCCTGTACATGCACGTATATAATACAAAGATTGATAGATACCATATGCAACCTTTAATCCTCTTTCATCACTTTGTTTCTCCACAATGTAGCAGAATATCCATCATGCCACAGTCACACCTATGTGTTGTTTAGGTATGTGTATCACATGCCTCTGCGCTGGCTGGTTGGAAAGACCAGCATATATGTGTGTGTGTGTGTGTGTATGTGTGTGTGTGTGCATGTGTGTACTGATGTGTCGTTGATGGAACACCCTTACAGCAGCGATGCAGGGGCTGGTGGGGGCCACCGGTCCCAGTGGTGCCCCCTAGGGACAGAGCATGCATAACATTATCAGGCAGGGGATCAATAATGAGAGTACAGGCTCTCTCTAATGATAGCTGCAGGCCACAGGGCCAGGGGCCTCAGGGTATCGAGCTGGCAGGACAGCCCTCATGAATACAGGATAAGACTGGAGGAAACCGTGTGTGTGTGTGTGTGTGTCTCTGTGCATGTGCATGCGCCTGTATGGGCCAATATGGGTGAGAAGTATGTCAGATGAAGGACACAGAGAGCAGATGGCTGGTTGGAGCGGTATGAACACCTCACCTCATCTCTCCCTGCCTCTGTGCATCATTCAGCCTGGACTTTTTCCTCTGCAGCATGCCTCAATGTGCCTCACTGCTCCCTCACTTCAACACCACACAACCCTGACTCCTACAGTAAACTCACACACACACACATACAGCATATTCTGTGTTATACACAACACTTTTGGTACCCTGAGATTGTCTGTAAGGTCCAATACAAACACCTTTTCTCTTAGCGATATACTGTATGTGCAGATGCATGCCTGGTTGACAACCGTCTGTACTGTTTTAAGTGCAGGTGTATAGTCAAAGCTCTATTAGACAGAATTAGCATCATTGCCGTCCTCTTCACATGATTCCTCACTGACATGAGATGCGGCAGGTCACATAGCAGAGCGACCATATAGAGAGACAACAAGAACAACAACAACATGCTCATTAGCTCATTTCTGTTTTTTTCTCTCTTTCTCTGCTGAGCTAAATTAACCATCCCATTTCTCTTCTTTGTGTGTCCTCTACAGAAACAAAGCCATGTGTCCCCCCCCACCCCTCCTCCATATCACCCCTTCCTCCCTCCCTGCCTCGTTTCCCCTCCCTACTCCCCACCCATCCTGTCATTGTAAAGTGTGCGTCTCCTGTCTGACCGTACTCCCCCCTCTCCTTACCCCCACCTCACACCTCCCCCCTCCCCCTCAACCATTGCCTTCCTACCTTACCCCAACCCCCTTCCTCCCTGAGCACACCCTCTCTCTCTCTCTCTCTCTCTCTCTCTCTCTCTCCCACCCTGTTTTCCAATCACCCCCTGGGAGGTGACATCTGCCGGGATGTGCTCGGCTGGTTCCAGATGCACCACCGCCTCTTCCACCACCACCCGAACGAGTGAGCGAACGAACGACACCCCAGCACTCATTTCAATTCCATCACCCTCTCCCAATCATCTTGCCTCTCCCCAGTGCAACATTAACGAGCCTCTTTCATTTGAATACATAATTAGCCGCCCGAGCACTCTGCTTCACTAATTTTGAGACAAAAGGATGGAGGAGACGAGGGGGGTGGGTGGTGGGGGAGGAGGGCGAAAGGGTGGGGGTGGCATGTGGGATGAAGAGGATGAGGCAAATAATGATAACAAAAAAAAAGAAAAAAAACATTTGCATTTTAATTTGGAGGCAGAGGGGGGACTGTTTTTTTTTTTCAATCAGGATTTTTTTTCTTTGTCTCCTTTCTTTTGCCCTTGCTCTCTCCATCATATCTGTGTTTGGGATTTTACAGTTTATTTTGTTCTGTATACCATTTCACAGTATTTCAGCGTGACTACATCTTCCTTTAAGTTGTTCTTTGTGTGTGTGTGCGTATCTCTAAATGACAATGCAAGCATGTGTGTGAGTGAATCCATCACCAGCCCTTAGGGCATGCAATGCTCCCAAGCCAAAATAAACCCCACTTACTCCTGCACAATAAATCATTCTTCTCAATGAGCTGAAGCCAGCTGAGACACTCCTTAGTGCATTACAATATCATCTACATTCAATAAACATCGCTCCCATTGCCCTCACTGTGGGTGATTTCAGTTTGCTGAAATAACGGCCTTGAGGCTTTTCCAGTGGACTGACAGAACATTCAAACATAAATGAACATGCATATCATATTCCTGACTAATATTCCCATAACGAACTGGAGCTCCATTAGCTCTTTTGTATGTTTTGTGTGAGTATATGTGTCTGTAAAAAAGTGGGAAGGACTGAGAGACAGAAAAGGAAGAAATCAAAAGCAACAAAGTAGGGAGAGGCAGTGCCAAAGAGAGAAAGAGCGAGACCGAAAAACACAGCGAAAAGAAAAGAGGCTGTATTTGACTATGTGTACTTACGTAGCCTGTGAAAGTGATGTCGTCTCTCTTCCCTCTTGGTGGCGTGCCAGGCATGGCCTCCTGTCAGCCATCGGGGGAGCCAAATGACAGCTTTGATCCTATTAGGATCTGCGCCAAATCAACACTTTGCTCATTAAGGGCCTGCACACGCCAGCTAACAACGCGCCCGCCTTCCATGCCGACCCTCTGTGCCAACCAGCCATGCCCTGTGAATACCAGACTCACCTGTCGTCACAGGGTGAACACAGCGGCACGCAGGAAACACTTTGCTGAGTCAGTGCTGACTCAACAAATTTAATTACAATTTTCTGTGTCACGTCTAGCAAATCATTTATAATGGAAACAGTTGGTGTCATTAATGCATTGACTAATATCCAGACCCAGGTTACTTTTGGCATTTTATAATACATAATAATATCTCTATCATTATACTGTAAGTATTAAGATTTACAGTGTCAATAGCGGGAAAATACCTGCTGCGTCTGTCAGGGGACATTGGATTCTTCCTGTCTGCATCAGACAACCAAAAGTAAGAGTAATGTAATGTATTATAATAGTGTTACAAAAAACCTGGTTGGACAAAATGTAATAATTTAAAAATAATTCTAAAACAGAAGATTTGACTAAACTAAAAACAGAGATGGAGACAATTGACATTAACCTGTCTGAAGGTTAGAAAATTACCTTTCATGTAACTACACCACTAGAAAAATGCAGAGGGGCAGTCTACAGTACTATATCATAGTACAGAACCATCAGGAAAATGATGCGAGATGCAGCATCCAGCTATCCTTCTTTCTTCTGGTCCCCATTATATATCATTCAACAAATCCTTCTGCACCACCCGCTGACAAACTACCATGCAACACCTCACACCAGCTCACCCCATGCCTGCTTCACCCAGACATTAACGGTACCTCCTTTTTACCTACTACAGAACTTCACCCTAAACTCTATCAAGCCTCTCCTCTCTGGGCTGTGACCACACTAATGATATCTGGTTGATTTTTCAATTTTGTCCACATTGAAACACAATAGGAAAATGGCAAAACTCTTGGTTTTGTACTACTTTGGTTGGAAAACTGGAAAATTGAGCATCACAGCAAACATTTGAGAGGTTACAGAAAGAAAGACTGTAAAGATGACCTGTTAATGTCTCAGCAGGCTTATGCCATTCTTTAACAAAAGCTCAGTTTTTCTTGTTCATTTCTTGTTCACACTAAAACATGAGGTTTGTACTCTCAGATTGACCCGGGAGATCATTTTTAAAAAGAAACATTTTCATTTTAGCTGCCATAGTGTAGACTTTATCACTCACTGAAGTCTTTGACTGCCACATACCAGTGCTCACAGATGCTTACACACAGATACAACCCCCCCCAATGGACCGCTCCAGGTGACTGTGACATTTTATTGACGTGTTATTGGCTATTGACAGGCAGGGGGCCGGGTCAAGAAGGTCAGAGCTCAGGGTTCAGGTTGAGCTGACACACTCTTGGGAGACAAATACAAACACACACACACACACACACACACACACAGACAGTGGAGATGAAAGCTCAGTTCCATCTTATTTACTGCTCGACCCCAGTCTTCATCGCTCACCTCTGACCTCTGCCTAGGGAATATATGTATGGATAGTCACTGCGTCACTGACTTATTGAGCTTCAAACACTTCTGCCAAACTGGACAATTACGTATGCACACATAAACCCACACACATACGCACCCACAAGCGCATTATACACACTCACACACATGGGTCTATGATACAGGCCTCTACCTTTAAGGCAGATGTAAAACAGTAGCTCAGGCTTAGTTTAGTTTCGATGTTGCTGGTGACATTACCGATAATGGACTGTATGAATGCTTATATATGTATGATCCAGCAAACACTTAATGCATGACAGATTGGAGATCTCATCAAGGTGTACTACTGTGTCAGTGTCACAAATCCAACCACAGTTTTTATGCTTCCTACCAAACAAATACAGACATTATCTCTATCGTACATTGTAATATTATTTTCTGGTTTGGAGTTTTCTTTGTTTATAATTTTGACTTAAGGATTCCCCGTATTGTTGTGAAAGGGTTAAGTCTATTTTCAGTGTGTTGTCTGCTCCGCATCGATGTACATTATGTACTCCTAATTTGCATACTGCAGCGCGAGCTCAATTAAAATGAACTTTTAATTTCTTACAAGTAAATTAGTTTTGCATGCGATGCGTGCAAATGTCGGGATAATGGGTGCTTTTTAATGAGCTCACAAGCTGAGTGCACCCGATCAACTCCCGGGGTGGAGGAGAATGACGCAAGGGACACAGCACCCAACCACCTCACCTCGTTGCTGCCACCCACCCTTCAAATGTCTTTTCCCTTTTTACCACCACCCACTCTAACTCTGTTTTAAACCCAATTTTGGTTTCCCACTGCACCCTAACCCTCTTCTTACAAACTTTGCATCTCCCCCAAGCATTCTTTCTTTCCCTACCCTCTCCCCTCTGTCTCCACATGACTCTCTCCCCAGCCTTTCAACATCCCTCTGCCATCTCTCACTCATTCTTACCTCCCTCTCTTATCATCGCATGCACTTTCCCTCCCACCAGTCTGCTCCTCCCAAAGCCCTAATTCATTCTCCCCTCCTGCTGCTCCCCTCTGGGGTGCAGAGGTGGTCTTTGTGCGCTGAGTGCTGCTGATGTCAGGGCTGCTGAACAGGTGTGCAGACAGAAAGAGCCCCGTTGTTGTGGTGGGACGGCTGGGTAAACAAACGCACCAGAGGTCTGTGCCACATTGTCGCACAAACACCCACACACACACACATGCATTCACGAATCAGATGCACACTCACAGATATCTAACATCTCAGTTCAGAGGAGTAGGAGTGCAGAATGGAGTTTAACATGGCTGGGGGGGGGGGCACACAAAGCTGCATTACAATGATGAAGCGACACACACACACACACCTGTGAGCACACACGCTATTAGAGCAGAAAGTGTGTCACCATAGTGTGACCCTCGCTGTGCTGCAGGTGCTCTCTGTATGAACTGCTACAGGCCAAGAAGCCACTGAGGGATTATCTGAGAGCCACTGCCCTCACCACACACACACACGCACACACACACGTCCCACAGTATTCCAAACTAAAAGGTTTTGGTCTCCCACTACTCCTTCACTCTTTTCCTATTTTCACTTTCTCTCTCCACCTCTCCTTTGTTTCCCTCTCTTTCGTCGTCTCTTCGCTCAGCCAGCATCTGTTTTTCTTCAATCTTCTCTTTGTCTCACCAACATCCTCTCTGCAGGCCGCCCTCTGGCTCTCCTCGTCTCACCCACCTTCCCTCCATCTCCTCTCTCCATCTCTCTCTGCATCCCTCCCAGCCCTTCTCTATTTTCCCATTCTGCCCTTGCTCTCTTGCTTTTTTCCTGTCCTCCCTCCTCCACTGTGCTGCACAGCTGTGCAGAGGCAGATTAGTGTGTTAGTACCTGTGAGGCAGAGGCACGGCAAGCTGCATGCTAAAACCCAATCAGCTAATGCTGATAAAGGAGGCGGGGTACGGACATCTGTTCACACAAAACACCAAACTCATTTGAATCACAAGATGAAATGACTCACATCTGCTGAATTGGAAAATATCTTTTTGCCCTCCTTGTTTTAATTTGGGTGGAGGTGGGTATACTCCAGATGCCAAGGTGACGGTCTGAGTGACAGGCCTCGAGGACAGCAGAGGAGTATATCGGTGTGCATTTGTGTGTTTATTTGTTTCTAGAAATTTGCTTTTTTATGGACATATTTAATATATGTGCTCTATTCATTTCTAAATGCAAAAAGTGTTCTGTGTTGTGTATGTATAATGATTAGTTATGCTAGTAGAGATGAGGAGCGGGCTACAGAGGTAAGCTCACTTCTTTCTAACTCCACACCCCCGGATTTCTTTCATTTTCAAACTTGTAACCAACGCTGAAACGCTGTGACATCACTTGAGGCAATTTATCAGACTTTGTGCTGCACCAAAAAAAAAAGGCTTTATACAACTTTTTTCATAGTAATACTCTCATGACATGTAAACTTGGTGTGTGTGGAGTTCACCTTCAAGTGGAACTAAAACTCAAAAGACTCACAAGTTTTCTCAGTCATATTCCTGATTGGATGCTCTCTTCACAATCACATAGATAGCATACATGCAAGCACATTTATACGTGCCTGCATTAGCCAATATAATATATCCATATGCCATATAAACAGTCACAATAAGAAAGAAGGAAACACCCTCACCTTCTCTCTCTTATTTTTCTGTCTTTTCCAATCTCCTTTCTCCTTCCCTCTCTCTAAGAAAGCACACACACACACACACACACACACACACACACACACACACACACACACCTACACACTTAACCTTTGATCAGATCACCACTTACAGACTTTAAACACTTACCACAAGTGTTTATGGGACAATGAGGGAACAGTGGAAAAGGAGCAGCTGTTAGGGATTCTGGATGTGGCTGAAGGACAGGGGGGCTTGCTGGTGGTTAGAGGGGTGAAACCAGGATTCTATAGTAACATTTGCACTCAGACATGTCTAAGAAATCTCACTTTTTACACACAATCTGTGTGTGTGTTCATTCAATAAGCATGGTATCTCATCCATGCACCTGATTTTAAAATTTCAGAGAACATGCATTGAGGCGTTTATATGTTATGTTGTGTGTAACTGAACATGAACGTACCTCACTATTTAAGTTTGAGCAATGTTTGCATCATTCACAGAGCTTTACATATTGACTTGGTTTACAAATCCCACACACTTGATGTAGGGGCGTTGTACTGTAAATGCTACACACTGTAGGACTTACCATTGTGTTAAACATATTCTTTTATTCATATTCTAAATTTATAAAACATCTTTACATTAATATTTTATTGGAATATGAATTTTATTAATGTCACCTGTAGGATGAGACTTTGAAACCTACATTTATGCCACATTCAAATTAACTGATGGGAAGAATTTGTGTGTTTGTAATAAATATTTGCTGTGTTAAAAAATAGGTATGAGAGCAAGAGAGAGAGTATGAAACAAAATCTTGACAAAACTAAAGATGACCCTTTGAATTTGATCGGTAGATTGGTGTTTTGTCTCCCCTGATTAATCTGACTGTAACACGTAACGTCTTCGACAACAGGTTGTCAGTTTCTATGAAACTTCAAGAGCATTTTGTGAATGTTTTCAGAAAATGATCAACAGTTGTCGTAACAGTTGTGAGCAATGCTTTTTAATATCATCATCTAAACAGGATGATTTTGTTTGATGTGTGCAATGAGTCGGACCTGCTCAAGAAGGAAGAGTCTGTGGGTTGGTGGGTGTTTCACTGCAGTTGCAGCAGATGTTAGCATAAAATGTGTCTGCAGATGTTTTGAAAATATTTCAAAGACATTTGTTCATTAGACATTTTTATTGACAGTGAATTAAACTGAATATGTTTTTGATGTTATATTATCAATTAAATCAAACACACACACACACACACACACACACACACACACACACACAAACCGGCTGAAACAAGAAGTCAATAACTTACAACTTCTGAAATTAAACTTGTGGCCTTCATGTAATGCACTAGTAAGAAATCTGCTGCTGCCACTTTTACTCCATTGTTCCCTTCAGTGCATGAATGAAACAATCAATAAATATATCAAACAAACTCTACCTTCCTACAAAAAAGAAATTTGATGTGCAGCCAATAAAACCCAAAGTTATAACATAGTCAAACAAAATAGATTGGTAGTGACATCATAAATAACTGTAAGACAGTAAAAACAAAACAAAATAGCTATGAAATAATAGCATTGTAAAAACAATTAAATTAAGGTAATATATCAATCTAAACCCTCCTATTTAGCATTACTAAGCAGTATATAAACATTTAATGAATAATAAAGACACACTTGTAGTTGCTAATGTAGTTGTAAGCAGATACAAGCTCTTTTTAAGTTTTTATTAAGGGATTTGTCAACAACATTAACTAGTCTTGTGAAGCATCCATAAGAACATGAATGAAAATATGATATAACACAGTTGTCATAACATAAAATATGTACTCATAGGAGAAGTTATAATTGTACATAAATAAACACTGCAAATGTCCTTATATCTGCTTATACCGACATCATAATGTAAGTAATAAACAATTTGTTATGTGTTTATTCACTACATATAGATAAGGAATAGTTGTTAAAGTGTTAAAGTGTCATTCAACTTAAGAAGAATAAGAAGTATGCAGAAATCTAAAATTGTATCAGAACTGAAAGTAGAATAAAATACAAACGTATGTATTATTGTGGTGGAACTGAGGCTTGTAAATCTTTACTTTATCACAGGAATGAAACGTCAACAGCTATTCCAAATATTCTGCTGTTTTGGACTCAGTCACACATGGCATTTCAAATATATAAATATTTAGGACCTTGCCCTAAATCCTAGAAATAAATGACGAATATGAAAATGCATGTAAAAATTGAGGCCACATGAAAAGGCCAAAAAATATCCTCTATGGGCTGCAAGTTACAATAACAGGAAAATGTCATAATGAACTAATGTTATTTTACGCTCTTTTTTTGTTAGAATTATCAGTGCTTCCACTTGCCTTGCTACAGTATGTTTAGTGTAACTTCACTTTTTTTCTGTTGCTGAAGGACTGTGTTTGTTGATGCATTTTACATTAATCTTTGTGCACGTTTGTATCTGTCCGTTTTTCTGATGGTCTGTTTATCTGAGCTGCTCCCTGTGCACTCGCACAAGCTCGAGGCATGCATATTTTCTTTGTACATGGATGGCGATTAGCGCGGCTCTGCCAATCACTATAATTTACATTAAATTTGAAATTAATTTCACACTTTTTTCTCTCTGTAATTATGTCAACAGCTGCTGTGAAACCAAGCTGCACACATGAATTTTAATAGCTGTTTCTTTTAAATCCCTCTGAACTTTGGAGAGAAAAACACAACATTATGGCAATATTTCTGTTATAAGCTTGCAAGGATTTAGTGTTAGGGAGGGAAAAAGAAATTGATCATTAAGTATCCCCTGCTTCAGTCTCACCAAAACACAGAACTGTCCCTCCATCCATCTGTTCATCCGTCTGTCTGTCAGATATTAGAAGAATATATTTCTCTTTTTTGAAGGCCTCCGTGACATACAACTAAATTTTAAATGACAACAAGGACAAGGATTTAGTTGAAGTCTTAATATCATGTCATAGTGTTCACTGACAGTGTTGTTTTTCTAGGTTTTTAAAAAAACAAAATCCAAATGTGCTGTATGTTTATAAAAGGTCAAAATGATCTCTTCATCATATCAAAGCCATTCCTTGTTGTTTTTATGATCTCTACAGTGAGGGCTATTGAACCACTGGCACCCTGAATTAGATGATGGAGGAGCCCCATGCAGTGACAAAGGATTCAGTCTGCTGTATGTTTCTGCTTCTCTCTTTATCTCCATGTCACTGTTAAGGCTTTAAAAATTGCACCTGCTAGCCCCCCACACTCCTGTGCATTAACAAATCTGGCCCAGCCCTGCGTGAGGCCACCTCCCTGCTGGGCCGGACATTAGAGTATTTACCTCAGATAGAAATGTATCTGGGCGGTCAGTATGTATGTTTCACTGTGTTTGTGTGTGAGGGAGAGAGAAAAGGACGAAAATGAAGGGGAATAAAAAGAAAGAGAGAGAGAGTGAAAGACAGAATGAGAGGTGGGATCACGGGGTCAGGATTGAAGCAGTCAAGCTCTCATCTCCACACAGCAGGGGCCCACGACCAGCAGCCCGGCAATTACACAGCCATTTAGGACAGACACAGAGGGAGAGGGCCCCAACCCCTTACAGCTCTCAAACAAGATCTTTATGGAGCCAAATGTTTTGGCTCCATAAAGACGGCAAAAGTGTAAATGAAAAGCTAAAATTTGAACTGAAAGCTGAAGCATTGATCTTGAACCCCAATAAAGATATCAATGTAACCAAACTATAAATAAGTGTATGAAAAGTTTTTTCACTTCAAATGTGATTTAGATTCATTTATGTAGTTTCTTTGAATAAATCATGTATTTTCTTTTTTCCATCTCACATACATATTCATGTTTGAGATCTTATTTTTTACTTGGTAAATCGTTTATGAATGTCATGTGTTAAACCTTGTACAAACATGGCCGACATGCTTAAATATAGCTGATTGTACAGTTCAGGTGTAGTCAGTCACATGATTTTCCATTTCTGTTGTCAGATAACTACACACGAATAAATTATTCACGTCATTCAGCATGCCAAAAATTACTGTTAGCTTTGGTTAACTGGCATTATTTATGACCCTCCATCATCGTTATGACTCGTGAGGCGATATGGGATCTGTTACTATTGAGAAAAAAAAATGACTCATTGACTACAACATGATCAAAAGAGAATTAACGGGAGAGGAGCTAAAGATTAACACATCAACTTTGGCATCTATCTAAATCATCTCTTTTTTTCTGTCTCTCTGCTTCACACACACACACACACACACACACACACACACACACACACACACACACACACACACTCACTCAACCCCTTTTTGTTCTTTATATATGTGCATGTGTGTGTGAGAGCAGAGGCAGAGAGGTATCGATGTTAAGTCAGTTGATGAAACGAGCAGGTCATCAACTTCTTCACAACCGCCTGCTCCTCTTGAAGACTCAATGGTAACCAATCAGACCAAAGATCTATTGATTAGCGCAGTATGAAAACGAGGTGCCGGTGGTGAGTCGTGTGCAGAGGGACGCCTCGCGGGAGCAAAGCCCAGGTGATAATGACCGCGGCCTTCTCTGCCCTCCCTCCTTGTCTCGCTTCATCACGATCACACTGGCCTTAAACATCTTCTCCAGGCCTCCTGCTGTTTTCTCACTCTATCTCTCTCTGCCTCAGATAAACACACACACACACACACACACACACACACAAGCCACCCTCTTCATGTCTCTCAAAATTAGTCACACTTACTTTCACAGAAATAAAGCACCAAGAACAATTGCGTTCTCTCTCCTTTATAATCACATCGCTGTGTTTTCAGATCACATCATGATCTTGTCCAGAAAGTCATTGATTAAAATAATGATACAACTTAACAGCCACAGACCAATAATAGCACATGTCTCTCAAAAGTTACACAAGGAACTGATCTACAAACTCTGATGGTTGGTCTCATGTTTTATATGTAACACAAGTAACACTGCATTAAACATTAACCCACATCCAGAGACGTTCTTGATATTAACTGACACTTTGGCTATTGTTCATTACATCAGACATCACCCACACCATCCTTTGTTTGCTGGGAAAAAGCTTTTGCTTGTATCTGTCACTGCATGCCAGAGGATGCATGAAAAAAGCCACAAGAGACGAGTTGAACCAATGTTCTCTCCCTGGACTCTCCTTTCTTTTCCTTTTGAAAAATATGTAAACTTTGATGGAAGCAAGCACAACCTCTTCAGCCTAGTGGTGTGTAAATGTTTAAAGAGTAATAGAATGAATAACAAGATGAAGAGGAAAATGAGAATAAAAAATGAAGCTTTCCGTTTACCAGTTCGATTATGTTCCTGTCGCCTACATGAATAGAGTGTATAAGATCAGAGATGAAAACTGTTAACATAATGTTTTAACAGTTAACAGGTATATTTTTCTTACCAATTAATCCATTATTTTCTTAATTAATCAGTTGTCAGCAGTTCAAAACAAAAATATTCAATTTATTATCACATGAGACCAACAAAGAACGTTTTCACAATTGAGGAGCTGAAATTATATTTAAATATTATAAATATAAATATTTTTGGCATTTTTTTCTTGAGACATTACTTAAATGTTTAACCAATGTTTTAGCGATCAACTAATCGATTAGTCGACTAATTGTTTCAAATGAGTTTAAATCAGAGCTGAAACGATTAATCGATTAGGCGAAAAATTGTTGGCAACTATTTCGCTAATCGAATAATCGTAAAAGTAATTTCTCAAGAAAAAAAGCCGGAGATCCCCACTGATAATCCTCAGATTGTTCCAGTTTATCAAATGTGGGGATTTGCTGCTTCTCTGTGTCTTATGTGGCAGTAAACTGAATAATTTTTGGTTTTGGACTGTTGGTCAGACAAAACAAGCAATCTGAAGACATCACCTTGGGCATTATGGGTGTTTTTATGACATTTTATAGACCGAGCGATTAATCACTTAATTGAGAAAATAATCAAAACAATCTTTCGCTGCAGCCCCAGTTTAATTCACAGGGTGTCTGGATCATGGGTACCTGCAGGGGGCTTGGTTCAAAACATTGGTCGCTCCATCAATCAAATAGAGCCAGTTGAGTTTGTTATGGCATCTGATCAGGGTGCCTCATGTAGAGGTACTCTGGGCACGTCTAACTTGGAGGAGACCCAGAGTCAGACCCAGAGCGCTCTGGAGGGATTCCACATTATTCTTGGCCTGGAAACGCGTATCCTGCAGGAGAAGCGGGAGGATGACGCTGGGAAAAGGACATGTTGGACACACAGAGAACGATGGATGGATGAATGGGCAGTTTTTCATTTTAAATTTGGGATCATTAACTCGACTGGAAGAGAGGGGGCAGTGGTCTCTCTCTCTGAGTTCAGTCGACTGAATCATTTGGCCTTTTCACTCCTACCTGTCCCCATGTGACCATTGTGATTTTGTCCTTAACTGTGTCAGTGTGTGTAATTCCTAACTTTTCTTGTTGACTGACTGAGACTATACCTCCCTAAGCGTTAACGAGGAACACACACTCCTGGAAACAAGCCCTTTGTGCTGTACTGTATGTGTGTGTGTGTGTGTGTGTGTGTCTCCCAAATGATGCTCAGCACAGCAATGGATCCTAAAGGAGTCAGCTCTTTGTTACAGACAATTAAACTCAGCTCTGGTCTGTGCCCCCTGCCAGACAAACACACACACTTGCGCAGCTGTGCACAATCCACCTACACACATGCACAAACACACACACACACACACACACACACACACACACACACACACACACACATACACACACACACACACACACACACACACACACACACACACACACACACACACACACACACGACAGTGAATAGAGATTATAACCACAAAAGTGTGGTTCAAATACCACTCAACCTCACAGGGGAGGCTGGTGACCTTTACCACAGCAGCACAGCCTGTCCCTCTCCTCCCGTCACTCTATAGCCCCCCAACCCCCCCACTCCTCTACTTTTTCCTCCACCACTCCTCTCATCCACGCACACCTTATCAGACTTCCTCATCCCTCTCTCTCTCCCCAGAGAGCTCTGCTTCTCCCTCTGTTCCACCAAACCCGCCCCTTCCCCTTCACATCTCCCTTTTATACTCTGAACCTCTCTGACAGCAAGGGCAAGTTTTCATCTATCCATCCGTCATATCTGTCACAGTCCCTTTACACCCACTACCCCCCATGTTGAAAAAAGGAGAGGCTGAACATAAAATAACCATCTTAGTATATTCTATAACAACAACGACAGCACAAAGCAATACAGCAATGAGACAAAAAGGAACAAGACTTGAAATTGAACATGGCTCTGATTGGAAACAGCAGCAACATTTACTTAATACATTTGCACAATAAACAATTTAGACAAAATTATTTTCACATAGGCTTTTTCCCTGCAAGAGAACGAGGTATAAAGTCATCAGGTATCTAGCAGTGGTGTTACAGTGTCTACAAGCCACTATTATTAATAGACTGAGATATTGACAGATTGAATGTGTTGCATAAAGCGGTGGTTATGGTGGTGTACACGCGTATGTGTATCAGATCAAACACTGAGACTGAGCATCCTTGTTTGTATGACAATAAGATTCTCAATCTTGCTTGAATTTCTCAAATTTATTTAAACAGAGTGTTGATCGAGTCAGTTGGGACAACGAACACCCCTGAGAGCTGCTGAGGGCTGAACGAGAAGAAGTGGGCCAAATCCTTGCAGGCTTTTCCCCATGTGAATTCTCCTCAGGTCTCTTGGAATACTAGCCCCCAAGCTTCCTCTCTGTGGTTTGCTTTTCTCCTCTCTCGGTCTCTGTATAGACCTGTAATGCACCCCCCTCATGATGAGCTGAAAAGAGGGGAAGCCAGTGCAGGAGAGAGGGAAGAGGCAATGAGAGAAACTGAAAAACAGGCTGAGAGAGGATGACAAGGACTCAGACAGAGAGGGAGACCGAGGGACAGGGTGCACGGGGGAGGAAATGGGAGGGAGGAAGGAGGAGGAGTTGATAGTTTGAGGGGTCGAGCACCACCTGGTATTCCTTTACAACCAAGAAAGATGCCTAGAGAAATGATAATAAAATAGAGAGAAGTCGCAGAGCCTTCTGTTGCTGACAGGAGCTGTGTATGTGCCCTGCGAGAGGCGTGTGTGTGCGTGTGTGTGATGAATAATTCATGGCTGTTCATTAAGGAGAGAAAGTGTGAGTGAGTGATTGAGTATGGGTGTGTGTGTATGTGTGTACCCTTCGTTGCTCTGCGCCACGTCGCCTGCCTTGTGGCTGCCATCTGGCTTCACGCCATCAGAGTGCCACCCTCCAAAGCCCTCGCTCTTGCAAACATGGCAGCAGAGGAGAGGAAAGGGGGGGGGGGGGGGGGGGGGGGTTGTAGGTGGTGTGCAGGGTGGGTAGGGTGAGGTTGGGAGTGTGTGTGTTGGAGGGGCAGCATATATGAAGGGGTGGCAGAGCCTCAAGTTCACTTCTCCATTTCACTGATATCATGTGGCGTCCACAGTCTGGTAAAGAGAGATGTGCAGTTGGATGTGAAGCATAATGACAGTCCATCACATGTGATACAAAGTGATGCACTGTCATAGACCTCTTCTTCTGTTTCTCTCCTCATCTGCCTCTATTCATTTTACATATGCTTTGACCCTTTTGATGTGAATCTGCTGCTGTTTTGTGCCCACAGTACCACCGGCACAAACGCTGTCAAGTTGGATGAAATGCCTGAGCTTCCATCTTTTTGTTGTGAATGTAGCTACATTTGAATCACATCTCGTTATACTGTAAATAGCTAGACATCTCAAAATAGACAACAACTGACTTTTTTGAGAACATGTTTGGTCCTTGGTGTCACATTTGTCTTGTAAGGAACTACATGTTGATTTACATGTTTTGTTTTGTTATTGTTCTGCTGATGAGAGCACCTGTGTGCAGTGTCTCACCTGTGTTAATTAGCTTATTCTATATATAGTGGGAAAAATGTCACCTCTGACTCCAATTTATTACAAGTTTTTTCTCTCTCTTTTTGTAGCTTTGGTTATGATTTCTATTGGTAATAATAATTCAAAGAGAAGAAGTCATGGCGAGGATGACAAAGGTCAGCCAATCTTATTTGGAGGAGAAAACAATCAAGTTATTCAAATTATTAACCAAACTTAACATCTGACACAGTTTATAGATGGTTGAAGTTTGAGCTGCTGTACTTGCTATAGTTGCCTTATTATTACTTCAGGTGCTCACTTCACTTTAAGTTGTACCTCCAAATAAAGACCTAAACAGTAGGCTTGCTTAAAACCTGTAATATTATCTGACTGCTCATGCCATGTCACAATTTTAAGTATGTATTTCTACCAGATACCTTCTCTCCTACACTCAGACTCACACATCTTTACCTCATGGTTCCACCAGTATTAGTTCCTGTAGGGCAGCTTCCTACTGCCCACACTTTGCCCTTGGCGAGTGGCCATGACAGATGATTGAGTATTTGTAGTATAGTACTGTATGCAATGTGTGTGTAATCAACACAACCAGCTATGGTTGCAAGATAGTGTCCTAAAATAATATGCCAGGTGTTTATGTGTGTGTGTGTGTGTGTGTGTGTGTGTGCGTGTATGTCCATCTGGAGGGGTCCTCGGGGTCACAGTAATCTGGCACAGCAATCTCGCTCTGTAATCATCTCAGTGCTCAGCAGGTGGTCCGGCAGAAGGCTGGGGAGAAAAGTTTCTTCACATTTTCTCTCAGCCAGCTAAAGCCATTCAGCTCTATAGAACTATGAGCATATACAGTACACCGAACATTACACATGTAAGTACACTTTATATGGCTCCTTGTGAAACCAAACTCAACTTAAACTTGCGAGAGAGAGAATCATGTATATCTAAAGATAGATGAGCAATTTTCACATTTTCACGTTAGTATGATCTTCAAGTGGAGACAGCTCAGCCAGCTCAGGAAATACAGCAGGAGGTGCATGTAAGCAGGGACAACCAGCATCATTATGGCACAAGGTACAACAGTGTGTCCTCACTACATCAGAAAACATATTTCCCAATAGCTGTTTACCTCTGGGACGAAAAGCGCCTTATTCTCCTGTAATGGAAGGTGACAGATAACAGAGCAGAGAGGATAATGATATATATTCTACCCCAGGTTCTTTTTTTCTATTTAGCAGTGGAAGGTCTTAGCTCAATAGCACAGCTATTTCAGGAGATCTAGGCCTTATCATGCCACCACACACAGGGATAATGAACTTGTCCTATCCTGGTACATTATATACATGTCAGTGTGTGTGTGGGTGTATGTGTGTGTTCTGTTTTAACTCAAGAGGACAGCCCGTGTGTTGTTACATAGTGATGAAGGGCGCTTGGTTATCTCTACCTGGCACCCTTATCACATCTGCACATGTGACACCTTTCAATAACCCTCAGTCCACAGCTTTCTCTCCTCTGCTCTCTAAAAGTGGGGGGGCCAGAGGGGGCCAGAGAGATAAAGAGTGTGTGTTGGTATGTGTGTAAGTGTACGTATGTATGTGTGCGTGTGTGGGGGGCAGTTAGTGGGTGAGAACAAAGAATTGTGCACCTGAAAGAGAGAGAGGAGGGGAGAGAAAGAGAAAGTGATTGAAAAAAAGAGGTAAGTCTTGCAAGATTATGTGAATGATAGAGAAAGCAGAGCAGCAGTGGAAAGTAACAAAGTATATTTCACCAACTGTGTTTGAGTAGAGTTTAGAGTTTATTTTACTGGACAATATCCATTTTATGATTATATATACTTCAACTTCCTTCCATTTCAGAGAGAAAAATTATACAACGATGAGGGAACAGACAGAACAATGAAATCTGTTGTATCTGGGGAGATGAGGTTTGGAGCGTGCAATATTGTTGTGGTTAAAGCAGCAAAAAGGATGCAGCAGCAACTATTTGATTTCACAGCACAACTGAACAGAATATTCACCTCTCAGCATAATGCAGTCCAGCACAACACCACCACTAACAAAAACTGACAATTATAGGCATCATAAAAGGACAGAACAGTTGTAGTGGATTGATTAAACTGTACAGGTGTCCACTGCGTGTATCACAAAAATATGATAGAAATCAAGGTAAATTCATCTCTTCATGTTCTTTTTATTCACAAAATTTATCTGATGCTATAGTTATAGTAGTAATAATACATTTGCAGATAAGATGATATGATCATCTGAAACTATAAAGAAGTTGCTTACACGTTAAAGAAGTCCAACAGGAAACAAAACATGAACTATTAGACAGTCTGACAGGTCTTAAACAAGCCCCCAAATTTAACAAACTGAGTTGGAAGAGAATATGAAGGCGAATGGTGAAGTTACAACCCCACCCGTCCTTTAAGATCAACTTCTTGGTTCAGTTTTAATCTTATTGTATTTATTGTAGTTGTGCGCGCACACAATTTTTCAGTGGAATGAGAGATTATTACAGAAATCTCAGGTGCACTCGGTTTTGGTTTAACCTCCAAATGAAGTGGTTTTGATGATCTGGCTAAACTGTTTACCACCTGTGTGATATTCTTACCATAACTTTGTTGTAGCGATGTTGCAATGTTCCTAAATCTTAGCAATAACTTTGGTGAGTATATTATATTATAGTATACCCTAATCAATAAGAATGATGGCCAAAACTAAAAATAATAGGATCTAAGTAATAATAAACTGAAAGTATCCTGAAATTAATGCAGGAATTTTACATCATTACTTTTACTTGTTTGAGTTTACATGGTGGTATTGCTACTTTTACCTTTTACTTACAGTTAGTAAAGGATCTGATTACTTCTTCCATCACTGTTGGGAAAGAGCATGACAGAGAGAGAGAGAGAGAGAGAGAGAGAGAGAAATGTAAGAACAGGAAGTTGGAGAGCTATCAGGAGTGTGAATGGGCAGAGTGTAGAGCAGAGAGCCAGGCCTGTTGGCCAGTCTCCAGTGGGGATAGTGGGTGTCCCTGTGCCAGCTGGCAGCCTGTCTCTCCCATCTGTGGAGCCTAGGAGAGTGTGCAGTAATCTCCTGGAGACAGCGGCTCAGCCCAGGCCAGATTTAAAGGGATATGGCCAGCTGGCCAGGCATGGACAGGTCTGTACCAGGGAGAGAAAGGAAGGGCAGGAGAAGGCCACAAAGAAGGGAGGGGATGAGTGAGTGAGCTGTGATGAAGCAGGTCAGGTGTAATGGCGAGGATGATAGGGGAGCTGAGGATTGGTGGTCAGGGAGCAATAAAGAGCACTGATAAGAATGATCATAGTCCAGCTGCCAGAAAATAATGGGACAGGCTGGATGTAATGTCCCTGTCTTTAACTGTGAAAACTACAATGGTCTGTGCCGGGTGCAGTAATGTGACTAACGTGTACCTGTGTCAAGTCTGGCTTATGTAAGGCTATATCTCACTGCTCTGTGTCACAAAACTAATGGAGCTAATTGAAGAGAGTGCTCTGTGCTTACTCCAGCAAAAGAAATAACACAAGCTATAGGCCAAGTAGCTCTGCTTAGCTCTTGGCTTACTCCTCTCTGTGATTGTTGCAGACGGTAATCAGAGCCCAGCTGGCCTGTCGGCTGCAGCTTAAGACCTGCATTTCAAAATAATATCAATCTTAGCGGGACATCTAATCCAGTATTTAGGTTTATTTCTAGTGGGAAAATGTGGGAAATGATAATTTCACTAATCTCCAACTCAATTCAGTGTCTTAAAATCCTTTTTAGCCTTGTTCTTTTTACTTTACTTTTTTTAAGAAAAGCATGATTTTGTGTCTGAATGCCAGCTGGGATCCAAGTTTACAGCTGGGGCCTGACTCCATATGTTAACATGCAAATACTAAAACACTGCTTGCAAAGATGCTTAAAACACACACACACACACACACACACACACACACCTATTGCAGCAATCAAAAACAGTAGTCATACATGCACTTCATCTAGGCGTGCTCATATCTGAAATATATCTGGGAACAATATCATACACCCATGCGTGCACAGGTGTGCTCAACTCACACACACTCACACACAAATGAGGAGACACACAGAGACACACACGCCTGCGGCAATCGGAGAAGAATAAGCGAAGCCATGCAAATCCCCAGATGTGCAGAGAGACAGGGGGAAGATGAGGAAGAGGGGATTGGGAGGAGGAGTTGAGTGCCTGGAAGGAGGAGAGGGGGGGGTCTGATAGAGGGAGGAAGGAGGGAGGGGTGTGCTGGGGACGGCTGGGTGTTTACTACTGTTTAAAAGGCAGTGGGTGCTATGTGCAGATTAATAAACAGGAGGTAATAGCAGAAGGACTCTATATTTATTTTTTATCTTAAATGTTGCTTGTTTGTCGGGCTGGATGAATATTGACTGTGAAATTGGGATCAGGGGCGACACATGCCAGTGCTCGGCCTTATCTCTGGGATGCAGGCAGGCCTGGGGCCGTTATCGCCGTGCCACAGTGGCGTGCCGGCACTCCAGCGCTCTCAAAGCCGCCACATTCCCTTTGTATCTGCCTGGAGAAGCCTGTTTACCTTTCACTGGCTTGATATTCCTATTAGAGCCGCTGACTATTTACTCACTGCCTCCTCCTCTCCCTCCACCGGGCACTGTGCTGTCTCTCATCTCTCCCTCTTTCTGTTTCCCTCTATCTGTTTGGCTATGCCTATCTAGCTCTTTTTTACTGTTTGTCTCCTTACTGTATATCTTTTTGTCCTGCTTCTGCCTCTGACCTTCACCATGACATAAAGTTCTGGACACGGCTTTGCCTACCAAGAAGTAAATAGCTAAGAGCTAGGGGAGTACTTTTATACAGATATTACATACATAATGAAGCGGATGACACCATGCACAGCAGGAGACTGTCCTCACCAGAAGAACATTGGACATGTGTCAAACACTTACTAAACTATGAAAAGTGTGTGACTTTAACATCAGAGTTTGCACTTCATGTCCCATCTCCTATCAGTAGTGAACATTTGTTTCTTTTAACCATGACAGAGATGTTTTTCTAACACTGACAAAGTAGATTTTGTTTCCTAAACGTAACAAAACCTGAACCATAGATGCAACAGATTTAAAAAAACACTCACATGAGTCCCCTTTGTAATGGTCACATGGGTTGTATTGGAAGAAACTAGCAAGACACAAGACAAAAATCAAAACTCTGCTGAGACAGATCTTGGTTCTAGTTGTTGTCCTGCCTCTGCCTTCTGGTGACGGGAGAGTCAATACATAGTACAAACCAAGTTAAAAAACTCAGTGACCCACATAAATGAACTTCCTCTAAACTATATTTTAATATATTTTTCTCTTGCAGAGGGTCACACAAAACTGAAATCAATTAGGCAACTATAGTATTTCATTAAACAAATTAACCCTTGCAAAAAGACAGATCTGGCTCTGTTTATTTTCTGCTAGTTTGTCTTCATCAAGAAAGGCTTTGCTTGTTAAGGTAGGTAACAAGGTAAGGTAAGTGAAGCAAACCTACCTTGCTGAGCCTGCTGCCACTGCGACCCGGCCCCGGATAAGTGGAAGAAAATGAATGGATGGATAGATGTAGCAAAAGGCATAATACATCACACAGTGCTATATTACAGGCCCTGGCATTCACTCTGGATCTAGTTCAGTTAGAGGCACTAAAGTCTAAGAATCAGCAATTTATAGCAAATGGTTATATTGGTCAGTTACACTTGGCAGAAAAGACTCTCAAAGAATTGGAGCAACACCAGTCTGCTTTCCCCTTTGACAGACTCATACATGAATGTTAAATCTTAGTAGAGTTAAAAATACCAAAAGCTTAGCTTGTAAGGAGGAGGTTGGGGTGGTGGCAGGAGCTGCAGCAAACGGGGTCGCCAAGAAGGTGTAAGCAGCGTGTAAAAGTGATAAACAGGCGCGTACAGCTGTGTGAATGTAATTGGATGTTACTAGTCAGCTGTAGCCGGGCAATTGATGAATGAGCCACTGATGATGAAGTAAGAATCAAGGAGCTGATCAGCTAATGCAAACACAACATCAGTGCTCTGCCAGAAGTAATGCTATCCTCCACACCTTCAACAGTGACAACTTGACTTCAACTCAGATAAAGTCTTCACTTTATCTGCATGAATCACATCTTTAGGTGTTTATAAGACACAGATGGATTTCTGTAAGAGGGATTTCTTATTTCAGGGAAAATCTTCCTATGTAGAAATTGAAGTAGCAATGTTTAGATGGCATTCCTGTTTTTGACATTGCATTTTCTCATTGAACTTATTTTTGACCACTGGTAATACTTCTAAACACATTAAATCCCATACAGGAAGTGTACACATCTATAAGCACAAATACGTATATTGACATGACAGGTTTAAAATGATTTAGTCATTTAATTTGCATAATTTCTGTTGATGGCAATGTTTTTTTTTACTTTCTCACAAATGGTGTTCAATTTAGGGAAGCTCTGCTTAGCGCTTAGCGTTACATGTACAACAGTTTGAGAACATCTGTTTTAGAGCACTTAGAGATACAACTTTCTCGGAAAAGCATTTTAACAATCAAGTGCAACATCAGGCGATAAAGATTTTAAGAGAAATCATATTACAAAAATTTTACCAGCCAAAAGGCTCCAGATGTGGTGCAAGCCCCAAAGGGATGATTCCCTTAAACAAGTTACTCTCTCTCCAACTACCGTACCTTACTCTTACCAGGCAGCTGTGTACACCATCTTTCAACTGCATCGCAACCTGCAGGCAAATAAACAGAAAGGAACTGGGTTTGGCAGCCAATCAGTCAGTTAAAACTTTCAGACAATTAACTGGCACAACGGTGACAGGAATATCAGTGACATGGCAAAACAATTTTTTTTGTGTGACATTCAACAGTCTCCTCTCTCTCCTCTCCTCACCTCTTCTCTCCTCTCCTAAGGGAAGGGCACTCAGATTCCTCCAGTGATGACTGCCTCTTCTCTGACTGCAATCTTAATGGCAGTTTTTTTGTTTTATCTCTCTCCTCCATGCAGGGTACACTGAGGGGCTTGAGGCGCACTGTGCCGCATGCCATGCCACGAGGTGGGATAAGGAGCAAACAAACATATGGGCAGCGCTTAGCAACCCTGATCAGAGTGTCTGCCAGGGTCCTGATAAGCTGACAGGCAGGAGAGGACAGCGAGAGGTGGAAGGAGTGGGTCGTGGTTGTGGGGATGTAAGGCTGTTGACATTGGAGGGTGCTTTCCCTCTCTCAGCACTAATGGTCATGAATATCACAACAGCCCTGAAGAGTTACTTTTTAAACCGGGATGTCCTGAAGAACTCAGATGTTGTCTGTCCCCGAGACAGAATCACAGAGGAAGGTGCATTTTAAGGTTGTTTCAGACTGAACGATAAGTACATTGTGACCCGAACATGAAGTTACTCAATCAGATTAGAGTTGATCAGCTGAGTGTTACAAAATGAAATGACACTTGATAAACTTTCATGACCAAGTGAAACCAGCTGAGATTACCCCTTCCTATGTTTACCGAAATTTAGGCTCAGTGCAGTACTGTATATGCACCCTATAGCCCCAGAGTGATGAACACCATGTAGTATACCCCTCTGGGATATTACAGGATATGTTTATGGTTTATGTTTTGGGTCCTCCATGACCCAAAGTGTATTTTCATCTCACTGTCTAACTATCTGAACATCTGCCTGTCTTTTGATGGTTGGTCAATCCATCTGTCTGCTGATTAGTACACATCTGTCTGTCTTTCCATCTGCCAGCTTTTGGAGCCAAAAGCTACATTACTGTACTGTTGAACAGCAGTGGAGAAAGAGGACAGAGAAGGATGAAAAGAGTGAGACAGAAAGTAAATAAAAAGCATTAGATGACACCTGAACAGTATGTTTAACAGACTTAATCAAAGAGGACAGACTGCTAACCTGCCAGCATCCACCAACACACACACACACACACACACACACACACACACACACACACATTCATGATGGATTCTGATAGGCATTGGTTAAAAATCATTAGCAAATAATTACTATTTTTCACTAATCATATCCAGTCTAGGTGCTCCAAGTAAGCATTTATGATGTTTTTATGAGGTAACCGTCAGTCACAGATCGAGCTGTGGGACACTGAGTAACATCTTACAATAATGTGATTACTTTTTCTGTAACAAATTCAGTAATTACATCACAGTTACTTTTGTTACTTACTGTGTTTTTTTTATTTTGGAGGGGCAGGAGGTGGGCCAAAAGAGGAAGACTACTCCTTCCAGTAACTCCAAAGTTGTCTTATTTACATGTTGCGTCTAAACTGGGAAGCCAACATTCAGAAATTACCTGGCTTTTGCTCAGAATTAGAGACTATGTGAACCCTGCAGCTTAATTTTGAGGACATTCATTTTGCCTGCAGTCAGCAGGGCTAAAGTAGCTGTGAGTTGTCAATAAATTATATCTAAACCATAGGCTGGCTGCTTGTTAAACCCCAGTGTCTCATTTTCTATTTCTACATGTGTTGAATACAGAAGATATACATGTAACCTGTGGCTGTAGTGACTCTGGATTTGGAGGCACTCTTGTTCATGTTCACAATCTTAGTTTAGTGTGTGAGTAGCTACACTAACATTTAGTATTAGTTTTGCAGGTATTTGGTGATAAATCAAAGTATTGGGCAAATAAAATTTTTGACTTGATGCGCTAGATGAAAAGGTAAGAGATCAACAAAGTGGCAATTCATTCTTAGGGGAACATGAACCAAATTTCATGGCAATCCCAAAACCACAAATGTGAACCTCATGGTGGCACCAAGATCCTGAATATCTATACAAAATTTCATGCCAATCCATCCAATAGATGTTATTTTCGTTTAGTGTGAGTAATGTAATGGTGTTTTCAGTGTTTATTAAATAGTTAGTAATTGATGACATTTTTTATGTAACTTGCCGAGTTTCCCAAAAGTGAATATAGAAGGCTGTGGTTATGCTTTAGTGTCTGAACATGTGTCTGTATTCTGTCCTACTACACAACCCCCAACCATATGGTTCCCAAGAAGATTAAACAAAGCATAGAAAGTATTTGGAAACACTATTTGACCTAGGTCTGTTTACAGATCAGTGAACTTTAATTGGCGCTGTCAGCCCATGCTCACTTCTGGCCTATCCATTTCAATACTGAGACAATAACAACATTATGGAGCTCAATAGCTCATATTCCTATGTGGCAATAATATCTAGATCCCTCCTCCTCTCTGTGCAAATCAATGGAGTGAGATGGCCTTTGGCTTCATTTTTCATCTTTAATATTGATTGCAGTTCTACTTTGGAGTGCACTGTCAGTCCAATTATGGAGAATTTAATTGATTTTTCTTCACAAGCTGGGTTAGATTGGATTGGTTTATGCAAAGCAGATCAAACAGAAGTACTCCCTGGACTCCTTTCTATGTGTAAAATACAGCTCTAATGAGCAGGAGCACCCTGACACGTTCTACATCTCACCCCATTCTCCCCCCGTTTCTCTCTCTCAGCACAGTGACACATATGTGAACACACACACACACAAAACAATCCAATGTAACATCAGCAGAAGTAATTATTGTAAGAAAGTGTTTCATGATTCCAGCAATGTAACACGAATAATCATCTTGAGTTCACTTTAATTGCAAAGAGTGATGGTGTTCAATAGAGTAGATGGCTCCAAACCATCCAGTAATGTATTTTTCGCCCCAGAGAGAGTTGAAACTTAGGCAAAGAGTTGATAATTCATACAATTATATGTAATGAATAAAGCAGGTGTCTCTTCATTTGAAAATTCCACAATGACCTTTACAGGAAGCCTCCTCTCATGAAATATACATGACCCTGAACACAATATGTCAGACAGCTAGACAAGGCTAATTAGCTGCAGGTAAATTCTGAAGGCCTTGTTCTCTTTTGCTCTCTCTCTCTCTCTCTCTCTCTCTCTCTCTCTCTCTCTCTCTCTCTCTCACACACACACACACACCTTGGTCAAAGAGCTTGGTTCTTCTGCACCAAGTGATGCTCTCACGGGTCTGGGAGTGTTGACTTCACCACATTTTAAATTTGTTCTGGTTTGCTGGCTTGGTCTCAGTTTTGTACTAAACTGGCCCAAACATCCATCTAAACAAATTTATATTTAACTATGAAGACTAAATGTTTGGAGTGTCATAGAGGAGTTTTAATTGTTTTAGGAGATCAGTGTGTGTCAGTATCTTGACCCAAAAGAAACTTGGTTAAAAATTGAAACAAACTGAGTGGTACTGGGAGGTCTTGGTGGGAAAATAAGATTTTGATCCGTAAAGGAAGTTCTGGCCAAGAAATAGTCCTGAACACAAACCCCCGTAAAACCACTAATTCATCTCAATTTTACATGTTAGACATTAAATTTACATGATGTATTGTATTAATGAGTCTGAGACTAGTCCCTTCCCCCGTTTCTATTCTTCATGCTAAGCTAAGCTAAGCTGCTGGCTGTATAGTTTCATATTGAACAAGAATTTATTTAATAAGAAAGTGGTTTCAGTCATCTCATCCAGCTATCAGCAACAAAATGCATTCATAAGAATAAGCATATTTCCCAAAATGTCCAACTATAAATGCTGAGTGAGATAATACTAATAATAATATTAGTGCTTTGTAGGCACAATGTGACACTCCTACAGTGGCCAACACAGTACACCTCATTTAATTTCCCATTTAATTATTATTTGCTGGAGGGCAGTGGTCTAATGTTTAATGTATGAGTCTTTAGGCATGTGTTAGTGTGTCTGTTTGTTTGGTTGTCATAGAGCAGTGGAAATGTGTTGTCTTATAGCAGTCTATCGCTTGTCTCCTCACTTAAATCTCTACTTTCACATTCCTGTGGAGCTAACACCCCTCCTCTTTGCACCTTTGCACAGCCTGCAAGTGCGTGTGTGTGTGTGAGGGCGAGAGTGAGACGGAGATGGTGCTGTCTTCTATGTCTCTGGGTGCCCCCTTGCTGAGCTGTCATCACTCCCTGGCACCGGGTACACAGCACAGCTGCAGGGGAACCACTCTGCAGGGAACCTTCGTTTCCATCTGTCTCCAATTCACAGTGGCACCTATTTAGAGCAGCTCAGCGGCTGTGCATGCCACGAGCCACGAGAGAGGGGAGAGGCTGGTTTCAGGGGGGTCAAGAGAGGTGGGCATCAATAGATCACATATCTGAGATTATGGGGTTATATTTGACAGAGGCATAATAAACCTGTCATATATGACTTAATCATATCAATACATCAGCTTCAATGCAACATATTGCATTTTTCATTTCATTTATGATGTAATCAGTTCGTCAACTGCCAGATTCCTTTTTCCAGAGAGGCATGAAGGAAAGCTGACAAAATAAAAACACAACCCATAACCCACATTCATACTTTTCAGCCAGTATAGTCTAAAGAATATTTAAAAACAACATGCACAGTAACAGTTTAAAACATTGTTGCTGTCTTTGTTTGATGATCTACCAGTGCATCAGTGCATGCATTACATAGAAGGAAATTCTAACTTTATACAAAAAATATATGACTGTAAATTGCTAAATTTAATCTTCTTTTTACCAATATGATTTTGAAAAATGAATGAATGTATTTTAGGGATTTGTTGGGCTTTAAATACACATAGATGCCACAATATCACCAGTAACCCTATCAATCCCCATATCAGGTTAATAACACTGTTAGACCACTGTATATCAGCATCTGCATTTGTGTGTGTGCATGCATGGCTATGTGTGACCATTTGTGCATGTGTGCATACACTGTGTACTCCTGAACTTGTGTCTGTGTGTGTGTGTGTGCGCGAGTATGAGAACGGGCTTAATTTAGCAGGTGTGCTTTGACAGTTCTTGAATGAGAGCCAAGTCTGCTGTACGAAGGATAAGAGAGAGGAGGCGCTCAACGTGCATCTGTGTGGAGCTCGGCTGTGACAGATGGGGACGGTTTAACTTATAGAGTTCTGTTAAGATCTGGAGGTTTTTCTGACGCTGTCTGTGCCAAACAGGTGTGTACTCTAAAAGCACCACAGAGAGTGAAGGTGAACAAGCCTCGACTGACTTATTTGTCTGGTAGTGGTGTTTCTATTGATAGATGGAGATTTCCAGTGTATATTGTGTTTTTTTTCTCCTCTTTATGTGGGTCCAGATTCGTTGCTCCTTTTGGAAGAGACACTACCCTCAAGTGTTCTCATTCATCCTGTCTCACTGTCGGCAAATGAAAACAAATACAAACTCCAGTCCATATTATTTGATGAAGTCTCCCATGAGCTAGTTAAGTGAGGCTTTAGTATTAAAAGTTTTAAAAACTTCAGTTTCCAATTTATCACTGAAAATCTCAGGTCTTGTGGACGGCAACATCATTATAATCTGCACCATCCCAACAGAAACAGAAATAATGAAGAGTTTCAGGTCCATGTGTGGAAACTGATCTTACAGCAATGTCCCCTCTTATCTTATCTTATCTTCATGTCTTATTTTAGTGTAAAAGATAATAGTTCGGAGATAATCAAGACTTGAATTTATCATCATTTCAAGTGGATTTGGTTTATTTAGGTAATAGTTGGTACATCTTTGTGAGGTTTCCACTGTTGTGAAAGGTAAAACACCTTCACGGTTATAAAAGACAAAACATTGTTAGTTTCAAGTTTCAAGCTGTTCCATAGTTTTCTGAAGTTTCTGCAGTCTGAAAATGTGTACAGTTAATGGAAATGTGCAAGCAGTCACTTCAACTTTGTTAGAAGCAAAACCTTTCAGAACCTTTAAATGTTGTACAACAATGGACTGTGTGTTGGCTCAAAGTGCTATGAGGACGTCTGCGGAGTTGAAAAGTTCAGCCGGTTAGTGGTGGCCAGGTGTCTCACACAGGCAGACAAGACGCGTCACCATATGGCGGCTTCTCGCCACCAGACGCCAGCCGCCCCAACCGCTGACTTTGACATGCTTTACTTTTGCTGTACAAGGTGAAAAGTTGCATCTTGTCTAAACCCTGACAAACATGCTAAAAGACATTCATAAAGCGGAGAGACTTGTTCCATCAGTGTTAGGAAATTGTACTGGTATGACAATAAGACAACTAATAACCAGGCTAGAAAACAAGAAAGACAGATTTGATGCATTTCCTCTGGATTTCTGATATACCAACAAAGTTGCAGCTTATTTTGCTTCTCTCCTGCATGCTGATTGGAGTTTTAAAGAGGTAATGAAGTCCTGGTGTGTCCTCCTGCTGGGTTTGTATTTGGCGAGGGGTGCCTGTGTGTCGCTGATAGAGGGATCTCTCTGACACGGCTGCTCTGGCCCGCCGCATCTGGGAGCCAGTAGCGGCAGCCGCTGGGGGGAGATAAGGCAAGGCTAGCCGCTCGCCTGTAACACACGTTTTGCCCCCCTCTGCCCTGTTCTCCTCTCCTCCACTGCTCCTCTCTCCACCCATCCTCCCTCCCGTCATCCCACTGACCTTATCTCAGGGGAGAAGGCACCACTGGGTCGCTACTGTGATAGCACCTGCCAGAACCAGAGCTGGCCTCTGGTGATTATGGTGGAATCATTATCTCTCTCTCTCTCTCCCCAAAAACTCATTTTATAGCTGCCAACATCTGAGGGGAGGGGGGCAAAGGAGCAAAGGCTTCTATAACAGGTAACACAGAGAAAAGTGTGTGTGTGTGTGTGTGTGTGTGTGTGTGTCAGGAGAGCAGGTTGGGGTACATACTGTAGGCAAACATACTTGCAGCAAAACATATTACCTTTTTGCCATGTGGGATTTGAATGTGATATAAATGTGATGAGATAAAGATTATATGTGATGATGGCTGCTCATCTGTTTTCAGCCTGTTATGCTTATGTACATAACCTCCCAAATAGTGGTGGTTTTATGGAGGGGTTACATCATCATCATACCATGTTGGATATAAGTGGAAGAATGTTTTATTTTTTATTTTTTAGTTTAGCATGTATTCAATCACTTCATTCCCACATCTTTTACTCTCACCATTTTTTTGCTCCCTTTAATTAGTTTAGCTACGCCTCTTTGCTCTCATATTTTATTTCCTCTTCCCACAGTTATCTAATCAGTTTAAAACTGTAGAGACAAATCCCACTTGGTTCACATCATCCAATCAAGTGACGTTATAACTTTCTGTTCTCGATGCAAGAGTCAGTGTGCCCTTGATTTTTTTAACCCCTTTTCTGACTTTTTTTTTTTACCCCATTATCTGCTCCTGTATCTTGACGTATACATACACCCTCCATCTGCCCCCACCACCTGTGATGTTCTTATGGCAGTTCATATCCTACAAAAAGCCTATGTTTTCACTTTGCTGACTACTGTAGTTACAGGGCTCTTCCACTTAATCCAAAAAGAGTCCATGCCAAAATGTAACCAGTCGTTGTGGGAATTCAAATATTTAATAAAATGTAATAAAACTTTGATTTCACTCTTTTTGAGATTTAAATTGACTTAAAATGGGAATGCATGCATACTTAAAATTCAACTACTTCAAATAAATCAAATTGGTTTAGCCGCTGAATATAAAAAATCCCCTAAATTTCATGTGCTGTGTAAACTGTGGGTTCTCTCTCTCTCACCCCCCCGCCCCCCCACGCCCAAAGACAGAAAGCAACACGAGTTTCTCTCACTTCCTCTCTGCTGATGACCATATGTGTGTTGGTTTCAGGCAGGCACTTGGCACATCTGTGTGCTCACATCCCCTCTCACTTCTCTCACCAGCACACTACTTGATCCAACAAAAATATGTGGTGTGTGTGTGTGGAAGGCAGTGGAGGAGTATTGCTGTCATACGCACCGGCCACTCCGTCTGGGTGAGGGGTTAATGAGTCCTGGGGGGTCAGAGGTCAAGGAGGTGATGGCTACAATGTTGCTAGAGTTTCACATGAGAGCCTTTTTCAGCTGTCTGAGCTTTGTGAAGTTTACTTTGGCTTCTTTGATTCTAAATGTGAGGCAGCAGTGTTTCAGCATATGTCACAACGTGCTTTTTCTCTATTTAGAGGTGACTACTAGCTGTCACCCAGATGGTGTAGTGTAGTGGGGGGATGAATGAGAGTCTAAGTGCCAAATCCCATTAAAAAAGTTAAAATGACATGATCCTTGATTAAATTGACCGGACAAATTCCCAACAGGTCACTATCTGAAGCATACAGACTTACAAACAACAAGGTAACACTACAGAAGAAGCCCTTTTTAACTTTTTTTTTTTTTTGTGATGTGGCAAGAGATAATTCAAAGAAATAGCTTCTGCACATTTCAGATCTTTCTCAATTTTGAAATGTTTTACAGCTGATAATAAAGATTTTTAATTATTAAGTGACTGATGTATGTGTGTATTCATGCCATAGAAACTAGCTTGGCCCCTAGTTCTTGACTATTTCATCAGAACGACTTTCATCACTTTTCATTTCTTGGGAAAACCCTCTTTGTTTATCTGAAATGCATGAAATGAGAAGTAAACATGGAGTTGGTAAGACGAGCCGTCCAGGGAGAGACTTTCTGGTGAAATGATCGTCAGGAAATGATCGTCATTTTCTATCTTGTTAAATTGCAGAATCCTACATTGACTATTTTTCCCTGTTTTTTCCACAGTAACATTATGGTCACTAATGTGTACAACCCAGGGACGATTAACGGCTTTGCAGTTCTTTGCAGCTTTTGGGCTCTTAGCTACTTGTTTTCAAATTTCTAGCTTGAATATACTGTAGTCTGAAAGGTTGAGTCTCACAGCTCTCGTTATTCACATCATATAAGACCATAGGTAGCTGTTTCCAATAAACCAGCACGAACAAGCTATCTGCCCAGCACAAAATGACTGAGAGCCAAAGCGGCCGGTGAGGAGTCAATCATCTAACAAGCTAACAACACAGATATTTTTCTCTGTTGTTGGTGGACCAAACCAGGGCTGAAGGGCCAATGAATACTGGACTTACATTTGTGGCCAACATGACAACAATCTAAACTTTTCTCAGGGATTTTTTCAGTCCCCTTCCCGCCAGCTTCCAGGATTAGGGAAATCACAAGAAAATTCAGAATTATTCTTTAAAATGACAGCTTTAGTTCACACAGTTTAATGCAAGGGCATCTCCTATAGATAGACATTATGTCAATGCACAGGCCAATGTGAGATGTATGGTATTAAAAAAATTCAAGACAATATGGTAGAAACAGAAGCAATTAGTTTGATGTTAGGAAAGACAAGTTACACACACACAAACCCTAAGGATAAGCAGATGGATGGGTTAGGAAAGATGAGCTTTTGAATATGGGACAACAGAAAGTGTCATTATGGTCACTGAGCAAGGTGCACAGAAGCAAAGGATCCTGGCAAGGAGGGTGACTTAGAATGGAGGATGCAAGGAGGGAGGGAGTGGCTGCTGGCCGCAAACACAGCTGGTTCCTGACAGAGGAAGCCCAGACGGAGGCCCAGGTCCTGCTGCCTGCTGCTGTCTGCTGCTATCACCGCAACCAGCACTGCTGCCTGGCCTCCCCAGGGGCTACAGCCCTGCAACACGCAGAAACATGCACAAACCGTAACATACTAACACACACTTCTCTTTTGAGCTGCAGTGGCAGGCAGGGCAGGAGGAGGGTTCAGATGAGAGCACAGCCCCTCAGTCAGAGCCACGAGACAAGCTGACCTGCCACTGACACACACACTCTGCTGGAAGGGAACGAAGACAGATCGAGGGAACCAGCTGAATGGAAAAGAAGAAAGAAAGGTAGATGTGCACACAGGATGTGCCAAGTACGTCTAAAGGGGACAGCAAAAGAGACTGAAGACAAAGACTGTTAGTCGTGGGTCTTAACATACAACATGCTTTTTGTAAAGTTGTATGCAGACATGAAACAAAGAAAAAACACCAGAGGATTCCAAGAATAATAAGACAAGGATCAAAGTCTTTGAAGAGGAAGAAGAGGAAGCAACTTTTTGGTTTTTGTTTGCTGGGAGCTTTAACTACAACTAAGTCCTTGCCCTTGCGTGGCAGTTCAGTGGGTCATTGAATGATCTACTGGGGCCTCAAAGGCAAACTGGCTGAATATTATGAGGAAAAACGTCCAAAGCCTCAAGGACATTTGGAAGAGAAGGTCAAACAGGAAAGCCTTCTGGTGTTTTGGAGCTCATAGAGATTTTTTGTGTTGATTGCCGTGGATCTGTCTTTGCTGCACTGCTTGGACCCAGAGACCTGCCAGTGTGCATACAGTGCTTTACACTAACAGTGTGTCACCTTACCTTGAAGCCCGTCACCTCACAAAGAAATTGGAAAGTTGAGGTGGTGATTTGAAGGTCCGAACATGTCTGCCGAGGTCCATTTGGAGCGCCAGAAGAAGGCCGACCTGAGAACTGGGACTTCCTCTGCTCCAGCGTTTGCTCCACGTGTCCCCACGGTCACACTGATCAGCCACAGAGAGCTGAGGGATAAACACACTGCCCGCAGACTTCAGCCTGGAAGCCTTGATCCAAACCTGGCAACCAGCAGCCACTACAGATGTAGTGAAGGTAGGAGCTTGTCATCTTAAAGGACCTGTTTTATGAAATCTTTTGGCAATGTGTTACTGTGATGAGTGATGGAGGGTCCCGCAGCTGTCAAGTCTGCTCATTAAGTTGGAGTGATTGACGGATAATCAGTTTGTGTTGACTTAGCGCCGTGTGCTATAAGGACAATGTGAGGTTTCTTCATCTTGCTGGTAGACCTGTTAATGAAGCTGGGGTTTCAAGGTTAGAGTGACTTTTCTCCTCCAAAGCGATTATGTGTAAAATGATCTAATGTTTGTTTCCCAGTGCATTTAGCCATTTACTGCATTTTTGGCCTTTTATATAACACAAACTCACTTAAGTGATCAAATTGAATCATGAATCGGGATTAAATTGGCCACCGAGTGCAATTATTCTCAAAAGCATCCTCTCATTCTCATGTACTATGGCCTTCATATAAGCTGTCAAGCACAAATAAACTTGTCATTATTGTTAACAAGCCCAGTGGAGCCGATTTGTCCTGTGGCACTAGAAAGGAAAAGGAAAGAGGTTTTGAGAGCATTGGATGGGTGGGGGGTGTCTTCCTCTGGGCTTCCCCGTACAGCTGCAGAGAACAGAACTAGATTCTGGAGTTTCACTGTTCAGCTTCGATGGCTTCATAATACACATGCAGGTCATGAGGGTGCATCACAGTGAATGACTGTGAGGGAGCATTCTGTAGACAGATGAGGGATACTTGAAAGATATCCAGGAAGGAAAAAAAGGAAGGGAAGAAAAAAAAGGTAATTGATTCTTAAAGCACTGAAAACACTGAAGTAGTGCCTTTAGGTAAAAATGAAAACCTTCACTTAAATCAGCAAAGGGTTTCTAGGAGAGAGGGATGCATTAAGAATCAGACATTAAAGGCCCAATTTTATAGACTCTAAATATGTAGAAACTGTAAGCCAGAGCAAGGACTAATACCCAACGGAGTGAATTACCTGCAGCGCCTGCCGTCTCTTGGCAGTAATGAGCTTTGTGAACGTCGCAGTGATAAGGCCTCTATAATTAGGCTTAGTCATAAGCATCCCCCCTGTAATTCTGTGATAAAAACCCAATAGTAGAACTCTGGTGTCGGTGCTCCAACCTATTCGTCTCACTCACACACACACACACACACACACACACAAATACATATGCTGAGGAAATCAAAATGTGTCAGTGTGAACTGTAAACACAGCTCTTTGTCTCAAGTAGTTTACCTGATGTTTAACTGTATATGTGTGTCTGTGGGTGCATAGTCCAGCGATATGTTCACACTGTATGGAGAAGCAGCAGTAATGTGTGTGTTCGTGTGTGTGCGTGTGAGGTGTTGTGAGCTGCAGCATAGGCTTCCTGTGAGGGAGCAGATGTCGCAGAGCTCAGGCACAGCTGCGACGGGCGATAACCGCGGTGGCAAGAATATGTCGGCACGCTGGCTCTTCTCCCTGGGTCTTATCAGCCGCACACAGCATACAGACACAGACACATACACACACACACACACACACACACACACACACACACATACGCACTCATATAGACACTCTACAATAAGGAACTGCCACCCAGCACTAGCACACCCTCACAGCAGACCCAGATAGAGGCAGGAAGGCAATGAGAGAGATGGAGAGAGGAAGAAAAGGAGCAAGGACTAAATCAAGGGACTTTGAGGGAAAAGGTGCAGTGAATCCCTAACAAAGCCTTGGCTCATGTCTGCTGTATCATAGTCTTCATAATTTTGTGCCAATCCTAATCCTCTATAGCTATGAATAGGCTATTCTTTACAGTTCTTTTCTTCTTCTTCAGTTCTTACAGTTTACTTTCAAATAACTACAAGTACATAACTTACAGTAGCTTTCCCTATCTTGATGTCACTTTGTGATATATCATTCGCATTGTTATCCAGGTCTCCGAAGACCTTTTCGCACAAATAGTCGTATAAAATGGACTGAATGAAATTAAGATCAAAATTTTGATACCAGTATCATTTTCATCTTTGAAGACATTCTTATTTTTTTTTTTTACCAAGTTCAAGCTTATTACAACCTCACAAAATTGTAAAATCTGATGTGTTTTGTGAATTTGGGGTTGGAATACCAACCACTCATATGTTTTATGATTCTGTGGAAGATTTAATCTTTATTTCCCAATTCTACATAAGTGGTTTGTCTTGCAGTTTTGCCGTGTCACCATATCTCAGCAGTTCAGCTGATAAACAATGTTAAGAAGAAAGACACATTTTGCAATACCATTTTACAACCTTATTGTACATATGAAAATCTAACCCTGTTTCACTGATCCATTGCTTAACAATGACATAAGTGTATTTCTGGCACTGATACAAGCAAATGAATGTGGCAGAGATCATCAAAAATGTGATGGGAAAAGATGGATGTTGATAATGATGCAAGAAGAGAAATAAAAACTGAGTAAATAAGGAATGTGAAAAAAGTGAGGGGCATGTGTGGGAGAACTGGCAAGGCGATGATGAGGTGTGTGTGTGTGTTTGTGTGTGTGTGTGTGTGTGTGTGTGTGTGAAAGAGAGAGAGAGAGAGAGAGAGAGAGAGAGAGACAGAGAAGTTGCCCTCTCTATTTCCTCAGCACCAGTTTTGTGGTTTCTATGAGGAACAGATGTTCACAACTTGATACAGTGCCTCATCCCCCTCTACTCACTATCTCCAGTGCCAGCACCACCAACTGTCTGCACACACACATATACACACACACACAAACACACACACACATCTCACAAGCGCACATGCATATTGTCTCTCGGGAAAGACAGTCTTACATAGCAGTGACTTTGTCATGTGAATGTATGGGGGCGTATTTTTACCTGCATACTGAGGACTTTTTACTGTCCGTTTCCCTCTGCGCTCAAGCTGCATATCCTGTTCTTGAGTCAACGCTTGATATAATCAGGTGTCACTTCCTCCTTTGTCAGTTTGTACTTCTGTTGGTCAGCTGTGACCCTGCGCTCAGCGCTCTGACTCAGCCTGGCACACTGGCCAAAGGAAACACACAGATGCATGCACTTACTGTACCTGTATGCATGATGAAGTTACAGTCCACACACTCGCACATGAGTGTCATCCTAGAATCCTCCTGCACATAAACATAACCAGTCTGAAGTGTGGCATACTTTTTGCTTCCTTTTTCCAGATTAGTTTTTGGTAGCATTAGTATGAATACATATGTATTAATTTAACCAAATTTTCTATGTTCTTCTTCATCTCTCAGGAAATAACAGATGAGCCAATACATGAAACAATGTTTTACTTGGCTCAGAAATTAAAGCCCATAAGCACATTAAATATTTACCACGTGTGAAGTATGATTTAGACATTGCAATGGACCATACTTCGATATTTGCAATAAAATCGGAAAAAACAATAAAGTACATGCAATAGAAAAACAGTCAAAGTACTGGAATAGCTGCAGTAAAGCATTGTGCAGTGCTCTTATTAGAGTTGTTCTGTAGCAGAAACAACCCTGGAAGTCAAGTATTTCAAAGGACATTATTCTTTCCAAAGAGCATGGATTTAATTTTGAATTCCCATCATGTCTGGAGGATTCAAACAACCGACACTTTGCTGCTCGATTGCAAACAAAATGTCAGGGGGTCTGTGGGTGCAATTTGTAAAAGCAGCATTCCAGCGTACGTGCTTGAGTGGGTGGGTCAATGATCCGTTTCACCACGTCGTATTACAGAAAGACTCTCTGTCTCATCCTCTTTCATAACATTATGGAGCAGCTTGAGCGCACATCAAAGATGTTAACATACAAAGTGAGAGAACAACATCCTCTTAAGCAGGCTATCAGAGAAAACAGCATTTAAATTACAAAACCCATATGATGCATGTGACTCAAAGGGAAATTTCTCAACACAAACACAATCACTTATATCAGTACTCGGCATAACACAACTCAGTCACTTTTTTTTTTATTCCTGTTTTGATCGAGTGAGATGTACTCTTCCCCCTTTCATGACCTACACTGGTGACTTTAATGGCAACTCACACAAGAGTGTGGTCTGTTGAAGGTGCATAAGAGAAGAGAGGATAGGAGAAGAGAGAAGAGCGCAGGAACACAATGGGTCTAGCGTTCCTTTCAGTCAGCTCAGGGCCTTATCTCATTTCAACACACTAGCCTGTGACTGCCACTATAGGAAAGGATTTACAATGTGTGAGTGGAGGAAATGCTGCAAACTTCTCTCTGTCTTTTACTCTGACAGACAGACACACACACACACAAACACACACACAGGAATAGTCATTTCCATACCAGCACAATGACCAAACGTGGTCCTTGTATCTCAGTGAGTGCTCAACCATCCAGGAGATGCTGTCAACCTAACAGAGTCCAGAGCAGGGTGGGGGTGTGTTTGTGAGGTGACAGAGAGAGAGAGGAGTGAAAGAAACAGGAGACAAAGCTGTTTTCGTCATTAATGCCATCAAAGGGACCTCCAGTCGCAGTACTATGGCAAGGAGAGTTCATCGCGGCGAGTTCCCACCTTGTGTGTGTTTCATTGTGCAGTTTATCAGGCCGGACACATGGAGTGTCGAAGCTAACCCAGTGACCGCTCAACAAAAGGCCAAATTAAGAGGAGTGAGAGGCTGTCGTACAGGGAGGCTGACAGGTTGACTGACGCCGTTCCCGAGGAGAATAGCATCCTGTCAATCTTGGAGCTGTCACCTTGACAGGAATCCTTTCTTTGGATGCAACCCCCATCGCCAACCTTTCTGTCACTCAAGGCCACACACACACACACACACGCACACACACCTCTTCCCTTTTCAGTATTCTGCACAGGAAACAAATAAGGCACCTACAGTAACATACTAGGGAGACACACACACAATGGCGCATGTATACAGAGCCACCTAAGGCTATAACTCTGAAAGAGGGAAAGAAAAATATAGAGAGTGAGTTTCATAAACACTCCATCCATCTCCTTGACAACCGTACTTCCACCATGGTACACTACACACGCTGCCTCTGACAGACCCAGCTTGTAATGGCCTGTGCATCTGTTTATGTGTCTAATGTTAGTGTATTTCACTGTGTGTGTGTGTTTGTGTTTGACCAGGTTTACAGCAGCAGCTTTACAGTAAATCGACCTTATGGTTACCTGAAGTTATGCCTTCTCCTGGGCCATGTGGGAAACTGTTACGTTCCAGTCAAAGAGCACTGGGGCTTCCCCCCTGCACGCTTGTTCAAATTATTTAATCAGTACTGGAGCGTTTTTCGAAAGTCCTCCCGGCTCCGTATGAAGGCAGCATTTGTGTTCGAGGCTGGCGAGGCTGGTGGGACTGGAGTTAGGGCAGAGCAGCTGTCTGTGTATACTTTACAAGCTGGTTCTGTTTGTTCTGTAGACGCAGGAGGGGTCAGGAGGGTGTCAGCTTTGTCTTCTGTCCCCCTCCATGGCTGTGTGTGTGTGTGTGTGTGTGTGTGCGTGTGTGTGTGTGTGTGTGTGTGTGTGTGTGTGTGTGTGTGTGTGTGTGCCCGCCAGAGGGAGAGAGAGGGCAGGTGGGTGGGGCAAAGGGACTAACAGACCAGTGTGGACAGGTGGAGGATTCTCACTACAGAGGAACCAGATGTACCTGCCCTTTTCTCTGTCTCTCTCTCTGTATCTATCTGATATATCTGTTTATTTATTTAGTGGTAGTGCACATTAATAAACATTACTGTAAATGCACCAAAGTCAGCCAAACGCCTATTTTTCAACTGCAGTAGCTAAATTAGTTGATTGACAGAAAAACAATTTTAACCATTATTCATTGTTTAGGTCTTTAATAAAGAAAAAATGTCAGCCAACCTTTTAAAAGTGCAGATTTGCAGCTTTTTGGGGTTTTTATAACATTGTTAATTGAATACCTTTCGGTTTTGGACTAAGCAATTTGAAGACGTCCCCTTGCAAAATGGAAACTGGACATGGGCATTTTTCAGTATTATCTAAACTTTTACGAAATGATTAATCAGTTAATAAAATAAGTGTCATTTGCTGCCTTATCTGTAGTCCTCGAACAGATGTTATGTTACATAGTCACTTTAAAAAGAAGACGAATTAAATAGGATATATGCAGCAACGATAAAATGGGATTATTAATGTTGGTAAAGATAAATACACAGTAGGAGAACACTGCTATTATCAGGTACTAATTAAAACAAGCAACGCAGGAGCATATAATACATGCAGAGCAATAAAAAGGGAACATTAATTATAGTGACAATAGTACCATTTACTATACAAGACAAGCATGCTATCCTCATCTATCCATCTGAAAATGTGCCTTTCGACTAACACTGGCACATTTACAGTGACGCTGATCAATGTGCATTGTCCCTGATATTCAAAAAATAAATAAATGAATCAGTCCACCCACCTGACTATTTATGCACCACACCTGACAACACAAAGAAAACTTGCAGCATTCACTGGTGTGAGTCCATATGCAGACAGAGACATTCTTTTGCGTTCATTCAGCTCTCAGAAAGCTGGACTAGTATAATTTTTCTTTTTTTTCCAGTGCTGAATAAAGTAAATAAAGTCTGCAGTCTTGTGGACTCAATTCTGCTGTCCTTGTTGTCCTGATATGAGGAAACAGCGGCCCCCACGGGCAGACAGCGGGACAGTAAAACAGTTGTATTTCACTCAGCTCTGACTGCTTTTTGATTTGACCGTTTTGGTGTCTGAAATAATTTGACAGAGTGAATTATGCTTGAGGCTACACTCTGCAAGTCATTAGGCTACATTCACAAATTTTATATTATTTACATATTTTTCAGTGCATTTTATTGTAAAAATTGACATTTTTAGCCAAGTGTAACCCATAATCTCTGATTAACTTCCACAGGCGTATCGTTCTGTAATATAGCGCAGTATATTCAGCCTCCACTGGTGTGATCTTAATAATGTTGCACCAGTATATTAGATTTTGTACTCTTCAATTTGGATCTTGTTCAGTTTAGAGAGGATTCCTGTACAATAGCTGCCAGCTCCTGCCTCTGATGGTACCCGAGAGAGAGAGAGAGAGGGAGGGAGGGAGGGAGAGAGAGAGAGAGAGAGAGAGAGAGAGAGGGAGGGAGAGAGAGAGAGAGAGAGAGAGAGAGAGGAGAGAGAGAGAGAGGGAGAGAGAGAGAGAGACGGAGGGAGAGAGAGAGAGAGAGAGAGAGAGAGGGAGAGAGAGAGAGAGGGAGAGAGAGAGAGAGACGGAGGGAGAGAGAGAGAGAGAGAGAGAGAGAGAGAGAGAGAGAGAGGTTAGGAGCTCCAGATGGTGTTTAAACGCAGACAGAAGGCTACAGCGAGGACAGAGAGAGGAGGAGGAGGAGAGAGCCGCGTTACTGCGTACAGTGGGCCCGTAAGCTCCACTCATCAGTGAAGACAAAACAAGTCTGAAGACCCGAAATTGTTCATTGACGGGAAAAGAAAGGTTAAAATGTGCTCAGCTGACTCTGATTTTCTTCTGGAGAAGTGAACCTTAAACACCATCTGAAGGCAGGTCGGCGGATGATCGGCGAGTCTGAGGAGGAGAAGGACCATACAGAGAAACGTGGTAGTACAGAGTCGCCTCTCCACAGGCTGCACAGAAACTGTGTTTTTAAATTGATCTCACCGGATGTGGACTTGCTCCTGACACCGCGGACTGGGGCTAAACTGTGAACTGAAGAAGAGGGGGTTTAAAGTTGTCAGGAGGAATAATAGACGCACCCTGCAGACAAGAGGATCCGCATCTTAATCATTTGCGTCTTTTCATGGGAGACGCGAGGATTTGTGGACTGAACGTTAACAAAATAGAAACCGGTTAATAGTTTTGTCTGCTTACAACGGAACAGAAAGGACTGCGAACAGAAAGGACGTTTTGCAGTTTAAACTGTATTCTTCTCTCTTTTATTCTATCTATCTAATCTTCTATCTGGGATGGTTTAAATGAGCAGGAGCGGATTTACATGACTGGGACAAGTTGTGGTTTGTTCACATCACAGTCAACACGCAAAAAAACACAGACTGCAAAACCAAAGACATCAATGTGCTTAAGGACCCAAGAGCCCTGGCTTTGATTTTATTTCTTCCTTTTTCGAGATAACTGAGAAGAGAAATACCTCATAATTTATTAAACCTGGAAAGACCCCCTTTTGAGCACCCAAAGGAAAGTTAAACATTTTATTTTGTGTTAGACTGTGGCTTCTGCCTCTCTTTGCTCTCAATATTTCAAGAACAGAACAAAAAAGGGGGATGACACCTGAATAGTTTTCCGCACTAATAAGCAAAGGCTTTACCTTTCTTTTCCCCCCAAATAATGAGGATTGAGACGATATACGACCTGTTTTAGAAACCGTTTGGTTTGGATTATCACCGCTACAATTACCTCAACCTGACCTCGACCTTGACAAAGTAAGTACAACCTGCCAACTCGACTGCACTCGTGAGACATTCAATTTGTTATTGCTGTGAACTGTTTTTAAATGCACCGAGAGCTCACTTCGCTTTTTGTAATTTGTGAATTTGTTATAATGGAAGAAGCGTTTCACATTTAAATGCTTACACAGCTGAAATATCTCAAGTTTAAACTCTCACATTCTGGTCAACATTATGCTTGCAGCTCTGTTAGGGCGGCGTGTTAATGTGAAGACAAACCAGGCTACTGCTCATGTACCTGCTTTTTCTGCATCCTTTAAAATGCTACTTTGGCTATAGTTATCTTTTTTTTTTTGCAATTATATCTAATTATATATCCGCTTTAATTTCATCCTTTTACATATTAAGTTGTCTTCATACGTTTTGGGATATTGGATATAGGGATAACAATGCCTTCTCTGCGAGTAAAATAGATAATTTCTTATTATTTAATCGTTGTTAATAACAGATATAGAGATAGGGACATGCCGACTGTACTGGGAACGGTAGCATATTCCTCTTTATCTGATATTGCCAAGGCACGTATGTATTAAAGAGAAGACAGAAAAAGTCACTCTATGATAATATTAATAATAACATTATTATTTCTATTATAACAATACATGCACTTTTATAGTTTCATTTCCTTTTTTGTTACTTTATAGTAGTGAACGAAATGTGGTGAGAGAGCTGAGGTGAAGAGAGAGAGAGAGAGAGAGAGAGAGAGAGACATAGGGAGTTCATGAGTTGTTTGCCCCATCAGTCTGTGCTGCACATCAAAGTGATGTTGAGACAAAGTGATGACACAAAATCTTTGGTCTCTGTGAACTTAGTGTCCACCTGGACTGGATGGGGGTGATGGGTGTGAAGGGACACATTCAGACATTTACCCTGAACTGAACTCCGCGGTGCTTCAGAATAAACCCCTCACCTTTTGTGTGACACTGTAGTGCATTGTAAGTGTCTCAGAAATAAGAAGCGTGTAGACCGATCCCTTCTGGTGAGTGCAGGGTGTTTGTATTACCAACTTGTGGAGACATCAAAGAAGGAGGTAGAGGAAGTGTTAAACAGGAACACTATGGCAACCGAAGGAAATAAACACAACTGAAAAGTGAGCAAAAAAGCTGAAATCATAGTGGATAATTTATAGCAACCCTTGTGACTGTGGGGACACTCCCTGAGAAGAAACAAGTCCAGCCAAAGGTTTCTACCCCCACTTGAACAGCCTCAGCAGCGCACTCTTCTGCCTGCGAGTGCAACAGTAAAACACTCAGGCCATTTTCTCTGCAGGACACGGCCCGGTATAATTGGCCCTGGTAAATATCATCTGAATAATTGAACAGTTGATAATAGCCTCGAACAATGGATGGGAGGTTGCAGAGGTGAAACCGCAGTGCAGACACCCTGCCTCACCGCACATTATACCTCCTTCACCACCAAGTGAGCATCTCTGCCTCTCTCCTTCCAATGCTGGCCGCCCTGTCGCTCAGCTGGGCCCAGCCAGCCGCCTGTTAAGGCAGATGTCCCCACTTCATCATTAAGTAGCTCTCTTAAAAGGCAGGCCAGTGATTATGACCCCGGCCTGCCTCAGTGTTTATTCAGTTCCCATCTACCACAGGTGCACAGATGAGACGTCTTCTGTTTTACATACAGAAGGAAACATACCACAGGACTTTCAAAGAAAGCGAGAGAAAAACAGCATCAGGCAAAGCCACAGGCCAGCAGAGAGTCAGAGCAGTGTCTCTGCTATTTAATGACAAATAGAAGAGACACATACTTTACTTCATGACTGATTTTCTTGTTTTATTATTCTGTGATTCATTGCTGCTATTTCAGGCAGATCATGAATAATGTTTTACCATCAAGGTATCAAAGGCACAATATTTGGCGTACTCTTGCATGTGCCAGTGTTGATAGTTTATCAGTGAGCTACATATCAGGCGTCTGACAGGACAAAAGCAGGAGATGGTGAAAATCACTCCTGTTTTTCACTGTGTCTTGATGCTGCCAGATCTGTGTACAGCTTACTTGTTTACTGTATGAGTGTGTGGGCTTGTCGAGTGTGCTTTGTGTGTGTGTGTGTGTGTGTGTGGTAATTATTGTAATCTAAATGCGGGCAGTGCAGGTGAAACTGGCTGTCTCCTAATTAATGAGTGGAGCAGATGGCCTCGGGTGGGCGGGAGCTGCGAGCACACAGCGAGCCGGTCAGGTGGTCAGCACAACACAGACACCTGGGCCAGCGCAAACAAGACAAGCCAAGCGGTTGACACAAGCCAACGACATCAGGCCTGTGTGTGTGTGTGTGTTTACATGTCTGTGTATGTATGGCCTTACAGAAAGTCAACAAACAGTTAAATACAGTGTTATTATCTGATATCATCTTGAAAAGGAGCACAAACATTAGAGAAGAGGTAGTTTGACAAAAGAAATAAAATCTTGTGAGGCAGAAGATTATTTATTTAGGTCATATTTGTGCATTTTGACATGTGTAAATATGTTTCCGGCATCAATTCTACACGTTGTTTATGTTTCTGTACTTCAAATTCTCATTTTATTTGTGACACAAATTGTCAGTCAAGAACAGGGGAGTATTTTTCTCAGATTAGACACACACAGCTTTGCCTCCAGGGTGAGAACATTAGCCTCCAGTAGGAGAGGGGAAAGTACACCCTCTGTTTAGTTTGTGTCGCGGAGAACGTAAGTAGAGACAGTAGGATGAAAACTGCAGAAACTAAGGAAGCCTTAATTGTTGGTAACACAAGTGTAACCATTGCCGCCCTGTGAGTGTGTGTGTTCATGATAGAAGCAAAAAATGGCAGACCGCTAAATTGAGATGTTTTTTAAAGAGGAGTCAGTGAAGTGTTATAGAGAGTTATGACTTTTGTTGGTTGTTCTTTGGTATTTCTGTGTTCAGGATGACAAATTAACAGCCGTTTTTGCAGCATTGATGCTCACAGTAGAAACATAGTGTACTTACTGTACAGCCAAAGTGAGTTTAATGACATCAGTGTGTAAATTTGTGTGTTTTTGTGTAATATGGGAGCAAGTGAGTGACTTAAAGAGTGATGAAGTGACTTTCCCGGCGCTGAATCTCTATGGTTTCATCGTTGTTTGTCCTAATACACAGTGGGAAAGACCAGTGTGGTTCTGGCCACCTTCTGCTCCGTCCTCCGTCCTGTGTGTGTGTGTGTGTGTGTGTGTGTGTGTTGGTCTGCTCTGCCCTGGTCTGTTCCACATGTGTTTGACATTACTGTGACAAGGCTGCCCAGCCTCTCAGGGGAGATGGAGAATGTCAGAGACTAGAGCGGAGAAGCGAACAGCTTCCCAACATCTGATGGAATGAGAAACACACTCGCTGGATGGCTGGCCTGCTGACGCCACAGCGTGGGAGCAGAGCAGAGGGTGGAGGCCAAGTAAAACCCCAAATGTGTGTGTGAAATATCACTCTCTCCCTCTTTTCCTCGTCCGCTTCCCTACATGTGCACATATCCACTCCGATTCCCAAGAATAACATACAGTACACATGCTCCCCATTTCTTCACTGCTAGTTAGTCACAACATTGCTTTGCATCCACTGGAATTATCAGGTGTCTTTTCTCTAGATTTCCATCCATGCGGAGCAGGTGAAATGCTCCAATTACCTTATCTGTGACATTCAAGGGTGAGAACTCACCATTTATAGCTGAGCATTTCTGGAAATGATTTGGTGAATTGACTCTTCATTTTACTAAAATTACTTCAATATATAAAGCATTGACAAATTGCACCCTCAATTATGCATTTCAAAAGGGATGCACATTTTCAGTGCACAGAAATGCTCAATCATGAATGCAACTGCAAACACATGTCACAACATTGATGAAATCACATGTACCATATGTACAGCTGTATTGCTGACAGCGACAGCCCAAAAAAAAAAACACTTCCTCCTCCTCCCTTCCTTGTCTTGTGCCTCCTGCTCTCCCTCCTCACCTTTTACTTCCTCACTTGCCCACTGACCTCTGACCTTCTTTTGACCTTCTTCTCTTCCTTTTCCCATTCTCCCTGTGGCACCTCCCCCCCCCCCCCCCCCACTTCATGATAGGAAGTGTGTTCAGATCAGAGTCAGACACAGGAAACAGCTGGGCTAATCTACAGTAGCGCTGAGTTCTGTTTTAATCAAGCCAAATGGACAGGCCTACAGAGAAAATGGGAAGTTCATATCGCCACCGCTACCTGATCTAATGAATCCCTCCCTTTCCTTCTGCCCCTCGCCGAGGCCTTTATCACAGGCAGGGAGTAAACAAGCACAAAGGAACACAGGCTGAAGTTATTAAGGCCTCCACTCCAAAGCAGTCCTCTCTGGACGTCTGAGGAAGTGCTGCCACGGAGGAGCATGCAGGCAGAGATTGGGAAGGAAGGCACGTCTCTCACATTCACGCTCTCTCTCTTTCTCTCTCTCTCTCTCCCCGTGTACAGTATTTGTGAAATTAAAAGCCGTTATCTCCTGGAAACAGATCCTGTGCCACACAGATGGTTCCGTCTCTCTTCAAATGGGAGGCTGAGCCACTGAGTGCCGTTGTGTTACCAGTTAGTTGTACAGACCTTAATCTCGGCTCCAGCCTTCCTTCCTCTGCCTCTCTCTCTCTCTCTCTCTCTCTCTACACACACACACACATACACACACAAACAAACAAACTACCCCTTCAGATGAAAGCATTGCCTGTGTAAAGTACTAATTTCACTAGGAAATGGACATTTTAGCATTTCAGAGGTATTTGAAGTGCAGAGAAAGGAAGGTCAGAGATTTTCTGGATATGTCAAAGAGCAGTGGTCACTTTGAGGAGTGAGTTATCGCCTGGCATTTAAAGTCACCGCAGCCTCAGCAGGGTGTAGGGGTGGTGTTTGATGGTTTCCACTCAGCCTTTCAAGTACTACCTCAGGGAGAGATCGTCCCATTTGTAATGTGCTCTGACCTCTACGAGTTATCATTTAAAGAGAGGTCTCTACGTACATCCGAAGACTTTCACATAACAGGATGGTTGTGATTTTACAGCATAGCTTTCTAGAATCTGTAGTATCATCCACAGGCTTGTCATGGACCTGCTGTTCACATTAACAGCACATTTCTAAATGAGGCAAATTCAGTACTATTGTTACCAGCGCATATTTTAAGAGGATGGACACAGGATGATGATCCCTGAAACTACAAAATCTAATCTCAAAAAAAAAAATATATATATATATATCACGACAGTAAAACAAAATACAAAAGATTAACAAGGATCAAATGAACGGTCATCAAGCACACTATTAATCTTTTGGACTCTCCAGAAAAACAAAAACAATGTTTTCACCAAAAAATGTAATCCACAGAGCCTTCCCTAAGATCTCTTTCAAACGTTGTCATATGGCACAGCTAAGACCTTCAACCTTAACATATGAGTTAAGAAGTGAGAAAGATGAGTGGATCGTATTTTTACTGTTCATTTACTTGGTGTGTTTAAATTATGAGTTATCTAACAGCAGCCTAAGGTCAATGACTGTATGCAAGGTTGGGTTCATTTCTACTTGATTTCGCTTTAATTGTCCTGTCCAAATTATGGAACTGTCACTAATTGACCTTTTAATTAGTGGCATTGTTAATGCAGTAAACTTAGGAGTTATTTAAAATCTTCATACACTGACATAATAGAATATCTCAAACTTCTCATGATTCGCAAAAGAACAGTTCCTTTATAATAGCGGCACTGTTTGCCATCCACTTACTTTGGCCATGACATGACAGCGGGTCATCTTAATTTGCCAATTAGCTCACATAATCAGCATGTTATTGGCACCACAGTCACTCTCTTCGCCCGCTCGCTCTGTTTTTGTGGCGGCGTCCCGTAGTCGGCTCGTGTCCCAGAGGAGTAGCTGGTATTTATTTCAGCAGCTTCCAGCAGGAGCTGACTGTAGGCTAAATGGAGAAACTGTCAAAGCTTCTCTCTAACCTGTCACATGAATGCCCCCCCCCCCCCCACCACATTCTGTTTCCCAGTGGTTTGTGTGTGGGTGTGTCAATGTGTGTGTATGTGTGAAACCTATGGGGTCCTGCAGGATAATACAAAACACCCTACCCATGCCTGGCTAATGTCAGGAGCTATTGTTACTGTGCCTGCAGGCCAAATGAAGAGGCATGAGAGCGCTGGCAGGCTGGGGAGCAGTTCAGGCTACAGACAGTTTTGTCAGCGCTGACAGCTCCATAGTGACAGAGCAGACATTTAACACTGAATGAAATGAAATACATGACATCAAGCAGGAGAATGACTAATCTGCTGTTTGTTTTCCTATCTTAGCTGTAAGTGACAGCTCAGTGTCAGGTTGAACGAAGCATAAGAGCGAGAGACATGGGGAGCAAAATAGGCAGCCACAATTCACACATTCAGTTTAACACACACGCACGCACACGCATAAAGAGTCAGGGTTTATAAGGAGGAAGGACAGGGATGCTGCAGTTGCTGTGGTGTGTGTGTGTGTGTGTGTGTGTGTGTGTATGTGTTGCCAGGGTCAAATCTAAGTCTTTTGTGCTCCATAAATCAGCAGGCAGCAGCGGTGACGTAAGAACAAACAGAGCTGCTCTCTGCTGCAGCTGGCTGGAAAGAGGGAGAAACAGGAGAGACGAATACAGAGAGGGAAAGAGAGAGCAGGACAGCAGCTGTCAGGCTTCCATCGCACACCTGTCACACAGGAAGTGAGCGCCGGCCACTGTTTCCTGGATACACCTCCTCAGACACTGCTCCTGGAAGAAATGGAGGCAGGACATCTGCTGCGATGGAGAGACAGGCCGGTGGCCAGACTGTTACACTAAAAGATCAATAGATAGAGACATTTGCTAAGGATGAAGAATAAATGCCAAATAACATGAGGTGAAAACAAATACAGAATTTCTCATGCCTGTGTTGCCTTTCTCATGGCAGCTGCCTTGCGGTCCTGTTAGCACATGTGTGTGTGTGTGTGTGTGTGTCCAGATTGAGCACAGTTTAGAGGATGTTTGTGTTATCACAGAGCTCTATGACAGACAGGTCACTCTGTGGAGACTCCAGCCTAACTCTCCCACAAATACAATAAGCCCACATGCCCTAAACTTAACAGTGGGACATTCCCACGCTTGCTCCTCTTACCCACTCCTCCAACCCCAAGCACCCCCCCACCCCCACCCTCCTGTGACCAATATGAACTAATCCAGATGTAGTGTAGCCACTTCACAGATGTACGCATAACTCTCTTTACATGGCCCCGCTCCTTTCTCCCCTCAACTTCTCCTCCTACTCTATGTCTCTGCTTTCCCCAGCCTCTGTCATCGCTCAGCTCACAGTCTCGGCCTCCATGTCTAACTGATCAGAACAGGAAGTGATTTCACTTGGTGCTACAGTGCTGCTGATGAGGCATTTGGAGCTATTGTCTCCTGTTTTGCTTCTCCTCCCAGCCTCCAGAGCCGCTCTGTTGTGGCTGCTGTTGGTAGAAAAGCTCCTCTTTGTCTGTCAGGCTTGTCAGGCTGGGTCCTCAGGAGGCCCCCCTTGCCCTATTCCCAGGCTGCCCTTCATGCTGCCTGTATGCAATTAACAGAGTAATTAAAAGCCTGATGAGCTAATTGGTGCTGGGTGAGGCTGCAGGTGTTTGAACGGGGATCTTATTTATGTAAGTGCAGAGTGTTTTTTTTCTTTTTATTGCTATTTAGATCAATGTGTTTATGACTTATTGATTAATTGATTATTGGCTATTGATTAAAGGAGTCAATATGAGATGCTTGAGACAATTAAAGGCAGTAATTCCCTGTAACCCAATGTGATTTCTTGTGATACTATAGTATCTAAGGCTGATACTATAGAATCCATAGTATAGTGTCAATACAAGGGTTCTGCTACCTGACCCAAAACCAGATTCTTTAATGGGTCCTGTCATGCTCAGGTCAGGTAGCTGAACTCTAAAACCAAATCGGGTTTGGTTATTTTCAAATATAATTCGTTAAGAAATTCGTCATTCTCTCTCTTACTCTGCCAATCATCTCCATGCATGCCATGTGTTGCAAGCAGATATGCAATGGGAAGAAGGAACGAGACAATGTGTAACCAATGCATTGTATTACCTGGTGAGCTAACACACGGTAATAGATTAAATAAAACTAAACTACAGTTTCAAGCCTCAGGTTGGACTCGGGTCTTTGGCCAGGTTTGGTCAGGTCAGGTCTTAAAAACGTAGGCAAAGTTTTAGGCTTGTGTAGAGCTCTCTTTTGGATATCGAGATGAATTATTTCATGTCTGATGGACCACTATCTGAGCTCATCTGAGAGAGGAATGACAAAAGAAAGTCTGATCTGATGTTGAAGCGCGGCAGCCTGAGGCTGAGCTCTCAGCTGGCAAAATTAGGCACACGGCTGACAAGATGAGGAAAAGAAGATGTAGATGAGAGGAAACAAAGAAGAGCAGAAGCTACATGTAAATCCTTCTCTCTGCTCGTTTCTGTCTGTCTTTCTGTCTCTTTCACCCGCTCCCAGATGCATATGCACAGTCACCTCCTCATATAGCCGTGTGTGTGTCTTTCTTGTCTCCTACTTCCTCCCCCACATCTCCCTCCCCTCTCTCTCTCTCTGTGGCAGCTGTGCTGGTGATGGCTGTGTGCCCATGGTGCAAGCTGGCTGTGGGGTCCCAGGTGGCCCACATGACAGTTATTGATGTTCAGGTGTTCAACTCCTCTCACACAGAGACCCTGGAGCCACACACACACACACAGAGGGACACAAATACAGATACACGCAGAAGCACAATACGCATGATGCATGCACTCCAATGTAGTTCACATGCATACACAGAATACATGGAAGTAGTCATGTACTTGCACAATTATGCATATAAACTGCGTATTCCTCTATTGCTGCTGAGGAAGTGTATACTGCACAGTAACAAGTACAACAGAGAATTTGTGTATACAGCTGCCAGGCAACAAGAATTACAGTTATCAATGTGAAATGAAAACAACAAGCTAGTCATTGTGAACATGTATGCTGTCTAGGTTATATATGATTCCTATGGTCCAGTATGTGTGACCATATTCTGTGTGTGTACATATGGTGGGATAGTCAGAGTTGGTACCAGTGCCCAGTGCAGTCCTAACACACTCCAGATGTGTCTGGCTAGCCAGGGAGTTGTTCTTGGCACAGCCGCTTCGGCTGAATGTCACAAATACTTTCCTTTATTTAGGAATGGCTCTGGGTTAGTGGCTGGAGGGAAAGAAGGAGGTGAGGATGGATGGATTGTGGGGGGAGGAGGGAGGGAGCGAAAAGAGGAGAGGTAGATGAAAAGAGCAAAATAAATGATTAGCAAGGTAGAAGGACAGGGGGGAAGGAGGAGGGGGGAGGGGACTAAGAGAAAAGATGTAGAAGGACAGAAGATGGAGAGGGAGGAGAGGGAGGAGAAGAGGAGCGGTGAGTGAGCGAGGCAGAAACAGCTCCAGCCTAGCATCTGGATTTTATTAGCAGCCGTTGGGAAAATCTGAAAAGGAAGTTTTTTCTCTGCGAGCACGTCGGCAGCAGTGATATGCTGCACATAACCACTTCACTGCCGACAAGAGGAGCCAGGCCCTCCCAAAGGAGAACAGATGGTCGCTAGAACTTCAATACAATTACATCAATAACAGCTTTCACAGATATAAGCACTGTATGACAGGATCCCTGCAGTTCAGAGAGACAGAAGTACAACTCCTCTACCCTTAGCACCTCTGGCTCTGGATAAATTGTCTGTAATCCATCCTCACTCCCTGCCTGTCCTCAAGATAACTTCTGTTATGATTTGGCGCTATATAAATAAATTGAATTGAAAGTTGTGCTTGTTTTTCCTGCCAGTTTACCAGTTTTAAAGAAGAAGCTTTTGACTTGGAAAAAGTGGTGACTTGTCATTGATTTGCTCATGGTAATTTTATCAAAGACAAGAGGGCTTTGTCAGTGCTTATTAAGGAGAACCCCCCCCCCCCCCAGTTTGTTTTTTTGTTCAACATGTTTGTTCAGCCGGCACTGCATGTGCACTATCACAGGGATTCTCAAGTAACATAGGGGAAAATATGTGTTTGTGTCCGCAGCATGAGCATATGCATCCAGCAAACTTGTGAGCATGTGTGCATACATCTGTGTATCTATTTGTGCGTGTGTTTGTGCACACACTGTACAGGCCTGTCTCCCACCCTGTCATTAGTGAGGGCTTTAAAGCCTCTGAACTCTAAATCAGCTCAAGATGAAGTGGAGTCTGCAGGAACAGCCTGTGTGCTGACACACAAATGTACACACACACTCTTCCATCTTACCTGTGACACTGTTCAGACACACTGATAACAAGGCATATGAACTATCAGGCACACAAAAAGGAAATATGCTCTTTTTGTAGATTGCTCAAACTCACTGGAAGATGGCATATTGGTCTTGTGCTACTGAAGCCAGCAGACTTTCTTGTTTGAATTTAGGGCTGGCAGTATGAAAGTGGAGGGTGCTGTAAGTGCTGTATCCCTACGTCTTAGGTGCAGGGCACAGGGCTACAATCCCCATGTTTTGATATGAAGGCCTGGTGGGAGGCTGGGGGCCAGGGGCTCAGGCTCTGTTTGTGTGGACTCCTCAGCGGCCTGATAGGGAACAGATGTGGGAAGGCAGGCGGCCGGGCAGCCAGCCAGAGCAGCTGGGAGAAATTAAAAACAACAGCATTCCTGGAGACTGGGGGAATTACAGAGGGAGGGAGGGAGCGAGGGAGGGAGGGATGTAAGGAGCGAGAGACAGAGGGAGATTTTTAGGGCTATGTGGTCACTGACGAGAGTCTCTGTGGAGTACGAGAGATTGAATAGACAGGGGGGATTTAAGGGGACTGTTCTGCAGTGGTTAGCTAAAGCTAATAAGTTGCAGCTGTATTTCCAGTGGAAGCACGAACACACATGCACATAAACACACACACACACACACACACACACACACACACACACACACACACACACACACACACGCGCGCACACACACACACACGGATATCAACATGCGGATATATGCCAATGTGAAATGAGACCAAAATGCATCTGAATGGCCTTCTAATGGCTTGTCATTATATGACGGTATTTATTTGTGTATGTGTGTTTGTTTTTAAGGGCTTTAGTGAAGGCACATGTCCTTAAATCTATGATGAGACCCCATAATGGCTTTAGAAAGTTAGACAAACCACTGCACTGTGTGTGTGCAGTTGTACAGTACATGGTCTGTGTGTCTCACAGTGAATTGTTTTTCATCTTGTTTCATCATGGCACAAGGGGAAAGTAGAAGACAGAGAACATTTTTAGAACTCAGACTGCAGACTGTTTCTTTGGTGAGCAATCTTTTAGCCCTGATTACGTCAAACGTGCAGACATACAGCTGTTTAGGGAGTCGGAGAAACAGAGACACAGACAGCGGCAGAGAGGTACGTAATGATTATATCGTATTGTTTTGTTTTCAACATAATATTCAATAGTGAGTGTTTGGGACGAACAGCAATGCGTCTGCATCCGGAGCAGATTTATTCTCAGCTGTATTGATCTGAAAGCGGCTCCTCTCAGAGAGCTAGATAAAAACCTGTGGGGAGAAATAGAGCAGCTTGCAGACAAGACCATGACCGTAGTCCAGACCCGGACCTTAACCACCAGGTCTGTTTTACCTGGTATACCAGTCTCTCTCTCTCTTTGTACTTCTCTCGGTTTGAGTGTTTCGTCACACCTTCAGCACAAAGCACAATGGGAGCACAAATGGCCACAGATGGGGTGGCAGACCTAGCAGACTTCCTAATGTATTAAAAGTGAAATCCAGAGCATGGTGTGTACGTGTGTGCCCTGTCCCTGTTGCTGGTCAGATTAAACAGCTGTCTATAATCCTGCGGTGGGAGCAGACACACAGACAGGATCCTCCTGTCCTCTCTTCTCCTCTCGAAGAAGTGACAAAAATAGCTGTGTTGTAAACAGAGAAAGTCAGGATAGCATTTTGACAGTTAGATCACACGTCAGTCCAGCTCTTGTTCATTCAAGTGTAGCTTCAGACTACCAAGCATCAAGATTAGGATAAACAGACTAGACTGCAGTTTAGAACAGTACTAGTATTATTATTATCATGGTTATCATGATGCATGTTAGGATTTTTTGTTAGGATGTATACTGTATGTCCTACAGTACACACTGCACACAGTGGCACACTAAATTTGATCAAAGAGGAGGTTTACTGGAACATATGGTTGCCTCCCCACAGGAAGCAGCCCACCAAATCAGCAGCACGGAGAGCTTGTTTGTGTGTTTAGGATTCTTTAGAGGAGAATGGCTGCATCTATTTATACCAGCCATCCCCGTCTGCCTCTATCTACAACCTTGTGTGTTTATGTTCAGAGCGTCTGGCATGGGGCAAACAGCGGAGTGCCCCTCGTGTTCTTGAGGATCACTGTGTCAATGGCCCTCGTGCAGCACACTCCAGAGTGGCACTCTTTAAATACAGACACCAGCTGTTGAACGCATCTACATGAGCTCTCAGAAATAGGCTAACACCAAGGACTGAGGCCAACTGAGGCAGGAGTTTTGTGGAGGGTAAACACTGAATTCATTGTTGGCTCATGAGGAGTGAAATGAAAAACATATTATTCGAAAGTGATATAATATGTTTGATAGTGACCACAATACATTTACAGCTGCGGAGGAGGTTTCTAAATAGTGTTAAGGTGTATTAAAGGCATTTGGCTATTTGGTTTCAAGAGTAGTGGTGGTTCTATTTTTATTATTAGTAGTATAACACAGGGTAATCGCTGACTACTAATAGCCCTTTTCCCTGTGTCATTTGCAGAAGCCCAGTCTCATGACACTTTGTATATGAGGGTGTGAAATAAGGCTTTTGATTGGGTTCTCTGTTTGACAGAGCAGACTTTCTCATTTTCTCCTGTAATACATTAAGAGACAGCTGAAAGGGAGACAAAGAAGAACAGGGAGAAGAGAGATACTGAGAATTAATGAATGCTACATAAAGTCTACAATGTGGTTTACATCTGCTTTGCTGTAGAGCATAGAGGAGGGCCCTCTCTCCTTACTCTTTCATTATGAGTGCATATGTTTACTACACTCAATGGTGGTGTGTTGCACTATAGTGCAGAAATACACATTGTATTTCTGTACTAATATATAAAGCGTGCTGCATATTGATTTCATTGTTTTTCATTGCATAGTGCACATTCATTGCACTCTCTGCCAGTTACACATATGTACACATACTCTAAAGCTATCTTCTCACAGGCTGCAAAAGTCATCACACCTCTCAGCTCAGGTTTACATTGCAGAAAGATCTGGTTCCAGCAGCTGCACCGGCAGACAGACACATAGACAGAAAGACAGTCAACACTCTCAGCTCACTAAATAGTAGACCTGGTGATTATTCATACTATATATGTATATATATATACATATATAGTCAAAGTTAGTGTATACAGTTTTCTGCAAGACAATGTTTTTGTGGAAGACACAATGTATGTATAGACTGCATGAGGCCTTCTGCCGCAAATACAGAATGTAAGGCAACAGTCCTCACACATGCTTGTGGCCGTGGAACATCCACCCCGTGTCATGTTTTCTTCTCATGTCCCTTGCTGTTCCATCCATTCCCTTCACGCTACAGAGCCTGGCCTTTGCCTTGTTTGGTGCTGGCAGGGTGTCTGGCAGAGGACAGTGAAGCTTCTGGTAGCAGGACCGAGCTCTGCTGAAACACAGTCCACAGTGATGGACAGCAGCAGATCCAGCTGCACTTGTCACTGGCTGTCAAGACGGCTGTCTGAACTAGGGGACGAGAGTGGACAGGCGGGGAGGAGTGAGGAGCGTGTGCATGTGAATGTGTGTGCGTCTGGGGGTTGGAGGTTACAGTGGAGGGGCACTGATTGGGATGTCAGAGCTACATGGACTGTGTGTGTGTGTGTGTGTGTGAAGGAGAGAGGGAAGAGAAGGGGGGGGGGCCCTCAGTCAGCAGCAGCTGAGCGAGTGAGCAGGTGTTACTGTATGTCTCCCAGGCCCATGAATCTCCAACAAGAGAGACACAATACAAGTTTGGATTCATTTCCACTCCCTGCATTGATTTGTTTTGGTTCTTTTTATGGGGCTTTTGGTTTAAGGAAACAATCGATGGTTCCCAGGTGAAAATGTCAGTGCTCTCCTCCTTAACCAGCTGTCTCCACTTTGAAAGTTTTGGGGGTTTTTTTCATGCTGGAGCTCCATCTTGATGACTGTCTCTGTTCTCTCTTTCTTTTTCCTCCTTTCATGTCACAGGTAGCAGAGTGCAGAAGGTTGGAACAATGCCAGATTCACCTGCGGATGTGAAAACCCAGCCCAGGTCCACCCCACCCACCATGCCTCCTCCACCCCCGGCTGTCAGCCAAGCAACCAATCGCAATGCTTCATTCACCCCTACTACCAGTAAATCAAGTAAAGATGCTTTCTATTTCTATTATACGTTAAGTCAGCTTTATACAGTGAACATGCATTTACTATCAGTCATCTATACCAAAATCTTTACCATAAACTATTTAGCTGTACTTGACCCACAGTTTTTTAGCTTAGGCCTACATGCTATGAGATCTTTGACTTAAAAATGATCATCTTGTGCTGAAGAGTCAAGTCAGCAAGCGGTTAACCAGGCAGGTGTGAGAAAAAGAGCAGCTAAAAACAGCTCTTCATTTCATACTATGCATTGGAGAAGATAGCCATAGTTATGTGAGCTGGTATCGCCATTATTGCACATGATGCTTCTCTACAGAGCCGACATACCTAAGCATAGATTCAGAAAAGATGCATATCACATACTGTGATCGTAATGTTCACAGTTTGATTCCAGTCAGGGACCTTTGTTACGTGTCATTCCCCATCTCGTTCTCCCTTTATTTCCTGTCAATTCTCAACTGTCCACTGTCAAATAAATGGAAAGATTTTAAATGTGAAAGTCTAGGTTAAATATAACTCTTGTTTCAACAGTATTCCACTGACTGTGTTTCAGTGTGTTAAAATAAAAGTATTCACCCATCAACCTCTAATAAATGACACAAATTAATACATTTCTGCAGTACCTCAGAAGCTATCTACAATGGACTACACAGTCATTTGTCCCTCGTAGGTCAACTGTCATGAACACTTTATATGCTTGGGTAAAGGGAGAGAAATTCCAAATATGTGTTTCTTCCCTGTTCTGGTGAACAAGTGTTGAAGTCACTTGTGTGTCAGGTGTGTGTGTTTCTGCAAGCATCTATCTGTGTGTGTGTGTGTGTGTGTGTGTGTGTGTGTGTGTGTGTGTGTGTGTGTGTGTCTTTTGGTGTGCAGAATGCCCTTGCTAGTGGGACAAGTGTCTTTGAGCGCATGTGCGAGTGCGGCTGTGGCATTGTGTGTGCATGTGTGTCTGTGTTGTTTACCAGCTGGTTGGGCGGCGGTGGCCAGGGTGGCGATGCGGTGTGTAGACTACTTTCTTCCCTATATAGCAATGACAGGCCATGTTGTTTCACCTGTTGTGGTGGATGGTCAGCAGTGTAGCTCTCTCCTTGCACCTCTCCCTCTCTCTAAAACCAGAACACAAGTGCTGCCTGTTGGGATCACATGGGTCAGTCCATATGTGTTCAGGCCTCGACCCACAGATTAGAGCAACAATCAGGCTCAAGAGGAACCACAGGAAGGAGACTATTGAACAACTAAATTGTACATAGTTTTGTGTTCATGAGTACAAGGTTACAGTCAACACTGGCTCACTGCAGAGTCCTGTAAATACATTTGGAAAAGTTGCTGCAGTGGTAATACAGTTATAGTTTGGATGCCATGTTCAGTGTAAGTGCTTGCATATGCTGTCATACATGAAACCCAGTCATTTATTTACAGGTACAGACATTTCATACAAAGACCACTGTATGTTTAATCTTACATGTTTAATGTTTTAGTTATTCAAACACAGATAAAATGCACATAAATGTATAAAAAAAAATATGACACACTGACGAGAGACAGGAGAAGGACAAAGAGTTGAGCTTTTCATAAAATTATTTACTTCTTACTAATAAATAAATGCATTACTGCATAACTAAATGCATTTTGTGTCATCTGGATTGGATATGAAAATATGAAAACAGGGGAAAGGTCAAACACGTGTGTGTGTGTGTGTGTGTGTGTGTGTGAGCTCCTGCGTATTTGTGAGTTTGTTTGTGCCTGCATTACGCAGAATATGTGTGTGATTATATATGTGTATGAATGCTGTGTCTATTCTGAACCTTAAAGCCGCAAATCTACTCTCAGCTGGTGGACATGTGTAAGGCCAGATTTAGCTACACACCTGCTATTGGAATAAAAGTAACACAGGCCAGGGGACTATTTTTGGCACCTCTTTAACAAGTTCCTCTTATAGTTGTGTCCTAGTGAGTGAGGGGGAGAGGGTGAGGAGCAGTGGAATAGACTAATACAGGGGGGAGATGGAGGTGGGGGGGGGGGGGGGGGGGGGGGTCAAATGGTACCACTTGTGAGACAGCTGAAGTTACTGCAAACGCACACACTCACAGCGCTCAGTCAAACTGGCAGAAAATTGCACCACTTTGTCACTGTGTGCATCTTATACTGTAGAAGTAGTGTCAAGTTTGAGTCTAATGTGTGCTTTACTTATATTTCATCTTAACCACACACTCCTCTATCAGCAGGGTATAAGCGTTTCTGCCCTCATCACACCCCCAGATCTGTCAGATGCCCCCCAGGCCCCTCAAAAACTACTGACCCAATTCACGTTGTCTCTTCCTTCTGTCTGTTTATCTGCAGTGCTGAATGGGAGCAGCCACTCTCCTACGTCGCTGAACGGTGCTCCGTCAACTCCTAACGGTTTCAGTAATGGGCCAGCCATGTCGTCGACGGCCTCCCTTTCCAACCAGCAGCTCCCGCCAGCTTGTGGTGCCCGACAACTCTGCAAGCTGAAGCGTTTCCTGACCACGCTGCAGCAATTTGGCAACGATATATCGCCTGAGATTGGAGAGAGAGTGCGCAGCCTTGTGCTGGGTCTGGTGGTAAGTTCTGATTATATTCATGCAGAATTATTTTGATTAATATTTCCAACAAAACACTACTGTACATCCGTCCATTCATTCAGCAGTTCTCTTTCGTCTAACTTATTATGCTTGATGATAGCATACAGTTAATTCATGTGTTGCACAATATTTTACATATTATAAATTTGTCTTGTACAAAAATCAAAAGTACGGAGTCCACAACGTTTTTTTATCTTGTGCACAAAAGATAATAACTTGTGCGCCAACATATTATTTTGTTCGCATAAGATATGGATCATCTTGTGCGAACAAGATTAGAAAATTCAATTTTTCAGGACTTCTGCGGCTCTGTAAGAAAGTGTCATAAAAGTTTGTCTCTTAGCGACTCTTGTGTCAACTCTCCCTGTTGTCTTGGACAGAACTCCACTCTCACCATCGAAGAGTTTCACTCCAAACTTCACGAGGCCACCAACTTCCCTCTGAGGCCGTTCGTCATTCCGTTCCTGAAGGTAAATACTTGTGCCCAGATTTTATGCAAGATTAATCAAGTCTGATGTCTTCAGTTGACATGCTCATAGCTTACTGCTGCTGTCCATATGGCCAGTGCTCAGGAGTGATACTGTGTCCTCTGTGCTCCTTCTTTTTCTGCCTCCAAACAGAAATGGTTCATAGGGAGAGGCGGGGAGGGAAGCCTTGTCTTGATTTGAAACCTATATGTACTTGAAGTACAATATAGAAAATGGTGGGATGTGCTCGTGTTAAAAGCGGTGTATGAGTGTGTCAGACCTCCTGGTGTGCAATGATCCTCCACATCTGGGACATTGCAACAGTGGCTGCGTTATATCAACCAGACAGTTCTGAGAAAGCTATTTGACAGCACTGACACACACACACACACACACACACACACACACTATATACACATCAGCACACCCTGGAGAGAGAGAGAGACACATGGCAGAGGAAGGTGTCAAGGGACCTGTCTTATCTCAACCTGTCTCTTCATCCATCACTTTCTTTTTTTTCTCACCCTAATATGGCATTATTTCACTCTCACGCCATCTATCTGTTGTTCCACCATGAGTTTCTAACTCACCTCTTGTCCACTCTTTTCTACATTAACATTGGTTCAAACAAATCTATATGCTTCCTACAACAACTTTTATCATTCCTAATCCAGAGATGTTGGTCTTCCCTCTTTTTACCACTGAAGGCAAACCTGCCCCTGCTGCAGAGAGAGTTGCTCCACTGTGCCAGGTTGGCCAAGCAGACTCCAGCTCAGTATCTGGCCCAACACGAGCAGCTTCTCCTGGACGCCAATGCGAGCTCGCCCCTAGACTCCTCCGAGATCATGCTGGAGATGAATGAGCATGGCAAGAGACGGACCCCTGACAGGTAGCATCTCTCCATTAAACACAAGAAAACGCATACACACAGACTTCAGAGGCACACATACATTGGCAGACTCTCACAAAGCTGGTGTTATATATGAATTATTTCAGGGCATTTCAGAATGCCAAGTGACAAGGGGAGGCTATAAATCCTCTATGCGGGAGGCGGAAGTCTGGACAGCCCCGATGCCAGGCTGGCTCTGCCAGCTGTCTGGGAGGGAGGGGTGAGATAAATGTAGAGTAGGAAAAGAAAGAGAGAGTGAGAGAGCCAGAGAAGAGAAGAGGGAGTGAAGTACAGCAGTTGTCCTCAGCACAACCCAAAGACAGACAGAAAGACCAACAGTGAGTTATAGTTTGCAATTGTCCCACATTTCTCCGGAGCGCTCTGCTTTATTCACCCAGCTAAGAAGATGACACAAGAGAGAATAAACTGGCATTTCCTTTTCTTCCCCTTTTCTTCCTTCTTCTCTTGCTGGCACCGTCCTTCTTTTCTGATCACTTCTTCACCTCTCTCTCTCTCTTCCTCTCGCTCTCTCCGACTGCCTGACCTACGGGCTCCCAGCAGCTGTCCATATGTCAGGGATGTGTCCAGATGGTGATGTGCTGACCGTAACGCTGAGCACATCCTGAGCAGGGTGTGGGGAGGTGGGCGGTGGTGGGACTAGGGGTTGGAGCTGAACGTGCAATCCCACTGTAATCCGCACACCTCCGCCTCCCGACCTGTGGCTTATACAAAGCAGGCGGGGCTTGGTGGGGGGTTCAGGCTAGGGCAGACCTACGTCGTGCCAGCTGTTCATCTGATTTGTCAGATACTCGAGCAAGGGATATGTATGAGTATAGCCGACATGCACAAATATACACTTGGATAACTAAGTATGAGCACACACACACACACACACACACACAAACATAAACACACATCATCTACATGGGGCAGCATTGCATGTATTCGCCTTTGATCCCCAGGATGATAAAGAGTTATTTTCCATCCGAATGCCTGGCTATTGCCATCCAGCTAAACAGATTAATATCAACACTCCCATTTAAACTGTCCAGATGGCTTGAAAACACAACCTCTCTCACATACACACACATGCACGCACACTCACTTAAAGTGCACAGACACAAATGAGTGTCACTAAACATCTGCCAAACACAGCATTCAGCCCATATTGCCCCTTAAGCCCCAGAGCAGGGTGGGAGGGAGAAATACTTGCAATCTAAGAGTAGGCTGAGGGATATTCAGATTAAGAGCTTCAGATGCAGGGTGTACAGTTGGACTTGGCTTTGTTTGATACATATGGCGTACAGCTGTGCTTTGGAGGGCCACTGCCTTACTGTAACTGAACAACAAGCAGCTCTCAGCAGGGATACATGTGTGTGAGTATGTGTGTTTGCATACACCATGTGGGGGTTGTTGACCTTTAAAAAAACAAGTTTGTATTCTTTGCTAGAGCCTCCTCAAACAGGTGTAGTACACAATAGTAGATGCTGTAATCTTTGAAAATAAATTTGTTAAGACAGTTTATGTGTCATATCACTGAGCTCCTGTTGCATGTAGAGTCCCAGTAAAAGGACACAATTTGACTCTTTTTGAATTTGAATTTTGGCTTCATTTGTTTAAAATTAGAGCACAGCTGTTCATTTGGATTTCTGAGTTTTCTTTTCATGATCATGCATCATAATACTGTTACTTAAGGTGGTTTCACAGTTTGCCAAAGACACAGATACTGCACACTAGCAATATAGGCAATACTAGCTCGTCAAAAACAAACACAATCAGATATCATGAAATGATGAATCAATTTGTTTCACATGGTTTTTACCGCGGGCCTTTCTGTGCTCCTTCATCTGATTTTCAGGACATTCTGGTCTTTGCTGGGGCATGTTTTCCTGAACTATGAAGTAATACACTGGCATCACATATTTAGCCTGGCAAAGCCATCCTACAGTTTTCACATTACTCATTGTGGTCTGGCGAGGCCATAGATGGACAAGCTGGAGAAAGATGAAGTAGGCCGTACAAAAGTTAATTCTCTCCCTTCAGACATTACACACAGTGTCAAAAAATCAGTTTCTGAATAAAACTGAGGTGAGAACTTCAGTTGCAGATTTTTCAGAAATGAGGGTAGTCATGCTAGCATCAAAACAATTTCTGATTGGACCAGCGTTCATCTGAAGCAGCTGAATCGATTCTTGGGTCGACATTTGTGGAATAATGGTAAATGTGGTAGTGGAAACAGAGCTTATGAGGTGTAGTCTGGCTGTGCAAGACTATTGCATATTGGCAAATAAACAAAGATTTGTTTTGCTGTCTGTGATAATATACCACATATCCCACACTTCCCACTGCTGGAAAAATGCTTCAGGCCTTAGTCTGTGTCCAACCAGTTTGACGTTCATCCCATGATTTTAAATTCTTTACTGGATGTTTCATGTCTTTGTTAACACAGTTGTTTGCTCTGGGTCTACTTTTTCATACTGTATACTATTCTGTGTGGGGCTGACATTATCTACTGCCAGGCTTAATTTTCTGTTCAAAAAACACTCTTAAAAGGACACCACTATTCATTTCTAACTCTAGTCTAGATGTATTATTACACAGTTATTACATTCAATCATGTTTTAACCCACTCCCGTGTCCTCCTCTGCAGGACCAAAGACAGCTCAGAGAGAGATGGGTTGCACCCGGAGCACCTGGCTAAGAGGCCCTGCACCATCAGCCCCAGCCAACGCTTCAGCCCCAGCACGGGTCTTCCTGCTCACCCGCCTCCCAACGGCCTCCCCTCACACCCCCCCAACGGCCTGTCCCACCCACCCAACCCCCAAATGGGACCCCAACACTATCGCTTAGAAGACATGGCCCTGGCACACCAATACAGAGACGCTTACAGACATAATGAACACCGTGACTCCCGAGACAGGCACCGGCAGACAGGTAGAGTAGCTGCAAAGCATTCGCGGGGTCAGATAAATCTATAGATCTACAGTCCTCAGTTAAATAGTCAAGACTGTGGGCTTGTGTATATGTAAGTGGGGTGTATGGAGAGAACAAAGGCCAGTTGTCAGTCCAGTGTGATAATCCTTGTGGCAGTGCGTCTATATAAAGACCACAGCCATACATGCCCATGTGTTACAACTGTGGCAACCATATATGCCTTCCTTCTGCTTTCCCAAAAGGAAAGAGATGAATTCTTAGTCAAATTGTCTCACTGATTAGACATGAGGCTATAGCATGGGCAGCCGAGTGCCTGCCACCTGTTCTTTTGTTTGCAATTAAACATTGATTACCCTGACGAAAAAGTTATATTGAACTGTAAAACCCTGAAGAGGTTTTGGTCACACATTGTTTGGATAGTCTAGTGCTCCTACCAGTGTGCTTTGCATTAAAATGCATGAAGCAAGAATATAATTAATAAAATACAAGAAAATAAAACAATAACAAAAGAAAAAAGAAAAATCAATCCCACCCACCACTAGAAATTAATGAATCTCCATCCACTCCACAGACACAAACTACAAACACGGGCATACACATAAATACACACAGTAACTACTCGTAATAGAAACATTTTCAGTTTAGTACCACCTGATGACCTGAGAGGTTTGATTTGATTGCTATAATGCATCACTAAGTCGCTCTCAGTCAGGGCTGGGTGTAGGGTTAGAAATATAGTATTTTGCTGCTTGGAGTCAGTAATACAGTATGTGTGCTGAATCTGACTCGTGTTTGTCCTTCAGCAGTGCATGGAGCTCGCCAAGAGGAGGTGATTGACCACCGTCTTACAGATCGAGAGTGGGCAGAGGAGTGGAAGCACCTTGATAATGTACGTATCAGCATGTTAGCCATGTTTAATGTCAGCCACCTCTCTGTTTCATTCATAAAGCAGTGGAAAAAAGAGCAAAGAGGGCAGCAGGTGATTAAAGTTAGTTTTAGTGCTAAAGATGGTATGCATGTGACAGGGACTGTTGACAGACAGAACAGCCTCCGTCCCATCTGAGTATGCAGACCATGGACAGCTGACCTGTGTCAGTGTGGTGAATTAACAACAGACAGACACCTCTCTGGCTTCCTGGCACCCAACTCCATGAAGACTTAAAATCATGTACACTAGACGAACACACACACACTCACACGCAGAAACAGGGCCCCAGATGGAGCTCAGGACCCAGCAGAGAGCAGCTCCAGCTGGGGAGAGCAGCTGAGACTAGAGCTGCAGTATTGGAGAGAACCGGCCAGGCCTGGACCCCTACCAAATTAGAAACACTTCACTGAAATAAATATAGCTAAGTCAGAGGGGAGGGAGGGAGGAGAGAGGAGGAGGAAAAGAGGCAGAGACAGAGAGAGAGGGAAAAATGAATGGGAATAATGATATGGATTGAATGTCAACCATGCTAAACCCATTTAGCAGACCGGGCCGGGTCTGGAAACACAGGGCACTGTGGAAAAAAAAGTGACACTGTTTACAACGGGGAGAAAAAGCCGAGAAAAGAGAGGAAATCTGTTGAGTTGGCAGGAAATGGAGCAGAAGGGTGGAAGGAATTGGCTCAACTTTTTCATCAGCAGCCCAGCTGTTACATTACCGTTGTTGTAATGCTCTTAGACATTGAATTTCACTGACAAGCACACAATCCGTGGGCAGATAGGCAGAGACAGAAACACACACATCTGATAGGTGGTATGTGTTTTAGGACAGATTAAAATGGTGTGTAGATTTACAGCTCAGTGGCTAAGTGACTCTTTCCTTTTAAACGAGCTTTGTTCCGATGGAGTTTGTTTTTTATGTATTTATTAAGTCTGGTTCATTAAAAAAAAATCTACTACTGTGAAGATGTTAAAAGTTTTAACTGTTTTCTGTTAGTTTTTGGGGGACCTGGGCGTGTGATTTACATTTTCAACTAAAGGCAGCACTGTCAAACTTCTTCTTCCTTTCATTTGTCACGTTAAGTAAATGTTTTATCTCATCCTCAATCCTGTCCCATTACAGCTCTTGAACTGCATCATGGACATGGTGGAGAAGACACGCCGCTCTCTGACGGTGCTGCGCCGCTGCCAGGAGGCCGACCGGGAGGAGATGAATCACTGGATTCGGCGCTATAGTGACGTGGAGGAGATGAAAAAAGGTGGGAGCAACGGACAGCACTGCCATCCTCCTCCTCCTCCTCCTCTTCCTCCTCCTCCTCACCACAACTCCTCCTCCAACACAGCTAGCAGCAGCGAGTCACTGCCCATAGGAACTTCCTCGGCTGCTGAAAGGCAGACAGGCAGACAGACAGGTAGACAAACACACACAGGGTATGCGTGGCAAAGCAAAACACTCACAGCCAGGTAGGGCTTATTCGAAATGCTGAAAATGCCTTGATATATCAATTTAGACACAAAAAGTGAGTTAAATGATCATATTTACAAATCTTAGCTCATACTGTGAGGCAATACAAATCTGGTTGCAGCATCCTGGATCTTTAACTAACTGATTGCGCCCTTACGCTGCCAGCATGCTCATTCATAATTAAGATTTGTATTCATTTCTAATCCCCGTGTTTCCAATCCTTCCCAGAAATGGTTGAAAAAGTTGACAGCTTATTTACTGATGTTGCCACACATGTAGTTTGTATTGATCCCAAAAAATAGAATTGGAAACTATAGGGGAGACTTGTGGATGTGTGTTTGTGCAGATCACAGTTTATTACTGTGTGTATGTGTTTAATTTAGAGTGTGTGCCTGCTTATGTGTTTCAGAGATCCACAGAGACTTCTTACACAGGCCTCCCTCAGGATACCTGCCAGAAGAAATCTGGAGGAAAGCTGGTGAGAGCCAAGCAGCCCTTTCTCTCTATTGTCTTCATGATTGACCTCACACAGACTAACAAAACACACACACACACACACACACAATCACCATCATCAGTCTTCAGGGCCCTCACCCTGGCTACCGAGACAGACAGAACAGAGGCCTTACAGCCGTAGGTCCATCAGGGCAGAGGATTGGAGGCCTTCAGTGTCATTAGGGCTAAATGCCCTCCATCTGTCACCACTATGAAAGGCCACTGCAGTTAAAGCTGCAGTGAAAATGCAGTCACCTGGCCCGAGGCAGGCCGCAGCAGCGCAGCACGGGTCGGAGATTAACTGGTCTCCATTGTCCGAAGAAACACACACTCTCTCATTTTTTTCATTGTGATTGTTTTCTAGCCCCACGCGCAGTTTACAAACGTATTACAGAAGTGAATCAAATACAGACATTTAGATATACAGACAAAAAACAAAAGTAATGGTTATTATTTTTGGCTCAGTTTGTAGCCAAAGGGAAGCAGGAGAGAGTATTGCATTGCATGGGCCTACTTGTATATACTGCATGTTAGATAGAGTCCATCCCAGGAGTTATCTGGCTCAGCCCTTGTTTCCACCCCAGTCCCACAACTATTATGTTGCAGTCATACTCCAATACCCTGTGGAGGAAAGATGCTGCTGCTGTCGGCAAAATAATGTGCTACATGTTCACCAGCAGAAAAAAAAGCTTTTTTAATTGCAGTTGTTTTTCATACAGGTACTACAAGCATCCCGCTCTCCCCAGCACTAAAGCACCTCCAAAACAGACAGGGTGAGTAACATACCTCACTCCCAACATCTCACCTTTAGTGTGTGTGTGTGCATGTGTGTGTGTGTGTGTGTGTGTGTGTGTGTGTGTGTGTGTGTGTGTGTGTGTGTGTGTGAGCATGTGTCACCTCTATCTTAACAGCCAGGTAGTCTGCCTGGTGTAGCTGCAGCACCTCTTGCTTTTAATTAAAACCAGACACGTATTCCTTGCTCTGGTTCAGGTTGAGAGACTGCAGTGCTTTTGAAAAATAAGATCTGAAGTGTGAAAAAGCAGACAGAAATAACACGTCTCAGGGACTTGCCAAATCCCTGTGGAATTAAAACGTTAATATTGCTGCCCCCGTGTTTTCCATTAAGTGCTAATTGCCCCAGCATCTGCTATGCAGTCTCCTTGATAAGAATTAATTAAATTTGCAAACTAATCTTAGTGGTGCATGCATTTGGCCAGATAATTGAGAAGCTTGGGATAATGCAGATTGTGTTTGCAAGGGAGAGAAGAAAGGAGGAGGAGGGATATGAGAAAAAGAAAGAAGGAGTAGAAATGAAATGACGAATAAAGGTAAAGGCGGGATGAGGGGAAGCATTGAGACATGTGTTTGAGTGTGACTGTATGTTGACAGGATTGACAGAAACCTTTTAGCATATGAGCACAGGAATCAAGCTCAGACATGCACACGCAGACATACATGCACACACAGCCATGCGTATATACACAGCAAAGTGTGGATAAGGCTCCCCCCGCTGCCTATCTTTTTGCACAGTAGTTTGAAACAACTGGAGTGGAGCGGCAAAGAAAAGTGACAGTTATTTATGAGTTCCCTCTCAAACAAACACTGACTGGAGGAAATAAGGAGCAATGGAGAGAACAGTACCAGTCTCACCTCCTACTTTGGTCTAATACACCTGGAGAGCCACTTGTATGTATGTCATTTGTGCCTTAGTGTGCGTGTGTCTACATCTGGAGGAGGTGGAGCAGAAGGGAGAAAAGTCACTTAATCTTTGAAAATGTTGCTGTCTTTGATGGCAGAAGAAAATGACATTTTAGAGGAATTCTCATCTTGTGATCACGACATAGCACATTAGCATTTGATTAATAAATAGCTTATATTTGGCAATCTATTTCTCAGGTGTATAAAGCCCTACGAGAAGTCGTGTACTGTGCATTTGTCGTGCACCGTGAGGCCAATAATGAAAGATGGCAAAATGTAATCACTCCTGCCTCTTACTGAGAGGGGACTGCGGGAAGTTTCTATTTTAGACTGCCATCTGGAAAGGAGTCTACACACCTGCCTGTTGTAAAAACACAGCCTCCTCACTCATACAATTTGTGCTTGTGCTGGAAAAACAAAAGGCCCCATGATAAAATCTACATCGTAGGAAGCCCTGCAGTGGAGATATGCATGCCCACTGGTGGGGAAATTGTTCACTCTTCACTGTAAACTCTAACAATTTCTATTAAAATTATCCTTATGACGAGATGACAATCATGCAAACAGGGAATCCCAGGAAGTTGGATGAACAGCCAAGTTGGTGACAAAACTTTGGAGACATCTGCTGTTGTCAGCACTGGAAGTTATTGTGGCCAGACGTGTTTGAATTAATTATTGAAGTCTGGCTGTTTCCCTTTTCTGGCAGAAAGTTTTAAATCTTGGATGATGTACATCTGTTCACTGAGATACAACAAGATGGCAGCTTAAAGAGCCTCAATAAAGGATGACAGAGCAGGCAGGATAGGAGACGATGGTCATAGTCACTAACACCTCTCTGTCGCTTTCTCTCTCTCAGAGGAGGCGGTGAATGAGGTTAAGCGACAGGCGATGTCGGAGCTGCAGAAGGCGGTGTCGGACGCCGAGAGGAAGGCCCATGAGATGATTTCAGCAGAACGCTCTAAAATGGAGAGAGCGCTGGCCGAGGCCAAGAGGCAAGCCTCTGAGGACGCACTAACAGTCATCAACCAGCAGGAGGACTCCAGTGAAGTGAGTATCACAGACCCCCCACCCACATTTTGCCTCATTCTCCTCTCACTTGTTCTATAATTCCTTACTCAGTCACTCCCTCTTTGAGTTCCTTTTCAACACCCTGCTCCATCCATTACCCTTCACTTTGATCCCCATATCCTCTAAGTTATCCTGTATTGTGTAATCCATACAGCTGGCTGCTCTTGGTTTGGTGCCGCACCATGTTGTCATCATTATTGCAAAAGCAGTCCAGTTGTCTGTGTACATAAAAGCAGGCAGACCCAGATGGTTGGAGCAGAGTGCCAGGCTGAGGCCATTGCAGAGCAGTTGACCACCACCTGCTGGTAACAAGAACCAGTGGCGTTGGACCAGGACTTAAAGTCTTAAAATGAAATCCCTACGCAAAGAGTAACAGAAAAAATGAGGATCAGACAAATAAACTAGATTATAAAAATGACTGACTTTAGCTCTTACAAACTATGTGCTATACTGGGACAAAAAAGAGACTTATTTTTATCAACCCACTCTCTCCCCACTGTCTCACCAGAGCTGCTGGAACTGCGGGAGGAAAGCCAGTGAGACGTGCAGCGGCTGCAACACGGCTCGCTACTGCGGCTCCTTCTGCCAACACAAAGACTGGGAGAAGCACCACCATGTCTGTGGTCAAGGTCTGCAGGGGCTGCCAGGGGGCAGCAGTGTCCCTCTAGGCACCCCCTCCTCCTCAGCGTCCTCCAGTGCGCCCCCCACCCACTCTGCGAGCACTCCTCCAGGACCTTTGTCCCTGGCAGGCCAGAGCAGTATTGCGGGAGGGGCTGGCAGCGGCAGTGGAAGTGTCTCTGCCAGCCCCAAGGAGAGCAGTTCCAGCAGTGCCTCTCGCTCCACAACTCCAGCTACCCCCGCCCTACTGGATGCCACCTCACGCTGACGTCTGACCCTTGTCCCTTCCCTGCATACTGATGCGACAGTGCCCACACTCCACACAAAACCAAACTGAGGAATCTTCATCGCACACTGCTCCCTCTCCTCTTCCCCTACTTCAGTCCATATTTCCCTCTTATCCTAAGCTCTTCTGAAAATCTCACTACCTGATGATAGACTGGTTTTCTCAACTTGTCACCTTCCCCCCAAAATACTTTTTTTTTGTCTTTGTCTCTTTCACAACCACAGCCACAAATACAAAGATTCCTGACTGGAGCGCAGTGTCGTGGAAAGCATGAAAAGTGTCTCCTATCTCTGTGTTAAGTCACAGAAACATATCAGATGTGTTTGCTGAAAAACATGAGCTTTGACTTGAAGATGTGACTAAGATGTGCCCACAGTCATGTAAGCACGTTAAATACTGTCCACATAAGGACACAGGACAAGGGCTGTGGTAAGGCAACATCGATGGGGAGATGACTAGGTCGATTAGCACTTGGTATTGGAGTTCCCTTTAATTTAGCACCAATGAGAGAACAATACCCAGCCCTGAGATGTGCACTACCAGTCCAAACAGTTCACTGATGTGGCACTTATTCGACAGTGTCCTAATGGAGACAGGCGAGGAATATAATACCTTTTTTTCAAATGGATGAGGGAAGGGGGAAAACCTGTTATGCGATTAATTCCTCAAAACACAGCTTAGTATTTATTAAATGTTTCTTTCTGGCTTTAAGGGAAAATAAAGAAAAGTCCAAATATTCTAAATAAAGAATAATAGTGATGATGATGATGATGATGATGCTGATGATGATGAGAACGATAATGATATGAAAATAAATTAATTTTAAACTGCTAACTACCTTGCTAGCGAGCCAAGAAAATCTACACCGGACTCACCTCTCTGCACCATTGTGAACCCAAATGAATTCAAAGATGAAAAAATAACATGATCCAAACCTTTGTATTACACTGCCAAAGTGAGTAAGTAAGCGATAAGGAGAAGCACTCATCTTATAACCAAACGCAAAGCAACATCACCTCCTCAGCAGATAAGCCAGCCCTGAGAGGACCAGGCTGCAGAGAAGCTGCAGAACGGGACCCAGAGATAGTCAGACATTTAAAAAAAAAACTGTGACCTGCTTTGATCTGCAGCTGCCTCCTGCAGTCTGGACAAAACTACAGCGATTCCTCAGTGATGGCCCAGACTAGTGAATATGGACAATGCTGTGAACTTGCCTACAAGAAAGACTTAATGAAATGGATGGAAACCCTGCCACAGTGTGATTTTTTTTGTGAATGGTAACAGAGAGGACAGAGAGAGGAAAAAAACAGAGGAAAGGAAAAGCTACACAGCCTCTAAGGAGATGAAGATACATACATGGCAATGGAGCTGCCAAAAACCTCAAAACAAGCTTGAAAACATTGTCCAAGAAAGCATTGCATACTACAGAGACGTATGGGAAGACTGTTTGTAAGCCGTTTTTTTAAAGCTCCACAACGAGGAGATATTTCAAGGATTTGCTGTTACCTTTACATTCACTCCCTCCTTTTCCAAAGCATGATAAACAGATGAAAGAGCCTAGTAAAGGGCGGTGTAGACTTGGTTCTCCTCTCTCTTTCTACCTCCCCTCACCCCGCACCTCCCTTCTTCGCTCTCCCACCCCCCCAACTACTTGACTCAAGTCTGCCCCTAACCCCAGCCTGCTTTGAACAGAGCCTCAGAGCAGCCATGTGGGAACGGTTGGAACCTGCTTGTAGATATTGTTCCAATTTTCAAATTTCAATAATGTCTCTTGTCGCTGATGTCCATATGTGCTGCCCTTGTGTATATTCAGAAAGATGGACTTTGTTTTGGTTTTGTTACCTTTCATTTGCCTCCTTTAAGTTTGGGCTGAGCAGTGAAGTCAGAGCAAGGACACTCGTTCATGAGAGGAAGCCCCACATTTTACTTATTGTTTGATTTGTTGTATCTATATTAATGAGATGAAACCCCTCTTGTAGAATATTTTGTATTGCTCGCATTGTAAGACAGTGAGAGGACAGAGGTGCAATATGAAGAGAATTCAGCTACTGAATGGAACCTCAGCAACTGCCCATAGGGTGTCATATAATATAGATACATATAAATATATTTAAAGTAACATCAGTAACTTAATGTGAATGTACATAGTATTTAAAGAGGTCCAAAAATGTGTTTGCCAAATAACAGAAACCTTTAAAGTTTAATGTCCAGAATATGATTTTCTCACAGTACATTTGTTTCTCAAATTTATCAATTTTCCATTTTTTCTCTCATACAAGTTAAACACTCAAATCAAAATGTCATGTGACCCTGAGTGGAGGAGACTGTTGGTAACAGAGGTAAAATTGAAGGGGTGGATGGACACTACAACAGAACATTTTCTGAATTCATCAATTTTGTTTCACTTTAATCGCAATTAAGTCTAAATGACGTCATTCACCCCAGGTCAGTTTGCAGGAGGGGACTCAACAGTGTCTATTGACAAAAAAAGCCCAACTATAGTCAACAGAAGTGGTGGCTCAGTTTCAAATTTAGTTCCTTCAAACCAAATTTAGGAATTGTCAAACTTGATATATCATGTCAAGTGTTTCCTTTCGGCTCAAGTGCCACTGTAGTGACCCTCTCTCTTGATCCTCATCAACCTGTGTGTGTGTGTGTGTATGTGTGCATGTGTGTGTGTGTGTGTGGTTAGGAGTGTATGTTTCCCCCCAAGGTGCAGGACAAGCCATTACTGTAGGATGAAGTGATATGCCAGTGTTAAGCTACAGTAAACCTCAAACCTAATGTTGATACCTAATCTCTGAAATGTTGCTTTTTATTTCATTATTGTTTATTTGTAAAGATGCAATTTGAGCATACGCTGAATATGAGGGATGGGTCTTTATTTCCAGACCAAGAGAGTAGCATCACCTCCTGAGGTTTGTTTTTTTTCCAGTCCTTCCCACATGTTCCAGCAATATGATCGCCTCATGTTTGTTAAACAGTTTCAAGGCCTTTACCTAAAGCAACAGAGGGCCTTGTGCCAGCCATGCTCACACAAATTTTATATTGATCATTGTAAATCCTACATGGTTGGCCTCATACACACTTGGACCAAACTAACTAAAAAATAGGTTGTTTTTTTGTTTTTTTGCAGTGGGTGGCATAGGAAAACAAAACTCCGCTTTTTGTTCACCAACAGATGGATAAAGTGATCATCAGTAATCATTGTTTGGACTATCTGAGACGTATAATTCAAATGGGATAAGCTGCAAGGTACCCCTGCATCTGTGTGTAGCATTTATGTATGTGTGTTACAATTACCGTGATATGGTGTTGACCTCAGCCTTTTTGTGCCCTTTCCCCCTGATGTCTAATTCCTCCACTACTACCACAGATCACTCTTCATACCCCCCCCCCACCCCCCCACACACACACACTAGCTACCTCCTGTCACCATACAGCTAACCACCAGGAGAGGTTGACCTGGACTTTGAAAAGCTGGGCTGAGAGCAGACATGGAAACGCACATTCAAAAGCGAGCATATGGATCTGAAAATGATAAAAACAAAAGTGTTGAAAGGAATTGCCATTACTCATGATGTAGAACAATATTTATTCTCACCAGACCTCACCTTTTTTGATCACATCCCACGAACCAAACGGATACTGCTGGAATTCAGCAACACACATACAGTCAAACCTGCATTACCTTAACTGAACACAGAATCAACCATGACATGCCATTTGTTGTCCAAAACCAATAAAAGCACAAACCAAAGTACTCCTGCATTGCCATAGTAGGCTTTGACGCGATGTGTATTGACAGACCAGAAATAATAAGGTTAGATCTCCACTACACCAGTTAACCAAAGTGTCTGATATACACACAATCAGGGCACACGAGTGAAGAGCGCGCTCAATGAACCGGCTGAGTTTCAAATGTGTAGAATTCTTATTCAAGCAATCAAAGCGCTTGTCGTCTACATATTGAATAGTGCTTCTGTAAAAATAATAGAAGCATCTCCTTTGGAAAAGCCTACTGATTGCGTGTTCTTAGTTACAAAGCCTTGCAGAGATGAAATGAATGAGTGGTGTGTGTGTGTGTGTTTGTCTGTGAAAGTTGCGTGTGTGTGTTTTTGTAAAAAAAAAGAAAAAAAAGAAAGAGAAAACAACTTTTTTTTCATGTCTCTGTACAAACTACTTGAAACCTTCAGAGCTTTAATGAAACATCCCAGACAGACTATACTGGCAGATCGATTCACAATATGTAGCAACAGCTTTGTGCAGTGAAATATCCACATCAAAACAACTTTGTAATGACAGTTCCATTCAACTCTCTAAGTGTTTCGCGTGTGCCTCCTTGTCTGCAAGCAAGCCCTCAGATAAACTAAACAAAGCCAAACCCAATAGACCTGTTATAAATGACCAAAATGCAACCAAAAGCTACAACTTTCTTCTTCTTTCACTTTGGTTAAGGTTTTTGTGTTATGTCCCAGCATGAGAGAACTTTAATGTGGTCGATTGTGTGGGACATGAGGCTGCAGTCCTGCAAAAGCTGGAGGAGCTGTAGAGGAAAGAGCAAACTGTCCGTCACTGAGATTCTCCCTCCTGATGTCACTGGACAGGTTTACAAAATATCCAATCAATGTTCTGTTCAGTCGGGTGTAAGCTTCATGAAGTCATGAAAGAAATGAGATTTGTGCCGAGGTGTCATATACTTTTCTGTGTGAAGATATTTTAGATGGCAAACGCATAAGGGCTCTGCTGTTGTGAATACCATCCAAGGGTCTCTGAACACTTTACATCAGCCACTTTTCTATTTGTTTAACTATGTACATGAAATGGGCAAAACGCATGTTTAGAAAAGACAAATATTAGCAGGTTGGCATTCGTCTCTCCCTACCCCAACCAGTAACTCTACCAATGAAGTTTCAAAGCTCATCTGATGTGATGGTGACACGTCCTTCCTGTGAAACAGGCACTGATGAATAGCTCCAGTAGAAAGCTAAAGTGGCAAACAGTGGATTCAGCACTTGTTTTCCCCAAAAGCCATGGCTCAGGATGGTCCTGTTTTTAAAAGGTTTATGGTTTTATATGTGTAGGGAAGCATTCTATACTGTATTGTGCAATACATTATTACAGAAAAAACATGTTTCTGTAGGAAAGGTTGGCGCTTTGAAGATCTTTCTCCTTTTGTTTTATTTCCCTCTTCAAAAGGTCCTGTTGCCGTTTTTAGATGAAGTTAACTGTGCCAGAAGAATTAAATTCTGATTTGTATTTATTTCTTGCATGCTTTCCTCCCTGTTGCTAATACCGCTCTTTAACTGTTCGCTCTGTTGGATGTGTGAAGCTGTAAAACATTCTAATTCAGGTTATTGTCTGTGTTGAACAATGTAACTGTGTAATTAAAACATGAAATGAAGTATTCATCACTCTAGTTGCTTTTCTTTTTTTAAAAGCCTCAGAAAAGGAAAATTATCAATTGAGATTGAATCATCACTAACACATCATGCCTACAGAAATATGATAGCAGCAGAACGCACTGAAAAAACAGTATAACTATTTAAAATATATTCCAACAGTCCAATACACTTTTACAAAAATCATATATACCACACAAACAAATCACAAACAAGCTGACTCAATGTCTTTGATCTTATATTACTGTCACAATTATTTACAATTTACTATTTACAAAATAGTATTTACAATTTGAAAGATGCTTAAAAACATATATTCATACACAGTGTATCTCAGACACCTTCCAGTTTACAGTTCAGATCTGCAGTTTATACCCACACTTTGTTATTTTAAATTCTAGTGGAGATCCTAAAGTTTCCATTGATACCAAATGCATCAGGCTGAATTTTGAAGAATTGTGTTGAAAATGCACAAGACGCCTAGAATATGTCCATATGATGGAAAGCGCCGTAAAACTGGTGGGTTTTGGGTTCACTCAGTATAAAAAAATCATAAAGCTTCAATGAAGAGTTAGAACAACTGAATATATGAGATACTATCAGACAGAATGAAATACTCTGATTCTTCCAACCCCAAAGTTATCTTTTTCATATTCACATATAATAAACATATTCTTCCAGTGGTGTAATGTCATAAAGTTTGTAGTTTTCTAATGTTTGTGTATGGGTTTTTTTTAAATACAAAAGTAGAATAGGTATTTTTCACAGTCAGAGTAGAAAAAGCACAGGTGCAAATAATAAAATGAATGACATCTGAACTTCCATTTAGCTGCTTCAGTTTCCGGGTGCTGGTATTGTGCATGCTGGCTCACTGTCACACTGTCATGGCTCACTGGGACACTTGAATACAACAGAGCCATCTTTCGTTATTAGTAACACCTGTGCTTTTCCATTCAGTCACAATGTCTGCGGTGATAAAAGCCTTCAGGTACCTTACATGAAATATGCAAACTCTGAACAATCAATAGTCTTGTAGCATTCCTGAAGAAGTTAGTATGGAGTTTAAATTACACCTCAGTATTACTACAACAATTTATCAAATACAACCAATTTTATCAAAGGAATTCCGTTTTATTTTGAAGAATGAGGCCATTTACTGTGAATGAACAATTTCTTATTGTAGTAAACAGTTGTAAATCATGTGGGTGAGGTGAGGAGAGGGATGGGTACTAAGGGCAGAGAAGGGGAGGAGGAGGGCCCCCTCGTTGGTGCGCCACTGGGACGAAGACGTCCTCCTCCAGCGTCTCTCTCACGTGCGCGCCACTGTCAATCAATCCAGCGCGTCATGAGTCTCATTCACAGGTGATATCTATTAGCTTACCTCATATGCTGTCAGGTGTCGCGTCCGTGGACCATCAAGCCGTCTCTTTACTGTGAGAGATTTATTTTTGTTTCGCGGCGGTTTCGGCAAGCTAGCGGTCGGCTTTGCAGATGCCATGTTTGAGCAGTGAGCATGGCGGAAAATCATCTGGAGTACGGCTACCTGGAGGGCGAGTGCATCGGGGAGCATTTCGCCGAGGACCCGGTGGGTATCATTGTGTTTGCAGTGAATCAAAAGGGTGCTGTCACGTTTGTTGTTTGCACGCACGTCAGTAGGGAGAGCGAATGACGATTGTCACTTGGGACAAACAAGCGCATACATAAGCTATGCTATGTAGTATCGTTGTTTCACTGATAAACGTGATGTGCAAAGAACGACATCAGTGAGCCACATCCCGTACAACACGCTGAGTGAATGGTTCGGCATGGAGCCAATCAGGTGCACTGCAGGTCCAGGTTGAAATTATTGAACACAGAGTGGTTCTAAATTGTGGTTCGGGCACTTAAATAACTGATGGTACTAAAACCCTGTTCCACCTATAGCTGTTGTCCTGAAACCTCAGGCCAGCAGCCATGTGAAACTGACTTATATCTGGGCCGAATCAAATGTGACGGATTCCATATATGTTTGATTAAAATCCATGTCAGGTATCTTTTGGGAGCATTTGGTGCTTTCACAAAATGTATACTTTGACCATTTTGTTCAGAAACAGTCCATCCCTTCTGGTCATTTCATTTTCAGATATCAAACCAATACTTTCAGAAAATAGTTTCTTAATAGTTTCTCTTTCTTAATACAGAAAAACACAATATCCAGGCAATCACTGTATCCTTCTATATCACAAGAGATACATGGGTGACTCCATTTAAAGGAAAAGCCTGCAGTTTTACAGTTTTAATGCGCCTCATCAAAGACTCAACACATCTTTTTGAGGGAACACCATTCATCCAAAAGATGTCCTCTTATTTGATGTTTTGATGATCCAGAACCTCCAATAGGTGTCACATTGGCTTTAGATCTGGTGACACTGAAGGCCACAGCATATAATTCACATCATTTTCATTCTTAAACCGTTTGTGCCCTGTATGGAAGCATTGTTATCTGTTATGTTTCTGCACTCATTCATTCAGGTTTTCCCTTTTTTAATTTGTCAGCAGTCTGGTTTTCAGTGTAGCTTCAGTCCACAGTGACTCCATGCTCTACTTCCCATGCTTGTGTGTCTCAGGAGCTGGCAGCCATCAAGGCCAGGGTTCAGGAGCTAGAGATGGAAGAAGAGACGGAAAGACTGAAGGAGGAGGAAGAGAGGTGTGATGCAGGAGAGATGCAGCTCCTGACCAGCAGTCCCCGACCTGGTGAGACAGCCCGCGGGTCTTGTCCGCCTCGTGGTTTGTTATTGTGTCACATTGGTGTACAGCTAAGTACTGATTGTGCATTTGGGAAGCCTCGACAGCGTATTTTTAGCCAGGTGTGTAGCATCGCAGCCTCCAGGCAGGTGAGGTAACGGCATCCTTCACCATCTGGCTAACACCTGGGACGCTTCACGTGTGCCTCATCACTGCCCAATGAGACGAAGCAGCGAGCCCCAGAGAACCAGAAGGGTCCTCCTCGCTGCCTGTGGCTATTTTCTGCCTCTATGCGTCTCCTCATCCCTTCCTCCCTTTTGGTTCCTCCTCAGAACAGAGATGTGATCAGAGGGGATCCAGATTCTGAGATAGATAGAGGAATATATATATATATTGTCAAAGATGATGCAAGAAACAGATATGTTGGTGAAAGTAATCATTGTGTTCATTTCACCTGGAGTGACCCCCAGTGTAGAAAGTGCATACTTTATATTGCATGTACAAAAGCAGCATATACAATTTTGTTTTTGTTTCCTCCACAGGACCTTTCTACAATATGACTCCTGAGGAGAGGATAGACGCAGACAACAGATCAGTCTATGTAGGAAATGTAAGACTTGTATGTGTGTCTTTTGTTCATACTGAGCATGTTCTTTTCACACTTCTGATCTGACACACTGTTGAACAAATCCCAGGTAGACTATGGAGCTACCGCAGATGAGTTGGAGATCCATTTCAACGGCTGTGGTCCAGTCAACAGAGTTACCATCCTGTGTGACCGGTTCTCCGGCCATCCCAAGGGGTGGGTTCAACTTGTGCATACCGTTTATATTTATTTATTTTTTTTTTTCCCTACCTGACACAGTTTGACCTTACAATACAACAATAAGCATGTTGGTCTTTTCTCTTCCCCTTTCACAGCTTTGCTTACATTGAGTTCTCGGATCGAGACTCTGTGCATAGTGCTATTGGTTTGCATGAGACCTTGTTCAGAGGACGAGTCCTTAAGGTGAGGAGCACTACATTACATGTTGGTCCTAAAGGAAAACCCTCAAATTAGTTGGCTAATCACACCAGTCTGTCAAATCTCAGTGATAATGCACTGGTTGCACACACAGGCTACAGCAGCCTGGGTACTACTAACACTAGATTTTAGAATGGGCTGATAGTCAGGTATATGTGTTTTGATTTAGTCATGGCAAAGGGCGTATTTAAACTGAGTATTTGATTGGTAGAGCTCAAGGGATGCCCTTATATAGCCTGCACTATAGCACTTCCTCTTATCATGATTCATCATTATCCCTCCTTCTGAATTGAGGAATACCTGTGCACTGCAGATAATCTTACTCACCGTTTGGTGGAAGTAGAAACAAAGTTATGTCATTTTGAGCTGACTTAATTTTCATTCCAGTGATCCTTTTTTAAGCAAAGCAGTCAAAGCACCCATTAAGTTTTCATTTTCCACGTTTTGAGCTTATCTCCCTCTATGCATCAAGACATTTAGGTTTTTCTGTTCTATCACTGTTGAATGGCAAACATGGTATTTCTTTAAACACTAATCAATCATCCTAACCAGTAAACCACCAGTTAAAAACGTGTTCTTTGGCTTGCAGGTAATGCCAAAGAGGACCAACATGCCAGGCATCAGCACCACAGACAGGGGAGGACACAGAGGTGGCCACACCAGAGGCAGAGGCCGTGGGTATCGTCCACCCCGATACCAGAACAGCTCTCGAGGCAGGTTCCGCTACCAGTCAACCAGGCCACAACATCAAACACCCCACCCTTACTACGGAGGCCCCTCAGTGGGGAAGAGACAGTGGGGACACATGGACTACCATGAACAGATGCCTAAACGTTACCCATGTCTCCTTCTCATCACCCCGCCGTCAGAGGAGTTGGGGGCAGGGTCAAGTGGGCCGCACTACCCTCAACAGCGCTAGCGCTACCCACCTTCCCAGCATATGTAACAAAGTGCGTGAATAGAACTGATTTAATTTTAAAGAAGTGTTTCCAGGCGTTACTGAGTTGAGCATCATGTGAGAGAGCCCGAGTGGACAGCAGAGATGACTTTATAAGTTGCATCCCCTCATCAGTCCTTCAAGTAGATGAGATGTGAAGAACGAAGACTGGGGTCAGAGGTGTTGCATTATAAGCTTATGTTGCTGTGAATGCATGGGACAATCCTCAAGTTGTTATGCAGTTTGCATCTCTTACCGTTTTTACAAATCGATGCGAATGTATTGTGTTGCTGCCTGCAATGTTATGTATAAATCCTCCCTATGTATAACTTATAAGTTATTTGCTATGTAAGTGAATGAATAAATAAAAGAATGATCCGGTGCTCCATTTGTAGTAAAATGACACACTTGCAGTGATGTACAACAACAATTCAGTTTTATTACTTATGCATTTCAATAATCAAGGCAACATGTAAACAAAAAAAGGATTAGGGATGTTCTGTACAGTGGAGGCTCAGAAGAAGGGTGGAAGGGATGTCAGCCAGTTGGCACCATCATCCCAGATACGATGCCATCGAAGGCCCTGGAGAATGACAGGTCAACAATTAAACACTGCTACATTAGGAAAATATCTGACACAACTCTTTGAATATCAGGTGTCAAAAGAATAAACTCACTTAGACTGAATGGGGTCCCCGGGATTGTGGAATGGGTTGCACATTACGTCGGTAAAAGAGTTGTGTAATTTTCTGAACATCTGGAATAGAGCAAGTTACCATGTTAAACTATTAAAACAAAAGTTTGACATGAACAAACGCATTGCAAATTGTATTGTGGGGTCATGTATGTGTGCATACTCATACTATATTCAGGTTTCTTGATATTTCTTTGAATATGTGATTTGTGTATAGTAAGGATTCAGCACTAGGGGCAGGATTACTAAATTGCCCAGATGAATGCACTGAGAAAATGTAGAAAAGCTCTTTGTACATGCAAAGAATCATCCTTTCTGGAATTATCTTAAATATATTTAGCCATCAGATCATTACAATGACACACATAGTGGGAGACTGAGGTGACACTTTTCTATTGGTTAATAAAATATAAGCTGAGGCATAGGGCAACAAGGTGTAATTCAGCACTTGCACACATATTGTATAACTAGATCAGCATCCTGACAGAGAGAACAAAGTTTGTAGATGTGTATTAAACAACCAGTGTAACCAATGTAGCTTTTGGAGAATTATGCTTGTTGAGCTGCATTTGATTATGATTAAACATGCAATAGGATCAACTTACACTTCTAATTTCATTGTCCCGTAATGATGTATTTGACGAGTCCACAACAATGACAAATTTCACCTTGCTGTTGGTTACATATCCATATCTAGTTTACCAGTTAAGGATATTCGGTTCCCCCTGTAAGAGACTATTTACAGTGCATGGATTCCAGGTCCACTGACTGACATGCCATTTTATTTTATAGCACATATATTAATAAGTCTTATACACTTAACATCCAGACTTTAACCTTTTTACAATAACAATAAAAGAATGAATGCAATGGTCTACATATCTGGGAATATGGGCATATATAAGGATTTCAGCATTTGTCTTGATTGGTAGAGGTGTACATTTATTGTTGTGTTCTTCAGGTGTAATGAATATGTGTTAGCCATCTTGTTAAAATGATAATCAACCTTAGACCACAGTCCTGTACAAGAAAGATGATCTAATTAAAAGATAAGTCAGGTTCTTGGAGCACTTGTCTTGTACGCCCACAAGACAAGTGCTCCAAGAACCTGACTTTTACCTAACCCTTAAAACAAGGATACACTTTGTAGTCTTCAGTGGGATAGAGCAGACCCAGGTACAGCTCTCTCTGGTCTCCCAAAGATTTGCCCACTGCTGAGATCTTCTCCTCCACCACATCCAGAGAGGTGTGCACCGTGTAGTGAAACTTCAGCTCATTTTGAGTGGGCACACTGCGGATATACAGCGGGTAGTTCTGGGAGAGGACATAAAACAGCACAGACACACAACAACGAACCTGTTAACGACAAAATCTCATCAATGATGTAGCAAATTGTAACAGCAGCCAGCCTGAAAGTATGCTAATGTTGTTAGCTGTTAACGTTAGCTTTGTTTGGGTATTTCAACCTGCTGGACCTTCAGAGAAAGCCGACATTTGCTTAGAGACAATATGAGAATGAAGAAAATATTTTAACAATAAAAAACAGGCAATGGATAAAACACGGGACATTTAACAACAGCAATCATTACCTCTTTCGCGATCACTGCTATGCACACCGCCATATTAAAGTTCCTCCTCTGAGCTGTCAGATGCTGTCACGTGATATGCTGCATTCAAACGCTGTTGGAAAAGTGGCCAAACATGAGAGTGCCTGATTTTTATCAGTCATTATACACACCGTGAGTTTTAGTCGTTTTATTCATATAACTTATTTATATTGTGAGTTTGTAGTTTTATTGACCAAAAGTATCTGTTAAATGGTCCATTTTTGTATTCTCTCCAACCGATTTCGAATTTTTTTGTCGCATGTACAACATTTATCAGAAGTCCTTGAATCCACCAAATATCGAGGAACACTTTTACGGACATTTAGTTTAACAGTTTAACCTAATTTATAACGCCACCACGTTCATAATTCAATTTAAAAAATAAATCAAATTTTATTTAATTTAATTTTATTCAAATAAATAAATTCAAGCAAACAATTGCTCTACCGTGTATGCGCAAGTGTTACGCTGAAGACCCGCATGAAGGCAAACAAACCACTTCCTCGAAGTTGATGCTCATATGACTACAGCATAGCAATGCGAGGGATGTCTGCTATAACTCTGACTCTCTTTTGTGCAGTAATATGTTGTTCCTTGACAGAAAAGCCACGAAATGTTTCATCTCCTAACATTATCATCATGCTCATGGATGACGTAAGTTATTTTCTCTTCTTGGTTTGTGTCCTTGAGACGTCAGTTCATCACTTCAGCAGTACAGTTCTGTTTGAGCGCTGAATGAGTTTGAGAGCCCAAAATATGTTTCACTGTCGCTTTCATTCTCTCTGTTTTTTTTCTTTTTGTCTGTGGGTTCTGATGAGTACACTGTGTCACTGAACATTGCAGCCTGTACATAGTGTCTATGTCTGTGCTTGCATGTTTGTTTTGCCTTTTTGGGTGTGAATGTATAGGCAAGACTTAAACTCTGCACTTTTCTCTCTGCTGTTCAGATGGGTTGGGGGGACTTGGGGGTGTTTGGCGAGCCCTCAAGAGAGACCCCCAACCTGGATGCCATGGCTGCTAAGGGCATGCTGCTTCCAAATTTCTACACTGCCAACCCACTCTGTTCCCCATGTGAGTCAGACAGAACCTGAACCAGCAATTCCTGTTTTGCAAGATGTTGGAATAATTTCAGTCTCTCATCACAGTTTGCAGCCGTCTATCTCTACTTGTGTTTTTATTGTCACTTCATTAAATTGATTAATGAAAAAAGAGTACAACCTTTAAACTCCAGTCTACTAATTTTCATGTTTTTAGGTAACTTAAATGAAGATATCCGTGAAAAATACTATTCAGAGGAGAGTTTGTGTGCCTTTTTGCTCATGTAAAGTTATAAAAACTTTAGAAATGCTGGGGAGTCAAAGCTGAACAGATATCTTTTCTTCTTTTTGAGTTCAAATGTGGATGTACAGTTTTTCCTCTGATAGCAGTGATTAGTGTACATAATTAGTTGAATAATAATAGTTCACAGCCATTAATAGCAGTTGATAAATAAAGGCAGTTACAGTTTTTGTTGGTAGTTACAGTAAATTCTCAAAAAGCTGAGAAGATTTTGATGTACACATCAAAACTGAGACGCATGCCAGAGCAATCCATATTTTTATTAAGTGACAATAAAGTACAAGTGTTGAATTTGCTTATGCTGAAAAGCATTTAGAAGACCAACATACAGAAATCCTAATTACTTTTTTGTGTCATTTTAACGACAGCCAGAGCTGCACTTCTCAGCGGGAGGCTGCCTGTCAGAAACGGCTTCTACACCACTAATGCCCACGCCAGAAACGGTACACTCGAACAAATTATCCAGCTGCAAATAATTCCTTTCAGGTTTTCTCATTACGTAGTCTAGAAAGTACACTTAATTCTGACCTTTTTTATAGCATACACGCCACAGGAGATAGTGGGAGGAATCTCGAAGGATGAGATTTTGTTACCCCAGATGCTGAAGAAAAAGGGCTACGCCAGCAAGATAGTTGGCAAGTGGTGAGCTCTTTATCTTTCTTTAATCTGGGTTCTTAGAGGTTTCTGAAGTTTTAGAGGTTATGCTGATGATGACTGGTGATGGTGGCCGTGGCTCAGGAGGTAGAGCGGCGTCCACTAATCACAGGGTTGGATGCCCGGCTCCTCCTGTCCACATGCTGAAGTGTCCTTGAGTAAGACACCAAACCCCAACGAGATGTGAACTGGTGAATGAGAGGCAAATTGTAAAGTGATTTCCATAAATTATTATATAAATGCATGCCATGACTATGAATTAACAGTCTGAACCTTGGTGGGAAAGTAAATTGGGAAAATACTTTTTTTAAATGCCTTTTTGCTATTATATATATTATTATTATTTGCAATGTTTTAGCCAATTTATTACAAATCATGTTACTTACCTGAATATCATTGTACACAGTATACAATAATTTTATACCAGATTGTTAAATAAATCTTTCCTATCCCTGAGGCATCCATTGATTGGCGTTCCTTTCAGCGTGAAGCTTGTTTGAGATGTATTAGATAAGATGAGATGATTTATCAAACACAATGTTATCTACCTTTTTTTTTTTGCTCTGTAGTAATTCACCTAGAAATGGTTACTTATTTTAAAAACATCTTCACAATTTTGCCACCATAATAGTGATTACGTGCCTGTCAGCATGTGAGTGCACTTTCTTTGTCACTACAGGCATCTGGGCCACAGACCACAGTACCTGCCTCTGGAGAATGGTTTTGATGAATGGTTTGGTGCACCGAACTGCCACTTTGGCCCCTACAACAGCAGCATCCAACCCAACATCCCTGTCTACAACAACTCTGAGATGGTTGGCAGGTAGTATCACACACGAGCACTCAGATATACATATCAGCAGACAGAAACAGAGCCTGAAAATCTATAAAAATCTTCTCTCCCCATGACTCAGTGGAATAGTTTGGCTGGCTGCGCCTCTGGATGAGCTGAGTGTCTCCCCTCCTCTTCCTTCTCTGTACCAGCTGTGCTTGTGTTTTCCATTTTCCGCCCATTTGTTTTCCCCAAAACAGCCATATGTGTATTCAGGGTCATTGGAACTGGCAGCCGGGCGTGTTTTTCGCTTAGCCGTGGGTTTAATCAGCGCTGTATACCTGGGCCCTGGACAGACATACACACACACACATAGACACATATACACACAGACACACACACGCCCTCAAGAGACGGCAGGTTGCGTTGGCTGTATGCGGAGACACCTGGAGGAAGTGAAGCATAAGAAAGAGAGATGCCTGTCACTGCTTCTCTGCTCGCCGCGCCACGCTTCAGCAACACCTCATAACAGTTCCCTCTGCTCGGCTCTGCTGAGACTTCCCAAATATGTCTTTCACAAAAATCTCCCGCAAACGCATTCTGCAAGAGGGAAATTTCCTTCCATTGCCTTATGATATTGTGTGGAGTAGTTTTGGTCAATTTAGAGGCAGATTGAAAGCCCTGACAATCCAATCAGGTCACTGTGAAAGAATCATTATATGCGGTTGAATGAGCAGAGGAGAGATGGCATGGTGTGGCCTCAGCAGGTATTCAGATGGGATGTTGGCTAACTAATAATGAAGGTTTATTTAATGAATCATTGCTTTCCAGATACTATGAGGAGTTTAAGATTGACAGGAAGTCCGGAGAGTCCAACCTCACGCAGATCTACTTGATGGTAAGTTTAGGCTCACCTGTATTTTTTTAAGGCAGTCTCTATCTCAGATGATACAACCCTTTCAGTGGAGCAGAGTATGTCAGCTACACCCAATTTTGTTTCACAGTTTCCGTTGTTAAGCTCTTAATATAATATGATAGAATAGAAGGAAATAGGATAGAATTCCACTTTATTGTCGACCAGAGGGGAAAATTGTCTGGCTCACCAAAACATAAAAGCACAATAACATAAATCCATTTAACAAATTAAAATTGCAATTAAAGCCTGATTTTGGCCTTTGATCATTACTGTGCCTTTCACCAGCAGAAGTGGATTGTCGACTTTTGCGCACACTCGTCTTGATTATCTCTGCTGCCTACGTCAATCTCTCCCATTCTGTTCCTAAAGGGATCAAAAGTAGCCTGCAGAGACACACTGCATGCTTGAGAGGTGTAATATGTCCTCGCAAGAAGAGGATGGATCTGTCAAGTAGAGCTTTGTAAAGCTCATATTAGCATGTCTTATAAGACCAGATTGGTTTCAGTAGTGCTGTTATTAATTGTGCTGATTGTTTGGCATATAGCCAGTAGTCCTTTTCCATTTATTAGTTTATAAATGGTGACTTTTCTAAGTGAAATTCATTCTGTAAATACAGATTTACATTTTATTTAGAATTTAACAGCACCACAAACCTCTCGAAAACAGTTTTAACAAAAACCTTCATGAAGCTTGTGTTTATTGCAGGACTGCTGTGTATTACATACTGAAAACATGGTTAGAAATAGTGGTAAGCAAGTGAGAAAGAGGTTATTTATTTTATACAGTTTGACAGCAGTTCTGTGAATGAAGCTCTAGTAAGGGGTTTGACATCTGCACTGACAGTGTTGTAACACTCGCTCACACCTCCCACCTCTACAGGAAGGTCTTGACTTCATACTCCGTCAGACTAAGGCCCAGCGGCCCTTCTTCCTCTACTGGGCAGCCGACGCCACTCACGCCCCGATCTATGCCTCCAAACGCTTCCTAGGGAAGAGCCAGCGAGGCCGGTACATTATATCCTTCCTTACTGACTCATAAGGTTATAATGAATTCATTTCTCATGGAGAATGATATAAGCTGTGATTGTGTTCTGTAGGTATGGTGATGCAGTGATGGAGCTAGACTACAGCGTGGGTCAGATCTTATCAAGGCTGCAGAGTCTGGGCATAGAAAATAACACCTTTGTCTTCTTCACCTCAGACAACGGAGCTGCTCTAATGTCTGGCCCAAACGATAGTAGGCACTCGATTCAAATGTACACACACACACACAGTTTTTTCTTTGTGAAACCGAGTTGGTGCACTTTTGTCTGACGCGTTATCTGTCCTGTCTGTGTGTGTGAGTTGGTGCATGGATTCATGCGTTTTCATGCTTCTGATTCCTCAGGTGGCAGCAACGGGCCGTTCCTCTGCGGGAAGGAGACCACCTTTGAAGGGGGCATGAGGGAACCTGCCATTGCCTGGTGGCCTGGACACATCAAAGAGGGCACGGTGAGAATTCCCCCGTGATTTAAAGCTTTTACCAAATAAAACCTCCAAAAGAAATCCAAGACGATCATTCACTTAATCCCTACCATCTTCTCCAGAGACCAGACTACACTCCAGATCCCGAGCCAGTTTTTTTTTTCCTTTCCTTCAAAGCATTGTTGCTCTCTAATGTTCTGCCTATCAACAGGTACCAGGAGCTGAAATGTTCTCTGTTAAGCTGCAGGCGATGTACAGGACTGTAAAGCAGGTTGAGAGAAAAGGAATAATTATTTCACTAATCCTCTCTTTTCAATGATTGTCGCTTTTTGTTTCATTGTGTATCATTTACCACTTTACATGTGCACACTCTCATCTATCGGCGCCGTAACCAGTTAATCTCGACTATGTTCAACTTCTATGGAGTGATTGAACCCCAGAAACAGTGAAGGTATACTGTGTGATTGCGGCCACGAAGCGTGTGGGCGCTTTTTCCACTGTTTCCTCAAATATGTTTGGCTGGAATGAATGCCCCAAACTCTCTCTCTTTCCTCCCTCCCCCTCCCCAATTTAACCCCCCACCCACACCGTGATCCTCTAAGCCTGTGCGTTCTGCAAATGACTTTTAATTGTATTAGGGGCAGCTGTGACACGGGGCTGTGACGCAGAGGGATTTGGTGGAGGAGCGAGCGGAGGCTGCAGTCTGCAGTAAGCCTTGCCCCTGGCTCATCTCACAGGGGTGTGCTGGGGCCTGATAGCGCAGCAGAGTAGCGAGGGAGAGGGGGATTGGGAGCGTCTTAAGCGGCTAATCTGTTTGTGTGTTTGCTGAGGTTGGATTGAGCTGTAATGAGGACTTCAGTATCTGAATATGCCAGGCGCTCAGGATAAAGGAACGGAGGGGGGGAGGGGGGGGGGGGGTGTACAGGGAAGGAAGCTAGGAAGAAGTAAAGTAAAAGGAAAGAGGTGGCTGGTGTAGAAAAGAGAAAAGGAGGAGGAGTGCTAAAGACGCTGGCACTGCCACACTGCCAGGAACGTTGTTGTGTTCGCAGGGCTTTGCTGCACCTGTGCCACATTATAATTGACCAATGTGTCTGTGTATACATGTCTGAGTAATTTCAGTTTGATTTTTTATGCCTACATACATATGCATGCTTTTATATGTATGTTGGATTAGTTGTATGTGTGACCGATAACTTTCTAGAGGAGACACAGATGTAAATAATATTACTACCAATGCAGAACATCGCAAAACACCTAAATGTGTGTGTGTGTGTGTGTGTCTGTATTTGTATTTGCAGCTGTGGCTTGGCTGTGAGAACGAGGGTCAATAGATCCTCCCTGAAGCTATCTGGGATTGTGATGACAAAGCTGCTTTGTTGGAGCTACTGTACTCCACAGCTCTGGATTTATCACTCTGTGCTGCTTGGGAGGGAGCACAGGCCAGGCACAGGGTTGCCTCATCTCTTATTTGTAGTCTTCTGAAATCTCTGTTGATCTGTGCATTGAAACGTCCATAAGCTCTTGGAGCAAAATGCTGGAGACAACAAACAGCCTTTGTTAAAAAGGGGATTTCAGCAGGTTTATGGGACCGACTGAGCACAGATGCATCTTTACAGCATTAAGATGAGGAGAAGTTTTTTGGGGCGTGGGCGACTGATGATAGAAAGACCACTTCATAACTCTTAAACCGATAAAAAAAAGCCTGTTATCTGTGGATGCATCTGAGTGATGAAACTAATTCAACTGACTTGTGTGGAGGAAATAGTTGACATTCACTCATATTTAGAAGGTGTACTGGAATGAAGGAGCATGGCTGGTCTGAAGCAGGTGCAGATTCAGCATTCTCCCAGTGCCTGAGGGGGGCGAGGGGGCCAGAATGACGAAGGGTGGTGGCTGTAGGAACAAAGATGGGGGGAGGTGGGTGGGGTGTCGGCCCCACAATGTTGTCGAGCGTCGCAATCCCTTTTGTTGTGTTTTATCAGGCAGCAGACACACAGGCAGAGTGGTAGAGACGGGGATAGGAGCACTGCCTCCTCAGATAACCAGCATCACCACTCTCAGCACAGAAAGAAAAGAGAGGGAAAGAGAATGTGACGTTAATAGAGAGTGATGAGTCAGTCAAAAAAAAAGGAAAGAACAAAGGGTGAAGAAAGAATGAAGTTCAGTGTAGACTGCAAAGGAGGGCAGAGCTAATAAAAGATGGCAACTGGTGGGATAAATTCCTCTATCAGACCAGTCTGAGTCTGAAAGTTTTTGGTCAAGTTATTACCAACTAAATGTCAGTTTTGCTTCTTCTTGTGTCCTTTTGTCCTGTCTTCTTTAATGGTTTGTGTGTGTCTGTGTGAGGGGGACTTTAAAAAAACGAAAAATGAAGTGACGGACTAAATCTGTTAGTGTTTGTGTGTGTGTGTGTGTGTGTGAGAGAAAGAGTGTCTGGATGTGCAGATAGATCATGGAATGCATTGCAAAGCCTTTTCTGTGGCTAGTTCTGTGGATACAGAAGAAAAGGGAATTCATTTCAGTGCTTAGGAGCTTGTGTGTGTGAGTGTGTGTCTGTGTCTGTATGTGTGCTGGCTGCCGATAGGAGCACAGCGGCACATGGCGGTGCAGCTGCAGAGGCCTGATAGCGCTATCTGATTGTGAGCGTGCCGTCTCCCTCTAAGGCTCGCTCAGGAGAGAATGGAACGGAAGATCAAGGATGACAGCGAAAAAATGGCATTTTATCTGAAAATAGTTCAAAGTTTATAAATAAAATAAAGCTTTTCACTGGGACTGGGAGAAGGAGATAAAACACCAGCCCGCTCCAGCTCCAGCCGCCTGCTTGCCCGGGCCTTGTCCTCTCCCTACTTCCTTTCCTCTTCTTCTTCTTCGCTCCTCCTTTTTCCCTTTTACCCCCAAAAAACTCATTTAGAAAGAGAGGCGTTTTGGAGGTTTTTTATAATAAACCTGCTAGCAGAGATTAGAGAGGAGACTGAAGAAATGCACCTCTTTCCTACATGTGTACATGCAACCACACATACAAACATCCTATCATGACTATGCATTGTTATTTTGTTTGCGTTCATGAAGAAAATCCGGCGTATAAGAGCAAGCTTGTGGTATTCCTGGAGCACGAAACGGTTCATTCTGGATTATTTGCCACTGATGGCAGAAATTAGAAGCAAGAGAGACTCAACAAGAGATACTGCCATTAAATAGTTGGTGTGTGTGTGTGTGTGTGTGTGTGTGTGTGTGTGTGTGTGTGTGTGTGTGTGTGTGTGTGTGTGTGTGTGTGTGTGTGTGTGTATAGTATACACTTACCAAGGACGAATGAGGACCAATTTGAGTTGTAGTCCTTGAGAGGACACTTGGCCAGTCCTCATTTCTTTCACTTTTTTCAATCCTAACTCACCTTGTTGTGTGAAGTGGCGTCTCAGACTGCAGATAGTGGTAGTGTTTTTTTAAAATGTCATTGTCCTTTTGCAGGTGAATTTCCAGTTGACCAATGTGATGGATCTGTTCACCACCAGTCTGGCTCTGGCCGGCATCAGCCCTCCTGATGACAGAGCCCTCGATGGGCTGGACCTGACACCAGTCCTGCTAAACCGCTCACACACACTCCAAAACAGGCGAGTGCACACACTAGCTGTTACAGGATTTTACCAGTTGGCTCGAAGTTTGTGATGTTTGTGTCCATTACTTTAGGACCAAGATCCCCTTCAGAGCAGTGTTCGTTTCAAGAGAGAGCAAGAGATAAACAAGGCTGCATTTTGGCCATGTCTAATACTTTGATTTATGACCGAATATCTGCAAACCTAATGACATTCCCATCAACCTGAGCTGTACTTTGTTTTTAGTGCTAATCAGCAAATGCTAGTATGCTAGCACACTGCACTAAGATGATAAACATGGTAAACATTAAACCTGTTAAACGTCAGCATGTTAGCATTGTCATTGTGAGCATGTTAGCATGCGGATGTTAGCATTTAGCTCAAAACACAGCTGTGCCACAGTACAGCCCCACAGAGCCGCTGCAGACTCTTTATCTTGTTTCGTGTAAGTGAGGAGAATTTATATTTTCTGATGATTTCAGTGATTTTTAGAGAGTTATAAAGTTCATGTTCCCTCACTGGATGTTGAAAATATTGCGAGAATGGGTATAAAAAAAGCTCACACCTCTGAGCATCATTTCTCCCTCTCCTCATCCTCAACAGGCCGATCTTCTATTACCGTGGGAATGAGCTGATGGCTGTGAGGCTTGGGCAATACAAGGCCCACTACTGGACCTGGAGCAACTCATGGGAGGAGTTCAAAAGCGTAAGACTCCCTTTAAACACAGCAACCCCGTCCCATCTCTGTTTCCTCAGTTCTTGATTTGCACCACCACATCCTCCCTCTTTGTCTCTCCTAATCTTACTCAAACACACAAACACTTTCACTGTTGGTGTTATCTTGAAAATGGCTCATCAGTTGACTGCTGTGTACATCAGAGCGTAATGAATATTAATGAAGAGCCCCCATATTGGCAAACTTACATCATTCATCAACCAGTTGACTTGTTTGTTCAAACTCCAGTGGAGATTTTCTTCCTCTCCATTTACATACCGACATTGTAGACTTGTTCTTTTGGCATCACGGAGCTCAAAAGGAGGAAAGGAAGGCAGATGCCAGCAGTATCTCTCTGCCGTAATTACATCAACGCGGTGCTGATTAAATGCATCAGGAGAAATGTGAAATCTGACACTTGAGAAGCAGAATAGTACCATCCTTCTCTCTCTCCTCTGTCCATAAAAACATGTCCTCTTGTCCGCCCTCCATGGCTCTGCTTTTCCTGTGATCCAGTTTGTTTTATGCCCCATCGGTCGCTTAAATTGCTCTCTCCTTCAGGGCCGCTGAATCAATAGCAGCCTCCTTTATCAACTCATGTGAACTGAAGTGGAACTTCACAAATAATGGCGTGTGATTGCCTGTGAGTTGCCTATCGATTGGTGTGTGTGTGTGTGTGTGTGTGTGTGTATACATGAGAAAGAGAGAAAGGACATGCACATGTATGTTTGGTTCTCCATATATATGTGTCTGTGTGTGTGTTTTATGGAGCGACTGTTGAGCTCCTACAAGGGAACATTAAATTCCCCAATATGTTTCAAGTCACTATGGCTGAACCCTTAAACTGTCCACCTCATAACCCATAGCGCATTTTATAAACATGAAAAATGTAAACAAACTGACATATACACTCATATCAGACTACGCATGAAATGTTTTGAAAATTACCTTTAGAAGGAAAATATGTTTCAAGGTCCTTGTTTAGGCCGTCTGTTGCAGGAATAACATGGATTAATGATCATTTCGAAAATATCTTGACCCTTAAAATCCCTATATTGGCTTCAGTTTGACCTGTCTGTCAAACCTTAAAAAAAATATCATGTTTTCCTGCTGGCTCTTCTGGCTTTGGTAATACTTTAAAATACAATTTGTTTTTCCTGGCCCGTGGTGAAAAATAAACAAGGGAAGATGTGTGTCTGTGAAGAAGACCGAAATTACAGGTTAATAGCTGAGAGACGTATTGCTCTGTCCTGCCTGTGTTCGTGCAGCTCAGCCATGAGGAAAATGAGAAATTTCACAGACTTAAACGGCTCTCATCAAACTCTCTCGAGGCAGCGTAGTGATGTTAATATTGCGAAATATAGTTTGTCGTGGCTGTGGCTCCTTTTGTACCTGGACTGCTGAGTAACCTATGCTACACCTTGTGGAATACTTCATAAGGTGATGAATGAAGACTGAAACATGACTTGTTTCCCAGACACCTAGTTAGTCCTCCTCTAGTTGTGTTGCAGAAATTGACAAGAGATAGGCTGTGCAGTGGTCCCTGTTCTGAACTCTTGAGCTAGATTGAACCTCGTGGCATTAACGTTGCTAAACAAAATCTAGTTCAGTGACTTTATGGCAAAAAGCAAGAGCATACATTACAGCAGTGTGCAGCACATGAAGACCTCCTGGGACTGATCAACATTTAGCAAAGTGGTCCAGCGATCAACTGCAATTTTTACATGTCTGTCGAATACGTCAAATAGTCTTGTTATATCCCTAAAGTAGAAAGTACATATGTTTACAGTATATGTTGTTTTAAATATTCAGCCAAAATGTACATAAAGTGTTTGTTCTACCTCCAAGGCATAGTTTTTCCCTTTTGGATCAAAATAGACACAAAATATTTCCTTTTCCAAAATCTATCCTGCCTCCCCTGGATGCTCCTGCACTTTATCTTGTAATAGCGACTGCTCTGCTCCAGTTTGAAAGCAGCCTAGTTGTATCCATAGCATTAATGTCAGGGGAGATATGGGCTTCTTGCTGTTATGTCTTGGGTACAAGAGACAGAGTCAGAGAGATACACACAGCAGGCCTTTCTTGCTGCTCCTCTGGGATGAGTTTTTTTTTCATTCATTTCTGCATTTCTAAGCTGTTGGCTTCAAAAGACAGGGCAAGTCTGGATGAGAGGAGGCTCTGCGGGGCGGGGGGTGTCAATCCCTCTCACGCTCTCTCTTCTATATGTATTTTGAGGTGCTCCGTTGAGCGATCTCAGAGGGGGGCAGCAACAGTGCCTTACAGATGAACGCTTTCTCAATATTAGTTGTGCTCATCAAAACGTGTGTGTGTGTGTGTGTGTGTGTGTGTGTGTGTGTGTGTGTGTGTGTGTGTGTGTGTGTGTGTGTGTGTGTGTGTGTGTGTGTGTGTGTGTGTGTGTGTGTGTGTGTGTGTGTGTGTTGGTGAAGGGGGCAGATCTCCAGGGGGTACTGGAGGAGTGAGTGTGACTCAATCAGGCTGCGATCACTGCCAGGTTCATGAGAATAGAGTCGGGGAGCAGGAGCAAAGGCGTGGAGAGATGAAGGAGAGGCAGCACAAGGAAGAAAAGTCCTCTATTTTGCCAACGACTCAAACTCCTTTATGATATGTACCAACAGTTAGCTGCATAAATAACGCAAAGGATTGGAAGACGGTGTGGATATAGACAGTACTACAATGAGATTAAGCATTTAGCTCAGAGTAGCAGGTGGCTGCAAGCCTAAATCTACACATCCAGACGTCTTTAGCTGGGTTCAGTACAGTTTTTAAAAATTGTACATGATAAAACACACAGAGAAAAGTCCTCATGTTCACATTTCAACTAAAACATGTAAAAGAATCAAATATAGACCATTGAAAATTACCAAATTGGACACACACCATAGCAAAAAACAAGTTAAAGAAAGGGCAAAATAATGTCAATAGTTATTGACAAAATGTCAGTGTAAATGTAAGGATCTATTTTTTTTGTTGTTTTTATTTCTTTCGTTTCACTTATGTGGTGCATTAAGGGTAAAAGCACATTTTTTTTTCTTACCTGTGGGACTGACCTCAAGTATTGTGTTAGGTTGCTCTGTAGAGAAAGGCTGATCTTTATATTTAATTTATAAGAGCTTTGTAGCTAAAACAGGGCTGTTCTGCTCTCTGCTATGGTGGGTTGCAGCCTTACTCCAGCTTACATACAGAAGTCGGGGCCACAGGGCTTGGGCTTAGATGTGAGATGCTCTAAGTGGTTTAAAAATAAATATAAAGTAACATCAGATACTTTAGAAACATGGAGAGAAGAAATGTCTTCATTCATGTTTTCATTCATTCCTCCTCAAATGATGACTTTACTCTCTTTCTATCTGCTGCTGTCAAAAGACATTATACTGCATTATCAGTCACTAATCTAATCCTTATTCTGCTTGAGTTACCTTATTAGATATGAAGTCTGCTTGAATAAACTGGGAGCCCTCAACATTTCTGCCTCCTTTTAATTACATAATTATTAGTCAATCTAATTAAACATAAAGATTAGCTGCAAATGAAGAACATATATTATCAATATGCAGCTGTTTTAGTAAAGGTTTGAGTCTTTTTGTGTGTTTTCTCTTACAGGGTATCAACTTCTGTCCAGGTCAAGAGGTCCCGGGTGTGACTACTCATGACCAGAAAGAGCACACAATGCAGCCAATCATTTTCCACCTGGGACGCGATTCTGGGGAGAAGTCCCCTATCAGGTTAGTTCCTTTAAAAAAAACATCAGCTCTGCTTACAGCTGATTTCCAAAGGGGAGGGGAGGAGAGGAAAAAATGAAAGAGGGAGGAAGGGGGAGTCAACCGGGAACAAGTGAAAAGATGTTGGAAAAGGAAGAGGAGAGGGGTGAGAATGGGAAGGCAGTTTGCCTATTGGTAGCACAGAATGTGTATGAGATCAATGCTGATTCAGTGGCATGAAAAAGAAGGCGGCGGATTGATCCGCTCAGCCAGAGCGCGCCTGATTACACCCTTCTCTTTGTGATTGCAAACAGCTCCTTAAAGATCACTATCTGGTCCTCAACCCTCCGGTGCACCGCTGCAGGTTAAAATTGCAAGATAAATTGTTCAGGTCTAAATTGAGAGCGAGTGCTGTTTAATGCCGTGTTGTGTGCCTCTACCTCGGCTCAGAAGAGAGTTAAGAATCGCAGAGAGGAGAGTGACGCCAGAGGACGCAGACAGTCAAGGCTGAACTAAGACTAGTACTAAATAAGGGTGCAAAGGTAGATGAGTATCGTCTTTTACTGAGAACTGTCAATGCAGAATATTTATGTGATCTTTTACAAACAAATGACATAAGCTGACACCATGACTAATACATGAAGATAATCTCAAAATCGCACTGATGAGAGAATATTTCTTTTGCACACAGTGTGCGCTTTGTCTCCCTCCAGCCATAAAACCTCCTGTTTTGACCTTTCTTTTCTGCCGTCTGCAGCTCTGCCTCTCATATTTTTGCTCTGGCCTTATCTCCTCTTTGCCTCCTGCTCGAACTCCTTTCAGTTCTGAAGTGAGATTGGATGATAAAACATTAATGTTGTTTTTCAATTGCCCACCTTTTAGCCTCGCTATTCACTTGGAAGAATAAAAAAAAAAAATCAAAAACCAATCAATACGCAGCCATGTGTTGTGCTGAGTGCTAGATGTGCACACACATACACGCACGCTCGGACCAAAAATGCACCCTCATTTTTCACCGGGGTCACTGAGTTCGTCCACAAGGTCACCCCCGCCCCCCTCATCACTGTTCATGCGCCGTTCTTCTTCTGTCCACTCTAATCTGCACTATTCACTCCTTCCTCTCTAAACTTTTGTCTTACTTTTTCCCTTGTTACATTTTTCTGTCCCCCTACTGCTATACCCCTCAGCTCACTTCTCAAAACTCAGCTGCTGTCCCTCTGCATCCACTGGGACCGTTCTCCTCCATCCTAGTTAAGTGTGTGTGTGTGTGTGTGTGTGTGTGTGTGTACACACATGTGTATGTGTGCGTTTTGTCCGTGTGCTCCTCGGTCCCCCAGCTGGACTGGCTGCCTGGCCATCATTAATCTCTGTCTGCACCTAAAGAGCCACTTAAGATGATGTAGGGCCTGTCTGCACACATACCTTCACTACTGTCGCAGCCTGTGATATAGCAAAGAGCACACACACACACACACACACACACACAAGCCCCACTCCAGAACAGTCACACAGGAACACAGTGCACATTATAATTATATTAGGAGACAATTTGGGAGCAAAAATACAGTAGTTTTTAGCTGTCTTATAATTTATTACAAACAGAGGCCTAGCTACCTTTTCTTCAGACAAATTTGATTGGAGTTGGAGGATGACAAGGCCTGTGTTGGTGGTCCATCTGTCCAGGATGAAACACAGACCCAACCAGGTCTGCACCGACCTAACGCCGTGAGTTAGGATCCCCACTGGATTTGCTCAAAGCCTTTCGCTGCCTTCCAGCTCGCCCTCCATCTCTGTGACCTAAGGCCGTGAGGTTAACACATCCGACTTTCTCACCACCTATACCTCAGCTCCGCGTCCCCAGAGCCCCCTGGTCATCCAGCGTGTAGTCCCAGCCCCAACACTGCAGGCAGCCCTGCACAGTCTGGCCTCATCTGCTGCCTGCCACCAAGCTCTTGTGTCCCCAATCAATAGTCCTTACTGAAGTGCTCAATTTCCACCGGGGTGGAGAAGATGGTGGAGGGGAGGTGTAGGCAGGACAGATGTATTTGATTGTCTCCTCAATTCCCCCACCTTCTGCTACTGCGTGGTTGTTTGTGTATATGTGTATATGTGTGTGTGTGTGTGTGTGTGTGTGTGTGTGTGTGTGTGTGTGTGTGTGTGTGTGTGTGTGTGTTCCTGCAATAGTGTTATGAATCAGTAATCAGAGTGGTGACACACCTGAGCAATGCCCCCATCCCCCTTGGGTGCCATACATTATAAATCAAAAGACTCCATTTGCATACAGCCTGCTTATTATTCCAGAATTTGCCTCTACACCAGTAGGCTAAGGGTTATAATCATGATAATGAGCAGTGCTGACTGTGGGCTTTTTATTATTTGTTTGCAGAGGGGGCATAAACAAATGATATTATTAGTTTTTGATTTAGAGGTCTGCACTGTAAGATTTTCAGCACATAGACAAAACAATAGAAAACTTAGTGTCTTATGCAAGTTTCTCAGTGCATGGCATGCTTTGCTTGTAGGCTTGTATGGAGAAACCAAATACTTATAGCAGCCTGATAAATCTCCCTTACATTTACTTCTATTAAGCTGCTTCATCACTTATCACAAAATGAATCGCAACAATAAGCAGCGGGCACAGATAGGAGGGGAATGAAATATCCCTCTTGCTGATCATGATCGGGGCGAAAGCGGAATTTGCGATTTTAGATAGCTGAGGCAATTTAATCTGAATGTCTGATTTTTAACCGAGGGGAGTAATCCGGTTTTTCCCTATCAGCTGGGGGTCACAATGCGTAAGCTGGTTAGCTTATGACGAATGTGGCACACCAGGAGAAAGACTAATTGCAGCCAGTGCACTACCAGTCGAGTAATTGTAGGGGAAAGTAAAGACTGAGAGTATCAAGGAAAGGAGCAGGTGTTGGCTGATGGAGGAAGCCTTGCTGCCCTGTGGGAGATCTAAGAGGGAGGGTAGGTGTGAGCTGGACAGGGCCTGGGGTTATTACTCTAATTGACACTTCACCTCACACACATGCACATGTTCCCCAGGGGCCAATCAGAGGGTTGGGTTTGCAGTGGAGGGAGGATGGAAGGCTGGCACAGGTGCTGCCGGCGAGTGTATCAGGGGTGTAATTGCACTGCTGATATTTGTCTGTCCGTGTGTCACGCCACCAGACTCCCACTCCCCCAACACACACACGCACACACACACACACACACACACACACACACACACACACACACACAGACACACACACACACACAGCCCATTAACCCTACAGGTCCTATTGAGAGCAGCGTTCCTTTGAAAGCCTTCAGGGCCCCTGTGTTTTACACACTGAATATAATAATGCACAGAGGTGCTCGGGCTCACTGGTGTCCAACAGCAGTAATTGAGAGACAGGGGATGGGATAGGGGTTACATAGTTCACCTGCTGAGTGCGCTTTCCCAAAGGGTGCCCGAGTGGACAGCCTGTCTGTGTGTGTGTGTGTGTTACAGCATGTCCCCACTCTGATATAATGAGTAAAGCTTGGACTGGATACATGTTTTGCAAAGCATCCATTGCACACACTGCCTGACAAAGAGGCACAAATTTGGGGATGCTCACCAGCGTGTTTGTGTGTGTTTGCATGTGTGGTTGTGTGTTCGGCTTTTCGGTTCATAGGAAAATAAACAAATGGACAAAACATATACAGAGGGAAATAACAACAGTGTGTGCATGTATGTGTTCTATACTTGTGAGCCTTTCAATGAAAAAGATGAAGATTAGAATTGAGGAAAAAATGTAGATTGACGGAGAAATAATGAACTGTTTTAGAAATCGATTCATTGTTTCAGTCATTTTTCAAGCAAAAGTGCCAAATACCCGTTGGTTCTGGCACATAAAATGAGAAGAGTCGCTGTCTGTCTTTGTAATATATCATAATGAATGGAATATCTGTGGGTTTTGGACTTTCAGTCAGACAAAACAAGATACATGAAGATGTCATCTTAAGCTCTGGGAAATTGTGGTGAACATTTTTCACTTTTTCCATTATGATTCGTGAAAATTTGTGTAATTATAGATAATGAAACTAATTGTTATTTGCAGCCTGACTGACCATGTGTATGGTGTGTTGGCAGTGTTTTGACTAAGGAGTACCTGGATGTGCTGAGCAGGATCTCTCAGGTTGTGGAGCAGCATAAGAAGACTCTGGTGCCCGGTATTCCCCAGCTTAACATGTGTGACGTGGCTGTGATGGTGAGATTTACATAACATAAATAAATCTATCTTTTACTTTCATGATGCACTTTAGAGTAACTGCAAAAGAGAATAATTATATGGTTAAAACAGTCTTTGTTGTGTATAACAGCTAACCCTTTTCCCACTACATCCAGAGGCAGTGGAACAAAGCCAGCTCAGTTTTTACAGCAGATACTGTAGGTTTCTTTTCTGGCCAGCAGCCTTCAACGCCAGGCGTGTTTGCACCTTATCTCTCTCTTCTCTCCATCACACTTGTACATCAGATTAATGAATACATAGGAGCAATTGATTAAGTCTTTATGAAGAAATTGAAAATCAATAAAAGTCTCTGAATAGAGATCTTTGTTTTCAGTCTGCATAAAGCCTGCAAACTATTACTGTTCCTCCAACAGATTTACTCGCTCCAAAATGAATATCATTAATATCACCTTAATCTGGACTTTTCCTCCTTGATTGTGTGTATCTGTGTTATTCTTTTGTGAAAAAAAAAAATCTCTTTTAGGATGATTTAAAGCAGCTAAATTGTCACCTCAAGCTCTGGAGATTGTGAATGGCACTGCTGTGGATTCATTTGTGGCATAGCACTGCCCCCTTGTGGTGAAGAAAATAAACATTTAAGTAGGGTTAGAATGAATCATGTTTGCGCTCTGACTTTAACATAATGTCTTATCCTGTGTCATGCTAATATATCTACTGACTTTGTATATCTTGTATCTCAACCAAGCCATTATCTGTTGGTGCCATTATTCACATATTTGCCCTGAGATAACTTCTGTTATGATTTGGTGCTATTTAAACAAAACTGAATTGAATTGGAAAAAAAAAGCCCTTTCTTAAACACTTTCCGTTGTTGTCTGGGAAAGAGGCGATTTTGATTACTGCATTCTTTTAATTCCAGTCCCTTTTCATTCCTGTTTTTCATTTAGGAGAAACTGAAATTTGATGAAAGTGTAATGTTGGGTGATGTCAGATGTTTTTCTGACTAAAGTAGACATAAAGGACACAGGACAGGAAACTGTGGCCATCTAATAGCCCAAGACCCTCATGGAACAGGACAAGAGACAAAAAGTCTGAAAAATCTGAAAAACTGCTAAACTCTTACAAGATTTACAAGACAGACAAGTAATATCTTCCTGTAATCCTTGTGCTTACTGTGAAGGCCGCTCTCTGTTACAGAATTGGGCCCCTGCAGGCTGTGAGAAGTTAGGAAAGTGTCTCAAGGTGCCAAAGTCTGAGCCCGTGAAGTGCGACTGGCCACACTGAGAGCAAAACTGCAGAACCAGACACAAGGATGAGGAAGCAAAACCTGTGCCTTTCTACAGAACAGCAAACAGCCGTAAAAGGGCATGTTTTTAATTCTTTGTCAAATGGTTTATGTACAATGTTGAAGAGAAGGACATGGGGTAAAAGCAAGGGAATTATGTTGATATAACAACATGACATTGACTATGCAAATAGCTTTTACGGCTGTGACTTTAAAGAGCCCACACAACTTCTACCTGTTCTGGAAAAGCACTGCGTGATGTGATGTAGAGAGCAGATGGGGGCATGTATTTATTCTGATTATTCCAATTATTGGATTCATTCTATCCTTTTTACATGCATACTGCAAAATGTGGTTTTTAATAAAAAGTGATTTTATTACATTGTATCATGACTGTTTTTGGGACCATAGATTCACAATGCATGCATGATGAGCACATACACACACACTGAAAAATATTGTTGTGAACAAATGTACTTCTGTTCATGGATCTCACAGCCAACACATAATGTCACTATGAATTCAATGCATAAACATTAAAACCTGTAATATTTATTGTTGTCCAACACTTAGTGACATTGGTGTTGTTGATTTATTCATCATGCTGTAATAGAAAGGCTAATGTTATCTTGAATATGTCCACCTCAGCCTCAGTTTTACAAATGCAATTAACCAAACTCTTTGTTCTCTTTGACAAATTACTCCGTTATGTACGTATGTCTGTTTTTTTTTCAGTCAAAGAGCCAAGTAGCTGCTGGTGTGAAAGTATTGCGCATATTCTTACTAACAGTCATTTCCTTAAAGGAAATTGCTTGTTTCAGGAAACAGACAGAGTGAGCTTTCTTTTGCAGATAAAATCACACCACCATGTCAGAGGACCAAAATGAAAGACCGACCATGGACGTGGACAAGGCTTTTCTCAAATCCAAGCGGGGGATCCTGAAAGTAGCAGAGATGGTGAGACGGTCTGCATGTAACCAAAAGAACATGAACATTGAACATGTTTCAGTTTGCAACAGAAATGCTGTAACATGCTGGCAAAGTATCCTTTAATCCTGTACATGTTAGAAAGGGGTACAGTTACAGTACATGAGGCAATGAGTAGCATCACATGTTTACCTCAGTTAACTAGTTTGTTTATAGCAGTGACCCACATCAACATACCGAGAGCATTTTTTCAGAGGCTAAAGGAGCAACTGGTTCTGTCAATGTGATGTGGAAACATTAGTGCAAATGCAGTTCCTCTTTCTGCAACATGTTGCATGTATGAAGCGTGAACTTTAATGAAAAATCTCAAGTCATGGTGTCACAATTCAATAATTTGTTAATATTCAAATGTGTGAGATTTTGAAAAGTATATTTTTGTTATTGCAGTAAAACAAATGTGTATTGTGTCTTTTTCTGCTTTAGGTGACCCTGCTTGTGGCATTTGTGTGTTTCACTGTAGCATCCACGCCGAAGTTCATTGCAGCCACAATGTTGGAGTTTCTGATCACTTTGCTTCTGGTGTTGCTGTACACGCTCAAACTCAACAAGAGGCTGACTTTCTTTTTTTGGCCTCTCATTGTGGGTGATGTTTGACAGCACAGCATTATAATGTAATTCAAGTTTTTTTTATATAGAGAGAATAGCCTACTGTCCATGTTGCATCTTTAAACTTGTTCTTTTCTTCTCCTCAGGATGTTTTTAATTCAGTGTTTGCGGCAGTCTACCTTATCATCTTGAGCCTGATGGCTCTGACTACATTCACTGTCGCAGGCGCTGTGGTTGGAGGGGTGAGAACTATTTCAATTTTGATATGAGGATTTTAGTTTTCCTGTATGCACTGTCAATAAAATCAAATATCCAAACACTGCTTTCATCTGTGTACATGTGCTGCACACCCGGATGTGTTGACCTGCAGTGTGATGCCTTTATTTTGACACCCGCTCTCTATTTGCAGATAGTTGGTTTGATGTCAGCTGGGCTGCTGTGTGTGGACAGCTACACCATTATCAAGAACATCACACTCAACAAGCCAAGAAGTGAAATCCAGAATCAAGACAACCAACGAATCAATCAGTTGGAGTAAATTAATACAGTATACTATTAACAATTATTATTAACAAGTTCAAAACCACTTTCCCATCAGCTCTGAAATCTGTATAACTGAACTTATTGTAAGGCCGTACTGTACAAAGTTTATACCAGTTTCCAGCATATTTAAGATTCCGGCTGTAATTCAAACTGATGCTGCTGCAAGATGTTTAATATAGATTTTTTTTTCTAGATATAAATCTTATGGAAATCACAAATATCAATAAAGAAGTTTCTTTGCCTTGTGACATCACGAGTTGGATGTTTCCACCGAGTGGCTCAGGATTGTGTTGCATGCAGCTGGGGGGGGGGGGGGGGGGGCATCGCATTTCACATCTGGAGAAAGCAGATGTTGAGCTTTTTTGGAGCTCGCGCTGCGTTTCCGCGCTGTCATTGTTTCCGTTTCCACCTCCGAGAAGCCTCACGCCTCCTCCACATAGGCTATCTCTTTTGTTTTTGCACGGAATCCGCTACGTTACGTGGAGTTTGGGCTGTCTGAAGTTTGAGGAGAGTTTAAAAAAAAATCTCTTTTCAACCATGGGGGACATCGAGGCTCCCAGCTCGAATCGGCCGCGCCAGACTGTCCTACTCTCTGTTCTTCCGAGCAAAGAATTCGTCTCCTCAAGGAAAGGCATGCTGCTTATTGCTGAAGTGGTAAGAAATGAGCAGAGGAGTCACTTCTGAAACAAATCTACTGTGCAGTTGTTTCGTCTGATGTGAGCAAAAGTCAAAGCACGCTGCGTTTTGGATACTTTTATCTGCTCCTTTCTAATAGTTATGGCAGCTATCAGGATGTGTTGCTTTAATCCAGAAGTTAGAAATAACTTTTAACAGACTGTTTAACTGTCATTTTGAATATAGGTCAGTCATTTTTCCGTCACAAGGTTTCCATTAGTAGAGGGAGGAGCAGTAAGGCTTTATAGCAACTGTGAGGTAAACTTCTGAAAGTTGGGAATAAATATTTATTCTGGATTATGGACGAGGACACTCATTGTTCAGAGTCCTCTATGCTGTCAGGGGTCCAGCTAAATAACGGTCTGAGCTCCTTTCAGTCTCTCAGTGGCAATTTAATGTTGGAGCAGTTATTTTTTATTCACTGTTCAAGTAGATTTCAACAAACCAGGAACTGCAAGACTGTAGTAGTAGTGTATCAATGTGATGGTGTTAGAGTGTGTGTGTGTGTGTGTGTGTGTGTGTGTGTGTGTGTGTGTGTGGGGGGGGGGGGGGGGGGGGGGCGTTGCAGTAACGCTGTATGAACCCTCACATTTGTGTCATGTGACATTCAGCTCATGTTGGCCTGTGAGAGAGAGAGAGAGAGCACTCATCTTCCAGTCACATCCTTCACTCTGTTGCCATAACATGTAGCCTGGAGCACAGTACACACACTGTGTGTGAATGCATGGAGCTCAACGCCCCCCCCCCTTCACTCACACAATACAGCCTCTTTACTGCTACTTAACAATGTGACTGTGATCTTCAGGCCCGAGGCTAAAACGCTTCTGTATAACTAGACTAAAAACCCAGTGGCTTCTGCTGACAGTACACAGCAGAAGTGTGTCCTGCTCTGTGCACGTAGGTGTTAAACTTGCATTGAGTGGTGAGACTCGAAGCTTTAGGACATTTGTGAAATGCTCTGATTATCAGGTGGGCTGCCTCACCTGAAATAAAGACCACCTCTGCTAAAATCAGGGAAAATTAATACACCTATACTACAGAGGAAAATAGTATAGGTGCCTTTTTTTAAATGAATGTGGCTGTTATTTAGGTTAACTGAATTCATCCCGAGCAGTCACCACCTCTGCTAATCTACTTTCTAGGGGAAACCCTGCTGTGACTTAATGTATAATGTATGGTTTGTACGGTTGAACTCCTTTTATCTTTGACCTTAAAGGGGTCAGTTTAAATGCTAAATTATGAATAATGTTCTCATTTATTCAAGTATCAAGCCATGCATATTTTGGTTTTATTTATCTATGTTTTAATCTCTGAGAGATTTCTGCCTCCACCTTAATATAATGGAGATGAAAATATCATTTGAGGCACTCACATCATTCAGAAATTGCATTTATTTACAGAAACAGTGTCCCCATTCCTCCGGAAAGTCCACAGAATGGAATGGTTCTTCATCACATTGAGGCAAGAATTAAATAAAAATCCAATATTGTCAACAGTGTTGATCATAGATTTGATACACTGCCCACAATCATGTAATAAGCTACAAACAGAGATGTTAAGAGGATAGCTACCGCAGTATAACAGTGTAACAGTGTGGCGAAATCTCTGATGGTTGAGAAATCAAATATTGTCATATCACCTGACCCTAACTGGAACTACTATTTACAGAAGTAGTTGTCCCTTTGAAAACAGTTGACAGTGCCGTCTGTAGATTATTCAAGGTGCAAATTAAAGTCCAAATTAAATGCTGTGTAATTCTTCACCGCTATGACTGAGGGCCCAAATTCTGGGTAAATAAACCAAAACTATCTTCCTGCTTCGATACCGCTAGGTGTAAGTGAGAGATGGGGTTTTTATTTTGAGTGAACTGGCCCTTTACAATACTAACGGGTGCACTCAGAAACTAAAGTTTAAGTTTTAATGGTAGTTCAAAGGTGTGGATTCATTTCAGCTTTGTGCAGTGTACAGTAGGTTTATTATTACTATTCATATAATGATATTCCTGCTGTATTGTGCCATGTGCACAGTGTGAGTGTTTAACCTCCTTGCTGTAGCTGGGAAGCTATTATTCTTGGAACATAATATCACAGCTGTTTTGTCCTTTTGTTACAATTTAAAGCTTTCAGGCAGCGTTATATCAGCCCACAGTCACTGAACTCAACTGTTCGATGTGAGTCTTCCAAAGAGAGCGCACTATTCACCATTCTTGGGAGTATTAGTCAGATACATGTCCTGCTGAGCATGCATTATTACACACAGTGTGTCAGACCGCAGTGTATTTCTCATTAGGATTCTCAATCTCAGCCAGCAACAGGCCCGATGAGGAATGTGAAATCACAGGGTGTACACTGAGTGTGCTGCGAAAAGCCGTTAATAAAGGAGACATGGTGTGGTAAATGTGTGCAAAGTGTGCCTCCTCCCTTGGTGGTATAAATTGGAAAGTCAAATTTCTTGGCTCAGTATGTGTTGTGTTTCTGGCTTCAGGATTTATGATGTTGTTGTGAGTTGAAAAGCCCACATATGCACTCACAGCGCTCCTCATTTGACTCATCCCATACCTTTTAAGGGCAATGCTTTGAAAACAATGCTCTCTCTCTCATCTGATCCCACATCAAAATACAGTTCGTCTTTGCTACAGTTTGCAAAACAAAAACAACAAGGTGATTCATCCATTAGTCATCGGACAGAAAACACTTCATCATTCAAGTCAATTATCAAGCGAAAGCGAGTCCAGGTTCTTCAGTGTGAGGATTTGCTGCTTTTCTCTGTTTTATTTCATTGTAAATAGAATATCTTCGGCTTTTGGGCTGCCCTCGGAAAATTGTGATGGGCATTTTTCACTATTTTCACTCTATTTAGCGACCAAGCGATTAATCGGTTAACAAAAAAGAAAAATATATAAATATTTATAATAAAAATAATTGTTAGTTGCATCCATAGAGCAGTCTAATTTAAATTTGAAGTATGAAAAATAATCTGCCTGATCACTGATGTGATGTGTAATTTCTTTTTTATCATGTATAGTATAACACATCATTATGTAATGTACAAAATGTAGGGCCTATGCCAACTCATCCTGTGCTGTTTGAAATTTTCAGTGTAACATAGTCATCCCAACATCCCAGACTTTATTCTCCACAAGCAAACATACCCGAGGATCTCCTGAGAACCTCACCTGTAGGTGTTATCATATTACAGGGAAATCTAATGGATCCCTGACAGGATGTTGCTCAGTTTAAAGAACAGCAGCTGCAGCAGTTTGGGTTCAGTCAGGGGGGAGTTCCTACCCTCAGGGCAGTGTAGGATGACTGACTGAGACAAAGACAAGATGGCCAGGCCTGTTTGAGATTACAGTGTCTGGACTTGCCTTCTCTTTGCACTGATGTGGTGTGTCCAGCCCTTCTAATGGAGAGCGTCAAACACAGGGCTCAGGCTCCTTTACTCACATTTTAACTACTTGTGACTTTGTTGCACACACAGAACACATCTTAACGTCCTCTTGTGTTTGTGGATGTTTGCACAAGTGTGTTTGTGTGTGAGAGAGAACGAGAGGGATTCAGTGTAACAGTGCTTTTAACAGCTGTATCTCCTTACAGGAAGTGGGCCTGAAGCTGACTCACTGCTTCGGGGCAATGTGCAACATTATATTAAAGGGAGGAGATCAAAGAAGATTCTACTTCATTTTATTTATCAGTTGGATTAAAAATGCCAAATTGCCTTCAAGCAGCTCATTTAGAAATAGATAAATACATCAATTCAAGACAGGAGAAACCAATGTGTCAATGACAAAAGCAAATGGTGGTACCCTTTGCTCAAAACTTAAACTTTTCTCTAAACATACAGCACATGTTGAACTTATTTCCTCTCTCTATCTCTAATTGTCTCTGTAGGCTCTGTCCTTCATATCATTTGTGTGTTTCGCGGCATCCACGGCGGCAGCCTTTGTGACAGTTCCCCTGCTGGAGTTCCTGGCTGCTCTCTTCTTGTTGTTCGCTTACTCCACCAAATTCAATGAGAGGTTTAAAGGCTTCCTCTGGCCACTTATGGTAAGAGCAATTTTCAAAAAACATTTTAAACTTTGCAGTGGTTGTACATGCTGTTGTACATAAGACAAACTGTATTCTGGTGCTAAAAAGCATAAAATAGTAAGTGAAGTCTGAGTTTTCCTCTGAATCATGGTGTTCCTTTCTTTTCTCTCAAAGGATTTCATGAGATGTGTGACTGCCTCCATTATCTTCTTCATCATCTCCATAATTGCAGTGTCCAAATACGTGGACGGTTCCTCTAAGGCTGCTGGGGTAATGTCAACCATAATTTGTCCAGTCTTAGCCTTTGTCCAACAACCTCAGTTTCTAGCTCACCAATGGTTTTTCCACTGTATTGAAATCAAACGTCCTTCTTTTCACAGGTGTTTGGGTTCATTGCCACCATCGTTTTCGCTTTAGATTTTTACCTCATTTTTAATGAGCTGGCCAGTTTCCTAAAGCAAGGAGGGGAGTCCAATGACGAGCCATCAAGACAGCAAGGTAATATTCCAAATGAAAATCTGATTTTTGGCCAACTTCAATAATAGACTGTATATGTTTTTATATATGGATATATAATTTAATGTTAAAAAGTATATGTGCTGATATGTAGCAGAAATTGTTTTATACATATATGGTAATTCAGGCATGCATGTATTACAACTATATGGCGTTTGAATATCTTGTGCTTTATACTGCACACATATATTCAACATAAAAATATGTTATATTTGACATTTGATTTGAATATGTTCATATTATTAAAAATACAACATCGTAGCCCCGTTTGTTTTGCAAACTATTTCAAAACGTACATGCACATACAAGAAAATTCCATATTTTGGGATATTTGTCAACTTTAACTTCATGTTGGAGCAGCCATTAACGTAATGTATATCCTGTATATCAGCATTTATGTTTAAAAATATATATGTCTGTAAAAGTATGTTGGACATATATGAAACTGGCCATTTCTGTATGTATGTCAGACATGTCAGACTGTTTACATGCCTATACTGTAAGAATCCTCTGCCCTTTTCTGGGATTAAAGAGTTGGTTTGTCCAAATTACATAAAACACATTTTCTCACTCACCTCTAGCAGTATTTAGCCATGCAGATAGTTTTGGTTTTGTTTGCCCAGGTTTTGATATATCTCTTTCTGAGATATGTTCATTTGTGGTGTCCATGATAATCCAGAGAGCATGCTGTCATGTTTTCTGTAATTTGGGTGAACCCACTTTTTAAACTTGTAATGTTGACTTACATATTTGAGCTGTATTTTTATGCAGCCTGAAGAGATGCAAATAAAACTACTGCGGTTAAGTTGTGTTTACGTGGCAGAGTTCAATTTAGATATGAAATTGGGTTTGTGTTTCAACCCCCTCCTTCCTACTTTGGACTACCTTTTACTGCAACCACAAATGCACAAGTTACAGCATAGACAGACAGTTCCCCAATAAACTCTATGTTTTGCCTCTTTCACTTTGCATCTCTAAATTATCTCTGGGCTGGTTTGTTTATACATTGCAGTGATGGCACAAGTTTCAGGTGGATATTTTAAGACCCCAGTGAATAAAACCAAAACTATCTGCACTGTCTGATACCACTAGGGAGAAGTGAATATGCTTTTTGTGATGTGGGTGAACCAACTCTTTAAACAACAAAGTTTTATCCGTCAAAGGTTGCACTTGTTATGTAGTTTCATGAAAATAGAATAGTTTTATCCATGATGTCCTCTCATTGTTTAAACGATGGAAATGTCTTCAAGTGCACCACATTATTCAATTTGTTACTTTCTCGCATGAAAGTCACTACACTTGCCAAAGTTTGACTTATTTATGTAACTGTTCCACAGAAAGCCCACACGGAGGATTAACACTTATTCTGATACCAGCGATGTTTTTTTTCACTTTTGTTTTCTAGATGAGTTTTCAGACTCTGATTCGGACTGAGACCACGGGGATCTTTACCAGCGGAAATGTTTGATCACACAAAATAAACCTTTGCAGGAGAAACGGCCACCGTTGAGCTGCCATCTGCAAAGATCCGCAAGTGTTTCAATATGCCACAAGGTTACATTCATACTGTGTACAGGAGAAATCACATCAAGGTGACATTGACTGTTGGCTTATTATGTGCTGTGCTATCTATTAGTAGTTCGGGGTCATGTAGAGCCAAACATGTATGGTCATTACAAGTAGTTTATCAAATAATGCTCTGTTCTTTTTCATGCCTCAAACTCATATCCAGTGTCTTAGCTGATTTGGGAAAAATATAAATGCCATTATCAACCTGATACTTAAATGATCATAAAGCTGTGAAATAGTTTGGTCTCATTATACTGAGTTCTTAGAAGCTATTTGTACGATCTACATATGGGAGCATATGTCTAAATCTGAGATCATGACTAATATTGACTTTTGGGCATGTACTGTGACCCTCTTTACATTAAACTACAACACTAAATTAATGTCCTTAGTGAATAAGTGTTTACGAGTACTAATAATGAAGTTGTACTGTAACAAAGACGTTTCAACCTTTTAAAATGGAAGCGCTACATAAAAAATGGAAGGACAGGAGGCATCATCATCATTTATACATTTACAGTATTACTATAAAGAAACATATGTACAGTATATAGAACCGATTGGTTGCAGGTTGGCTGGTTACAACCTCTGTCCAATTGTCTTAACTCTTCAAGAGTGTATTTTTTTAATTTGAGGATAATGTGTGCTTATCTTCCTTTAAATTCCACTTTTGGGTCGACAGAGTTCCTGTGGCGTGCTGTACTGCGTGACAACCTGGTCTGGGTCTTAAAATTTTTTATATGTCCCAAATTGTTCATGTTTGAGAGACAGAAATGATGATATATTTTCAAACCTATTCAGTTAACCTAAAGTTTAAGAGACTCTCTGCTCTTATGTTTCAGTTTGTCTGCTGTATGTGCTTCTTACAACCTGTGTGTGTGTGTGTGTGTATGTGAGCCACTTAATGCATTATTATTTTGTTAAATCCTAAATATCCTATATGTGAATCCTTTTTTGTATTGAAAAACATCTTTACTTATTTTGGTTGTCTATTAACGTTGTTTTTTTTTTTGTCAATTCTGCATGTATGTTTGGTTCTTCCACTGCCACTACTGAGAAATTAGACGCACTAGAAAGCCACAGTGACTGTTTATGTAGTAGACACTGCATTACACGAGAGTTACAACAGCACTGTGAATAGAAAATGGATGACTGAAAACTGGCATCAGTGGCCTTTAATTTCCATGTGGAAAGCATATACTAGCAAATACTTCCAAAGTTGCAATTACATCCAATAAATATTCACTGTTGTGCCTTTTATGGAAGAGTTTTGATAGTTATTTATTTCTGTGGCTTCATTTATATTAAGATTTAGTTTGAATGGTGCCTAGGCAGAAATATGCAGAAGTTGTTCTTAAAAAATTGAGACTAAAAATGAGAAAATGCTCAAAGATCTAAGCCAGCTGAGAGCTACATGTGCACACATCTGCAGGGCAAAAGATGCAAAAGAACTGGCCTTGGCTGAAGCTTATCAGTGTGTGATGTCTTCGCTGTCCTGTACAAAACCATGCATCTCCAAAACCATTAACTTTTCTCAAGCTAAGAAAAACAGCCACGTGAGCTTTGTGATAATGAATTTGCCAAACATCCCATTTCATTTTAAATGGCTTAGTTGGAAGAAGTTGGAGAAATGTCACCCCGAAGGAACATTTAATCCTTCAGTTTATCAGAAATATTCAACATCTGGAGATGCATGGTTTTCTCTGGACATAAACAAAACTCAACCATACTCCTTTGCCATGCATACACAATTTAAAAGTAATCTTACGATCAAGATGAACGCAGCACCATTTTACACATGAGGTCGCTTGCTGAACTGTTGTAGGTGAAATATGTTTGTTTTTTGTTTTTTTTAATACTGTTTTGGCCTTTTGTGTAAAACATGTTTGAATAAAAACCTGAGCTATTTTCAATAATGTCCAAATCACTTTATTTAAATTGTCACTATAAACTGATGCTGAAGCGTTTTGTGATTGTTTTATGTACAAAAATACAGCTGAGTAGGGCTCCATGCTGTACAAGACAGATCTCATTGTAATCATTGACAAAGCACACAGAATTAAAAGAAACAGAAGAGCGTCTCACCCCGAACTGTCTGGAAACTAGTGGAAAGCATTTCTTCTCTTCCCCATAAATACAAATAGTTCATAACATATCGTAGCATAAAGTTGTATATAGAGAGCTGCAGCTTGTGACAAATATGATGGTAGGTCATCAAATAGAATAATTAACTTGCATGATTGTGTTGCAAAGTTTTCTGTACAAATGTTTAAGTGAACATTTTTACATCAATGTAAGTGGCAGACAGAATAACAAATATGATTGTCTATTCATAAAATTACTTCGGTCACCAAACCAGGAGAAATAGCAGTTGTACATGATATAAGTTACCAACAACATGAGAAAGGTCTGATTAATCAAGCATACTGTGTAGTGTGGAAACTTTTCAGGCTGTTTAAGAAGCCATACAGTTTTTATTTTTCATTTTAAAACCACAGTCAAATACATTTCTGGTCCTTCCCTTGCACACACACTACTGTAGTTATCAGTCAGTCCACTGACGTCACGATGAGTACATTTTAGACGATGACCAGATGATGGAGCCATAGAGTCGATTTAGACCCTGGACACACTCACCCAAGCGGAATATACACAAAAGAGGTATCAAACAACAACGAAAACATACACGTGTGTAACTGTAGTGTAGATTCAATGCATTAGAACAACAAAAAATTAAGTTGACATTTCTTCATTCAGCCTAAAAAAGCAAATACGATGTGATTTTTCAAAATTAAGCCTCCTGTTTGCACAGGTACACTGGCCGAACAGAAAAACATTAAAAGGAATGACAAGTCTGTATGTAAGAGCTTTATAACAGCTGCAATGTGGAATGATAGAGTTCATAATACATGAAGTGTTTGTTAATATACTGTAGATACATATACAGACATTTTACTTCAACCAAATACAGAGTGAAAGCTGTGACAATAATGCTAAATGTACCGTATTTCCACCCCACCGTCTCCACCTTCACGCGACTCTTCATTTTTTAATTAATCTTCACTTAACTTAAAGTGTCAGTTAATTCCATCCTCTATGATGGTCCTACGTGTAATAATTAGAAATACAGCGTTCAGGTCGAGGCACCCTGTGATTTCATTTCAAATGATTTTTTTTTTTTTTGAGAATCAAAGATTGAAAGGAGTGTGTCAGTACCTGAGATACAGTGTATAGGCTAAGGGCATTGGTCTTGACCGGGTCATCGACTGACGACTGTTTCAAAATGAATCTCGCTTATGTGCCGTCAGCGTTTGTGTTGCCTGAAGCCTTGGATACGTGCAAAAGTAACAAGATACTAATTACCTTACCATCGCCTGATATAACTCACTCCTGGCTCACAGTGTTGATCTCACACAACAATGCTAGTGCGAATATTATTTGGGATAGTTTACGCACAACCTGGGATAAAATAAATGGAATGAAGTATTTTGAATTTTTATTTTGGTCTCATAATTGTGTCAAACCCATTGGATGTACTTTTTCACTCATTTCAGTATTTTGTTATACTGCCTGTCTTTATTGCAGTTAAGAATGACCCTGTGCTATTACTGTATAATTGCTGGGGGGAAAGATCTTAACAGTGGCTTAAAGGTCACAAAGGCATTTGTAAAGTTAGTCAAGACAAAGGAGAAATAACTCTTACTTCAGCATGTGTAATCTTTAGATTAAAATATCTAATGTCAGTCTTGCTCTCGTGTCAGTATCTAAGAGAGAACAGTAAAGTCATGGTGCTTCTGTTGTACTGCAGGTTACTGTATGTTGCTGGTCCATGATCACATTTATTACCACAGACTTCACAGAAAGCAGCGTGAAACAAGCAGACTGTACAAAAGCTGACCTTCTTTTACTCGACTTCATTCACAGTGAAACACAAAACTTTCTAAAAAAGTCAACACCTACGCCCGAACAGGAGTTGGTGCACCGTTGGAGTGAAGTCAGACTTTTTTTTTTTTTTTTGTGGCTCTTCGTATGTGGATGAAACGTTTAACAGAGAATACCTTCAATTCTGACTTGAGCTCTTCGCTTTAGAGTCCAGAATAACAAAGCCCCAGAGTTCATCTGTGGCTATGATATGAAGATGTATTCAGTGGCTGGGCGAGCAGCTGAGGTGTTGTGATGAGAAGTCCGAAGAATGTGGTGAGCTGGAGACGGCCCTTCCACTGAAGACTTGAATGACATACTGTTCTGAAGGCCTGAGTCCACCTCAGTCAGCTGCCTGTAGCGTGGCTTTCTCGTAGTCTGTCTGATTGTCTGCCAGCGCTCATGCAAGCTCAGGTCTGGCCTCCATTTCTCCGCGAGATGCCGTGCGTGCTCGCATGTACTCGCTGGTCTGAGCCGCCCCCGGACACCCGTTGCCAAGGCGCCACCTCCGTACCGCCAGGAAGGTGTTTATTCCATACACACCTGTCACCAGGAAGCCAAAGATCTGCATACAAGTGGAAACAGGAAGTAGAATAACAATGTCTGAATTTGAATGGGAACCAAAGGACTAAACGCTGCATGGACCTGATATGTGTCCTTGTAAATTTGTCAATGCATTGATTGATTGAGGCTGATGTAGTTATGCCAGAAGCACATGAACATCTGTACATACTAATAACATTAGGCAGGTTTTAAAGTGCATGAACACACACACAAATGGTCTAGTGTTAAAAAATGTGAATTCAGCTCTCTGCCTTGATAGGAAACTTGCTGACTGATAAGAGGAGGTTTGTAAAGATGTCTGTGTCTATGATGTCTATGTTGTATCTGTATATTTTGGCTAAAGAGGATGGTCCTGAGTACTCACCACTGCTGCTATTTCAGCTCCAGTGTTGTGGTTGATGCAGGCCAGCACAAGAGACGACAAGAAGAAGAAGACGGTGCTGGCAGCAGTGTTAACCAGGTCCTACAGGAAGAGAAGAAGAAGAACATACAAGATAACATGAAACTCCAGATGTGCATCAGGACTATTTATTTTTTTTAGCATTTTTAGTATTTCATGAGGGAAGCAGCTGATGCAGAGTAATAAAAAAAAAAAAATAATGTTATGTTATCATGTTGTCAGTGGTAAAGCATAAAATTAAACAACTACTGTACATGCCTGTTTGTGTCAACTATATTTATGCATAAAGACATAGAGTTAGGGCTGCAATACTTGAGTTTCGGTACCAAGTATTCAGGTTCAATACATAGCCCCACATCATATATAAATTTGTAAATTCAATTAGAATATACACACACTATCTATTCATACAGTAGGCTTAACATAACACTTTAATTTAATGCGCCTAAAGCACTCAAAGCGACAATGCTGCGACAGTTGCTTCATGCATTTTACATTTTAATTATTTTCAATACACCAAGGACACTTTTCCTCACAGCAGGGGATGTTTGTTACCCCAGAGCACACCACTGAAAGTATTAAAGTAATCACAAGCTTTTGAATTTATTACAAAATGAAAAAGAAACAAAATAGTACAACGTACAAGCTGTATCAGTGCTACAGATAGGTTCATCTCTTTTCCAGTCCAAAACATTTGAGGCCTTTTTGACACAATTTAAACTTAGCAACAAGGCTAGGTCGGACATCCTAGATGCTGTTGTACCATGTTGAACAAACACAGAGTTTGCTTACACTCTTCTAACCAGCCAGACTGCATCCTGATGCTTCACTATATGAGTTTAAAACTGCAGGAGTGCAAAGAGGCCAACAGCAGGTACTCAAAAGCCACCTCGCACCTCATATTACACACAAACACACATATACTCTGGCCACCCGCTCCATCCCCCACCTTTTTACACAAGAGAAGGAGAATGAAACAGATACTTCCCTTTGATGTTTTACTCTCCTGTTTTCAGCAGCACAAACCGTTAGGGAAGGGTTAATAATGGAGTGCTCAGCATGACCGGGGCACAGCCCTCGTGATCAGATGCGTGATTGTGAACATGGCAGACATGGCCTCTCATATGACACACAAGGCTCATACAATGGTGAGGTCAGAAACACTGAAACAGACACACACACGCACAGCAGACGACTCAGCAGAACGTAAAAACTGTGACTATTTGCAACTGATCCTGCGGTTTAATCAGCAACGCATTAATATGGAACCATAACACCAACTGGCACAGTCAATAGTACACCAGTGATATAATCCTAACCTTCACACAAAATCATAACCCCACCCACCACACACACACACGCTACAAACACTGCTCACAATACACACACACACACACACACACCACATCCCATCTATCTCGCCCGACTGGTTAAACAGGAAGTACTGTATATTCACGTGCTTGTGTCCTGTTCTCATGTGCAGTTTTCTGCAGCTTTCTGATCCCATATTCTCTCAAGATCAAGTCAGATCGGTCCCCGCGCTTCACTCTTTTCCACATTCCATGTTTTAACCAGGCCAGCACTCTGTAAAAACCTTAAATAACACAAGCACAGACTGGACCAAACCACTGGCTCTCTGATTTATTATTGGCTCTCTATCTGCTGACATTCAAAGCAGTGAGCAAAACTAGTGCGCTTTAAAAAAAAATGTATAAATTAGTTGAGGTTGAAAGTTCGTTCTTAATCTCAGACCTAAACCTACTTTTTGCCATAAACTCAGACCAGGATCAGGACTGTAATCACAAATCTGGAACAATTTTATTTTGCGTTTGTATCTCGGGTTTGTGCTCAAAAAGGGGGTAATCGTATATAAACACATAATGTTCCATGTGGCTGTATGTGGCTCTATGTTTCTGTTGTGCTCTCAAGATAGAAGCTAGAAACACTAATTGGACGGCAACTATGGAAACCTCAGAGGACGCAGCTGAACACTAATCATGAAATCTATTCTCTTGACAGTCGCTGCAAGTCACACAGGGGCCAGAAAGATTCACGCAAGAATAAAACGTCTCTCCAGCATTCACATCTATGCCTGATTCTTTTTGAAAGACAAATAAAGGTAGCAGGCAAGTATTTCATGGCTTTTGTCTGCTTGGGTGGCACAGCTTCAGCTGTCAAAACCAAGAAAGCTTTTATTGGATTCAACTTGCAGGTAAAGTAAATACAGCATGAGTAAAGTGGTCTCTGGTCTGACCTGATGATAGATTAATGACTATAGCTAATAATAACCACAAACCTCAACCGAGTACAGATTCAGCAGAGAGATGTAGATCATTACCAGCACAATAACATGGAGTCAAACAGAGAAACAACGAATTAACATACACATGCATACATACTGTTTGTATAGGCAACATATTGGAACTTGAAGTTCATGGAGTAAATTCTGTTGAAACTCATCAGGAATCTTAATCCTTTGCTTGCAATATTATCCATTAGTTAACCAATAGTTACATGAGAGTACACAGTGGTCCTAAACAGATGCTTTGCCGCAGGTACCGTATGTGTGTGTGTGTGTGTGTGTGTAGTAGGGATGCAAACAAATACAAATACATCATTTGAATATGAACAAATAATGCTCTTTGAACAGCATCTGAACCCCCCCATCATAACTCAGTCAGATTGTAACACTCAGACATGACACACACACACTGCTGCAAACATCCATAAATCTGATTAGAGATCACAGAGAATATAAGGCACTCCATGTAACTTCTGATCTTCGCTCATATTCATCAGATTCTGACTTTTTTCTTCAGTGTAAAAAATAATGCAGGTGATCTTTTTTTCAGTACACTGCGAACAGGAACTGCTATCAGCCAAAGCAGCACGACTTTCTAGGATGCAGATTGGGCCAAAATGTAAACAAATAGGCTGTAAATTAGGCTATAGGCTGTACATTTGTTGATTGTTTTAAGTTCAATATTGGGTGGGTTTCAAATACAAATCATATTTTATTTGACTTCACTAATTTTAGCACATGGTTAAAATATTGTTTTTTTGGTGTAATTTGTTGGCAGCTAAACTTAAACATAATATATATGGCAGTAGAAAACAATGTAACACAGAAAATGAAGTAATCTTGAAGATATCTAACAACTTTTGTGACATAAAGAGATACAGACAGCAGCTTTGTGTTACGCCCCTGGTGTGCAAGGCTGTGTTGGGTCTAGTCAGCGCCCACCAACAGTCTTCCCTCTGACGTACCCAATTCATTCATGCGTTAACTGGGATGAGATACTGTCTGTTCACTGAACAAAACAACCAGAATATATTGGGCACACTGGCAGGGTATTTGAACCGTTGCTCTCCTTTTAAAAGGAGAATAACAACACTAATATCTCTCCCTCTCCCTCCCCTTTAGGCTGTGAATGTTCTTCCCTGTGTGTGTCCTCAGGGTCGCCCCATTTCTGTCCCAGAACCCCGCAGAATGGCCGGCAGTTATTTGGCTGTTAGGAAAACAACGCACATGAGTGGCCTGCCTTTATCCTTGTCTCTCTAGCCGATCGTGCAAAACAAGCTCATTCACACAAACTAAACCCTGAAGTTCAACTTAACAACTAAAAGTCACCAAGTGGCTTTACAACAAGGTCCCAGGACTGCATTCATGTTGGTGTTGAGGGGGAGGAAATGAGGGTCAGGGCCTGTGTTTCCCCCTCTGCACTGCCAAAGTCATCATAGAGGGTGAATTGGAGGAGATGGGATCACATAGCACATAATTGTACGATCAAAACCCTCCTTCTGAGACTCTCAACCGCATTATAAAACAACTCACTCCACAGAGGAGTGGAATGGCAGTGTCAGCCCATAGAGTTTGGAAACAAGAGGATGGCAGCAGAAGGGTTAACAGTTGGTTAACACTCTGAAATGCTTACTCATGGTGAAATTCCCAGGGGCTCAATGTGACTGAAGCAGCTTTGAACGCAATAGACATAAACAGCGTGGGGTCCAGCCTACAACTGTGGAGTGGAACTGAGCATCATGGGCTTGTTAACAGTGTGGAGTCAGGCAAGAGACTGAAACCTACTGTAAGTCTGTCTTTGCTACAGTTTACTAAACAAAAGTGAACAGCGGGGGATTTTGTGTTGTAAATACAGAATTTGTTGTGCATTATTTTTTACAAAACAAGAAAGGCTCAATATCTTTGTGCAAAGCAGCATGTTTCCAGTAATACACCACAGCCCACCACAGTCTAACTTCTTTGAAGAACAACCTCCTCTGTGGGTCTAACGGCAACCCACAACCAAACTTACTTCGACACACGCCTGTGCACACAAACACACACAAACAATACATGTTAATTACGTATTTCAAGACCATGAAGTGGAAAAATAATTAACTATGCCAGAGCTGACACGAGAAAGAACAGTGAGCCTCAGGAGAAAAGGAACAGAACGTCTCAGAAAAAGATCGAACAGGAGGATTTTAGATTACATGGACAGCCTCTCTGAGACTGTAAAAAGCTTTCATTTGGTGTCGTTTGACCAAAAGTAGAAGCCAGAGGCACACCCTCTCTTCGTGTTTGAGGTGGAATATTGTACCAAGGATACCATAAAGCAATCCGATAGCTATGGTTGGATTTGGACATCTGGTTTAACATCCACTGCTTTACTACGATATGTACGCTGTGTGGCCTCTGGAAACACGCTTTTTTCCCCCCTCTCCCCTCTGTAACTTGGCTGCAGATCAGAACACACCAACGAGTGTATGTAGGCAAATACTGAAAGGCATCCAGTATCTGCTGGAGAACACCCACCAGCTCATTTGCTTACAGCTGACAATGCACATCCTGGTGGCAACACTGAAACTGTATGCCCTCCAAACCAGTCCCATACTCACTAAGGTTTCACTTGTATAATGAGCTTGTGCTGGGCCTTACCCTGATGATGAATACAAGACTATATGCTTCAAGCAGAAGTCCATGTGCAGCTGATCAATTCATAGCAGAGAGGAAAAAGATTTGGTCTGATACACAATACTAGGGTCATAAATTAATGTTACCATGACATTTATGACAATTATGGCATGAAAAATAAAACAATTATGACTGTGATGACGACTAAGGGAGAAAATGAAGCAAAAGTGACAAACAAAAAGAGGGTGACTACACATTTCATCAATTTAACCCTCACATATAGAGTAATGTTCACTGTAAGGGTCCACAGTCACGCTGGCTGCCATTTTGTCTCAAACTTCTGTCACATCCCTTGCCAAGAACCTTTTGTTGGAACTGAGTCAAATATATCACGAGTCTGGTCCTATGACACGTCAAGTCTCCTTGTACCTACCGTGAGGCTCCAGTTGACGTGGGGCACCTTGGTGTGCAGGTTGAGGCTGAAGATCAGGAGGAGGACTCCTGTCACCACGAAGGCACTGCAGCTGACAAACTCGAAGAAGTAGACCCCTCCGCAAGGGGAACACATCATGATAGTCTCTATGCAGATGAATCCAATAAGTGATAGGACCTAAAGAGAGACACAGGAGAAGAAGAACAGTAGGAGATGTTGAGTATAATGTGTATTTCAAATGTCTCACCCTCTAAATGACTGTGATATCAGTCAAACCCTTTGTGTACACCTTGTGTAGCTAGTCTACTCAGTCTCAGTGAGTAATGTAATTACAAAATAAATGCTTACTGGTTCTACTGCTCTTAAGCATAATAGGTACTGTAGGTCAAGCCATTTCTGTAACTTTATGTGAGTGTTTGTTAGAGCTGAAATTCTAAGCTTTCCAGATGATGAAGTGATTGTCCTATGAATAGACCGGAGGCCATGAGCCCACCTCATGAGTCCCGCTCCTGGCAGCCTGTGAAGATGCCTCCCTCCAGCCAACATCCATCAACAAACCACAGTATGGGAAGAATTCTGCTATTTAGGTGTTCTTCTGCCATCTAGCCCTCTGACAAAACCACACACAGATTACCGATTGGCGCGGAGCGGCCCAAGCACCAGAGACATAACAGAACCAAGAGAATGGCACTGCAACATACGACCGACCTGAAGCAGCTGAATTCAAACCAGTTCAGACCAGATCTGCTTGGAGCGGGACAGGTTTGACGTTTTGTATTAAATGTTGATAAAATAAATTGTATATGATATAATGACAACCACTTAAGGCCATATTTACTAAGGTTTTTACTCTTCTGTACATGATTGCTAACTAAGGCATGCCCGGTTTGCCCGTGTCTTGTCTGTGTTTCTCTCTACTCTAGACACTTAAAGTACAGTAGGATAAACGTGACAGATATTTGCTATACTTTCTGTATACCAACTCAGTCACAACACTAAGAGTGCAGAAAACTCTTTGAAAACAGTCAAAGGCAGCGTGAGGTTTCTAATAATCTGCAGGAGTCAGTCATTTCTTCCAAGAACAGATGACTGGCGTGCCGCTTCGTTAGCAGCTTCTTCTCCATCAGCAAGACCCCGAATGTCTCACTGCTCCAGGTTGCTTTGATGACTTGATACAAGGTCGCGAGGTAATGATCTGGTGTCTGATGATATTGTTTTTTTCAATCAAGCTCATAAAGTCATTAGCAGAGAAGCATGTGGATTGCATGGGGGAGGCTCGGTGGTAAGCTTTGCTATAGTCTCAAAGAGGAATTTGGGTTTGTTTTTATTTTCACATATTAGTTTGGATAGTTCAGAACTTCTGGCTGCAGAGATATTATTCCAGGCAACAAGCTTGGATGAACACCGTTTACGCTCAAGCTTAAGGCAAGTGGGCCTTAAGACCCACAAATCAGTGTTAAACCAGGGCAGCAACCTCTTTGAAATCTGCTTCCTCTGTGTCGTCGGGGCAACAAAGCAGGCATGACTTTGGGGATGTGGTCAGATTATCTAAAGAACTTTGGTGGGCAGTGAGAGAAGGAAAAACATTAGAGAGACGATCACGTGGCTGCTTTACATGTCAATGTAATTTACATGGGAACAGGGAAGAAAATTCTATCAGCAAAATGGTCGATAACACAGAAGCGGAGGGGAAACTGACAATTGAGAAGCTTCAGGGCCATGGACTGAAACTATGCCAAGCCCCAACTGTTTAAAACCAAAGGTGTCGATAGAACACATTAAAGAACACATTATTCCATAAATCCCCGAACTCGTTCCATTAATACATGACCTAACACTGTGTGTTGTAATGCATACCCACATGGAGCCTCTGATGGCTCCAACCTAAGCCCCATCTCAAAAGACGTTTTGCCCCCACAACAAAAGATTTGACAAGAATAGAAGGATGCAGTCATCCAAGCATAAACACACAGACACACATATCATTGGCCTATATTCTCTCCATGTGTGTTCAAACTGCTATTGATAAGGAGATGGAATAATAGCTGTCACCTACTGTTTGTATCTGTGTGTGTGTGTGTGTGTGTGCAAAATAGGCCCCATTTATAAATATGTAAGAAGGACAATGATTTGCTAAATCTGTGCCTAGTATATACAGACTGGTCATGAATCCATCCAAAGTCCATCTTTGAACGGTGCAAAACTGAAAATAGATTTACAGGGAAAGGGTATATTTGCTAATTTATATTTTGGCCGTTTTTGGTATGCCTTTTTGGGACTTGAGTTATTTTTGGAATTACTTTTTTTGCAAGTAGCTGAACTTCACCAACTGTACAACGAAGCTAGAAGTTAGAAACAGCTGTATCCGAACCTTGTTTATTAAGGAGCTAATCCGACTCCAAAGTATTTTTAAAATTGTAACACTAGGATTGTGTGTGAAACCCAATATAGATTCGATCTGAATCCAACTTGAATCCACCACAGCTAGTTGCACCTCATTGCTGGACACTGCTGAACAAATGCCTCTGAGAACAAACCCAGTCTCATTAGCCAAAGAGCCCTCCTCCTCTCCCCTAGCTCTTAGCAGCTCAATAGCTCTAACCCTGTTTATCCAGTTTAATGAGCAGGGTGCACTGTCTCTGACAAGTGCTGTTGTGTGATGACTGGCACTGGAGAACTGTCAGTTTGTGACAGACTGTAGGTACAGACTGTCCAATCTTTCAAATCTTTTGCTGAGATGTCACCTCACAGGAAACACTTAAAGACAGTAATGCTTGAACACAAGATGTCCAGCAGTCACATTATCAGTGACACAAAGACAAGAGAAAGCAAATCCACTGGACCGACCAACATTGAGACAAAAGTTTCGTTTTGTGCAGCTGTTGAAGCCTCATTAGAGCATGTAGTTGGACAGCAGTCCGTCTGTGACTGTAACACAACCAAAAAGGTTACACCCAAACACGAGTGGAGGGCTGCATGGGCTGGGGGATGATGTCATGTCTCTCGAAGAAGCCATATTGCTTTCCCCGAGTCTCTGTGTAGCAGGTGTCAGGCAGCCACAGGGGAGGAGGCGGGGGATCACAAAGCACCATACTGGTTAATCTTGTAAGTAATGATTTTATGTCAACGCTCAACCCTTACGCAACCTGTTCATTGTGCGTGCGTAAGTGCATGATCATTCACATCAACTCTCTTCTCCCGCACATTATTAGTTGCCTTTAAAGGCCTCCCAGACTCAGATCCCCTTCTTATACACCATCTGTTGTGGACAGAAAATTAATGGAGGAGAAAAGAGGCCTCGCTGCAGACACTATGCAACATTATATGCTGCACTCCAAGTGCTATGGGACCTCACGCACAAAATATTACCCAAAATGTTGAATATGCTTCAGCAGTAGCCCACAGTCATCTATGTGATGGAAAATGTAGCCTGAATGCAGGTTATATTTCACCCCGGGGTATAAGGTAAGTGTGTGAAGGCAAAGGCATGCATGTCTTTTCACATGCATGCACAACGTTCTTGTTGTCTTTATGTCTCCCTACAAGCTCAGAATAAGTAATGTTTCAACCAGAAGAGAAAGGAGCAAATGGTGTTTCTCTCAGAGCAGGAAGTGCTTGCTGACATTTGGGAGCAGCTGGTAACTTCATTACACAACATCTACAGACTGAAAAGAAACATCATGCCGTATGATTTAATTACCACTTCTTAGAATTGTACTAAAAAAAAGCGAAACATGGGTCCACACACACCATCATTAGTGAGCTGTTATTCATCATGAAGGTATAAGGCTTGTTGGGAAACAAAGAGTTTGATTGCTGTCAGGCCCTGCTAGGTATCAAATTCCTGTCAGGGTAGAGGGGCATGAGCTGAATATCAGTTGGACTATGTTGACCCAGTCACAGCAAACAGACAAAGACAAACCCGCTGTCAGGATGGACACACCCGGTCAGGTTACATCCCACTGGGGGTTGTTTCTGATCAGTGCAGGGTCAGCAGCAGCCTGCGTTTCAATCCATCCAAGGAACAACAAGTTGACTGGCTCTCTGAAAGCCTGCGCAAAATGCACTGTAGTGCTCCGCTGTGAAGCACGTACAGTACACGGGTCTATTAGCACTCAACACCCTGGTCTGCGCAGAGGGAGAATTTCTCAGTAAACATGGGTCAGTGCAAAGGTCAGAGTGGTTGGAAACTACTACTACCTTAGCGCAAACAAGGCCTGGGTGTGGATGTAATACAATAAACATTTCCTTGCCAAAGTCATAAGGAAGTATGGACATTGCCAGAGGGGGTGGGTGAGGCATTAAAGCCCATTAACGTTTGAGTGATGATTAGCAAAACTGACATCATCACAAAGCCAGTATTTCATACAGCATAACTCCTCATTCCTCCTTGTGTACAAAAAGGTGTTTGGATCTCATGTATTCTACTGTACAAGTCCATTTTGCATTGATGTCAATCATTACTCCATATAACTGCATAATGTCTGCACAGATTATCTATTAACAACACATGACCACTGCCCTTTCAGCCTCAGAACAACTCTCCGTTAACACAGTGATATAAATAACAGGCACAACTCCTCCTCAGCATAGGAGTGCTACATTAGCTAATTGTACAGTACATCACATGCAGTCAGCTTTGCATTGTCGTCTATTAGTTCTAATAGATCATCACACAGCCTCAGCTGGCACAGAGTAAAACTATTAGAGGACAGAGCAGTAAAAAGGCAAGCCAGTGAAGCTATTAACGTTTGGCAGCAGGCTTTGAAGGCCTCCTCTAAGATACTGAATGTAAACTTGGATGACTTTCAATGTTCCTGTCCTTGACGTGAAGGAGATATGGCTAGCTCAAACTGGAAAGTCAGTATCAGCACTGAACCATTCAAGTAAATATAAAGTGTAAACAGAAGATTGGTAATAGTAACTAAGCTCGCTTTACCATAGCTGTTATATTTTACTGCATATAGCTGAAAAATATTTAGGGACTTCCAGGCCGAGAGATGGGTTTGCACTTGTTTTCTTCATCATTGTTTTACAAAGTAAACCTGCCCCTTTGTAATATATGCATGGAATTTCTATCTTTCTATGTTACAACGTGCTTTTTTGCAGCATTTATATTATATTTGTATTAGTGCCATTGCAATATTGTGTGCAGGTGTTATTTACTCTTTGGCGTTGGTGGTAAATGTTCTGAAACCAAAACCCACTTGTGAAGCTGGTTATTGAACCTAAATACTTATTTTGTGCTGACTGAAATGAACTGAGCATTGAAAACTGTCAAAGACTGGCATCAAATGTCTCGTCCGATTATAATCTTGTTAGTGCCTCAATTAAATGTTTACCAATTTTAGTTTTTGTACAACTGCTTACGTTTAGACAACTCTTGGTAAATTAAAAAGGATTTGTTTAAAAAAATGTTTCTGTTACTTAAGTACTTAAGTATTGTCAGACATTATTTGTTGACATTCAAATATTGTATCAGAAACTTTAAATGATACCCAGCCCTACGTGTATGGACGACAATCATGTTATAACCACCAGCATGATTGCACACATGAATAATAAGAATATGATTTTTAATGTTTAACATTTCTTTATCTGTGGGGGGGGGGCTCTACCTCTTACTGCCACTGAGCAGCCAAGTCAAAGACAATATACTATAATTTGCTGTGAAACAGATGGAGACTCTAAACATGAATCTTCTTCTTAGCTACTGCCTGCTCCGAACTTCTCCCACGCTGATGGCAGATGGCTTCCTATCCTAACTTCCCACGTACACAGAGGTAAACATCACAGGTGTGTGCAACAGCACAGGCTGACTGTGCTCTTCTGTAAGACCGGTGGGACACTCATCCACCCACAAGCTGGAAATAGTTTCCAAACAGTACTTTTTCTAGAGTTAAACAAAAGTTTTAAAAGTGAAGCAGAGAAGCCAGAGCTATGCAGCATTATCTTCCAACAGTTTGGACTTTTAGTTTCCTTGTGCTGTCCACAAACATTGTTAGAGGTAATTGCTGGTTTCCTCAACTCCATGGCTTGTCCTGTTGTGGACACACTGCTTCATGTGTATGAGCGTGCAGGCCTGTGTCTGAACTTTTTGGCACCAGAAGAAGAGAAATTGCTCTGGCTTGATAGATATTTCCTCCTCTGGTGAATTGTCCGAGCTTTGGGAGAACTCGTTTTGCTTTGTTGTTGCCGCTGTCTCAGTTCAGACATCTGGTTTAGGTGCAAATGTGTTTTTTTCCAGTGACCACTACATCCTGACAAAGAAATTGTGATGATAATTATTCTTTTCCTCTAAGTGCAGTTCAGGACCTAATCAAACACACAGGTATCGCCAGGTGCATAGTTGAGTAGACCCACAGTTGCACATTTAAGGACTTTGAGAGCAGCAGAAAGCAGTCACACATTGGAAAGGTCTATTTCTACCTTCTTGCAAACATGCAAACCAAAAAACCATCAAGTATCTTAAGAAATACCAGATTATCACAAGAGACGGAAAATATTACTGCGCACAATAAGATCACAATAAATATCCAATCCCCATCACTGTTGGGGATATCACCTAAATCACTGGAGTAACGTACCATTTTGTTGGAGCCAATGTGTGTCCTTCAAAATAAGAGTCACATGTTTGGCAAGGTGTGCAAAACATGGCTGAATTGAGATCCTTAGCTACCTCACCCATACACACTATTAGCTTGAAACCTCACTGACCACTATGAGGGATGTAGTGCAGGGTAACCAGGACCAGTTTAGCTTCTGCTATCTGAATTAACATTTTAGGTTCAGGGACAGAAGTAATAAGTTAATGGTCAGAATGCAGTACAGTTATTTCAAAAGGTTAAGAGCTTTTGATGAGGATAGTAGTATTTTGTCAGTGGCTGCTTGGTGGATGTTATCCGCCAGAGGTGCGTCATAGTTTGTTTTACTCACTTTTATGGGGCTGTATATCTCTGAACCCCGCAGTATAGTATGGTCGTGCTCAAACTTACCACTTCAACCACCTTTAAAATCCCAAAGTATGACTTGAGGTACTCCACGTCGCACCGTATCCCCCCCAGAACGTTCCTCGCGTGGACGGGCTCGGTGGTGGGTTGATACGGACTGCTGGCCCCGGAGATCATGGAAGTGTTGGAGGCCTCGCCGTCAAAGCCGTCTGGCTCCTCGGTGGTCCTCATGATGGTTTCGGGAGACGCTGGACTCTCGGCGAGAAATGTTACGACATATAAGCCCACGCTGACGAACCGCCTGGATCCACCTCACGGCGCAGGTTGTGTTTCATAAAGCACACTTTGTTCCATGCAGACTGGAAGTGGATGGAGAAAACAAACCAGACAGTCCACTTTTCATAGCCACCCCACGGGGAAACGGCCGCGGAAGGCGCCCCTTAACATCACACGTAGGGGAATTTTAATGTAACCCTGCGGCGTTTCCTCCCGGTTACACTGTTGCGTCTCTCTGAAATAGCTGCACTTCTAACTATGTTAGTCGGGTCACTTGTTCGAATCCCAGTGACACTTTAGCATGGACGAGTCTGGTTAGTTCAGCAGCAACGAAAAGAAAATGCCTACCGGGCGGTGTGACTCGCTTCTGCGACCGAAAACCATCCACCCAAAACGGCCCAGAAGAACCGAGAGAAAACCTACTGTAAACTTAGGCTATTCTCTACAGCAGGCTACAGTGAGGCAGCCTATACGCCGCTTTACTCGCTATGGATGCAAGGCAGAGCTTGTCTCCGCCCCTCTGAAAACTGCACATTCTTGTGCAGGCTCTGCGCCCGTTTTAAGTGTTCCCAAACAGCCTGCAAAACGACTCCAGCCGGAACCACGCCGACAGGACCGAGCTCTGCTGCAAATTTTCTCTGGCGCTTCTTTCTCTTCGACTGGTCCTTTCTCATCGTAGTTATGCCTCAGCAGCCTGCAAGTCGCCTGCAACCAGGCCTGATGAAATGATTTCTTTATTCTCCAAAGGATTACAGGGTCGCTGTAGTTCTTTATGTGGAGTTTATGCTGTACTTTATCTTCCGGGGTAGCCTATCTCTATAATGATCTTAATAGTTGTATTACTGTATTATGTGCATATTATCACTCTAAAACAAAACCTTAAGTATCAAAATATAAGAAAAATAAATATAACTTCTTTGTTATAACTATTTTTCTGAGTATAAGGCAGGCAGGTCCCACCAAGTTCTTAAAACTGTGCAGCAGAGATGGTCTATGAAGCATCATATAGTCATATTGGAAAGGTAAATTAGTTATTTTTCTCCAAAATTGTTGATTCAGGTTTGAAAGTAAAACATCCTGGATTTTAATCAGATGTCATGTCACTCGTGTCAAGAAAACGTTCAGAATTCAGGGACAGGCCTAATAATCTTGTACATGTACCTTACTGCCCTCCTATGGTATTTGGTGGTATTAAAAGGTTGCCGCTTGTGTTCTTTCAGTGTTTTACTGACATGCAAATAAACTGACTGCTTTTGTTACAGTGCAATTTTATTTACATTTCTATTTTTAAATTGAGCAATCAGCACAATAGTGTCAGTAGTGAGTAATGTCACTATTTCATACGGTTTTGTACTTGTGTGTGTGGCTGAAGTTAGGGGTTGTGGAGTAATTAAAGTGGTAAAAAATGTTCTGTTCTGGGAATTTCATTGTTTCTGCGTAACATGAAAAAAAAAATCAATAAACATTGTATAAATAGACGCAAAAATGTGAGAGTCAACCAAAGTTTGGATTCTTGGTTTTATTGAAGCCAGGGGTCTGATAAACATTTTCCTTATCTTTGTTGGCGTAAGAAGCTAGAATCCACATGGCAGCTTAGAGGCTACAGAATTGTGTTAAAGTCATACAATCAAACTTCTGAATTAATTCAGGACACAAAAATGCAGCCAGCCATGTGCTTACAATGTTTTGATATCCTGAATACAAAAGGACTGGAAGCAGAAGCTCATAGTCTAATATAGATGTAGACTGTCAATAGTGGTCGAAGGCAATTCAGTTAGGATGTGAAGAGGCAGTTGCTTTCAACTGACGTTTGAGTACAAAAGTTACAACATCTGGTCATTATTCAATCTTGGGAGCAACATCCAATCTTTACAAAGAGCAAGTGCAACTTTGAACTTCATTCCACTCAGCTAAATGCCAAATCTTAACAAGTGTGGCCATGTTTTATGAAGAATCATCAGCGTGGTCAATCAGGTTAGGGTGACATTTCAAAAATTCTTTTAAACAGAAAGTGTCTATGGGGCAAAACCATATTTGACAACAAAAACAAAACATGTCTAAGTGGGATGTAAACACAAACAAGGGGACGTTTCAAGGGCAAAAAGGACAAAGCTGAAAATGAATGAACATTTATTTGGTTCTACTCTAGCAAAGGTGTAATGACAATGATTTCTAGAGGCGTGATATTAAATGTACAATATCACCAGCAGAAAGGGATTATTCCATAGTTGACCACCAGGGGCACCTTCCATAACTTAAGCAGCAAATGCAGATAAATAATGTTTTAGTTTTTCTGTGTAGGTTAACGTCTAGGTTCATTACTAAATGTTCTAAAAAGGCAAAGGCAAAAAGAAAAATATGCATTCTGTATCTTTAACTGTACCAACAGAGAATTGATACAAGTGTCCAAGGAAAAGTGCTTATTTCAACATGTGGCGGTACTGCTCCTGGCTGTTCTTAAATTGTGCTTCATCCACTTCAGCAACAGACCCTCAGGTGCACATTCCACCCAGTCACACACAAAAAAAAGGAAAAATAAAAGGCAAAATAAAAACAATAAGAGCTTCAGTTTTATCAAAAGTAAATCCAGACCAGATGTGTAGCGTCATTTTGACAAAAAATCAAATCATGCATGAAGTAGACTGTACACCAATACGGTCTTGTGGTTATTCCCTTACACAGCACATTTTTTTAAAAATGAAGTGAAACCCTAATTGCGTTGTATTTGTAGACCAGTTTCAAGAATTTACCATAACCTACCATACATAATGTTTGTGTGTTTGTTTTTTTGACTCCTGTAACCCCAGATATGGTTGAGTGGAGTAAGGCATTTCTACCATTTTTATAGGGTGTTATTCAAAACAAGAGTTCATAGGCAGGTCTGAGGTTTGGAATGCAAGGGCTCCATGCAAGAGTGGGACAATAAATGGCCACTGGTTAATCTTATGGATGATTACCAACTATAAAAGCAGAAAATAGTGACTAATATGCATCTTTGGTTCCACGTTCCAATTCAGTCCAGTTTTCCTTCTTTGCTATCATTTGAATAGCAAATAGCTGCTCTCTTCACACTTGCCATTAATTCTGTGAAAGCTACTGGTGTACACTATCCATAGGATTAAGCAGGGCCTTGCAAACTGACTTAATGATAATGTACACTTAATTAATTTTGATTAGATTATGGTGTCATGAAACCATAAATATTATTACAGATTATTTGATATGGTACAGTATAATGATTTTAATAAAAAAAAAAGTAGAAGAGAAGTTACATAAGACAATTAAGCAACCCCTTAAGGACACAAATTAATTAGGAGCATTCCTGTGAAGGCAGGGTGCCCAGTGTGACAAACTGTTAGCTGTACATTGAAGGCAAAGGTCGTCATTTCAAATGGGCACTGAAAGAGACCAAACAAAAAGACCGGACTGGACAAACAGGTTTCCTACAGGGACTTCATGTAGAAACTGGGAATGTTTTAACTGACATGCGAAGTACAGTGTGAATAAAACATGTGAAACCAAAAGGAGGACAGTGCTGTCAAACACTGAAGGATGCAAATATCTCGTTTTGTTCAAACCACAGCAAATCATTGTGTGTCTTTTGGCTGCAAAGCAAGTGGTTTCAACCACAGTAAGTGTTCGTCTGGGGGACCCAAAACTTCCATCATGTTGTTTCTTCTTAATATCAGCAGCCTTTACAGTTTGTATGAAGGCATTCAATCTATTGCTCTATTGAACACTATCAACTAGGCCACAGAAATCTTATTTCTGAAAAAGAACAGAGACCACAGGCTTGTTGTACATTAACAAAAATGTAAAACGAAATAAATTATTTGGATGACAAGAAATGGACAAATACCTTTTAACCGATGGTGCTACAGTGCATTTCCTCTTATGTAGACAAGCACCTCTACTATGACACAAACAGCTAACTGTGCGAGGCACTTAGGAGTTATAGTAGGAAAGATGCTGCCCAAACCCCTTCCCAAATATACACACCTGTAGCTTAAGAAGCAATTCTGTTGCAACCTCTAAGCCTGTCAAATCTCAACACGTCTCATTTAGTCAAAGAAGCCATTTCCAGAATTTGGACAGACTTGCATTTTGTACAAAATCAAAGTTAACCTGAATATTTTTTTTGTATTTATATTTACAGGATCCTTCGAGATGAGCAAGGGCAAATGATATGATATGCTATCTGGACTTGTCATATTAGTGTCATGACGTCAGTGGCATTTTAACATGTTATGTGATACAGATGAATGTTTCCTTAAACTGATAAATGGTGCACAAAATAAAATAAAAAGGAGGAACTTTGTATAAATACATCAGTATCATATCCAACATTTTTTACATACTACATATGCTTGCAAGTATTTTAATTACTTTTCTCAATGAATATATTTAAAGTTTAAATACCTTTCCAATTGCAAACCAAATTCCTTCCATGACATAAGCTGAACCAGAGGCTACAGGACCTGTAATATTTCCACTCATTAAACCCATGAGTAGAGGGTGTTTTACCCCAGAAACTGGGGAACCTACAGTCCAGCACATCAGGCTGGCTGCCAGGGAGTGTGCACACATTTCCATAAACTGACACCCCTCACAAAATAACATTTACAGTGGAAGAGAGGACAGAAATAAAGCCAAGCCTTCAGCACATATCATCTCATTAACACCTCCATCTCTGTCATCTCTCTCTTCCCATCTCACCAGAACACCAAAATATCTGATAGCATCTGAAACTCGTTTTGGTGAAACCACTGTGTGCTGACTGATATAGACATTGGGAATTTGGTCAATTTGTTTATGCTCACATGTACATGTATTTTTCCAGAGTATTAATGCAGTGGACGATGCAGCTGTTTGTTGCCTTCACGCTTCGTTCTCTGTCGGCGGTGGTATGTTGTTAGCTGAAACCATGGAGTCTTGTTTGCGAGTCATCCTGTCCAACTCCGCCTGGACATCAGTCAAACCCGGCTTCTGCCCTTGGAAAAAACAGGAGACAAAGTCCAAAAGTAATCTCCTGTAGCTTCTGTGTCATTTCACAAATATCAGTTTTCTACGGCCAGCAAGCGGATGGACGAGGGTTGAGGATGGTGATGCGATCCCATGCTGGAGGTTGGCGGCTCGCTGCCACAGTTAACACACACATGCAAAGCTAATCATCAGACAATGGGAACATGTACGCATGCATTATCCTTTCAGCTGGGTCTCACAGAGATGTTAACACTGCTCAGAGCTGGAACAAAATGTACATGTCAGTGGTCTCAGACAGAGAGATGAGTTATGTAACGTTTCACTTGGGACATTCAGCCATTTCACAAACAGCACTCGACTTTGTTATATGTTAATAATATAACAGAGTAAAAAGAGAGCTGTGCCGGATGTGAAAACAAGAACTGTTGACGTGCAAAACAGATGAGGTTACTCAAGTAAAATAACAGGTAAATAAATTAGTTGAGCAAGAGAGCAGTCAGATATGAGGTGGAGTGAGTGACATTAGTTTCATAGGGGCACTTATGGTTGGAGGTTTGGTGCATACAGGCCTGTCACAAGTTCCCTCAGGTGTCAGAAGTTCAGTCACAGAGGACAACTTTTCTTTTTCTCCTGTTTTAACCTTCTCTCTCAGGCTGTAGAGATAAAACTCCAGACAGCAAAATGGTCCACAGCCACTATCAACAAAAGGCCCCGTTTCTTACTCCTCTGGTCTTAACTTAAGTGTGCATGCAGTCCATGCACTGTTTAGATGGATCTAAATGCACAGGATGCTATAGTCAACAATAATGATTTATAACTGTTTTGATAAAAGGGCAACTGCTAACCTGTAAGGAAGAAGATTTGAAAATAGGGAGAGATCAGAGGTGGGAGTACTGGAATAAGTGGCTATACCTGTCTTCTTGGCGGACCCTTGCACTCCAGCTCCAACTGCTCCAGATCCTGGGCTCCCTGGGGATCCAGTCTTTTTACTCAACAGGCTGTTGAAGAAGTTAGCCAGCACTCCCTCATTGGCAGCCCCCGCTGCAGGAGAAACAAGGAGCGTGAAATCACTCACTAAGACTACTGAGAGCACAGGCTGATTATTAACAGATTATCTTTCTTTAATGCCCAACATCTTATAATGTTGTGATTCCAAATTAGCAGTCTGGGATAGTTTCAGTTGGTTCTTTTCAAATACATATATATTGTTCCTGCCATGTATAATCAACTTTTTTCAAAATAAGTCCACATCTTCATTGTGTAAAGTTGAGGACAAAGGCCCTTTAAACCCATATTCAAAGGGTGGTGTGGTGCACTCTGGTATGTGCACCACCCTAAAGTTTGTCTCAGAGGGCTTTACAATCTGTACAACATATGACACCCTCTGTCTTAGGATCCTTGATATGGGTATGGTAGTACTCCACAAAGCATCCTTTATCATCAGGAAAAAGTTTGATGATTTTGATTTTGAAAGGTGATACAGTTGAAAGGTGTTGATGAAGCTGTGACAAACAGAGAGAAATGTCCTTTTTGTGATCTGACTTTCTTTGACACAGAGTGTCTCCACAAACAACATTACAATTCAAAGCCACAGTTGGCGAGGTCCTCTGTTACATTTAGTTAAACTCAACCTTCAGTTCTTGTTGGAATGCACTAGTACACCCTACTGCCCTTAATGAAGGAGAGAAAGTCAATATTTTTGCTTAAGGGTAGCCAGCTCAGGAGGTGTGCAGGAGTCTATTGTTATGTGAATTATTTAAGGTGTTACCTCTTGGGGGCAATATTGCTGCACTTCTGGAAAAAGTTGTTCACATTACAGCCAAAATCAAAATCAAAGGTGAATGGAAAGGACTGCGATCAAAGCCGTTCTTTTCGGGGGTACAAATGTTGGTTTCAATAAATGTGGATGATTAAAGACCAGAATTAAATACAAATAAGCCTGTGACAAACTATGCAAACTAGGGAGCACTGGAGTGCAAAGTAGGATTCTCAATAACCATGTATGAAAATAAATGCTCCTACCTTTCATGTTAGGGTCAGGCTTTTTGACAGCAGCCATTGGTGAGCCGCTGGTCACGGTGGGCTGGCCAGCACGACCAGCAGGCCTGGGAGACCCTGAGGCTGTCCGTCCTGGAGACTCCTGCAACACAGAAACCAGAGCAAGACTGTGGTCACAAACAAATAGAAGAAAAACAACAGAGTGTAACCAAAAAAGGAATAAATCCATCCAAACTTACTGTTGCTCCTCTTGTTGGCGTGGCTGGCTGCTTCGCTAACAAAGACTGCAGAGGAAAAAATGTTTCAGTTAATTCAGACATGGTTTACAATTCCAACAATAATTTTGAAAGCCTGCACAGTGTATGCAAGATAAGAGTAGACAGTTTTCTATCAACTACTGTAAAAACTTTACTGTAAAATTCAGATGCCCATAAATAGAAAGGCAGTCTGTACAAATAAAAGCAGAAGGCATTTGATAGAAAGAAACCTAAAAAAAACTGAACACTTCTCTAACCTGTGAAGCTGAAGCCTCAGTGGGGTATTTTTTTTAGACTGCCTTCCTGGTTTATTTGTCCACAAAAAAGGAAGTGAAGGCAATGTTTCTATCATGTGGAAGTTTCAGATGTTCACCAGCACATGAGTACAATATACACATGTGTTTAACAGTGAAAATGGCAGTTCAGGATAACCACTAAAATCTTACAAAAGGAGTGGCATGGTGGCGCAGTGGTTAGCACTGTCGCACAGGAGGTAAAGCTGGTTAGAGCGGGTTGGGAGATGAGCACCTTGCATGGCAGCTCAGTGAATGAAACCATGAAGGTTGAAAAGCGCTATATACGTGAGATCATTTATCATGCTACCAATAATACTCATACCATTAAATAACTTCTCATGTTATCCACTTTGATTTTGAAAGCACTCCTTCAAAATCCACATAGGGCATTTTCAGACATACTATCAATCTCAGTGGCTGGTGACAGAAATCATGAAATATGCAGGAAATCATGACACATACCTGTTGTTTCATCAGGAATACCTGCTCATCCTCTGCATTTATCTCTTTGTCATGAACCAGCTGTGAAGAAAAGCAAAGGAGAACATGTGGTTGTACTTTGGGTTGTAATGTCAACCTTAAAGTTCACATTTTGTCAGGATATGCATTTTGCCATACCTTTCGTACTGGAGGCTTGGTGACAAAATCTTCAAATGGATCTTCGGGTCTGACTGTTGTGAAGTTTTCATGCAAAATTCCAATTTTCTTCTCATTATCCCATCCAGATGGACTGAAAGAAAGGAAGAGACAATTATGTAGAGGAATAAAGGTTTGGTTTTAGGTATTAGTAATATAAACTGAAACAAAGACAGCATCGCACGTTTGGCAACAACATTACCTAAATGTTCCAATTACGACAGTAACAAATACTTGAGACAGTGATGAAAGACCAAAGGAACCATAATGAAATAAACCAGTGCATCTTACAGCTTCACTTACATGAACACTGCATCCTTCTCCACCACTAAGGCAGGTGTGGTGAACTGGAAGTCATACATCTTATGTACTATATATTTGTAAAGCAGATCCATGTTCTTCTCCTCTTTGACTGAAGTATAGATCAGGCCAGCTCCATCTGTTTAATTCAAGGAGTTAAGGAGGCAATTGTTGGAGTAATGATGTAGATGGTAGATTGATGACGATCAATAAGATATCATGGGCCAAATAAAAAAACCTGATGTATGGCCCATTTCTGTTGAATTACAATGAATTACGAACAGTTATGCATTAGAAGGATACAATGTAAGCAAAATTGCCTGATGTGGGACTGGATGAAATCGAAGTGCTCCTCTCTGTAGTCATGCTCCTTCTCTAGTACGCTGACTGCGTCACACTGAAGAATAAAAGATTGAGGGAGGGAAAGAGATCAATATTTTAATTACACCGACAATAAAATGTCAGCATTCACAAATATATTAACATGGTTACACTGCTATTCTACAATGTCAGTGTTTTCTGTTGTGATTCTAGTCAGAACAAATACATCTTAATCCTAAAAATCTGTCAATCCACATTGACAGGAAGAGACGCAGGTGCGATGCACATCAGTAAGATCCTCCTCCAGGGCTTTTATGTTCCAAGTGTTGTTTTTATTTTCTCTTTAGAGCCTTCTAAAACATAATTATCATAAGAACTCATGCACAGCACAAACATGTAACAGAAGTATAGCAGGCACTGAGGACAGTGACAGCAAATAACTGAGGTAAGAGTTGGCGTGGATTGGAAGGATGGACACATCCACAACAATATCAGTGTCAGAAATGGGTGCAAACTTTCTCTGGGCAGATATTCTCATGTGTGCTGCCTGTTGAACTTCTGCTACAACCAGGGGTGTGGGAGTGACGGCACTAAAATACAGTACTTCCTGACCCTGGGTCTCTAGCTTCCATGATAAGTCATGACAGAAGAGGTGAGGTTCAAAAGAAGACTGACAGCACATTTTTATGATGGTCAAAAGATTTGTAATTGTTTTAGTATCATTGCCGAGATAATGTGATAAACAGCAAAGAATGGTATTGAATAATTACTTTTTCTGCTAAGCTGAATATTTTTTCTCTGACAAGGGCTAGACAGAGGCACCAAAGACAGAAAAAGAGCATTCACCATTTTCTAGTCACAGATAGCATGTGAAGCTCTGCTGATGGCTACAATGTATTTTTCAGTCTTTGCCCAGAGGGTTAACAAGCAAGTATAATGGCAGCTTTTTATCAGAGGACACTGCCTCACAACATAAAACTCAGAAGAAACCAGTCGTACAGGCGGCTGCCAAGGTGTTAAAGCAGGCTATCTGTGCCTGTTAATCTCAGACAACTCAAGGCGAAGTGAGAGAGGCACCTACAGGCTAGAAGGACTGTGGCTGCAGAAGGTAAAAAAGCAGAGGTCCAGGTGAAAGGGGATTTTAGTGTGAAATATGGGAAGTTGCAATTTTTAAGTGAGAATTGTTAACCAATCTAATGCTCTATGACAACTGCCATAAGGATTAGGAGTTGAAACCCTATTTTGGATGGATTTGGAAGACACACACACAAACAGTGATCTTTTTGTATTAGGTTGTTCCCTTTTGCAGAAAACTGAACAATATTGTTGTACTGTGTAACCATGATATTTGGTATCATTATTTTGGGTCTTTGGTCACAAGGATGCATTAGGTCAGAGATCCTAAGTTAGACACAAGTACCACTGGGAAGCTTTGATAGATGGCTCTTGGTAATGGTAATGGCTCTTATAGTAACACAAAAAAATTTGTTGTCTCCAGATACAGTCTATGGCTTCACACATAAGACATTTTGGGCTGCAGGTATTATTTACCTTTGTGCAAACTATTAGCACTGGAATGCCCAGGTTGTGTGTGAGTGTGTTGTCCCCAAGTGGTAGCACAACGGCCTCGTCTTCCCCTGCTGTTGGGGCCCGTCTCTGTGGGGAGGATTGGGTTGCATCTTCCGGTTCTACATACTCTTGGAACGCTTTCACCACTGGTGGAAACACAAAGGGAATAAAAGATAGGAATTCAGACTATTAGTGAAGCTTTGGATGAGCCCAGTCAAAACAAAGGCTTTCTCACCTTGTTTTCATGCCATAGATGACCCCTATTTAACAATAATGTTGAAAGGAGATCTCATCATGTAACAGTAGGTGTAAATAAACATTTGAACCAACAGTGCTTATCCAGATTTAAGTTAACCTGCCCCTCTTATCAAATAAAAATGTCCTTCTTTCCCCGACTATTATCCAACTGGTTTCTCTCTCTGCATTATGACCCATTCTAACGTGCATTTAATAGGGGTGTAGTGATAAGATAACATAAGATAACACAGAACATAAAAAAAGATGTGAAATATAAATGTGTCGGGCATTAGCAACACATTTAGCAAGATTACTGAGGCTTTCTTCACTTTGCTCTATGTTGTCTCCACTAAACTCTTAGATTACTGGGGAAAGAAATAGAGAACACTGAGCTGACCAATCAAAGTTCTTGTGGTCAACACTTTGCCCTAACATATAATTTTTTGATGTGCACGTCATCTTTGGTGGTGCCTTTAGTAAAGCTATGGAGCCACTTGTTGCCTCTGCAACACCCTGATGCAGAACTATGAACCTGGTTAGGCTAATTGTTGTGTTCAGCCTCAAGCCATGTCCCTGAGGACATTAGATCATGGGGTCAACACAAATGTATAGCGCTTAACTCCTGCCCAATGACCAATTAAGAAAATTCCAAAATTAAATGCACAGTCGTTACTGTTGTAGGTCTTGTGTAGTTTAGTATCATTGGAAGAAATTGCGTTAATCACGCAAAATTCCCACTATTACATAATAGGCCCCTTGGGTGCTTGGGTGAAAGGAAGAAAAAGATAAATAAATGGCATCCTTCACTTTCCTGTTGTGGTGCCCCAGCTGTCCAGACATTTACAAGTGTGAGGTGGTGGTGGTGAGGGGGGGGGCGTTATATGCAGGAAGCTTTGGCCTACTTCCTCCGGAGCTTCGGGAATGCAGTTGGGGACAGCCCACAAAGCCAGATTGCCGTTTTGAGCCTCCTTTACTCTCAAACATGGGATTTAGCATATGGGGTGAGAACTGGCGTTACAAGCAATCTAAAAGGGAACCCTTCTTGGATAGAGGATTACACAAATCCACTGCATATGCACAAATAGGTTGGAGTATGTACATTAGGGCTTAAGAGCAGGAATTTAACATGCAGAATTTACACCATCCAAAAGGAAGATTCATGAAAGTCTCTGGCCTTTTCTTCCCACTGAAGTTTATATAAAGAGGAGAGCTGAACCAAATTTGACAAAGATTTGAATGACTGCTAAAAGAAGTCAGACTTTCATCTACTCCTTTCTACTGCAGAGACACAGGGATCTGCTGGGCCTTGACATGGCACACAACTAGGATTTATCTAATGAAAACACAGGCAAGAGACTAGATCAATTAGGCATTGATCAAAACCTGACAATATTTACTTTACTGTAATATTTGTAGATATTCGAAATGTGTCTTAAGAATGACTTATAATTGACTAGTCAGAAAATAATATCTATAGGAGCAGCTACTAGCTAAAAAAACCCATTATTTTTACTGCAATCCATTCATCATGGTGCCCTGTCTCTACCACAACGTCTGAGTCTGAGGAAGCAGAGCTATGGATTATGCTAAAACAATGATTTGAGTGGGTTGTATTGAGTAGTCTTGATACTTTATTTTTACCATGATGTTAAAAGGAGAGGTTTGGGGTGGAGTATCACTTTAAAATACAAAGTGATAGAGACAAAGACAGACAGACAGACTTTGCCCCACTAAGACCTATCTATCTGTTCCACAAACAAAGGTGAGGTCAAAATGCATTGGCACATATAATCGAGGACTGCTCAGCCGCCAATTCTGAAATACACTGTACTGACTTTACTGTATCTAAAAAATGACAAAAGAACAGACCTGCATTAGTCATTGAGATCCTCATTAGGTACATTCATTTCTTGAAAGATGTCAGTAAAAGCCAAAGCTCAAGTTTAGGTACCGATAAAAGGTGTCTTTTCTGGCCAACTAAATGTCAAATAAGCAAATTCTCACTGGCTATTGTTAGACAAGTTTACAGGAAAGTTTTACGTCAGTGCTGAACTGTTTAGCTGAGCTAAAACATTTTTACAGCACTCAGGTTAGTTGTTTCCTTTCATTTAAGTGAAACAGACCTATAGTCAAAACAAAATACTCAAAATATTTGCTACACACCACTCTCAGACACTACCGCTTAAAACAAATCCCTGTCTTGTCACTACCACAGAAGTGAGTGAAATATTTTAAAATTTCAATGTGTGGCCCAGGCAGCGATAGGTTGATCCTGTAAATTGACTTGAGACGACTCCAGCAGCCAGCCTTCTTCAGTTACAGCACAGCAGGAGTCAGAACGTCCGGCCCACTGGCTGTATTCAAACCCACTCAGTTTACTTCCTTTCCTTTCCCTGACGCTGCTGTTGGAGGGGAGGGAACCATGATGCAAGACGCCTGCAAGACTCCCTGGACAAAAGCCACTCACACATACTTCCAGTCTGTCTGTCAGCCTGTCTCTCTCACTCATATCCACAAATACATAATCTGACAAGGTCTCACCAATCTGTAACTGACATCATAACTGACATGCTGGAAGATGCTTTATCTGGATGACATACCTCAGCTAAACTGGAAATCTGACCAGGTCAGTGGGTGGGAATTAAATGTTTGGCCAAAGAGAGAAAGTGGGAGGAACCCTTGAGAAATCTGTCAAACAGATTTAAAGTTAAGCCTAAAAAATTGACCAAATTGTGAGGACTCAAGAAAAACCTCTATGGTACAGACAAACACCACAATTGCAATACATGAATGCGCGAGCCTGCGTCTCCTGAATACAAGTTACAATATATAAATTCCAGTATTTTCTTTCTACTGCAATTTCAACTATGCTCAACTAATATAGCTACTTGAATTGAAATAAGTCAGTAAAGCAAGTTGAAAATTTGGACCTAATAAGTGTTTGTAACTAACAATGCGTTTTAGTCATCACTTGGCTACAGCTTCCCTTTTCTATTTCAAGCGTTTGCCAGCAGTTTTGACAACTTGTTACGACTTGTCACTGTATTAGCATGTTATATGTTGAGAACATTTTCTGACCTGTTCTGTCAAATCATCTCCAATCATTAAACAATTTATTTTCTATAAGTCATTTCAGACTTGTAAGAGCAACAGCAGAGAGCAAACTTTGGAGGCAGACATGAACCTTCTGTAAAACCCAGCAGGCGGAACGAAATAGTCTCCAATAGCATTTTTCGAAACACAAAAGAACGGTTTATAAGCAAGAGATGACCAGTTCTAAAATTAACAGGCGAACAACATCTGAGTGCATCACACTCATTGATCTGCAGAACATGCCTCCAGCCAGACCACACAGCTGAGGATCATGGGCCTCTCTGATGATGACCTAGAAACATCCATGACAATGTGTAATTTTATACAGTGCTTGCCTTCCATGCTATGCAGCAACCAATCTCTCCTTTTCCCCAGCAGCCAGTCAGCAAAGAGTCTGGCTCTTATTATGCAAGACTCCCATTGCTTCCACCCTGGGATGCTTCAGGCACCTTTTCTGAGTGCTGTTTCATTTTAGCCCTCTCTTGAGATATACAACCCAACTAAATGTAGGCATGTCATGTTTCCATTTATGCATCAGATTTTAGCATGTTGAGACTTAAGATGACTACCGCATAACAATCAACACCTTATATCCATCTCAACCAACGGTCTGCGCTAACGAAACAAAGACCAGTTCAGATTTACGCTAGTTGCTGCCATACATATCCACTCTTATTTCCATGTTCAATTAACATTGGGCAAATACTCCACCAGGGGACGGGCTAGCTACGAGATAAAAACGTACAAATTCTAATTTGGGGGATTTGATTTTAGCTCTAAAAAGGTGGCACATGGCTTTGAGTGTCCAGCTAGGTCCAGCAGGAAAATTTTCGCTAAAGCGTTGTTGATTCTCAGTAAACACATCGTTGAAGATTTTCTAAATTGGATTTTTCATTTCGATACGGTCCACAATGCGAGTGACACATGGGTAGATAAACTCAAACATTACTTACTCTTCTGCTCCATTTCCCTCATGTCCTCAGGTGGGATCTTGAGCTTGTCCACATGGTCACGTAGCACACTGGCCCACTTCTGCAGTGACTCCATAATGGTCCAGGGCCGTGACATATCCGCAACGAACACAGCTAGACAGTCAGGTAGTGACTGAGCTGAAACAGCAAACTTAAGTAGGCCTTTATGGTATAGGTCTCCATCCAGGATCCACACATTACAGCGAGTAAGGTCTGCAAAGAAAAAACAGAATACTAGTTAAATACAAGCAACACATTATTGTTTAAAAATACTGTTATCTTGTAAAGGCTACTGCTGTAAAACAATCACAGGTAAACTCACCGTCTCTGTCCTCATCGTGGACATTTAAGTAAAGATACTCCAGTCCCCTCCCTTTCTTGTTGTGATCAGCTCCTTGAAGTTTGGCCACAAGTGACGTTTTTCCTGATCCATCCTCACCTGTAATAGATCTTTTTATCATCAGCTTACATATGACATTATTCGTTATTATTATTAGTAGCAGTAGCATCATAACCATTAGAATAATAATGGATATGAAGTATCAAGAAATCATCACTTCACTTACTGCGTATTCAAAAACATATCTAGACTTAACAATCTTTCTGCCTCAAAAGCAGCACATGTTCTCATGACTGTCAGAGGCTGCAATGTCTCACACAAATCTCTCTGGCCAATAGCAGTATTCCCACATTTTTGGAAGGCAACCAAAAGTATGCACACACCCAAGAAGATCTCTTTGTATTTTGTGTTTATTATGTCTTCATTTCAAGAGTGTGGGAAGAAAGTGCAGACTGTTTGAAAAGTCAGAAAGGTTTTAATGTGCAATCATTAGCTTTTGTCAGTTCAGTATGGTTTGCCGTCCCTCCAGTCCCCTCAGGGTCGACCACCTCAAACACACAGCAGAAGCATAAACTTGTGGCTTAAGGAATACTTACCAAATACCAGGATATTTTTTCCTGATGGCAACTTCGAACTCGATCTAGTTGAAACTTCACTCAGTATCGAGGTCCTACAATAAATAACAAGACACGTATTGAGAAAAGCAGACACACAGGTGACGCATAGCCGTTAGACTGACAGCAAAGTGGCACACTGACAGCTCCCTATCTCAAAACACAAGTTGCTACCAAAACGGTAATTGGCCAACGTTGCATAACTGAACTATTACTTATAACGTTGGAGAATATTATTCCACTGTTTCAGCTAACCTAGCAGTGATGAGTCCGCGACAACACGAAAAAAAGCAGGAAATGATAAGTCATCTCCACTGACCGATAGGTTAGAAATAAGTAGCTCAGCATCTGAATCCATAAAACATAGCAAGTTGAAGCCCTACACCAGCACGACCCCTAATGATAAGCGCTCCTAAAGCCAACATTATTTTTCTGCATAGTTCGGTTTGACGGTTATGGTGTTATCTTGTTAACGTTAATGCCAACGTTCCTGTTAGCTTGTTGTATCCTACATAAAGGAGCTGTTATTTAAGGTGTTGTCTTGACATGACCTATCAAAGCCCCTGACACTATGAATGGCTCACTCAAACTCGACACGTGAATTCAACAACACTCCTTGTATTAGTAAAACTCGCTGATGGACTATCTTGGCCAACTACAACGTAGCTAGCCCACTTAGCTGACGTTAGCTGAGCTGCTAACATAGTAACGTTAGCAAACTGACCGCCCAGCTTCAGTTAACGTTAGTGCTAATGTTACTGCTAGCCGGGCCGGTGTTTGATTGTGAACAACCGGCAGTGACAAAGCAGAACCATTACGGTTGTGCTTTTCCAATAAGGGCCACGACAGGCATGAAGTCGTTAAAAGAATAGCAGCACTTGCCAAAGGTTTTGTCCTTCTTCCTCTTCGTTGTTATTGTCGCCTGCCCCGGCTGCGCCCGGGAGCTGTTTCTCCAGAACGGGAGCCATCTTCTCTTTCTACAACCACAAAGGCAAGGCCCTGCTTCTTGGGCACCACTAGCACCGCCTTCATCCAAGTAGCCAAGGGTACGTTACATTCACTGACTGTTACGCCGCGCCGGGACACTGGGTGCACCTCTGCACATCAGACGTTCAGTAAAGTAAAGTTATTGATTTCTTCAATGATTATTATAAGGATATAAAAGTTCATTTGCACAAAATGTGATGATAATATATGGCAAAAATAGCATTTGACACAGGTAGACTATTTTTATGGTTCAAAACATCAAGCAGAACTTCTGGCCACATCCCAATAAGTGATGTCATGGCAGTTTTTTTTTTTTTTTTTTCCTCGTTGAACAGCTGATGGAGAACATTGTGTGATATCAACAATTCTCTTGTGGCCAGAAGTTCAGCATGTTTTAGCACATAGCATATGCACTTGTCTGTAATATGTGATTCAGTGTGGATTTAACCTTTAGTTCTGGACCCTACAAACTTCATTTCACCAGCCAAGATGGGTCCAATTAAGTCTGCCATTTTTAGGCAATTCATTCAGGTATTAGTCATGAGCTTTCTTAAAGCACATTTGTAGCTACTTCTCCTGCTTTTCAAGAAAAAGCAAGACACTGGGCTTTGACAGGGTGTCATGGTTGCCCAGCAGTCTGACAAACACATCCCATGAAGGTATCCATAGATACAGTTGAACACACATGCCACTGATTCAAGAACTACTTTCTGCCAAAAGAGGCTGATTTGTAAAAGGCCATTTTGGTTCAAGAATGATGAGAGGAGAATCCCAGGCATTGTGCACACTTGGAAATATGTTTGGTGTCCCTGCTACACAATGTTTATCATCCCAGTATGGCGGAGTGTGTGTCAGAAGGCTAATAATGTTTGATTTGCTTCTTTCTACAAAGTCAAACAAGTCAGGGAAAAAAAAGAGGACACTATAGGTCAAGTAAGTGTATTACCACCTAATTAAGCACATGTTAATTGGAAAATGAATAATATCTTTGGACATTATCAATACAGAAATGTTCTTTAACTGAGGGCTCGACAGAAGATACAGTCTGGTCATGCAGCTCCTTTAAGTGGAAAATTAATTCAAAATATTTTCTCTTTCATTTTGTGTAATTAAACTGAATTTCAATCCTTAAGCTCATTATATCTGCAATATTGCTTATAGTTTATTTGCTTTTGTATTATTTTTCATTCATATTATTTCATATTATAGTTGTAAAATAGTAAGTGTCCAGTAGAGGGTGCTATTCATGTTTCTCTGAACATGAATGGGTAGAAATCATTACCAAAACATTTAGTGCACCTATCCTCCCTTTCCTGCAAAGGCTGATATTGTACCCATTTGAACTGACATCATATTTATTTTTACTTTACTTTTGTTGAGAATTTTATTTATCTTGAACTCTGACTGATCAAATTATATAAAAATTAAATGCAATGAAATTGTATTGTTCATCAGGTCAAATACTATGATGATAAATACTTATTATTTCTAATAATATTGCAGTTATTGTGATTTTGAGTATAACCATGCTCTGACATTTTCAGTTGGTGAACTACCTTTGAACGAAAAAAGCCCAGACAAACTGTGCCCCGCAGTACAGTTATCAACTGACTGAAGCTAGTAAGCTATATGCTCAGGCCACACATCACACTTCAGGCCTTTTCATAAATGTTTGGAGAGTTGTGGTGAAAACAGTGTATAACTTCATAACTTCTCTTCATTGAATGGCTTTGGAAATTGACTGTAAATTTTGAAGGGAACATCAAATTTGAACATTTTTGGATGAAATCAAATTATTGTATATATATATATATATATATATATATATATATATATATATATATATATATACACATACATATATATATATATATTAACCTTACAACCTTCCTCGCAGTGGGAAAGCCTCCACACTGGCCCAGCAGTTTGCCACATTCCTGCACACATTCTACCACTCTGGTGTTGAGCTGTTGGCTCGTAGAGTGTTGTAGCACCCAACACCTGTTTCTTTATTTCTCCACCTCTTCAGTCTTTATGTCAGTCTTGGTCAACAGGACCAGGACTTACAGACAGATGAGTTTTGGACATTTACTTGATAACTCTGGGGGTTTTCCCAAGGCCTCCCCACATGCCTGTATCCTCTGTCTATGTGGAGCAGCGGGGTTGGCTGTGAGATGGTGGTTATACTCCTGGGAATGCATTCCAGAGCTTTTGCATCATGTGAAACTCAGCCTCTGCTGCCCCTTTGTCACTGTTTTGCTCTGCTGCCAACAGGGAAAACAAACAAGATTGATCTTATTTTCTTGTCGTCTTTAACAGATAGAGACTGGAACTTTGTGGCATCTGGAAAGCAAAACAAGTAGATAGCAGAGCATTTTATAAAATTCAAAATAACTAAATAACAGATATTAGTTTTTTCAACATTCCTGTATCAGTCACGTTTCTTTCTTTTTTAAAATAACACACACATAGTTTTAATAGAAATCTCACAAACGTGGCATTCAACACTGTGTGTTGTACTATGAGCTCTTGTAACAGAAGAGGGTGCTGTCTTCTCAATAATACTGTCTGTCTGGTATTAACTCCATACAAAACATGAGTGACAAATGTATTTATTTAAAGATCCTTACATGGGATAAAGAGGGGGGGGGGGGGGGGAGTAAAGAAAGGGAAAAAAAGAAAACTCCTCTTTAAACTATCAAAACCACTGGGATGTATCACATCCAGCAGGGAACATGCAATACAAATTATGTCAGAGTTTAAGATCTGTTATGTTAAAAGAAAAGATATATATATTTTTAAATATTTTTGTAACATGCACTGAGGCACATTGCTTGCATTAATGCCACCTCACTGTATACACTGTACCTCTAGTAACCACTATTCGTTTAATTGTATCAAAATCTCCTTACAAATCACCCTCAACTTGGCCTCAACCAGGACAAAGTAACCTGTTTGGCAGCTTTCCAAAGGCATTTCTGATTGATTACCAGGTTGGTGGGTTTTGAGTGATGTAATCAGATCTTCAGTCCAATTGTTATGTGATTTGCATTGTCTTTCTTTCAGTTTCGCTGAGAGGAACTGTTAAGAAAAACGTTTTTGCGTGAATTGTCAGGGAAGGACTCAGTCTCGTCTTTCTTTTCAGAAGAAGGCTGTGCGAGTGGAAACAAGTACTTCTGCTGGAAGAGATATGAGGCTGTTTGGCTACAAAGAAAATGATATTCTAGCAGTTTAAATGAGATTACACTGCTCGTACCACTTCATACTTCCTGTAGACTAATGTCCATATTGTTGGAGACAGATCACATATCTTCATAGTTATGCCCCAACTTTATTTGATTAATATACACTATATCTGATAGTCATCGATGGTTTTCAGATACCTGAAACTAGCAGTGTGTCAGTGGCAGTGCTGCTTGGGTCAAATTGTTGATCTAGACAACATGTTCACCTGGAAGGGTCAGTTGTTGAATTTCATTAAGTCTCACCCGGACCAACCTTGTCCCATTAACACATGGAAGGCAAATAGCAAAGAGGCGCAATGCATCACAATACTTCACCAAGATTAGAGTGAACTTTTGGTCCTCTTTATAGCCCCAACAGCAACACTTACTTTTTATTAGTTAAAAAAAACACTTCAGACAGCCTGTTCCTGTATATGTTTATAATGTCACATGATTAAGATTGATGTCCACATATAAACAGTTTACCACAGCTCAAGAATCATGTCAATTCGCAATCATGTAGATTCAATTTAGCAGTTTTAAACCAAATAAAATCAGTTTGCTTTTTAATTTACTCAGAATGCCTTTGTTATGCTCCTTTTTTCATGATTACTATGTGTGATGGCACTATCAGGTTATCTTGCTTACAAATAACAGAAGTGCCTCCTATGCATAAATTATATTACAGTAATAGTCCCGTGGGGAGGTGGGGGGCTAAAGTGATTTCCTATGGCATTACTTTTTTTGGCAAAGCAAGAGTAGAAGAGAAATTTGACAAAGTTAAATAAGTGCCAGTCCCCTTATAATCATCCTCAGTCCTCAAATGCATTTATACAACAGAGAGATATGCGCTGGAGTGGGTGTGTGCGGGAGGGGAGGGGTTAAAGATTGGGAGGGTATAGATTGCAGTCGGAGCAGTAGTGGGGTAGAGGCTGGACTGTGATAGCGACAGATGTCTAGAAAACTGTGAGGGGCACTCCTCAGTTACAGCACAGTCCCACACTGCACCTCGGAGAGCTGGGGCGGAATCTGCAGCTGTCACTCCAAAGGTTTACCTCCATTATCACATCCAGCAGGATCTTGGAAAAGGAGCCCAAGTGAGCACTCTCTAGAAATACAGGTCGGTCACAGAGCATTGTTTTACTTTTTATTTTATGTTTTATTTCTCAGTTGCAACATGTCTAGGATGTATGTTCTGTGGGTAAAAGGAAAGAAAAGAAAGAAAGAAGTGAGAAAGAAAGAAAGACGCCTGTGAGCTGCAGCTTCCCCATTGTTCTCTCTCTCTCTTTTTGCCTTTCTCTTATTATGCAAATGTGTACATTTCAAGTCTGGCATAATAAAGGCAGGAGTTTTTCCCCTCATTCTCAGCGGTCGAATTTGATTTAGTGCGTCTTCTCAGGCAGCAGCGCTGGGGTTTTTTTAATAGGCCAGGCGATGAAAAAAACCCTTCTGGGATAAAGAAAGCGCAAAAGAAAGTTATGAAGTTGTGGTACTTATTAGGTATTTAGTCGTTGTTGTGGTAAATGTAGTTTTCTTTTACATGTGAGGGCGACATTTTCAAATGCTCGTGAACAAAAAGGGCAGAGCAGCTGAGAGAAGCAGCGGTGGGTGGGTTGAAATGGGGGATGGAGACCCCTCTACAGCTTTTATCACTCAAGTGTTGGTGGCCAGTGTATAGTGTAATGCCCCTGTATAGCAGCATAGGCCTGCACCCTACACTATAATACAGATTAGCCCGTGTTTGCTGCCAATTTAGCCCAACCCATTACTTTTGTCAGTGAGTAGCTGCTGGTGAGGAATCCCCATCCTTTGTTACCGGCCGGCACATGCTGCCGTATACCTTTTGCGTGTCTCCTTTATCTTCCTAATATGTGTGTAAAGCATTGTGTCTGCTGTACATCTGACTTTCGCATTTACTCAGAAATTGGTTTGTAAAAAATGGTGAAAATCCACAATGATTGATGTCGAAATATTAGATATTTTCCTTAAACTGTAGAGGGCATTGTCTGATTTGGAGGCCAGAAACGGGGTTTGGCGAAAATAGGCAAATAAAATAAAAAACCAGTCACATAAGAAATAAAGTATAATTAATTAGAAGTAGTTCCAAAACAGAATTAGGTCGGCGTTGCTGTAAAAGCAGGTATAATGACTCCTGTTTATTACTGGACAGCTCATTAGACTGTAAATTGGTGTAAGGGATGTGCAGCCTATCCCATCATGGCGCATCATGTCTTGATTGCTCCGTTGTAGCACTATGGACAGTTCCCAGATTGTACCCGTACACACATGCTGCCCTGCAGGGTTAAAGTCCTACTTGTGGCATTTTTCTACAAAATAGAAAAAACAAACCCAATTTGTATAATATTTCCAGCTTTTGTTGGAATAGCATCTGTCAAACCGAAATAGGCTTATCAAATCATCAGACTGTGGCATTTAAAATGAATGTAATACAAACCTGTAATGTCTATTCTGCAGAACCATGGCGTTTAAGGGCTCTTTGGGCTCTTTAAGGGTTTGTTCAGGGTCAGCTGCAACGCAGTTAGTAAGATAAAGTTGAACTTCCAGTTCTCTATTCACTGGAAGGAAGTCACATTCTGTGGCAATCACAAACTCTTCCTCTACTTTGACTGCAGTGTCATGACATTAATACAAACAACTCCATGTCTGTAGCACACGTTTGCTCCATTCTCAGAATATGACAATTGGATTATTGTGGTTTTACACTGATGTGCGGTTCATATAATCCAGTTTTGTAATTTATATCTTGTATGTGAATGTAACTGCAGGCTCTGGATTTCCTCTGTCTATGTGTCTTGTGAGACTCACTACACTACATAGTTTATAGGTTTTCATGCTGAGAGGGGAATAGTTGTACATTTTAATCATAGATGTTCAACTCAGAGTCGTGGGCTCATTTGGCACTGAGCCTTGCCCAACATTCCTGAAAGGGTAGAGAGTCTGCAGAGTTGTCTGATCTCAGTGAGGTTCCCATGCATTTACATTTGTTTTCCAGCCAAACTGTGTTTGGCAGGGAGCGGTTTCCTAATTGAACTTCTAGTTCACTTCTAGACAATAGACTTCTCTCCATTCTCCTTTCTGACAGAAGATTGTTTTACATTTGAAGGATCTAAGCCGAACCCACGTTGCATTTTAGAAAGTTAGAAAACACATTTGTAATGTTAACATGTGGTGTATACATTTTAACTAAAGTGTTTAGCACTGTTGCTTCACAAAAAGAGGTTCCTGGGTTTGAACCCAGCTCTGGCCTTTTTGTGAAGAGTTTGCATGTTCTTGTGTTGTCATGGATTTTGTCCCCATATAATTCAGGTGAGTTGGAAACTCCCTCTTGAACAATGTAGTTGTTTTAAACATTCATAATTAAAGAGACATGCCAAATCAAACTATGTCTTATATCATACCTCATATTAAAAGACACATTCATCCACTTGTTCCTAGGAGACACCATGGGAGGCAAACTGAGCAAGAAGAGGAAGGGATATGACGTGAGCGACCCCAAAGAGACGAAGGATGAGACCGCAGTAACAGCTGCAGGTGCAGAGGAGTCTTCTAAAGTGGAGGCCGTAGCCCCACCCACAAAAGCTGAGTTGACAGCTGAGGCAAACAATGTGGTAGAAGAAGCTGTCGGGTCAGCTGTGGCAGAAGTAACTGAAGCTGTAAAAGCTCCAGAAGAGCCCAAATCTGCACCTCCAGAGGAACCAGCTCCAGTAGAGGAACCAGTTGCAGTAACAGAGGAGGCAGCTCCAGTAGCACAGGAACCAGCTGCAGCAGCACAGGAACCAGCTCCAGTAGTAGAGGAATCAGTTGTAGCAGCAAAGGAATCTGTTCCACCAGCAGAGGAATCTGCCCCAGCAGCAGTGGAGTCAGCCCCAGTAGTAGAGGAACAAGCCCCAGTCGTAGAGGAAAAAGCTCCAGTAGTAGAGGAAAAAGCTCCAGTGGTAGAGGAACAAGCCCCAGTCGTAGAGGAAAAAGCTCCAGTGGTAGAGGAACAAGCCCCAGTTGTAGAGGAACAAGCCCCAGTAGTAGAAGAACAAGCTCCAGTAGTAGAGGAACAAGCCCCAGTAGTAGAAGAACAATCCCCAGTAGTAGAGGAAAAAGCTCCAGTGGTAGAGGAACAAGCTCCAGTAGAGCTCCCAGAGGCTGCAACAGCAGCATCAGAAGAACCTGTGCCTAGTGAGGTTGAACCTGAGCCTGCAGCTGCACCTGAGGAGCTCTCTGTAGAACAACCTGCTGCAGCTGTAGAATCTGTGCCGGAGCCAGAGGTTATTCCCCCCAGCACAGAGGAAGCACCCAAGGACCAAGAGCCAGAGCCCATCCCAGAGACTGTTACTGAGCCAGAAGCCACTGTGGAGGAGACAGTATTGTCTGCTGCTGTCCCTGAACCAGAGCCAGTGGCTGAGCCAGCTGCAGAGCCGGTGCTGGAGCAAGCCCCAGAACCAGAACCCGAACCAGAGCAAGCACCAGAGCCAGAGCTTGAACAATCACCAGAGCCAGAACCAGAGCAAATACTAGAGCCAGAGCCTGAGAAAGAGGCTGTTGCAGTGGAATCTGCTGCAGAGGAACAAGTGGGAAACGTTGAGCCAGAACCTATTGTAGCCACATTTGACATTGCTGAACTTGAGACTGAGGGAGCAGCAGTAGAAGTACCTGAGGTCTTGGAGACTGCAGCAGAGGAGGCCCCCACTGATTATCAGCCTGTAGAAGAGGAAACTGTTGCAACAGAAGCCTCCAGCACTGAGGTGGCAGCTGAGCTAGAAGCAGCAGAACCTGTCCCTGAGATTGTCATCTCAGAGTCTGTCTCTGCCAGTGAAATTACTGCTGAGTCTGGAGAAGTACCTGAAGCCTCTGTGGAAGAGGTGCCTTGCCCAGAGCCTGAGGTAGAAGGCAAGATGGAAAATGGAAACTTAGAGAGCCCTGCTGTTACAGAGGATATGGCAGAAGTAGATGCACTTCCAGCTGTGAATGGAGAGTGCACAGATTCTGCTGCCGCCCAGACAGAGGAATGTGTCAATGGTAATGAAAAGCCAGAGGAGATACCTATCAAGGAGCAAATTGACTTTGAACTGAAAAAGGACGTGAACCTGAGTGGGGATGTCCAGGAAGTTCCGGATGCAGTCTCCGACATGGTGGAGGGTCTCAGCAATGAGGTCACCCAGGCAGTCTGAAAAGAAGCCATCTTTCAAATCAATGTGAATTCAATTTAATCCTCCGATTGTGCGAGAAAGCCATCAAGGTATCACACACAGCAAGGCTTTCTGAAAGGCTGTAACCACCGCAATGTCTATAGTGGTAACTCAGGCAAAAGGATGTTTTCTTTTGAGTAACCAAAAATGAAATGCAACCACTTGAGGATAGCAAGAGAGACAGACAGACAGAGAGATAGGAAGTGAGATGGAAGTGCAGAGAGGAGACTTCAGTTTGAAAGTTGAGGGTGAGTGCAGACAGGCAGTGAAACTGGGCAGTAAAAATACTGTACAGTAAATATGATATTAATGAATGAAATGAATAAATCTGTGTTTGTGTGTGAGCCAGGTGAATATTACAAAGTGGTTTATTGGAACAGCATTCATTATTAGTATGTTATCTGATTTAGAATGTCATATATCCTTTCTATTACTATATGCAGAGACCTGACATAAATGTGTTGGCCTTTTATAATAATGGTACTTGTGAGGACTGTTCATTTCAAATTGATTGTTCGGAATAGAGAATAAAAAGAGATTGTTATAGCCTACAGTGATCTTCTTTTCTTTCCATGCGTTGTCTCTCAGCATCAAGTGTGTCACAATTGTCTGAGGCACTGGGTTACTCGTAAGATTTCTTGTACTTTATTCTAAGCTATGGATCAGACTTCCTTATTAACGTGTCAGTAAATCTCAACCCTTTTTGAACCATCGAGTTTTTGTCACTATAGTTACAAGAGAAGCAGAGCAACATTATTTACAGAACATCTAGGCTCTGTTAATATCAAACCACTTGTTGACATCCACTGCCACTACAGCTCATATCAGCTGCAGTGGGTTAGAGTTTTACTGATTATTCAAACCTACAAAGAGCAATGTCCTTTCGGTCGCTGGCCACATTACAAATATTTTGGTTGGTGGAACATGGCTGCCTATTGTATGCCGCCTGCATGTCAAGACTGGGCAAACAAAAGGATTTCATTGTACCCAGAGAAATCAGTCCATTTTCGGAGGTTTTCTGATTTTCCTCCCCTCTTTTTCTCTCACATCACCATGACTATCGCTGAGGCTCCATGCCATAGCAGCACACCCTGCCAACATTTCGCAGATCCATACCGGCAAGGGGAGCTAAAGGGGGGAGGGGCAGGAATGCTTGCAGGAGGCAGAAAAAAAAGGAAGAGGGGGGGAGGGGTGTTCTGGGATGAAAGCAAGTGCTATGATGCTGAGCAGAGGAAAAGAAGATGTCAAAATAAGATACTCTGTTCTGTACAGACGTTTCTACAGACATTTTCAGACTATTTCACAGACTGGAATTAGACAAACAAGTAGTAGTTGGATGGTAATTGGAGGGGCCAAACATGTTTTGACACCTACCTGATGCCTCCTTGTAGAATGCTGCCACGCCTGCTGCTCACACTAATGTCAGAGACTAGAGGGTCTTTGTCGTGCAGGTGCTAACACACATACATTAACAAGAAGGAGTAAAATGATATTTGTGTTTCTCTGCATCTGTGTGTGTGTACATATATGGACAGTGGGGAGGTGGGTGAATGTGTGTGTGTGTGTGTGTGTATGTGCATGTGTGCGAGGTGGAGGGTGGGCTTTAGTAGAGTATGGTCATCCATCCTTGAAATAATGACTGGACCATGGGTCAGAGCATAAGAGGAGATCTGATAGTGATAACGGTAACCTCCCATAGAAGTAGCTCCATAATGGGCCCATCCACATACCAGCTCTCTCCGGTTTCTTAAAAAAAATACTCCAGCACTGCACATTTATGAAAGGAATGTTGTGGAGAGGGTTTGGGGGCCGGGAGGATGAACTCGCTGGCATGTTTTCATCTTTCTTGCAGAACAGTTTTGTCAAAATGAATTACTTTGTATGCATGGGGGTTGCTGCCATTGGTCGCCGGTTTGGAACAATTTTACAGTTTTATTAAAAAAAACATCAGCTCTACAGAGAAATGATACCTGGAGGTGCAGCACATGGTGTTTTTTTCCCCAACAATGATGACAACACATAATGCTTCAGTTACACAAAATTATTTTACATATGGGGCAAAGTGTTGCACTTTAGTACAGTATATGACATCTTTATCAAGCAACTACAGCAATGCTGCAATGCTTTTAAATTGTTTTACTTTCAAATCGCTAATAGGTTAAACTCACAGGCCATCAATATTTATAGAAGTGTAAGAAGTCAGTTTGGCAACAGCAGCTAACCTTCAATGAACAATAGACATCCGGGGGTAGCACAGTAAAAAATGGAGACCCTTCAAATCAAGCAAAGTGGTAATTTTCGTAGCAGTAAAGGTAGAAACTCCATGATGAAATATTAATAGTGCTTAAACCAAATAAATTTGTTGCTACAGCTATTTATTTTTGCCAAAATTGCATTAACTCTAACCCTAACCCAGCATTACTTGACTTCTACATTGGAGGCTCATCATTTCCACATTTCCCTCTTTCACTTTCCTCCCCTTTCTTTCCCTTTCATGCGTGTGTTAGTGTGGGAGAACAGGGTCCTTGTCTTTTGCATCTTGATTTAAACACTGCCTTAAAGTTGCATAGTTGTGAAAGGCCAGCTGCACTGCCTGGTTACCCTAACACTATGTGCTCTATATGCAAGCTCCTGCACAAAGCTCAGACTGTGTTCCAGCTTCTTTTTTCCCTGTGTGAAGACTAGCCTGCAGGCTTTAGCTATCCCCGACTGATGCCTCTGAGAAGCAAAAGGAAAAAGAAAACGTGAACTAAATCCAAAGGCTATATTATGAGGAAATTCACGAGGCACTGACCTACTTGGTCAAGTTTTTTTTGGGAGGGGGCAAAGTATGGAACATACAGGTCTAGATCACTGCTGATGTCTTTTTAACAAACTCATCCATGTACTATGGGTACGTTAATGTGTAAGTGTTTGCATGAATGAGAAGTAGAGGGAAAAGGGGAAGACCAACATTAACAAATAACACATTTACTCAGTTTCTTCAAGAAATTAGACGCAGCTCATGATTGATTATTTATAGCCCTTAAAAACTTGGTTTCAAATTAAAAATACTTCTTTATTGCCGTTTCTGAAATGTCTGCACTATACGGTGCCCCCAAAATGAAACTGAAACAAAAAACAGTAGTGTCTATGGCATGTAATCTACTTTCTCCCAATCCCACAGTGCAATGCTCTACATTTCCTAGATGAATAAATTACCGTTGTGCAACGCTACACACAAAATGATGAATCAATTTACTGCTGACTATTGAGTGAACGCTTCAGTGCTTATTATATAGGGAATAGGGAAAGAATGAATCAGGGACTGATTTTGGACACAGCCTATAACATTAAATATTCATGACAGAATAAGCAACAATCTAAATTAAAGTTCAGGAAGAAAATAACACTTTGTCACCAGGTCAGTTCACAGTGGCCTGGCAACAGAAGCAAAAACAATCCCACAGCTGTCATCAGATTTGGATTCAAAAATAGTTAAATCTTGATTGGTGCATGGATGTGAAACGACCAAAACTGTTCGACTTTCTTCATGTAGGACTTCACCACTCATAGTAAGAGGCTGATTGAGAGACTGTTTTCAGGACCTTTACAGCTTTATTGTCCATGTAGAAGACTGAGGCATCTCACTCTGCTCTGAACTGGCTCTACCTCATGACAAATCTTCCGAAGGCAATATTTACCATGACTTTATTTACACGCCTTTCCCTATCTAGAGGGCCGTTACATTAAACGACTCCAATGCCCTGTGTGCAGGAAGGAATCTTTTAGTTTCGCCTTGGTTATTACCAAGATAACAAACAGGGAGGATGTGAGTGTGTGAGGGAAGACTGCTCGGACTTCTGAAATGCTTTCTGATATAAGAGATGCTCTTTCCCTCTCTCCCTCCACTCAGCTGGCTGAGTAAATAATAAGAGTCAGGTGGTCAAATTACAGCAACAGCTGATCACTATTTATTATTCAAGCAAGAGGGTGTCAGAGCAGAAGTACAGACAGGAAAACATGTACAATACACGGCCAAAAACAAACAACTCACTCTTCCCTTTTCACTTTGCAACCCCCCCCACACACACCCACTGATGTCTAATGGTTTTACTATGATGGCTGTACAGAGACTTCCTCTCCTTCCCTTTATGTTCTCTAAAACGACTAGTCAGGAGAAGATGCACTAAGTAACTGACATGCTGAAAGAGCAAGAGGGATTTTTATGGATTCATCTCCTGGTTCAAACTGTGCCTACATAAGCAAACTATGACTTTTGTATTTTTCTGTCTGGTTAAATCTCTCTCGTTCTTGGTGTCTGTCTTGCACACATTATCAGCATTACTGTCTCCTCTTCTTTCTCCTCTGGAACTGTAAATCTTTTTAGCCTCTTTATCTCTCTCTCTCTCTCTCTCTCTCTCTCTCTCTTGTTCTGGCTGTGGTTCACCCTCCCACCCCCGAATCCATCCATCTGGACATGTGCGCTAATGCTGTCATTGTACCAGGGCGGGCAGAAGCCTATTAGATGGAGCTCGGTGGTAGTAAGGATCAATATTGATCCATAGGGTTAGTCTAATGGACGCTGAGAGTAGCAGTGATTCCCCTTTGTCTGCCCAAAGATCCCATCACCCTTAACTCCTCACACACATGCGCACTCTCTCTCTCTCTCTCAACCACACACACACACACACACACACACACACACACACAAACAAAGACACTGCTTTCTATTCTGTCTCACTCTGCTGATGCAGCTGCAGTGCTTAGTGAGCACTTTACAGCTGCCCATTTTGTGTGTGTGTGTGTGTGTGTGTGTGTGTGTGAGAGGGGTAAATGTGGACATAGTATCTATATAAACAGTATCTACGTAAACATATAAGGGCCTGTGGATTCTCAGCCATACCTATATGTATTTCCCATTACCAAGCATTCCAGGCTATTAAGACAAGAACAACCAGAAGATTCAGGGCCATACACATACACACACACACACACACACACACACACACACACACACACACACACACACCTAGTTCAGTGTCAACTAAAACTAGCACAAAAACGTATTCAGGTTTTGACATCACAAAATGAAACAGGTAGCAGTGTGGATGTCATCTCAATTTTCATTCTGGCTCAACACCTGCTGACAACACCTGAGATTTTCAGCGCCTGGGCTGTTGTATCAGCAACTATTCAATGTCACAGTGTTTGCTGGGTCACACCAAAACGAAAGTTGAGACAGCATCCACAACTGCTACGTCCATCATTCTTTGAAATTGAGACACAATAGGCCTTTTTGACAGCAGACATTTTGACTTGTCATAGCAGGAAACGCAGAGGCGTTACTAACAAACAACAACAATGGCTCTGTTCAATTCATGTGTCCAGGTAAGCTATGACAGTGAGCCTGCATGAACACTAAATTGCTAAATTGTACTAATGATGCTTAAATACATGTATTAATAACGTAGACAACATGACAGTCATGTGTTATAAGTGCTCTTTTGAAACCATCCTCACAGCAAAGCAACAACTAATCTACATACAGAGATTTATACTGAACACACACCTGTTATCTCAGCTCAGTCAATGAAAGAGAGGTTTCTCTTATGGTGAGCGCATAAGCACAGTGTATGTTTTAGATTAGAGACGGAAACTCATTCTGTGTGCAGTCACCTTGATCAAGCATTTGGGCTCTGCAAGTGCCAAGGAAACATGCAGTAAGAAGTTCATTCCTCCCTTTGATTTCTTTAGCCTTCCTCAAGGACTCACCTTAGCAGTTGTCATTTCACATCAACGAAGGAACAATGATACAGCCAAAGTCAGAAAAGAACAGAACACATTGTACGTTCTTCAAATGTTCAACTTTTGTTACCTGAAGATTAATGGGGACCATTCAGAAAGTTGGCAGAAATATGTGGAATGTTATATAAACCGCAAAATAAAGTTTATCAAAAAAGAAAACACATTTTAGAGAACCCAAAACACTGACTGCTTTTCTGTGAGCCAGCAGAAGAAGAGGAGGAGGAATTCCTTTATCAGTTTACAATAACAACAATCAGAATGACAATGAAAAGATGGTTATAAGATATAGGTTCTGTTTGCTTTTAGTGACAGCTGGAGTAACGGGAAACACAATTTCATGTCACAAAACCTGCTTTTGGCTGTTCTATTCTTATTCTTCTTTTTTTTTTAAAAACAAACATGCTCTAATAGAGTGCCTGTGCTCTTGTAATACAATTTCAGTTGTAAATTGTTTCAGCCCCAGCCACCATGGCTGCTGAGGAGAGTCCACTGGGGAGAGATGACCTTCACTGTGCCTCTGGTGACTAGCTAAATCAAAGCTGCTGCTTGTTTAAGACAGCCACTGTACACTGGCTGCATGGCCCCTGGTGAATTATTTATACATGAAATGAAATGACCTCTGGCACTTTGAAGACAGCAGGGGAAGGGCAAGGACAAAACAGACGGAGTAAAAGGTAGGGGGTTGGCAGAGAGGAAGAAGGGGTTTTACTCTATGTTTGTACATACATGAGATTTAAAGAAGGGAGGGAAGATGGAAACGAATGGAGAGAGAGAAAGTGATTGCTCAGCTCTCAGGAGGAGCCTGCAGGGGTTCATGTTTGAGGTCTTTCCCAACCTGTTGGAGCAACAACTCGCTCTCTGACTCTCTCTCTACCTCTGTATGTTTGTGTGCTCTTGGATGTCTATCTCTGTGAGAACCAATATCACTTTTACTTTTACATCTAGAAAGTCAGGATGTTTTTGGAAAGTCAGGACATTTTAGCCAGTCCTCACATCAAACAGGTGTGTTTGAAGATTACTTAGTTTTAGGTAAAAGTTAAAGTGAGGGGACTGGGTCAGGCATGTCTTTGTGAGGGTTATGATTAGTCTCAGGGGCTAGGGAATGCATTATGTCACCAAGAGTCCTCACACGTATAGAAGTACAAACGTGTGTGTCTGCTTGTCTGCCGACTTACAAGCAAAGTAGTCAACTCTGCTAACATCCATCTGAAAGCTATTCAAGCAGGATATTATGTTATGCAACACACACACACACACACACACACACACACACACACACACACACACACACACACAAATGCAGACCATCCTGCCTCCTGCAAATTCTATTCATACGCAAGTATGCATTAGTGATTAATGTTGAATGTCAATGTTCAGTCAGTGCCAGTGCAGGAAGTTCATATAGCTCAGTAAAAAGTAAGGGTCAGGGTCATGGATGGGTGTGTGAGTTTTTGCCTTTGGCTCTAGATTCCTGTTTGTGTCTCAAATGTCTTTATTTCCTCCTTAACCGTGATCTTTCCCTTCCCCTTACCTTCCCCTTACCTTCCCCTTACCATGTGGTTTTACTTGTTTGAACTGTAATTGCTACACATAAACATTTTAAAAATAACTTGGGCGGCCTGTAGGTGGCCTAGGGGTAATGGCACAGATTATGAACTGCATTGTCCCCAGTTCACATCTGGCTGGAGACCTTTGTTGAATGTCATTCACCATCTCGCTCTCATCTCATTTCCTGTTATACTGTCGCTGTCCAATAAAGGCATTAAAAAAATGAGTGTTGGTCTAATAGTGTTGGCAGTTAACATTTTGCAGATATGAGCAATATAAGGGTTCTGCTTGGTACAGCAAAGGGAAATATAATCCAGGTAGGACTATCGCTGTGTAGATTCAAAGGGCATTGGCAGGTTCTCCCATCGTTGATTACCCGTCCATCATTTCCACTACCTGCAAAGCCTCTGAATGACAGCTTGGCAGAGCAGCTGGCTTGTCAGCTCTTTGGTTGACGTGGCTGACTGGCAGGCTGAATATAAACCTTCCTGTTTAGCTGGTAGATTCTCACACTCTTACCTAAACCTGAGACTGGGATGTGTCACTCCTGTTCGGTACCAAATTGATACTGTGGGATTGTCAATTCAGTCACCATACGAGTTTTACAAGTGAAGGGTTTGGCAGGTCAAATGATGTTGAAGACAACACTCACCAAATACAGACAGGAAGCTGATGAAAAGGAGATGTAAAGCAGCAGTGTAGGACAACATTAATATAGGCCAGCTGACAGGCAGACTGACTGGTATGACTTGAAATGCCACAATCTTCTCCAACAGAAGTGATGTGGAAAGGTATGGAAATTACAAACAAGTATGTGTTTCTGAGGTGCCCTAGTGCTCTCTTTGTCTCTCTCCATACACCCCACTTCATGTTATAATCCAGTTGACACTATACTATAGACACTGATGATCATTCTGTGGCAGACAGATGCGAAAAGTGCTTTTCTTAGCAGCAAACTGGAAATAGCAGCTTAAAGCATCTGTCACCTACAGTCCAGCTGCTGCAGGCACATGAGCAGCAGTCACGGACCTATATGAACATACCAGAAGGCTTTAAATTACCATTACATTTTTCAAGACAGTAGGTTTGTTTAATTCAGTCGATTTTTTTTTTTTTACATTTTTGGCAAAATCTCACAAATCCACAACAATTCACACAATTGCACAACGGTGTGTTTTACCACAGTGGTTGAGAAATGCCAGCACTGCTTAAAAGCTGGAGAGAAAGGCTCCAGAAAGGCTCCATAAATGCATTCCAGAAAAGTTAGAGCTTAATTGGCAAAAAAAGTATGACTCAATACCTCTCAAACTGATTACATACATATCCTAATAAACCTGAATATTGTTTTACATCAGCTGTAGCGTGTTCTTTGTGTTCCTTTTGTCTTGGCCTGTCAACATTTGTTTAACTGTGGAGGACTCTAAAGTGCTGTGGCAGATCGTCATCCCAGCTTTTCACGTCCAGTTATGTCAACAGAGTGGGAGAGGGAGAAATGGAGAGAAAGAAAGTGGGGTTTTTTTCTCTTCAAATCAGTAACAAATAAGCATTTACAACCCATTAAAACCAATAACAACTTCTGCATTTTGGGGGAATTACATGTTTTACCACCATTACCATAAACACGTGTTTTTGTCTCATAGAACACAATGATCATTTGTAAAATAACACTAGCCCTCCTATCCAGCAGGGCTCCATATGAATGATACCACGTTAAGGCAATGCGATGATCATATATACCATTAACTGACTTTTTCATTTGCTAAAAATGAGCATTCTGTGTGCGGCTCGTTTTGTACACAAGACAATGTTCCAGCTATGTTTTCAGAATGAGGCAGGCTGGACTCATAAAAAAGGAATCCCTCCAGCTTGGATACACAGCACATAAACACACTCCACCCCCAACACACACAACCAAATAGAGTTCAAAGTCTTTTCAGCCTCACAGTGCTTGGTTAAAGTTATCATTCAACATTTTAGATATTAAATTGTGTGTGCACTTACACACATTTTATAACACGCTTATAAAAGCAGTTTTTAGTGCCTGCTTTTGTGCACATGTGTCCATGAATGAGAAACTGAAGTGAAGGCGGTGGACAAAAGGACTGAGATGGAAAGTGTTGGTTAGAGGAAGGTGGGAGGCCGGTCTTATTGTGTTGGAGTACAAGGACTTCAAACTGGCCCCTCCTTCAGATGCACTTACAGAGAATCACTGGGTGAGTGCCGGGACCTCCTTCTGCTGCTGACCCTCTGCACGGCTCATTAAATCCCTTAACTTTGTCATAGATTCATCCCAACACACACGCACACACATATGCACACATACGTTCATGCACACTCAAACACACACACACACATACAATGCACACAGTGCCCTGTGCCTCCACCCACCATGATGCCCCTAGCCCACGGCATTGCCATATGTCCACCACACAGGCACTGGCAGCTCCTCACTGCTTTGTACTCCCTGCACACACACTTCAGCATACTGCAACGTGTGAGAAAGACCCTGCAGAATGACTGGCAGACAACTACAAAACACCCAGGGCTTTTTGTGAAAGCTGGTGATTCAGTTGCTCCCACTGTTACTTTACAGACATATTACTCAAATAGGTATAGACATAATCCGGCACAATCTGATATCCACTGAAAACTTTCATGTCAGTTTTGGCCTTTTTCATTTTTTCCACTTAAGTTAATGGATTACATATTCCCTTTTAGGTTGGGATATTTCTGCAAGCTCTTATTTGTGGCAGTGTTTGTTGCAAATGAAACCTTTAAAAAAAAAATTGTATGGTGATCAAGTTAACAGAGCATTTGTTTTTGTAAATAGCTGACTTTTGAGTTTTTTTTAACCAGACAGCACCAAGATATCAACCTCACGTTTTGTCTGTGCTATGGAAAGTATTTATAAAGTACTTTGGTGTAATCTCCATCAAATTTCATCCTGTTAAAGATGAGTTCACTTGTCACAATACCTCTCACATTTGTTTTACATAGAGCAAAGTCAAATGTGTGGATCATGAGGGGCCGATTATAAATGCTTGACAAGCTTTGGTGTCACTGTAATGTATAACCCTTTGCCCCTCACTGAACCAGTTCTACTGCCCTCTAATGTTACATGTTACACCTTATGTGCAAGTTACACTCAGTGAGAATCATCGCTGAGTTACTGGGTGCAGCAGGTAATCATTTGACAGTGGTGATTTTCTATCATCCAGGTCATAGCAACCATTGACAGGTCCAGTAATGTATATTCTTGTCACTCAGGATCTTGTATGTTGCAAATTTGGTGAAACAGGCCCCGGTCTATAACAGTCTTAAACCAGATAATGATCAAGAATAAACTTTTCGTCCTCATAATTTCAGTCGTCTGCTCTGTCAAACTCCCAAACTGGGGAACTGTTTAACATTGTTCAGTGTTGTGCTTGTGTCATCCTTTTGCAAAGGTCGTTGCAATCAGCACATAGTTTTTGCATGTCCTTGGTACAGTTAGCCAGGTCGGTCTTGATGTCATCTAGCTTTCCTTTCAGGTCAGTGAACTGGGATTCAGTGAAAAGGCATTGTTCCATGGCGGTAGCTAGCTTGCTGCTCCAAACTTCAGGATTGTAATTCTAATTTGGTGGACATCTGGTGCTATGGTGGATCTGGTATGCAGCATTTTAGATACTGAGTTGCTAGAGAACGTATGAAGGATCCGAATGGTGAAATAACCATAGTTTATAGGTAGTTTTTGTTAACAGAAAGAAACCATCAAGCAGCCATCCTCTCTGCAGGTCATCTGACCTCTTCTGTTTATGCAATAGGATGGGTAAGTCTGTGTTGGCTCTGTGTGTTATAGAAACATTTGAGTTTTCTTCCGTAATGGACCCATCAGGTCACTAAGAGATACTGCCTGTGAAGTGAGAAGAAAAGATGAGAGAGGACAGAAATAAAGTAATGAAAAAAAAAAGAACTCTCAGCTCTGTGTTGGTAGTTTTTTTTCACAGAGATGAAAACTGACAAGCTGGCTGTGAACATTGTGACAGTTCCATCCCATAAATAGTGATAAGAACAACATACTGATGGTGGAAGTAGGAAAATTAGAGGAGATTTTCGAGGTAGAAAGGATGTAGGTACACAAAGAGAGACAATCGGGGGAAAGGCAGGAGGTAAATAATGAAGATGGGTCTCTCTCCCCTTCTCTGTGCTGCACTGTCTTCTGGCAAACCGGTCTGGCAAGCTGCTGGAACAGGTAGAGCCAGCAGAGTGACTCAGCACCAGACACTGGCACGTGACCCAGATCCACCGCTGCTGTGCATTTCTGATGGAGAAGTGTCAGGCAAAGCAGGTCAGGACCCGCCATCACTCCAAACTATAACTGACATTCAAAGGTAGCGAAGGAACAGCTTCTCTGGCACTACTTAGCAAGAAAGCCAACTCAGCTGATGCTCAGGGGAAAGCAGAGAGGGAGGGAGGTGGGAGGAGAGCTGCACTGTGTGTGTGTGTGTGTGTGTGTGTGTGTGTGTGTGTGTGTGCGCGCACACAAACATGCGTGTAACTCTTAAGAGGTAACCTCCCAGAAAGGTTCCCAATAAGTTTCTGTCCAAAAAATAACAATGAGTTATCCTTCATAATTTTGCTGTACAGCTACAAGTACAAGCTGCTGACTTTCCCCTGACCCTTACTGCATTGCTTATTGAACACGGAGGCTTAAGGAGCGCGATAAGATTACACGCGTGCATGTGGGCATGCAGCATTATGCACAGCGTACATACATTGGATGTATACATGGTATAAATTCACACTAATACAGCTAATTAGTCTCCTTAACTGTTAATACGATCTTATTGTATAAAACTCTACAAACAATGCTCTATTCTTCAGAGCAGTGGACGCGGCCTGCTGCAGAACATGGAATGTAAAACACTCCTTTGAGATGAGACGTCCTGTGTTTCTCTTCAAAGCGTGCCTGTAAGAGAGGAAGGGGTGAGGAGGGGGAGGCTTGTAGTGGGAGAGTGAGGGCAGACAGAGATTTTAGAGAGCAGGGGTGGACAGAGAGCTCAAGTGGTACTGTTACTTGATGATTTCTTGTGTTGAAAACAACTCACAAAAAACCCCAAAAGTGGGTCTTTTGAAGACTACAGTGAGATAGCTACATATGGTCACTATGAAAGAGCCAATGTGGCATTCTGATTGTAATCATTTCAAAGGAATAGTTCGACGTTTTGAGAAATACACTTAGCGTTCATTAGATGAGAAATTGGTACCAGCCAGTTAGCTCAGCTTAGCAAAAAGACTGGAAACAGCTAGCCAAGCTCTGTCAAGAGGTAACAACATCTGCCTACCAACACCCATAACCGTTGAAGCAGAAAGCCTGTTCTGTAAACTGTGATGGATTTTCCAACATGCTGTGTCAAAGTCTGTTTCCCCTTATCTTAAACTGACCCCAACCTTGCCCTAACCCCAACCGGTTATCTCTGCAATGTCTTTAACCTAATAACTTAACCTAAGCCCTAACCACAACCACGAAGCACAGCGATGTGGGAAACAGTGTTTGTATGGTAGGGAGACACAAGACGGACAGCTTAGCTAATAATTTTACCATTTGTTGTTGTTTGTTCTTCCAAATGAGTTTGACTGAACGATTAAACTGGTGAGTACAATGTTATCAGAAGGAATGATAGACAGACGTACAAAAATAGAATCCAAATTCTAGTAAACCAGAGCTATCCTTGAAAGGAATGGTTCGACATTTTGGGAAATACTCTTATTTGCTTTCTTGCAGATGAGAAGATTGATAACATTCTTATATTTGTATGGTAAATATTAAGCTACAGCCAGCAGCCTGTTAGCTTAGCTTAACATAAAGACTGGAAACGGGGAAACAGCCAGCCTGGCTCTGTCTGAAAGTAATAAAACCCACCGAACCAGAACCTCTAAAGTTCACTAATCAGCTTTTATCTTGTTTGTTTAATCTGTACAAAAACCAAAGTGGGTTTTTGCTGTAACAATATATGCTGAACTATTTCTTGGCCAGGAGCAGCAACTCACCAAAATATTTCAAACTATTACTTAAACTGTGTAATTCCTGGCTTTTCAAAAGTAGCTGAATACATTACCTCATTAAAATTTAACATGTGAAAATATGCGATTTCAGATTTTTCAAGCTTGAGAGTTTAGGAGAAAGAGATGTCGGGGAGACGAAGAGGCCTTGGAAACAAGGTAACTGTTGCATCAGCAGCTCAGATTCACTCGGCAACATGTGCGCGTTCTGTATCAGATGTTTTCATTTCATTTCAGAGACGTTTTTTGGCTGAATAGAACTGAATTAGTGTTTGTGTGTGCTTGTGTGTGCGTCTGCATTAGATAATATTCTTACAGCCACAGACATCTTCCCCAGCACTCTGCCAGGCCTCAGTCTCCCAACATGGCAGCGCAACTCTCTACTTGAATCTGATTACACCACACACCCCCCTGCTGTCTAATGAGAGGATTAGACACCACATATTTGTTACAGTCCCCTGTTGAAGTTACCCCTTCCTCTCTCCCTCTGTCTGTCTCCTCCTCCTCCTCCTCCTCCTCTGTCAGGCACACTGCTGCGTTTATGGGTCTCTGTGGTTTAATAGCGTATCTCCTGGCCTGCTGACACATGCAAAGCACAAACATCCACGCACGCGCAAATACAACCTCTAAACGCCTACATACACCCACACATGTGGGCACATAAACTCATTTATACATTACACACACACACACACAAACCCAGGCTACACACAGCAGAGAAGATATTTATGCTCAAAGTGTTTTGGTTTTAAAAGGCCACAGTGCTGTAAATGGAGGGGCCTCAGTTTCCCTCTCACAAGCTGCGAGTGTGTGCGTTATAGTGTGGTGAGCAGAGTAGGATCTGAGGATGATCAGCACCATCCTACCAGTTTGTCGATAAAAAAAATATAAAGCTGAATCAGACCTGCCAGTATAATTACAGGCAGGAATCTGAAGAATGCTGTGATCTGAACTGAGCCTGACACCATGTATAGGGCCCCATACAGCTGATTTACCCACTCCCCAGAGTGTGTGTGTGTGTGTCTGTTTCTGTGTGGGAGATTTTGACCTTGGTGTTACGGGTGTCATTTGTTATAAATTACATTTTTTTTCCACAGCTTTCCTAACATCCTGTATCATATAATACATAAGGTAGATCAACATAACATTAACATGATTTAAGATGATTTTACAAAACTGATCCCGCAATAGTGGAGTTGCATCACTCCTAAATTGTTTTATAATCTACTTTCTCCGTGCCCATGAACTCCAGTTTGTGTATGCATGTGTTTCTGAGGTTTGCCATATACAGCCTGGGGTGTGCTGGGCTCTCCCTCATCCACAACAGAGAGAGGCCATGTCACTTATCTGAGGAATTCATCCTGAATATCTCCTCTTCATAAACACTCCCCTGTGGAGCACATCCCTCTCTCACACAGACTCCTTCTTTCACACAAACACAACCCTCTGGGTCGGCGTGGTGTGCTACCAGTTTACTTTATGAAGCAGAAACAAAAACTTATACAAGAGAGCGTGCAACAAAAACAATATCCATCATGTAAATCCTACACAGTCCACAAACACCACCTGGAACTTCCCCAAACTGCTTGCATTGCTGACATAGTTCTCTGTCTTCATGTTTTCAATGTCGTGGCTTCACCAAACAGGTGGTCCTCATTACAGCCTATGTCGAAAAAATGAGCCAAGACAAAGAGCAACACATGCAAGTGTCTCTCATGATGTGTTTTTGTGCTTCATGTTGATTGAGTATTTTTAGTCTACTTTCACGAGAAAGACATCAGATCTGCAGAAATTCCTTACGGACCAGTTCAAACCTCCTGTCCCTCTGTGACACATCTCTGGATTCACAGGAACTGACAATGGTCTGTTGAGGTCAAGAAATGACTTGTCTCTACCTCACTCGGGTAGATCTGTATCTGACAAAAGCAAAAAAACATACATAGACGTGGCGGCACAGAGAAAGGTTGTGTTTTACTCCATAATGGAATTCCAGCCACCTTGTTTCCGACTGATCTCAGCGATGAGGAGAATGTCAGAGGACGGCGACAGAGATAAGAATGGCACCTGGAGAATGTACTCTAGAGCACGTTCATGTACTTCTGAGGTAAATGATATGCTAGAAATGAGCAAACATACTCTCACATACAATACTCTTATAGACCTTTTTACACAGCCCTGTTAAAGATAGATAGATAGGAAGATATGCGCATCAGCTGAATGTCTAAAATGTGAATGTGTACAGTGTGTGCACCGTGTATTTTGTGCAATCACTCGTGTGTGTGTGTGTGTGTGTGTGCGTGAGTGTGCCTGTAAGTGTGCATTTTGGGAGTGTAATATGACACCCAGGGGTCTCGCGGGCAGGGGGTGGGGGAGTCTGAATCTCTGACCCCATCTGGAGATGCCGACTTCCAGACTCTCCAAAGGCCCAGCTGCTAATGGAACATGAATCCAGATGAATAGATGGTAGATGTGTAGAGACAATAAGCCAATTAATCCCCCCGCCTCCACCAATGTTGCCCCGAATAAAATACTAGTGTGTGTAAGGAGGGGTTTGACATCAAAAGATAATTCTGAATCAATGTAAGGTTTAGGCCATAATGCAGTTAAAATGTAATTAGACCTTTTTCAAGCACAGGTATTACTAACAACATTTAAGATGGCTTTGTTCTTTTCAAGTGCCCAGTGTGACAGTGAGCCAACATGGACAGTACCAGGAACTCTGAAACTGAAGCAGCTAAATGGAAATCAGCCATCTCTCATTTCATTGTTTATACCTGTGCTTTTGTTACTGTGACATGTCAAAATGAGTGTTTTAAACCTCAGATGATTGAAGAAATGTTGACAAAAAACACTGTTTTCTGCCTCTGTCCTGTTCTGACTCATTCAGAGTACCAGCGCACTCTATCAAGATCATGCAGTCAAATAACATCATTGTTGTCTTACATGGCCTGCATGTCAGATATGTTGTGCAGTTGCCCATTTTATACAACCACATGTTTGGGATAGTTATTTGGAAGTAGGCTATTTATATATATACACAGACGTCAGGATGTTTACCTTTTGTCCCAGCTTTCTGCATTGTCTGTTTGGTGTTGTTATTTTGTACATAAAGTATACATCCATAAAAAGTTGATCATAAACAGACACATACTGAATACTGTCTGACAATGCCTATTTAGATAACTGTCGGTCACAAAGTGCGAGCTCAGCTCCACTTGACTCACAATCAACAAAGTCTTCAAAAAGCAGAGTATTTTGATGACAATAAACTGAGAAACCTGACATTAATTACAGAGTGTCCAGATTTACAACTTTCTGTGTCATTACTGGCATCTCCACCAAGTTGGTTTTCTGTCAACAATTCCAGCTCAATCTGATCTGAGCCCACTGTAAACTGTGAGTTTGTTTTGATAGGCTGGGAGAGCAGCACAGACACACCCCTTAGTCTCTCTTCCCTGTTTGCTTGTGTGTGTGTGTGCATGTGTTTATATTGCATTGTATACTGTATTTATACTGAATATAAGCGGGAGAGAGGTGGATTGGTCATCAAACGCCTTTCAATTTTGGCAGAGGTCATGCATATAATCTCCTCCTCATGTCAGTGGATTGGATACCAACCGTCCTGTGTGTTACATGAACTCATTAACAATGCATCTGGAAAGCATATAACCATTAAGGCCAGGCAGCCGGGGCCGCTCCACCCTCACAGACTCTGCACTGCTGTTTAGTGTACAGCACACATCACCGAGCCTATAGACCACTTGTAACAAGCTTAAGTGTACATTACAGTGAAACATATCATTGTTTATCAATTACACATGTACAGTGGTGCCAATTTATTATTTCTAAATACTACTCTAGTACTTCTCCCTTGCAAATAATTTGTACGTTTTATCATTTGTTTGGTTTTCCTGTAGATGGTTTTATAGTCATATAAAAGTGCCATCCTTTACAACTGTTGCTGTTGCATTGTTCATGTCTTTCCTTCATTTCCATAAAGGTCTGTATGTATTGCACATATGCATTCCTCAGTCACAGCTCCATCTGTTTGTTGGAAGAATGGAGAGGCCCTCAGCAGACCCCTGAGAGGCTTAAAGTATGTCGGCCTCCTGCAGTCTCCCAGCAAACACACCGAATACTCCACTCTACTCTGGCAGGCCGGTTTTAATTCAGCCTGGGCCTCATGAGGAGGTGCAGTAGTTGGACCCCAGCCAGGTAAATGGCTCAAACTAACAGCCACGAGCCATCAGAAGACATCACCCTCAACCTCCACATGCCTTTGCCTCTCACCGCCTTCAGTCCCCTCTTTCTGACACTGCTCATGATGTGTTTGTAAAATGCAACCTTTTATACGGTGACAGGGTGTGACAAGGGGACCTACAGCCCTCGTCCTTGTGGGAGATGTGACCACCAATCTGCCACTTTTACTGTGCAATTTCCTTCATTTCCCTAAGATGACTCATCCTGTTCCCTCCCCCTTTATTGCTGGAAGCTTCCAGGGAGAATCATCGTTGGCAGTGTGGCCATTCTGCCGGCTGTGCCTCTGATTTACTGATTGATTTTAGTATTAACGACCAGCCCCTCCTCCCAACTCCCCCAAACACACACACACACACACACACACACGCATCCATTGTTGGGGCCTCTCCTGTGGCTTTAAGATAAAGCACTTACAAGCTGAGCCTGAAAGCTGAGGTCTTGATAATGCATGGATGCAACAGAGTACAGATGTGTGCATTGAAGTGTGGAAAAGGTGAATTTCCATTTTGTTTCTATTTGGCGGCATTTTTCACTCCAACCTCATGGCAAAACTAATTTCTAAAGTAAATCTAGACATCAAATGTAGAGATGTCACCTGTTTGTAAGGCTAAAATCATCTTACAATGGCATAGTTAGTTGACAAGTCAGTGAGTCGGTTTGACTGCAACATGATTACTTTCATGTAAGACAAAGGGCTGCTTTCACTGACATGGATTAAATGTTTTTACATTTTAATTAGATAGTTGAAAAAATGATAATTATGTGAGCATGCATGAGCATGGAACATGACAATCATGACAATACAGCTCCATCTCTATCTCTAGAGATGGAGATAGATTTTGTGCACCTTTACATCTATACATCTGTACAGCTATACACCACATCCATCTATGTAACTATGTATTGTTTGTGTTGTGGTGTTATTTTGTATTTTGCACATACAGCATAATAAACTGGATCTTTCCTTTCTTTACCATTTGCTTTATGTACTTGACTTTGTTTACCATATGAAGACAACGGACCCTGTACCAAAAATGGTTGTGTCAGAAAAAAAACGGTCTCCTTGGCCTGTTTGTTTCTGTTATCTCTTGTCAGTAACCATCCTTACGCAAGTGTGGGTGTGAGGTTACAGACACACACCAGCTACTGTCAGGACTCTGATAGTATGAAACAGATACAGAGCAATAACTGAAGCCATCCTGGTGTGTTTGAAATGGTCTGCACTGCATGTTATACGTTAGGATGTTGACACAGCTGTATACAAATTGGCAGCACACATACTAATCACAATTTGTGACTCTGCCTCGAGACCCCTCTGCAGAGTCTTGAAGTCTCATAGTTGGAAAGAACCACAGAGGGAGTAGATGTTGCATAGTATAAATGTTAAAAGAGGTTGAGGAGTATGAAAGGGGCTTAAAACCAGGAAAATCCAGAACTTTGCTTTGACACATCACAGAAAAAACAATGACACTCACCTTCTCAATATAAGAGACGAAGATCTTCCCTTATAGATGTCTTATGAAACTAAGGGATAAAATGACCAAAAACACGCACTGTTCAAATAATGTAAATGTTTAGTTTGCTTTAAAGGAAACCCTACTCCCACCACTGTTTATTTAAGAGGACACAGACAGAACAGGGAGAAAGAAACAAAACCTGGCAGTATTAAAACCGAGCTGATGGTTGCAGAGGCATAGATGTGAGCTATACTCTTCTACCTCTGATGACCTTATGTGCAGTATTTGACTGAGCTTAAGCTTTTTTCCAGTCAGTAGTTAGTGGGTTGCATCTCTAACTTCACTTAAAGGAAAACTGTCTGGTTTGGCCTAACAAACCTGGCACTGCTACTACATGATAATCTTAAGAGGCAGCGAGTGGATGGACAGACACACGATAATCTTTTAGGCAGTGGACGAAATCTTAATTTAGGAAATGGCCAGAGAACTTTTTGGCAACTTGCTCTATCCTTCTCAGACAGAGGGAGACGAAGGGTGTGAGTGTGTGTGAGAATGTGAGACAGATCGCTGCATGGGGAGAGCTGGGGGGGGGGGGGGGATGGATGGAGTCTTACAAGGAAAAGATCCGCTGAGGGCAAATTTCCATTCTGCCAAAGTCTGAAGAAAAAAACAACAAATGAAAAACTTCACCCTGCCCAACAGTTACATCACAATGACCCTCATAAGATGGTTCTCCAACAGGGGCGCATATTAGATCACACTCATTACGAAGACCAGTGTCTTCTGCGTTTCAGGGCATCCCAGACCGAGCTAATGAGAAACATGTTAGTTAATGATTAACATTGCAAGTTTTCTGTTAACATCCTGCAGCTGATTACGTCAAATGCAGTCTGTATCCAGTGGTCAACATTCAGGAATTAGTCAATGAACATGTCTGTGAAATAAACTTGGAGCTACATGTGGACCTATGACTAGTAAAACATGGAGCAGTGCCCTCTAGTGTTACAAAATACTGTCATCAACTCCCAAAAGGACTCATCTTAACCTGGGTTGCATGTGAATCCTTCCAGGGGACAAGTCACATTCACCGGTTTCTCAAGAAGCTCACGTGTGTAAACTAACATTTATTCAGGCTAAATAACTGTGTAAGCCTTGTTTCGACTATTACACAAGTCAACAAGTCACGATCGCTCAGCTCCAAGTGTTTACCAAACTGTATTTGAACAGAGGTTAAACCGGGCAAGCCCAGAAGTTAGCAGATGAGCTGGGGCCAAATCAACCTAAGTGCTGAATGTGTGTCAACTTCACCTTTTACATAAAAATAAACAAATTCAGGTAAAATATTGAATGTTTTTTATAGCAACACATGACAGTTCAACACTACATACAATATGTTCAATTGTTTTTCCCATTTTAACCAAAAAATCTTCCACCTTGTTCCAAACACAACAACAATAACAGCCAGTTGTGACTTAAGTATACAAAGTGCTGCTACATTATAATATATATCATCCATGAAGGTTTGAATTAGCTAGTTTCATTTCCAGCTTTGTTTAACATCAGCCACAAAAAAAATGTTTGATGAAACCCTCTGCGGGTGCTACCCTGATTTCTTCCCCTGCAAGAACTTTAAAGAAGGTGGCGAAGCTCTGTGGCTGATAGAGCCTTTAGTCTAAAGAGTTTTTAGATTTAAGTGCACATATTTGGGCAGTTATCCAATTTTAACGTGATAACAACAATACTGTTTAGATAAAGCAAATTATCTGTTTAGATAAAGCAAATTGGTAAATGCCTGTTTTGATCTTGCTCTATTTTCTCTGATATTTCTGCGAGCAAACTCAGGATCAGTAACTGTATTCACAACTGTAAGGTAGCGGAGGTCTGTGACATCGCGTTGTAAATGAAAGCGTTGTTGAAGGGCACAAACTGGTGGCTGATGATCTTGATGGCCTCTTGAGCAGCAGATCCTAAAAGAACAAATTAAATATATATGAATAAATAAACATCTTGGATTGATTAGCACTGTATCGGTGGGATACGATGTGTATTAGGATCTCAATCAATTCCTGAAGAGCGCTAAAATATTACCTCCCAAAAATGCAGCAACTGTGTGTGGCTCTGCTGCACCATATCGACAGCTGCAGGTTATGATTAAAGGGTGAAAAAGTTCATATTTATTATTAGGCACAGTCTTTAACAGTCACTCCAATCAGTAAGTCCAGCAGAGACTTACAACTCATGGATGTAATCGTCTTTGATGTTGACGTTGAGGCTGTACTCCTGCAGTAGGCTGTTCACACAGAGCTTCAGTTTGCTGATGTCCTCCTCCACCTGGTAGTTATAAACTCCTGGCAAGAGAAGACATTTGGTAAAAGACAAATGTCTTGTGAGAAATGAGACTAATGAAATCATTTCATTTCTGTATACTGGCATCAGGTGAAATCATCTACATAATTCTGCAATTCAAAAGATGTGTACAGTAAAGTTGTAAAAAAAAGTTGTATAAACCTTAGCCGTACCTGGGTAGCGGGAGTGCTGCTGATAGAAGCGATCAATGGCACGAAGCATGAGGTAGAAGACCATCTCACTATCTGGATTGTCCATGCACGAGGCTGAGGACACACAGATATCGTTAATAATAAGCTTTATGCTTACCAGAGGAGAAAATAGTAATAGAGTTAGCTCAAACACAAGAAGTTAACAATGAATAAGACTGAACAGGTTAAATCAGAAAGGAAATGAATCCCCAACTTACTGATTTCATCTTTATTTACTGAATCCACGCTATATTCTTCAGCAAGAGATCTGCAGCGCACCACCCTCAGGAAGGATGAATTCTTACCTAGACACCAACACACATGCCCACGGTTAGGAATAAACTTATTGCAGGTGCAGCAATAGTCATCAATAGAGCAGATTGTGCCACACTTATATGCAGACTGGGTTCTCTTGAGTCCAAAGCGAGTATACAGTGACAGCCATACAAATCTTAACAGCCATGCTCAGAGAAATGAACACTTTTGAAGTCAGAAAAGGCAGGTGCTTTCAAGTGCTCCTAAATTAGTAACAAAATTTAACTGATGAATATTACTTGAAGTAGAGACATTTTAACCAATTTGCAGGCGTTACATAACTTTGAAAATTATGTGTGACATACTGAAACCCCAACTGTGCAGTTAAATATAAAATAAATGCCTCTAAAACAAACTCTCTATATATTGTGTTAATCGGGTACACCCACTGAATATAAGTGAATATAAAAATGTGAGGGTTAAGGGTGATTAATTAAAGAATGGGTTACTTACAGAACAGTTTGATGTCCTTTTCAGCGATGCTCTCTGGTGGCTAGTAGAAGAAAAAAGTAATTTCAGTGGAAATACATCTTTAGTCAAATTTACACCCATATATTAAGTATTTCAGTTAGTTAAACCTGTTTGGATGCAGTTGTAGGATCTAGGAATGTATTTGTGATGCATGTCACATATTTTCTCTGTTTCTCACTGTTTGTTGGATAGAATTTCCTTTAATAACCCTCTAAGCAGCTAATTGTTAGCCTTTCATGGTGACAACAGCAATATAGTCACATTGGTTTTAGAGTATCTGCAGTGATACATCAAATCTAGTGCTTTCTAGTCACAGCTAATTAATCAGACTTTTATTTTGATAATTAATTAATTTAATTATAAATTTAAAAACACAGACTAACCTAATTACTCTTAGTGAATACATGGGTTTACAACATACCTTTCCAATAGACTGCAATAGACATTCTACATGCTTAGAAACAGCTGCTGCATCCTGCATGGCCTTTTCCCTGTAACTGAAATAAAACACAAAAATGAACAACAACATACCCAGGAACCCACATTATTAAACCATACACTGTTCGAAAAGAGAAAATATAGAACCAGATCTACTCTTTGATCAGAGAACTTTTCTGTTGCTCACATGCCCTCAACAAATGTATCTACACAGCTAGAACCCATATATTCACTTACACATTTTGAAGGTTGATGAACTTCTGAGAGTCTGCGATCATATCTGGGATGGTCCCCCGTACAGGCAGGCTTCCATTGCCTTCTTTGAGAACAAACTCCTTGACAGCTCGCAGCATCACCCAGAAGGACAGGGTCTGGTAAACACGCACCAACAGAATATGGTCCACAGTTTAAAAAAGTCAAAAAAAAATCTCAATAACTAGTTGTTTGAAATTATGATGACCATGGATGTGTTTTAATAGAATAATCCTAGAACCTGTGATGTGATGTTGTTACACTGCTCACTATTGAAGAGGTCTTCAACAGCACTAGGAACCTGCAGAAACAAGTCGTTACTAAAGGAGTGTGATACTACAGGAAACTGACTGGGGGTTTAAAATGTGAGATATGTTGTAAGGGAGAGTATTTGAGATCTGGCACCTTGGTTGGATTCAAAGCAGTATTGACATTCTTAATAGCTTCCTCAAAGTTTTCTTCATCCTCTGGGACACCATTGTCATTCTTCAGGATCCCTGAAGGAACACAAAATACGAAACAATCACAAGTAAGTTTGAATTACATAGCAAAGTAATGAACATAAAAGGCAACTAGAATCCAGAGGTCCAAAAATACCTTCCCGAATAAACTGTCTGAAGGCCTCTTTCTCCTTGTAATTTTTTGGTGGCTGACAGTTGTGCTACAATGACAAAAGTGGAGTGACATTTTTTTGTACTGCAACACAAACAAAAACACTCATTAATGAATATCAGTGATGGAGTAGAAGCCACAGAAAAATGTACTGTACCTCACTGAGCCATTTCTCCAGGTATTTAGCAACAACGATAATCCACGGTGTGTGACTGTGATCCTACAGATTAAATAAAGAATGGAAAGTAGTACTATTAGTTGTGTAAAGTGAGCATAGTTTAAACTGACTAATAAATGTGCTGATGTACACACCTTCTTTTCCATGCTGTCAAGGTCGTAGGACTGAATGTGGTTCTTGAATTCGGCAAAAGGCTGATCTAACCTCAGGTCCTCTAAGGCATTGTCTGGGTGAGATTCAATCACTAAAGAGAGAGGCGGTAAAATGTCAATATATATGAAATAAATGTCAAATTATACGTATAAATTATGAGCCACAGTGAAATGACAATATAAAAAAAAGAAGAGTGGATACAGGCAGATAAAAGGTCAATAATCTCATGTCAATACTGATGACCATATGTGACTATATATGGCTGAAGGCATTACACATGTATAAATATGATACCAATCAGAAGTTGAAATCAGAAGTTATTATCTAATGTGTTTAAGTGTCACAATAAGAAAGAATCAAAGTTCAATGCTGGGGAACAAACCTGTATGCTCCTGCACCACTAGTCTCATGTAGCCGATCAGGCCGTAGGTTTTACAGACTAGGAAAGGTACCGAGGCACTCCACAGAACTGAGCCTAGCCTCAAACATGTGCTGTTGAATGAGTTAATTGGACAGAAAGTAAAACAATAACAAATCAAGCCACAGTTTTACAAAATAATTTCTATACAATTAAAAAGTTATAATTCTCCTTGCCAATTACAATAACCGAACAGCATCATGTTTATTTATTTATTTTTTTAATTGAGCCCAGCCAGAGTGCTAAATGCTCCCCCCATGATGGACGGCACAAAGTTTAGATATAACTTTGAAATTACACTGAAAATTCTAGTTCAGCACACCACAGGTTCCGCTATAATTTCTCATTAACTCTTTATTTCAATAAAATGTGAGAGTAAAGATGAGATCTCATACCTTTCTGGCAACTGGACACCGATGACTATGGTAAACCTGTGAAAAAACTCTGGATCGTTGTCCAGAAGCTTGTCTGGACTCTGCAAGAGTAACAGAAAATACAAGAGGGAGCTCTGTCACTATCAGAGTGATGATATTGATCAATACATCTACATATTTAAACAGCATATGTTGTATCCACAGACCTACTTTTATTTAATGGAAATGTAACATTTTTCACCTCTCTTATAAATGTACTGCATCTACACTAGGTCGTATGTCTCCTTCACCTGGTGAAGAATTTTTCACTGTTTTAATGTGTTTTATTGTGATGTAAATATTGTGTTTTCAATTCCTACTGAAACACTATTATCGTTGTGAAAACATCTGTAACACCATGTCAAAACTTAAACAATACCAACCTCCTCGACAAAGTTTCCAGAGACATCACTGTTAAGTTCTTGCAGCAGCTCAGTGGCAGCCTGTGCTCTGTTCTGCAACATAAAAACTACGGTTAGGGCTCATACATGCACCTTTTTTCCAAATAAGAATATTAAAAACTTTATAAATGCCCAAGGAGGAGGGTAAAAAAGGAAATTGTGTGTATGTGTGCACTAGAGACAGAGAAATGCATAGGACATAAATTAATTGATTTTGGTAAAGCATACCTTTCCAATGCTGTCCTTGCTAAGGAAAAAGCTGCAAGACAAGATCAACCATGAACACACGAGTAAAACTAACACATATTATTCTGAGCTTAGATCAACTTTCAAAACAACTGCTGTCCTACTTGTTTCCAACATCTTCCCCAGAAACTGTGTGTCCATCAGCTATGGTGAACGCTCCAATACCTGAAAAACAGATCAATTGATTAAGTCAGATAGATGCTTTCATCAGCGCCTGCAGCATTGCCACCGACACATCTGTTTACCTGGAAGTACGAGGTTCTTCAGGATCTCGGTTCCAGTTGCAGTAGCGTTGATGAGACAAACATGTGCATTCTCCAGTGCTTCTTGACCATGGTCACCCCACAGTCTGAAAACACACAACACAACATGGACATGTGTTGCCACCTAGTGATACAATTCATCCTCAACCACAATAAGGCACTTTGCAATAATGATTTGGCTAACTTAGTAGTGTGACCGCTTCAATAACACTGTCCTGTAATGTGACACTCCCATCAAACGCAGTCAATGTAAATTAAGGCAGCAGGGTGATTAGACAAGCTGGCAATCTTATGGGCAATGAAACGCCAAGCAGAAAAACAGAGCAACCCATCAATTAACCTTATAGCGAATGGGTTAGCTCGCCGATGGTGTTTTAGCAAGCTAACGCTAGCTAACGTTAACACTCCTGCCTCACCGATGTTCCTGTGACCTCTCAGATGAAATGCGCAGAAGATTTGGCTACATGAACATGTTGTTATTTGTGAAATCTACGATATAATTTAAAATTACCTGAGTTGTCTGTCGTATTTCTGCTCTTTGGAGGCTTTGGTGGCTGCCATGGTAGCTTTCAAATGAGTGACGTCTGTTGACACATTTTAACTTCCTCAACGACAGATTCGTCACAAACATGCCCGCGCGAACATTTTAGTTGCGCACTTTCGACACAAATCCTCGTCGTGATTCTCATATATGGAGACTTGAACAGATATAAGGTATTGTTAAATTGTGATATAAATATTGTGTTAGTAATAATATAAGAGAAGCGTCCTTCCCGTCCAAATATATAGTAAAACGTGTTGGAGACAGCACGTGCACAGACTCCCTGAAGGGTACGGGCCACAAAGAAGGGGCATCTCACCCAGGACTAAGGTGGTGGTGATGGTGGAATATTTAATGTAAGAAAATCAGCAAATCCTCATATTTGAGAAGCTGCAACCAGTGAAACAAAACATTCAATCATTATCTAAAATGTTTGCTGATTCATTTTCGTGATTGACTGATCAATTAATTGTTTCAGCTCTACCAGACTGGTTTAACAACATGGTAATACAAGGCATTACAGTGCATTTCATAGGTTAAATCAAAGTGCTCTCTATAAGACATTGACAATAAAACAACAACATAAGAAAAAAATCCATCCGTCCAGTGTCTATATATTCAGAATGAAACTGAAACAACTATTAAAAAGTATACACGATAAAAGATTTAAAACATACACATGCAGTTGTTTTTTTCTCTCTAAAAGGTGTAGATTATTTTTGAATCCATGGTCGGCTATATTTAGTCTAATTAGCAGATCATGAAACACTGATCAGACGTACTGTAATCATTTCTTACAGAAATCGTTAAAACCAAAGAGGACTGACATAATGCAGCCACATTAGACAAGCTTAGCTTTAAAACCCCAGACAGGTGGACTGTGTGTGTGTGTGTGTGTGTGGGCGTGAAGGGGCGTGTCAAGGAAGGGATAATTGCCCTTCCCCTTTAGCCACTACATAAACTTCATCAATAGCTGCACCGGCTGATGTCCGTGTCCGTCCTCCACGTGCGCACCGGAGTGCAGGAGTCAAACACCGACAGCTTGGTCAGACTTCAATCCACTCACAGGGACAATGACAGGGAATCACTGGGGATATGGAAAAGAGGACGGTAAGATCTTCCAGCATCCAGGCTGCAGGCAGAGTCTATGCAGCCTTCCAGTCCATAACTGAGACAAGTAACTCTCGATGCCACAATAGGCTACACATTCACTGTTACGTCGTTTTGCTGGGGGCATTGCGTGTTTTATCCAGGGGGAGTAAGGCTGTTAATGCGAGATTAGCCACATACTTAAAGGATGACTGACTGCTGTCACCTTAACCTGACTTTCCACTCTTTGGGCTGTTGCGTGAGAAACATTGCTTTGCATCAGTGTCAACAATATGTGTTGCTCTATTTACTGTGCTACATTGTTTGGTGTGGATGACACACAGTCTTGAGTGAATTTCACATTTACTTTTGATTCCTAGGGTCTTCATTTTATGCTGATGGTATTAGTTGTTGCTTGGGGAAACAGACCTTGATCAGTTAGTGGTTTACTGTAACTAAATTAGCTGTGTTAAATTAGAAACTAAAACTTTATTCGATTACTGTGCTTTAGAAAGTGTTTTCTTTGCAGGTGACCCAGTGAATCTGTTGTTTTTTTTTGTTTAAGGTACATTTGATGATCACCCCATAAATTAGAACTGAAGGCGTAAGTGCAGTACTGGGCGTATTGAAGCCTTAACAATGTTCTGTTTATTGATCTTCTTATATGATAAGGTCCTGCCATATGGCACAAGAACTACCCTGTTGCCGAGGGGGACCGGCAGTCTCCCATTGACATCGTCCCTCATCAGGCTTCACATGACCCCGGTCTGGGCCTGATTGTCCTAAACTACGATCAGTGTACCTCCATCAACATCGCCAACAATGGACACTCTGTTGTTGTGGAGTTTGATGACTCGGATGATCGTTCAGGTGAGAAAAACGTGGACTTATTTATTTTATTTTATAACTTCAATTTTGGTTACTTAAGATTCTAGAGTTCAAGTTGAGTGGTCACACATAGGTCTAGATGTGGTGAAAAGAAAATAAACAGAAATGTGAATAGATTGTAACGTCTTGTCAGGGACAATGTATCGATATGATCTATGACTGTACTAAAAGATTATTGACTGCATTGCGATTAATGACAGAGGCCACAGTTCAAAGATAATCTGAGCTCTGGTATCATGCAGTGGAAATCTACACTAAAAGTTCACTTTCAGTAAACATATGCTTGAAAGGTGGGCTTATTTTGATTTTTAGAAAGTGCAAACCGTGTGCATAAGTCACAATAATCAAAGGTTACAACTAAACCCCTGATTATGCTGCAGGGAAGTGCAGCCAGCAGTTAACTGTATGAGTATCTGTCTGCTGGACAAGAGATGTAATAACCTCAGGAGATCTCAATGGTTATTATCACCCTATTTGCTTTTATCACTGGGTGGATCCATATTAACCACCCCGTCATTACCATGAATGATAAGCTCAGAAATGTGGGGCTGTTTGGCTCAGACAGTTTCCACAGAGCAAGCAAGTAGCTATCACCGAAAATAATTTCCCTGTAGGGAAACTAATGCACTTCCTCAGCATTTCCCTACAGTTCAAATGAGGTGCACAAATCCCCTAAACCTGCTGTTGTCAGTTTGCCATGTGTGGCTTGGTCTTGGGTGTACACATATGCATACTTTTACACATGACGGTGTTCTGTGTCACTGTTGTTATAGTAAGAAAAGGAGGACAGAATGAAATAAATGAACATTTCTACAAAGATTGATGCGCACTATTCAAGCAATTCAAAAGGATAATGTATAATGTTACAAAGATCTGGCTCTGAATGTTAGAATAACAAACATTACCAAGGTCAGGATTTTCAAGCTTATCATCACCTTTTAATTATCTGATTCAGCACATCAGTTATTTATAAGTGGCTATCTACTAATCATCAAATTTTATTTTTTTTACTATAACAATCTTTTTTAGTTAGCAGATTTTCTTTTGACTGAAGACCATTATTTTTGTGGTTATCCTCCATCTATATTGTAAGATGGATAAGATGAGCCCTTTGGTCTTTTTGCCATTCATGCCTAGCTAATCTGACCTGGACTGGAGTGGCCTGTTTGTCAGAAGGATGTCAGCAGCATCACAATGCATAACAATCAGATTGCCCAGCAGTGCAAACCATAGGCTCTGAAAACAGTCTGTAGTGTTCTGATAATGGGCTGAATGTCATGCATTTAAGTTTCTATTAACCCTTGTTGGCCAATGGACCTGAAATGAAAGTTAAACCGACCTAAAAGTAGCTTTAATGTTGCTCTATTTAGCATAGGATTGGCTATTTGTGTCTAGCCAAAGCTTGTGCTGCAGAGCTCTAATGATAGATGTGTTGGTAAAGCAGGCTGTCTGTCTGTTAGTGCTTGTGTCTGCTTGTTGGTGTTGCATGTGTGTGTGCATGTGTGTGTGCATGTGTGTGTGCATGTGTGTGTGCATGTGTGTGTGCATGTGCGTGTGCATGTGCGTGTGTGTGTGTAGCCTGCAGTGGTACACACTGTTCGGATGATGCTACACACAGGATGCTCTGTGCAGAGTTCTGCTGGAAAGCAGTTTGTCTAACATCCACAGAGAGTAAGTGTGTGGGTGTGTGCATGAATGCCGAACCTTTTTTTTTTTTTCTTTTAACATCTCCTCTCGTCCTCCTCAGTGATCCAGGGAGGCCCTCTTGACAACCCCTACAGACTGAAACAGTTCCACTTCCACTGGGGTGGAAAGGGCTGCCATGGCTCTGAGCACACTGTTGCAGGAAATAGCTATGCATCCGAGGTCAGTGTTTGGGATCTGAATACTTCAGTGTGTCAGTGTCTAATGTGTCTAACCATTTTTTGTGTGTAGTAAGGTATATGTGGTAACGTATTTTGCGTTACGACTTTACTGGCATTTTCCATCTGTGTACTGTATGAAACTCTTTTTACAACAGTGTCAAAATAATAAATGTCCCAATAAAAGTCCAATAGATATTTGAGCAACATTGTTATGTCATTTCTACTTTCAATCCTACTTTTAAAAGATAATATGCATTATATGGCTGAGAACAGGATGTAGATATACTCATGCGGAAAATACTGAATATCAGCACAGGCATGACTATAATGTATGCATGACTCGAGTTAATCTATTTAACTATAATGCCATTCTGTTTCTGTCTTCCTTTTCTCCTGTTTGTCGCATCTAGCTTCATCTAGTACACTGGAATGCTGTCAAGTATAAGACGTTTGGGGAGGCGGCAACAGCTCCCGACGGCCTCGCTGTCCTCGGCATCTTTTTAGAAGTAAGATGTTTCCCTTAAGTGAAATCCCATTTTCTGCCCCTGTGTCCCCCTTTTCCTCTCCATTTTGTATTAGTGTAACAGTTCAACAGTTGTTTTTATCTCTGCATTAAGTCATGGTAACTCAAACAGAAGCAAAGGCAGAATGATGGGTTGTAGTCCAGCAATTCTGTACTCACTTAATCTTTTGCGTTATTTACATTATTTTTGTGTACATACAGTCATTCTTCCATAGTATGGTACTAAATTACCACTTTCAATTTGAATCGCAAGATATAAGCGGTGATATCAAGAAGAAGTTGTAAGAGAAGCTGGTGGGGAAAAGTTATTAGTCACAAAGCTGCGTATGTGACATCAGTTGTGTATAGCTGAAAACCTAATGCTTCAAACTGCTAGACTAGTGAGTGGAAACAGGACATTTTGTCATTTAATATTTATGGTAAATACGCAGATATTTACAGACATAGGACTTCCCAATGTTGAGGTGCAGTAACCAGTGTTTTTGATATGTGATGTGTACAAAGATTTGATATGGATCCCCTCCAAAAGTCACAAATCAAATTCAAAAACCATCTTGTCTGTTACATAAGACGGGTGACGACCACAGATGGCTCCACATGATAACAGACGCTCTGTACATGGTGAAGTTTAAGGTGAGCACTATGATTTGTTCTTGGATTTTATTACATGTAGTGTTTATGTGACCTGCTCTCTGACCTGCTATTGCAGTAATATAAAAGCTGTTGTCTTTTGTATTTCCGTTACAGGCTACTGTCACAGATTTCAAAGGCTTCAACCCCAAGTGCCTCCTACCCAGCAGCCTCCACTATTGGACCTACCTGGGCTCACTGACCACACCCCCCCTACATGAGAGCGTTACCTGGATCGTCCTGAAGGAGCCAATCATAGTGTCTGAAAAACAGGTATGTGTTGCAAACATGTTCCTCTGGCCATAGTCTGACTCACCGGATGTGGGCTACTGGGATAAGTCTGGCGACTATTTGAGTTGCCATTCTGCTCCCCTTCTGCTGTTTGCTGTATTCAAAGTCTGTGGTTTTAACCGCAGGTCCAGTGAGCTCCTCCAGAACTAAAGTATTAGTAGGTTTCACCTCTGGGACACCGATGATCAAGTTATGTTTGTCTTTTTTAACAGTAAAAGTCGTAAAATCACATAAGTCAAAAACAAAAACAAATTTCCCCCAGACACTGTTTTGCAAGGGCACCGTCGCTGCATCCTGGACTTGGCACCACCCAAGACGCTTGTGATTGTGTTTAAAGAAAAACCAACAAGCCAGAGTTTTTTTTTTTTTTCCCCTATCCCAGAACGACAATGGGTTGAGCCAGACCTTTCTCCAAGTGTAAAGATAGGTCTGGCTATGCGAGACTACTCTAACCGCAGCACACGCCAGATTTTCAACATGTAAAACACTTTACATACTATTTGAAACTTCAGTACATCTTGAAGTAGTGAGGATTAATTGTGTTTTAGTCCACTGAAAAATATGCAAAATACAAAATAAGGTCTGGTTACTTTTGTCATTTAGCAATTAGTGTCTTCCTTTTTTAGTATTGTTGTTGAACATTTACAGTAAACTGGACTATATACCACCAAAACTCTTATCTGCAGTAATTATTTATTCCTACAAACAAAGAAAATAAAAGCTTTAACCCCAATCCAGCTGTCTTGGCTGCAAGCCAGTAGTGGGCAACCATTCTGGCACAAGATCTGTATTTTCCTTGACTACAACTGAATCAACCATCACTGCTTAAAAAGAGGTCATTACAGTACCAGAGGTTTGCAAGCCAAACGTCAACACTCATTCATAATGAATCAATTAAAATAACACTCTGGATAAATCATCATTCAAATAGATATTCATGTCTAAAATAACAGTTAAATGATTTTAGACAAAACTGACCTTATATTTTCTTGATTCGTGACATATATGTTCAACTTTAGAGAATTACTTGCTTTCATGTGTGTGTTGTAGCCAATGATCTGTACCTGTATTTCATTTAATCTCAAGTCTGATCTTTTCTTAAAATGTGCAGTTTTTAACATCCATGTTTCCTGGCCTGCATGATGTTAGGCTCTTCTCCATTAGGCTGCAGGGATCCAGTCTCCTTTTGTTGTCAAACCAAAGTTCAGTATCACTGGATCAGTATACAGAGTTTGAGTAGTTGTGGGGGTGGGTGGTGGTGGGGTTTACCTTACGGTTTGGCCTAAAGTATGATGCTATATTTAGAGGCCAGAACAAGGGCGAGCATCATTCATGGGGGATGCTGCGTTTAGGGTTGACTTATTTTTATCTGCCCCTCCTTAGGACTGAATTTAATCAGAAAGTTTAGGTCTGATAACCCCAGGTTGTTGACAAGTTAAGCTGAGTAACTGGATGTCTGCAGCACATGCCTTCCAGGTCCCCCTGTGAGCTGGCCCTGTGGCGACGGCTGCCAGCCTCTGGATTATACTCTTACACTTTGTTGATCTTTTCTAGTCTAGTTCCCCATTTTTAACTCCGGGACTGTACATGAGGAATCAGGAGTTTTAGCTGGGGGTGAGGTGTAAGCTAGGCGACTGGCCCCACAACCTATGACTCCAGGCCTCAAGCCTTTGATCCCCTCCAGCTGATTATCCTGATGGATGGATGACTGGATGGGTTCAGGGCTTTAATTGAGAAATGCTTGCATGGAGACCCAGCAGGGAAAAGCCCTTATATAACAGGGTATTATTTTGTTTTTCATTTCCCCTCATGATGGTAGACATAGAACTAAAGGGGAAATGCCAAAAAGAGTTTGGGATGAGGGTATTTTTTTTTTTGTGTGGCTATTTTTAGCTTGATACAGGTTGTTCATCTGTGCCATGGAACTCCATTGTTGTTTAAAAAAATCTTAAAAACACATCAGTGAGTCACACAGTTGCACTGGAAGACATCTTTCTGCATTACAAAGAACATGGGTACTGTACTGTTTGTTCTGAGTTGATCTTACATACACCGTCCTGCTGCCATAACTACTCACTAGTGCCACTAAACCGCTGCTTAAAATAGTCCCCAACAATTGCACTATTTACTCCTGTTACTCCTGAGTAACAAAACTACAATGACCAGCTATTTTAGGAAATTATTTAGCCTTGTTAAAAAATGAATGCATACATTTGTGATCTGTTTTTTTTTTTTAATGAATTACGTTCTCAGTAGGAACAAATGGGGATAGGAAAGTCAGAAAGTATTCAGAGATGGACAAATGTCGGATTTGTTGACAATAAGATACAGAATATCACCAGTCTTATCCTTTTTTAATGTGCTTATAGTGTCAGTGTGGAGCAAAGATTGTGCACAGAACATGTTTAACAAAAAAAAATACTTAGTTAAAATTCTGTCTTTCTGTCTCTTTCAATGCAGCTGGGCAAGTTTAGGATGCTTCTGTTCAGTGGAGAGGAAGAGGACCAGAGAATACGCATGGAAAACAACTTCAGGCCTCCTCAGCCTCTCAAAGGCAGGAAAGTACGTTCCTCCAATTAATGTGACCTCGAGATCTGAAGTCCTAGAAAACAAAAGCTCTTTTAGACAACAGCGAATGCATTAATTTTGAGTGTAGTTTTCACCTCATGGTAGCCTGTCCTGAGGATTTCTGATTTACTTTGTACTGAAGGAAAAAGTTCAAGGAGTAATTCTCATCACTGCCAGCACATTGAGATGCATGTTTCCCCCTACTGGTCAGAAGCAGAGGGAGGAAACGGCTTCAGAATGATTTTATGGGAAAAATAAAAGGGATGTTATGAATATAATATCTACACTAAGTAAGTTTATTATTTGTCTACTATGTGCTATTGTGTGATTTCTAGCTATATGTTAATGAAGATTCAAAGGTTGGATGTGTACTTGTACCTCTATAGCTGTTCAAGGAATACAAGTGTTGCTGAGGCAACAAGGTGCTACATTAACTAGCAGCAAGCTCTTGTAAGGTGCTATTATGTGTAACTGGTAAGTCCATACACCAGTGCAGTCTGTTGCTGTTTGCAGACTGGTATCGCACCACCCGGCCGTCTGCAGAATCTCGGCCTCAGCCTCCTTACTGATCCTGATTGATCCCCCGTTGATCCGGCCCATTGCTGGTGGATTCCCAGTCCTTGTGGCCGTAGATCCCTTCCAGTCCAATAATGCCAACTGGAGGTGGGATTGGATTAGTGCTGCGTTTGCTTAAACTGCTCTGTTCGGCCATGACGGAGGGCATGAAAGTCTCAGGTCCTTTAGGGCTCAAGAGACAGACATTCACTCCCAGCAGGGTGATTTATTTTTTTTAGCATGCTCTCCAGATTTAACAAAAACCTGTGTTCACAACTTTATGATTTGGGACTTGCTAAACTCCAGCAGCCCTAACAAGGTGACTCTGTGAATTCAATATTTCAATCAAAGTTTGAATCTTTGCTTTCATGATCTTCATTCTGAGATTAAACTGAAGTGTCACATTTCCTGGTCTCATGTTTCTGCTATTCAGGAGACAATGCACACTGTTATTAACAGCTCACCTCTGAAGCTGCACTTGTAGAAAAACAGTCCACTATGTAAATGCCTGACAGAGGCCCTGGTGTCTTACTTGGGTGAGTTATGGCAGCTTTGTGTAATGCTGGTCCTTATTTAGATGGGCTTGGATTTTACTAATAGACAGAGGTATGACAGGGATAAACTTATTTTGTCTCCATACAACAAAACGCGCACATGAAGAATGGCATCTCAGTTATGATTGTTTTATGTTGTTGATGTGAAAGAACAGTAAAAATGTAATTTATGGGTGGTTTGAATATTTTTGTAATGCATTCAAAATCTTGACATGTTTGCTGAATTAAATACAATTCAAAATACCTTTTTGTCTTTCTGAACTTGATGATTTGGGATATCCCAGCTTTTGCTACATTTCTGGTCTTGTGTTTTATGGGGATTGTCGGTGTTTCAAAACCAGACATGAAATACAGTTGTCCATTTGTCTTCTTACCAAAAAGCATTGTTCACCTTCTTTTGTTCAAGTTGCCATAACTGAACCTTGTACCTGGTATCTACAATGCGTTGTTGACAGAGGAGCCATTCAAGCAAATGTTTAAACTCTCTCACTGATCAGAGGTAGCAATACTGGGTTCAAGGTAATTAGTAGCCAAGTTGTAGCCTAGAGGGCTGAGAGACAGAGAGAAGGAACATGCACTATGATCACAGTCAATTATTTACCAACTGTGTTCATTTAATGAATTTTATTGATCCTTAAACTCAGTGTGGTAGAGTGTTTATAGTTAATGCTATCTGTAAACTAGTATTCTAATAAATAATATGGATTGATGTGGAGGGAGGCTATCACACCTGTTTGCTCCTATACATATACTGTAAGTGTTCTTGTCTTTCTGAATGGGACAAATGAAGAAAAAATGTCCTTTTTAGTATAATATATAATATAACGTATCCTATCCAATACTGAAAAAAAGTAGATACGTTGATTCTCATGGGCCTCTGAACTTCCTGCCATTAGAACATCAGACAAAGACCATCTTAAACAAGATACTGTGGGAAAAGCCCTTCTCTGTTCATCCAGACACAGAAACAGAACAAATAAACAACACTCTCTGAATTAATATGCTAATGTGATGCATTTATTTTGAAAACAGTTTTTTTTTGCATTGGCATGATGAGGAAAGTGCACCTTTGAATCAAGGAAAGGTTTGGACACCAAATATTAGTTTAATGTTAAAGAAAGTCAAAGAGCATTTATAACTAGTGAGGATGCAACAAATATACTGTACATCAGGAATATACAGTAGATTAAACATATAATTTAATATTGTTTATATATTTTTAAATGACTGTTTTCAGTTTTTTTTGCCATCCAGTTACACTTGAGTTGGGGGAGTATATAATGGGAATGGTATATAATGGGAATGGGAAGTATATAAAGTATCATCTAAACTTCTTTTTTTTTAAATCTGAATTCATTCATGTCTGTAGCTTCAACATGTGATGACAATATTTGTCCAGCAGATGGCAAGATGGAGGTCTATTTGCAGACTGAATACCTTGATTGTGTATTCTCATTCTTGTGGTACTTGGATTAGGTTTGCCTGATGGTAAATGTTACAAAATCTTTAACTGAAAGGGAGATTTGTTTATTCAATTCAAATAAACAGATTTAAGATCTGTCTGAGGTTGGATTGTGACGGGAAAAATCACTCTGAACCAGATTTTAAAAATTGGGCCCAGATGTAACACAAGGAGACCACAGAATACAGATTTACATGGACACAGAACATAATAAGACACCATTTACTAAATTACAGTTCACACACATTAGATTTGAAGAAAATTGACACTATTGATACTTTTATAATAGACTTACATTTTCTGCTTCTTTTCTGTGCTGACATTTATTTTCTTTCACAGACATATTTTAACATAATTGTTCAGCTTTTTTATGATGCTGTTTTTGTGTTTGTCACACAATGTGTTCAGCTTGTGTAGTTCTTCCTGTAGGTGGCAGCATCTGCTGTCTTTTGTATCACATGAAGGCAGAACTCTATCCAGACACAAGGATTGAATTTAAAAAAAGTTAAATAAACCAACAACTGTACAACATTTTGGATACAGTGAAATGGCCTCATATGGAAATTAAATAATGGCTGACTTCAGCAAACACATCTCTTACATCCAAGGAGACATTTTTTTTTTTTTTTTGTTGCTATCAGTAACGCTTGACCTTGCCTTTGTCCATCCTCCTTGCCACTGTGTTTGAATCAAGAGGTTGCATTTCCCCGTCTGGTTTCATTTCCATGTAACTGCTGATGGCTGTGGAAAAATTTGGCTTGCTGGTTGATGAATAAAGAATGAAAGTGGGTGTGTGTGAAGTATATTTAACACATATTCTCAAATAATCCTTCCAAAATAGCATCAGGGAGCTTTATTGAGACTGAGAATACCTGAGCGGGCACATCACCCTCAGCCACAATCGATGTGCCATGTAATAAGATATTACAGTCAGGCCTCAGAAATAGAGTCAGTCACATGTATTTTTAGCATCAGGATATCTACTTGCTTGTTGTAGTGATTTTTCTCAGACACAGCAACATCTGAGCAACTTGTGAAATACAAACCTGCGGGACAAACGAGTAGCAGAAAAAGTTGCTGGTCAGACAAAAAGAAAGTTTTTGAGAGAATGGCGGAGTGATATACATGTTTGTTAAATGATGAGAACACAGCAAAACATATGAATTACTGCTTTACTCACTCCGGCCCCCTTTACTATTACTTTACTATGCCAAACATATATGTATAGCCATGTCTACAACTCAAACCTTTTACAAAAATAAAAGTAAAACTAAGTTTACTAACTTACTGTATAAATATCCCCTAATTTTGCATGTCGAAGTCAATTTACTAGTCATGAGAAGTATTGAGTCTGTGGCTCGGAAGGAGCTTTGTTGTGGCTGAGAAAATTGCTCACAATTGCCCATAATGTAAAAATACTCATTTTACATTACAAGTAAAATCCCTGCATTCAAAAGGTTACTTGAGTAAAAGTACATAAGTAGTATGAAAAAGCGTACTCAAAGTGTCAAAAGTAAAAGTATTCTTGTAAAGAAATGGCTCAGTTTTATATCATTATATACACATTATTATTATTATTATTATTGGACTATTATTTGTGATGCATTAATGTGTAAGCAGAATTTTATGTTGCAGCTGATTGCCGAAGGAGCTCATTTAAATGTATGTACTGTTGAGAAGATGCAGATCCAGCAATGCATTGTATTGTTTAAGCTCACCGTAGGTTTTGTATTTAATAACTTAATCTGCACAGTCACTAGTAACTATAGGTGTTTAATAAAGGTAATGAAGTAAAAAGCACAAAATATTCCTCTGCGATGTGGTAGATAGAAATACTTATGTAAAGTACAAATACCTCAAAATTAAAAACAGTACTTGAGTACATGCACTTAGTTATATTCCAACACTGCTGAGGGCATGAAGTTTGAAAGATGAAGGCATTTGTCAGATAGAAGGGGATTCACACAAGATGCTATTGATTTTCATTATGGGAAGTGTAGCCCACACTAAGGACTGAAAGTCAGAATATCCTGGCCTCTGCTGCTTTGACTTTGACCATTCTGCATTTAATTTGTTTTTTGTGAATCCTTCAATCTTATGGAGGTGCAACACTACACTACTCATATCATTCTTATAAAATATAATAGACTTTTGCTGATAAATGACTTCTGTAGCAGCTTAAACCACAATCACTACTTTATCTAAACCAAACTACTGTATCTAACCTCCTAATCTCATGTGTTTTACGACACCACCGTCTACGCAGACTGAGTCACTTCTTCTGTTTCAACAGTAAAGCAGAAAAACGGGACACTCCACTCCTAAATCTTTTTAAGTTTCTCAATATTGTCAAGGACAGTGACTCTATCTGGCAATCAGGGGACATGGCCATGGTGCAGTTGCCATGGATACAAACAGCACATGTACAACACAAACGCTTGGCCAGCTCATATCTTCCCTACTTGTCTATGAGCCAGTGATCCATCGCCATCACCCTGTCAGAAAATAAAACCATACGGCAAGAAATATCTGAAGCGTCTTTCCCCTAAAGACCCCTCTGGTGACACGTGTTTGTTCCTGTATTCATTAAGGAGCTTTATTTAGCAGCATGTTATCTATTTTATGTGGACGTTCAGTGGACATGCCTGTGATCTCCACCTTATTCCAGCCAATCCAACCACACACTCACACCACCCGTCGTTCCTGATGTTTGGCCTTCACCCAGGTTCAGGGTCGGGTTTAAAGGTACAACTATAACAACTTGCCAAACAATATACACCTTTTATGGGTTGTGTTTGTGCACCAACTAACATTAAGGTTGTCAGGCAGTGGCCTTGGTTCACAGAGTGGATTATAAATCACAGCAGAAGAGAAGAGATGAGGTTCCCTCTCTTGGGCACTCTGTTGGTGGTCTGTTATGATAATTAAAGAAAACAGAGCTTCGCTGTCATGGGAGAGAGGTCATGATCTGTAATTCTATACTTGGCTGTCAACTCATGTGCCATAAAGGCTTTTGATCTATGGACATTTTTTCAAAAAAGCTTCCTCTGGCCTCTGTATTTGATTTTTGGGCTCATCTATTAGTTACTCGGTATACCTACAGTAAATGTTGATTGAGATGCTGATAATCAGTGCTGCATGTGAGGGATGACAGTCACAACCTGACCCCTGACACCTGATCTTGACAGGGTGGGGTTACCCAGCATTGAGCCATGACATTCTGTGTGGGCAACAGACACCTACATGGACTTCAGGGAACTGACTTTACTCACTGACCCTTAAAGTCAATGCAACATCTACTGTTTGCACAGGGTGTCTATAGCAACACACACAGTCAGCGCTGCATCACGGCTCAGTCAACTCCTATTTATTTCATACACGTCTGTTTAAAATCAGTGTCAGATACATTTGGCTTGCCGAGTAGATACGTAATACTAACTCCAGAAGACTTAAGAATCAGAGATTTATATTCAGAGCTATGTCAGCCAATACAAAGTTGATGAGAGTTGAAATAAACCAGTGGTCACAGAAACCCATTATTATAATAAACACGACTTAAAATTGACTGGACAGTCTTTTGCTTTATTGGCGTCATTTCCTTACCGTAAATTACTAATAAACCAAACCATTTTCCAGTATTAAGCATTGACATGATACATTTTAGAGGCATCTTTTTTTGGCACCATTGCAGATTTTTTATGGTGTACCATCAACCTGACACCCCATATATACTTCATTATAATGCCATCTTCTCAGTTTGTAACTTTTGAATAACTGTTGATCATTAGACGTCATGTTTTCATGACTTTCTAAGCAGTAACAAGACTAAGAGTCTACAGCCATGCTAGTAGCTCTGTGAGGCTGTATAGGCCCAGCGATGCTTTGAGCTAAATGCTGCTGTTAGCATGTTGACACACTCATAATGACAATGCGAACATGCTGATGTTAAGCAGGTGATATTTACCAGATTTACCATTTTAGTTTTACCCTTTAGCATGCTAACATTTGACCTGATGATGGTGCCAGATAAATGGTTAAGAGATCACCAAAGTTATAACAAGTCATCCTGAGGGGAACATGAATGTGTGTACCAAATTTCAGCAATCCATCCAAGAGTTGTTGAGATATTTCTCTCAAAACCAAAAATGTCAACCTCATGGTGGCTCTAAAGGAAAAGTCAGAGGACCACTGAAGTAGGTAGGATTCCTCCTCTGGGTATAAAACGTGACAATCCATCCAGTTTTTGATCCAGATATTTCAGTCTGTGCCAAACGTGGTGGACCAACTGAACGATAGTCAGGCTGACATTGCAATTCATAGAGCCATGCTGCTAGCGTGGCTAAGAGTAAATGTTTGACTTTGCTGATACTGGTATGATATTACAAAGAAAGTAGAAAAGGAACATCACATCAAAAAATGGACACGTTGGATTAGTAAGTAGGGCTGCCTATCTTAGTAGAGCTTTTTTATTTCTGGTGAAATATAATAAGTAGGTAAGGATGGATGAACTCAGGTTTGGCCCTTGAAATTCACAACAAATCATACATTTAATGTCAATCCAAATGAATCAGAGTGAATCAAAGCTTTCTTTAAATTCCATCCCAAGTCAGACCAATTAAAAAGAGAGATCTGATAACTTAATGGGTCTGACTGGGATAGACCCACGTGGTCATCTCTCTGTCTGTCTCTCTGGATTGTTTCCAAAAACATCACAGGCCTTTGGCCAGTGTGATCCATCCTGCGCAGCTATCTGCTACAACTCCCACAACCAACCACCGCCAACACATTCAAGTCAGAGGGGTCAGTCATGCACCCAGAAGCGTCACAAGTTTCCAAGATCCCTATCCCCCAAGCCCAACGGGTCAAAAATAGTCCCTGTTAGCCTTTTATAAATCAGAGTGTTTCTATAAAAAGCCTTTGGCTGACCAGAAACCTGGGCTGAAGCCACATCACCCTATCTTTAGCTTTATTTATGTCCTGGTGTTGACAGCACCACTTGCAAAGCTTTCCAGTCACCGTTCGTCACATGTGTGCCGAGCCCTCGGCCTGATGTTGGAAAGCACCGTCGAGTAAAAAACAGTAATCAGCGGGCCTACAGCGCTGGCCAGCCCGCATCCCTTACAGAAACAACCCGCCTAACAGCTGCTGAGTTAACGGCTTGATGATTCTTGCGCTCAGATTCTTTCCATCCACTTAGTGTTTATGGAGCTCTCTTCTGATGACAGATAAGCATGTCCACTATTGTGAAATGATGATTGGCATTATTACAATAGTCACATGACAACAACTATTGTTACATGAGAACTGTAAAAATAGAAAGACCCATTACTGTGGCTTTATTTGACAAATATACGTCATACTTCATTGTCTTTTGCTCATTTTTTTTTAATTCATTGCATATAAACGCTCATCTCTGGCTTTTTCAGTAACAGCCTCAGTGCCTCCTTCCCTTTTACTGCTACAGCATACAGCCTTGTCATGGGAATAACGTCTTATTCAGGAGTTCAAGCAAGCAAGAAAAATATGGTTTCTATCACACAACAACAAATGAAAAGAGGAATAGATGAACAGATGAATATAGGGCGAGTACAAAGGAACATATTTTACTTGAAGTACACTGTACATTGCATGTGGCTCTGCAGTTTAAGTGAATGGAAAAATATATTCCAAATGCTAAATAAAGTAGTTAGGTGAGTCTTACTTCATCTCATTTGGGCAAATTAAATGTTTGTTTTGTTTGTGTGTCTGGAGAAGAAAGAATGGATGTATTTGCAGGGAATATGAATATGATATTATCTGGCTGACTGGCTATATTCACAATAGTTTTTTTGTCAATTCAGTGCATTTGTTGTAGCCTTGTGTTGGACTGGTGACCTGTCCAGGATGTATCTCCCTTCTCACCCAATGCATGCTGGGATAGATTCAAGTTTCCTGTGAGAATGGATGGATGCCTCTACCATTCAGTCCATCCATCAATACGTCCATCCAAAGGCAGCAAAGCACACTGGACAAGTTTTTGAGGGTCTAAGGACAGAGGGTGTCGTATGTGTGGTCGTGTCAGTACTCTATCAATATGGTATGATAAGCTACTATCAAAGTTTCCCTACAAGAGATTATCCTATTACAAGAAACTTTAGAAGAATTTGAGTATGTTTTTGTTGTTGTGAATGGCCAGCTACACAGTCTTTATTGGACTAGACTGGACTTTTAACTTTGTTTTATTTAATGGTTGTGGTCCTCCAGCATTTCTTATTTCTTCCTGTAGTATGTCTTTAGTTTTTGTGTATTCTGTATACTGTATATGTACACAAATTCCTTTGCATAGCATATGTGGGATGTAGTGTAGGCATTAGTATATTCTAAGGAATATTCTTACTTTATTTGATTATATGTATATGTTTTTTTCTGGTTTTAATCTAGATTTTAAAAGATTGGGTGTGGGAGGGTAAAATAAAAGCTGTGAGAACTCAGAGTTCAGTGACAGCTAAAGATCTTCTAAGTCACCTGCTGAACAAAAATGTCATTAAGAGGCACCTGGAAACATACTGTATATGGACATACAGTACACAGCAACGGATCAAACAGGAACGCTATAAACAGTATCTAAATGTGAATGAGTGAAATCGTGATGCAGCACTCTAAAGAGCCGTGACCGACTCGGTTAGATTAAAAGTCTAACTCTTTTGGGAGTCGTGGATCTGTCAGCCCTGTGCACTTCACATTAGAGGAAACTCTAAGAAGAAGGTCAAAGGACCTTTTTGGAAAAACTGAGGGTGTTACTACTCCTCCCCAACCTTTTCTCTTCTTCCTCTCTCCTTCTAACCCGTCTCTCATGTGTTTTGTTGAGAATATTTCAGAGCAAGTTTGCCCACACAAGGACAGTAGGTCTCATCCCACTCAAGCTTCAGTTCATGACTGATGGCAGAGGCCACATTCACAGTGAACAGAGATGGTGTAGGTGGACTGTGTGTATGTGTGTCTGAGTCTGTGTCTGTGTGTGGGGGCTTGTTACTCTCCTCTCAAGACTACAGCATTGTTACACTAAAGCCTTAGAGCTTCCAAATGTGGGGGCTGCCTTGATTTAATGTTCGAGTGCCTGTTGCTCCTTCAGTGTCTCCATGAAATAAGCATACAATGAAAAGGTGGTCATCATTTTATTTATAGTCCCTTATTGAACCTTGCATTGATCTGAGTTGAGTCTGAGGAGTGCAATCATGCAAATACTTGTGCCAAGATGGGGATGTGTCAGCGCTTGTAGATGATGTGTGTGGGATGAGTGAGTCTGAGAGGAATGAATGATTGGAACATTTTCATGTAATTGTTTAGCTGCTAATTTGCAGCCTCTGCTGCTGTCACCTGTCAGAAGATGCAGCTCTATGGATGTTCTGATGCTTTCCTCCTTATTACGTTAATATACAAGTATATTAATGTAATTTTATATGATGATGACCTTTTCCTCTCAAAGGTTAAAATCATTGAGAAAGGGTCTAAATGGATCTTGAGGTGACATTGTTTTGTCAACTGTTTCCAAGATCAAGAATGAACTTTAAATGTCAAAGTTTAAGCCAATATGGACAGTCCTTAAAGTACTCATAAAAAATAAAATAAAATAAAATTTGAACATCTACAATTCCACAGCAGCTGGGCAAACTCCATCTGCTGATGAAGATCATGTGGTAGGCTTGAAAGCTCCAGAACAGCCACTGATTTGATTGTTTTTTCGATTAAAAAAATAGTATTCCTCATGAATGTTGTTGAATATTCAGCAATAAGTGGAATGCAATTATGCCAGAGTGAAAAGACAAATACAATACCCAAATGCCTCTTTTGTTACCGTAGAAACAGGTTGCCGGGTAATAATTTCATGTCAGACTCATTAACTGTTCTTCTACATGTGCTGTGATTTGTCTCACATACGCTGCCCGAATAACCTGAACACTGTATTTAGTGCCACAGAATAGTTTTCATGACGCTTTCATCAGCACCTTCTGGATATCGTATCATTCAGCATCCTTTTGTCCTGAACCCCGATGTGAACCTTTCATGGTCCTCTCCAGTCGTAGAGCACACTTTGCTCAGTGCCTCTATCACTCTCACATGGCTTTTCACAAGTGCTACGTGGAATATATTAAAGCAATAATCACACATAATGTGTCTTTCTGTTGTCCTGCAGTTTGATGAATGGAGTTGTATTTGGTGAATTAAAGGATAAACCTGGTGAAATTTTATGTTTTTCTTATTGTAGATAAATCAGATAAAATTAGTGAAACCAAAAATTGCACATCAGCAAGCCACACAGTTGCACTGGGTGAAATGTTTCTTCATTACAATCAACACTAATGGACTAATGGACACTATAGTTTATTTAGAGTCAATCCCACATGTACTGCCCTGCTGCTGCAAATACTCAATAGTGCACCAAATATGAGGCAGAAATTAATGCAGTTTACTCTTGTTTGAGTAACATTTGCTGAAAATAAAAATAATTGTTGCAGAGTGGTTTGATATCTGCTAAATCAAATAAATGTGTTTCATGCTGACTATTCATAATTGTAGATATAGGGAGGGGAGGCAGATGAATTTAATCTAAATATAGGTTTTAACAAAAATATCAGATTTATAAACTGATGTTTGTGTGAACACCTAATTCCTCATGACTTTATGAAAAATCTAATCAAGCAAGGCATGAATAACAATTCTGCAGTCTGTAGTAATTGACTATACTGCTGCTCTACCACTGAACACTGTTTAAACCCCGTATATTAGAGGACGAATGCAGCATTTTCACAGTGCAGTGTGTGTAGAGTCTGGTTTGCTTTCTTGTGCGTATATTCCAGCTGCCTCTTGAATCAAATTGTTGATTTCCAGCTTCCTGTCTTGATGGTCTGAAATGTAAGAGTGATTACGGTCTCTGAAATGCCATAAATAGCAGGAGTGACGCACATACTCTGTCAAATGTCCATTTCATGTGACAGGCAGTTTAAACTGTTTTCCTGTTCAGAACATCAAATTATTGTTTTGAATGAATGATAGAAAATAGAAGACAGAACTATAACCCTTTCTTTTTTAGGACTTTCTCTCTAAACATTTCAATGCGCAATTCTGCTGCACACAAAAAGCCTCTTTATTTGGTGGTTGTAAAGCTGTGAACATTAGTTATATGCTGTGATACTGTTTCAATGGAGCATGTTACTGTAACGGCTCAGGAAAACAGCAAGTTTGAAGCCAAAAGCACGACATAAAAACAACAAAGCAAACTTAACCAGATGGGGGTCAGACAGAGAATCATAAATCATACATCATAAATAAAGGGTCAGTTCAGTAGGCAGAATCAGGCAGGAAAAAACAAAGGCTGGAAAGCTAGGCAGATACAAACCAGACAATGTGGAAGGGAATGACTGATGAGGAAATGGCATTTATACTGCCAGCCTGATTAGGGAAATGGGGAGCAGGTGAGTAAGTGGGCGGGGGATAGGCCAGGTGAGGGGAATGATGGGAAAGGGGTTATTCTAGGGCAGGAGGGAGTGGCTGGATCTGGAATGACATGAGAGTTAATAGATGGCAGACGAAAAACAGAGCAGATAACTGGATCTGGATCTGGATGAAGTTGTGACAGTGACCTTGCAAGAGTAACTTGTTATGAGAATGTAAATTAGTTAAGAATCTGCTTTTGTTTCAAGTCTAGAGCACAGTGGTGAAGGAAGTATTCAGATTCTAAAAGTAAAATAGCAATACTACAATATAAAAATGCTCCATTACAAGTGAAAGTACTGTATTATTTAATTAAGTTATAACAAAAATAAAAGTAGTCACAATGCAGAAAAATGGCTGCTGTGAGTGTTAACATTACATATTATATTATTGCATTATCATTACTGATTGCATTCATGTGCATTTTACTGTTGTTTTATCTGTTTTATCATATTTTATAAACTCATCATATCTTTTGTAGAATCTTAATTTGTAAAGTAACTAGTAACTATAAGCTGTCAGATAAATGTAGCGGAGTAAAAAGTACAATGTTTCCCTCTGAATTGTTGTGGAATAATATTTGTACTTAAGTAAAAGTACTTATTTACATTCCACCACTGCTGCAGCAGAGCTGCAGCCAACAGGATTAAGAGCTTCTCACGTTGCCAGTGACGGTGTTGTGTGAAACTGGCCAGCCTTGCAGCCTCCTTCAATCACAGGTCAACTCCACTCAAAGTTTCTGTTAAAGTGAGGTTCCCGTAAAAGTGGACAGCTGGAGCACATCAGTCACAATGATGCAACATAACGCACCAGTGAGTTGTGTCGCTGTTATAGAACCATTCCTGTCAGTGAATCAATTTATTGTGCTAATGGAAAACCCCTACAGCCTCTGACCTTTCTCAACTGCCAGTAATTGCTGGCAATTTATATTAGTCAAACATAATTTACTGAAAGAGCTGGAGATGCTTAAACAACTAAGAGCAAGTTAGTGGCCATTTATTGCAGCATTTCTTGAGGTCATTTCAAAAGGGAGAACATTTGTGTTTTTAACCTTTTAAGATTTAAGTTTCCATTAGTAGTATTAACAGGAAGGACGTCCTGCATGCTCCTCTACCTTTGCTGGTGGGAGTTTTTATTGCACAGATATCAAAATGAAAGCCTGTAGGCTCTGAATGCAATCAATGGTGTTAAATAAGATGATAAACAGGAGTTTGCCTCCAGATGAAGAGTAATCAAACACATTGCAATCAAAATGCAAATGAGCACTGTATATGAATCTGTACCTACGCACCACACTGTAATGTAAGGATATATGAGAAATCACTCAACTGAACAATGAACTGGTCTCTTACAGTCTTCCTCAGCCTCTGAGTAGATCTGTATCAAATTGGATTTCGTGCCTAAACCCACAAGAGATGAAGATGCTCAAAGTGATTAAATATGCATCCTATCCGGACAGTTTCTAATACTGGAGAAGAGATGTAGGGACTCTTTGTTTGTTGTTTAACCTTAAATTGACCTCTGCCGAATGAACATAGAATAACAGAGAGGAGTTGAGTTGTTGCAGCCTTATTTATTTACTTATAGGGACTTGCTAGGCTGACTTTACGATTTAAATAGTCACTTTTAAGTAGTAGGTGGTTATGGATGGTAACCATGGCAGTGAAGTCCTTCCAAGGAGGCAGATTTCTACTCTATCTTCAGAGTGATTTGGCATAAGGAGATAAGTGTTTTTCATCAAAACAAAATTATGTGATCCACTTTTGGGATGACCAATTCATGAAATGATATTTAGTATGTGCCTGGTGTTCTCTATCTGTAACAGGAATAGTTTGACATTTTGGGAAATATGCTTATTGGCTTTCTTGTCAAGAGTTTGATGAGGAGATCAATACCACTCTCATGTCTGTACAGTGTCACACTGACTTAAGAAATGCAGGCAGAGTGGTATAGTAGCTACATGCTCCACCAGCTAGTTGCTAACTTTGTCAGTAAATTGTTTGGTGCTGGTAGTGTACAGTTGGTTTTTAGAGCTTTTTTTATTGTAAACAGCTGCCTGCTGCAGCCTAAATTGATGCTGATGAGAGCAGTGAGAGTGAACCAAAACTAGAAAACCATATATATGTATATATATATATATATATATATCAGTGTGAGCACCTATACATACTGTAGCAGCTTCAATAGTTCAGCAAGAGTCAGATGGAAAAATTGCTATTGCGAGTATTTTGGCTGGAGAGGAAGACCAGAAATGTCTTGCAGCAGCACTGATACACAGCAAGCCTCTAACAGCTACAGATGGGAAAACTGTCAAGTTTGAAGCTAAAGTGGAACTACACAATCTTAAAACAAGCTTAAAATAGCCGTAGCTGTGGGGAAACTCAGAACAGAGGGAGGAGGGATTAGGAAAAACACTCGCCAGTGCCGGTAATCGAGCAATGGAAAACCGGCCGGCCTCTTGGGGAAAACCGGCCACTGCTCCACTGTTCCTGTCCCCGAGTGTCCGTCCATATGTGGTGAATTATCTCTCATTTCCCAAGCTACTACAAGTGATTGGAAATCTCACCCGCATTTCTCTCTGTGGCCTTGAGCCCCAAGTTGACCCGCTGAGCCATCCCTGTCCTTGGACGATCTGTTGGGACGCATCAAGGCTAAAGTTGGAGGCTCATTACCTCCCAAACGCAACTCTTGACCCCATGCACAAGCTAATCCCTTCTGCTTTCTCATCTCCCTCAGGGTCCTCTTCGGTGAACCTTTCGTTTACTTGGAACTATGTTGCACTTTGATTGGAACAGTTAGCCGGAGATATAAATAGTCCAATATAAATGGGCAGTAGGCTATCAGCAACATTGTCTGTATATCTCATGAGTCATTGCACATAGAAAATGTGCAGCTGAGGGAGCATCTAGTCTTTACACACATGTATTTGTAATGGTGAATATGTAAATGTGGCTATTTTTAGATTTGCCATCTAATTTCTGCTCCTTTGTTGCCGTATGTTTCCCTCCATTTCATGCCTGCTGGACCGGTACAGATGATGAGCAGCTGAAAATGTCTACTAACTCTAACCTGGGAGATAAACAGAGAAAAATACAGCTGCAAACCTTCACACAGATGAGGCCTGCTCCTGTGTATTTGTGTACGTCATCACTCTGATTCTTTACTCTATTTTTGAAAATGCCTGAATATTTGTTCACACTGTTAGTTATGAAGGAAACACTTTGGCTAGTCTATTACTGATACTTCAACACAATGTGTACCTAAAAATTATTTTAAGTTCAAGTTTTTAAACGTGATACTGATAGTCATAGCATTTATATAGCTGTCATTTACTTTGGGTTAATAGGCCTTTTTCATGGAATGCTGGTTGAAATGTCAGAAGCACAGGTGTACATGGGAAAATGAATGATGGCTGAGTTCCATTTATCTGCTTCAGTTTCATGGTCATGAGACATGTCTGAGACACTTGAATACAACAGAGCCATCGTTAATGTTATTAGTAACACCTGTGCTGTTCCTACTAGACAAATGTGAGTCCAATATTTGCTCTTCTTTTAGCTCTGGTTTGGTCTCCACCAGCTCCTGCTACTTGTTCAACTCTCTTCACTAGCTAGTTCCTTTGTTTGGCCACTCATGCTGGAAATGTCGTGTACAGTGGCTTCATTATAGATCAGCTCAGTTGGGGGATATAATTGTCAGTGGGTTCGTCACTATGACTGGGGGAACCAAAAATGGAACTTATAAACTTCTACACATTTCACAAAGAATATTGATTTGATTAACTTCAAAAGTTGGATTAATTTAAATTCTAAAGCAAAAGATTGGTGACAAAATGACCTGCATTTATCAAATTTTTATCCCGAAGTTTCGTTGGTGGCTTTTAGCCTCCGACCTTTTTGTTTTAAATATGGTGTCTGTGAGAGGAACAATTATTCAAAATGAGTCATCATCTCATACATTTGTAAAGTTTTTGTCTTTTGTGAATGAGAGGTGATTAGTTCGTTGGACACTGCTGGGTGAATGTCATTCAGTAGACCCTCGATTGTTGAGCTATTCATAGTAACACTTTGGTCTGAATATAGCTTTGCTTGCCTGTTAGGTCATCTGGGTCAGCATTTACAAAGCCTTAATCACAGAGACTGGAGCGTGCTGCTAATGTAGTTACAACCACAGGACATTTTCAGACTGTCTCATTAGATTAAAGTGTTTTGGTTTATAATGTGGAAGCTGGCAGGTAGAAAAGAAAAGATTTCATGCAGTGAATGAGAGATGACCAATTCCATTGCTACAGACATGAGAGGCTCAGATCTGCAGTGAAGCTTATATACAGTTATACGAATCAAACAAAAGTACATATAAATCAATTATGCAGTTATGGTTTTTGCAACATGTTTTAATTCTGTGCGTTAAATTAGATTAAATCACATCTCAGCATTTACAGGCATGTTTCTTCTGATTTATGGTTTTACAACAATCTTTTTGTAACAATTCATCATAATTAGAAATCAAGGTGATAGCATTATATGACCAACGACCAGATGTGTTTAATATACTGTAAATGAATAACAGTTACTATTAAAGCTGCTATTATTAATCTCAGCTACTATTACAGCTGTAACTACTATTATCAGTCATATTTCCAGTATTATTATAATTATAGCTGCTATTTCTACTGCTAGTGGTGCCATACATCTCTGCCTGTCTGTCTGTCTATCTGTGTCTCTACGTCTATCTCTCTCTCTCTGTCTCTTTCTGTCTGTCTGTCTGTCTCTCCCCCTCTCTCTCGCTCTCTCAAACCCAACCGGTCAAAGCAGATGACCGCCCACCTAGAGTCTGGTTCTGCTCGAGGTTTCTGCCTCTTAAAAGGAAGTTTTTCCTTGCCACTGTCGCCAAAGTGCTGGCTCATGGTGGGAACTGTTGGGTCTCTGTAATAACATTATAAAGAGTGGGTCTAGACCTGCTCTATTTTGTAAAGTGTCATGAGATGACTTTTGTTGTGATTTGGCGCTATATAAATAAAATTGAATTTAATTGAATTGAAATAGATACATGCAGTGCAAATTACAACGGAGTATTGGAGCCAAGGTTAGAGTAAAAAAAGATTTTGAGAATAAAAAGTCAAAAATATACAAGAATATACAAGACTTTTTTCTCAAAAATGACAACTTTTTCTTGTAATATTATGACTATATTCTTGAAATCTCTCAATCTTTTTTTCCTAACCATGGCCCTGCTACTCTGTTGTAATAGTTAGGCACCAAACAAATTAACAGGTGTATAGCAATACAAAATGACAAACTTAAAACATAAGTCAACATTGTGTCCCAGGCACAGGCCTAAGCGCTCAACATACATTTTGACTAATCTAAAATATCTTAAATTTTGCTTTGAGGTCAGTGTACATCTGAACTTTGATCCAATAACTGAAATATACATTCATTTTTAGACATTCATGGTCACTTCATGAATTCAGTGCCCTGAAAGCATTGTTACATTGGCCCAGTTGGCCAGTTGGCAGTAAGCCGGACTGATCGTATCATCCTAATTAGATGGAAATCTTCAGGGGAACTCTCTCCTGGTTACTTTTGCTAGGCCGTTTGGGGTTCTGGTAGGACAGTCTCACAAATACAACAATGAGGATAGTTCCTGGAATTAAAAACAAAACAAACAAAACATCACTATGTTATTGCTTATTTGTCTGTAAAATATAGTGAATATGCACAGTATCATGAAGTCTTAAAAAATCTAATGCAATCCAGTCCAATGGCCCTGCAACAAAGACTACCAAATACTACTGTTTTAAAGCTTGAAATGAATGGTAATCATGCATTCTCAATTGCACAGATGTTTCTGATATGTTGCAGTGGCATTAAACTGTTTCTGTCAGCCTCTCTGCTTACCTATGACAGCAAAGGTGCCAAGCAGAATGCCCACTGCAGATTGAATAGTTGGCATGCCCTGCAGCTGCTTGGCAGCCATTTTGCAGTTCCCTCTGACGTTGCAGGGACACACTGTCACTACCAGGAGAAGAAAAAGGGAAAACAAAAACAACTCCCACATCAGGGCTTTTTTTAACATCACATAACAGAATAGTTCTGACTAAACAGGAAATACAACTCATTGAAAGATGTGTTTGTTGATGTTTGGAGGCCTGATTCTTTAAAATAAGTTTTACATTTTTACTTCAACCAAAAACACTGCTCAGCTTATAATTAATGGAAGACTTATTTGGGGAATTCAGAGAATAATTAATATAAACTTCGTACAGTGTGAAAGTAAAATGTGTAACTGCTCATACATATCATATTTGTTATGTACCATATGAAATCTGAATTTCATATAGAAGAACACAAAATGTCATTTTCACAAATGCTTCACATGTGACTTGTTTCTAAGAAGTTAACCTAATATATCTACAAATACCTCAGGCATTGAAAAACCAAAAGACAGTATTCTGTACACCTTCACCTTATTCCCGCAGCCATATAGTTTATCCTAACCTGTGTATGAGAAGTTATGTGTTATGTATATAAGGTGTCAGTGTGCTGTACTGGGCAGAACACAGTCTTAAGAGAGCTGTGTAATCACAAGCCTGGAAAAATCATTTGTAAAGCCCCATTACATCATTATTAAACAAGAACAGCGCTAGGACAAGCTGGCACACAGGCGCTGATATCTATTGATTGTTCCTACGCTCTTGTCCCATAACCTCCCTGCACTCGCTTTCGCTCAGTCGGCATTACCTGGCAAGTTTATGAAGGTGCTCCTGGGAGGAGAGCTGCTGTCAGAGATGGTGAAGGGCACAGTGTAGACCTCAGGGGCCAGATATGGGATGTTTAAGGACAGGTTGGTGTGAGTATCTGAAGCACAAAACACTTATTTGTTGTTTAAGAAAAAGACATAGACATTTAATTAAAATTGTGTTACAAGATTACAAATAAGACAAAAACATGTTCTCATTTTGCTTGAATGATGAGGTAAAAGTAGTCAAAGGCTACTCCTGACATTGTTACCAAGACATATCATTTTGGGTTTTGATTACATTTACTTATCATCAAAGCTCATTGCGATAACTTGGCACAATAGCAGCACCCTGAACAAATGGTCCAAATTCACAACTGCAGTCTGTTGTACTTTTGACGAGAAATAAATAAGGTGCACATTTCAATATTTTACTGTGAAAAGGTCATCACATGCAGCTTCACAATATTTAACAATTTCTACTACCAAAGGAAAATAAATCAAGCAAAAAAAACATCCATACAAGTGGATAACTACAGAGAGTAAGAGAGACTGATGTAGCGGTGTATGGAGGTCTGGAGTGTGTGCCTCTTTATCTTATCTCTGTAAATCAGTCTAAAATACACGCCTGGCTGCATGACGTAAAAGCCCTGTCTTGTAAAGAGAAGTGTTTTATCAAGCTGTTTGAACCCTTATCTGAGGGTCTTAAACTCAATGCTTGCTCCTCACCATCATTCCCCTTCATGTTCCATTTGTCTGTCAGGAAAACACGAGCTGTGCAGCACTTCTGGAGAGGCTGTTCATGCATTTATCCTCTATCTTCACTGATTCACCTCTGATGTGACATTTTCGCTGGTTTGATCTGTGACCACCTTCCTACCCAGAACTATCTGGGATGATTGTGATACCAAAAAGTATTTTTACATTACAATGCTATCAAATGTGTTACAGGAAGCGTAGACATCACATTTATCTTCTTACTGCTATGAAAAGCCATTAAGAGTGGACGTCAGTGGAATAAGAATGTTCTGCCTCATTAAATGACTTTCTGCATTGAAAAGAAATGTCAGTTATTTGAAAATAGCACATTTGAGAGTCTCTGAAAGACTTGAGATGAATGGCCATGACACACACACACACACACACACACACACACATGCATGCACACAGGTGCTCTTTTCATGAGAGGTTGAGGTTGTGTCATGCAAACCGTGGAGCTCGACAGCAGACATTATATTGGCACAAGTACACATTATAGGTACGACCATTACTGGCTGCGACCAGGTGCAAAGCATTCTGGGAGAATCCTTTTTTAGCCTCCATTAGCTGGCAGGAACCCAGCGGTGACGCCAAAGAAATTACACAGAAGATATAATTACAGCTGGGCTCAATCAATACCAACAGGAACAGGGGAGTGAAAGACGGAGTTAAAAAAAACCTGAGAGGGAAGTGGTTGAATGTTTGAATGACTCAATGACAGACGTCATAGCAGCAAGTAGTTTTCATTAAATGAGACCAACACAAGCAGTTTACAACTGCAAAAAAATTACACCTCCCATCTGGGATAGGACTGAAGAAATTATACAGGAAGAAAATAGAACAGGGCAATTTGCACATCTTCAGGGGCCAGATCACTCTGTTTCTTTCACTATCTGTACTGACGGATGTCATATCTCCTAATTTAATTCATATAAGTCAGAGTAACTCAAAACATTTAGCACACTGTGGCAAAGTCAGTGTCCACTGGTTGTGTTTAAAAATGTCACATTGAATAGCCTTGTGGCTGGATGACATCAACCTGTCTCCTCCAATAATCCTTATTCTCTACATTATTCAGAAGCTGACTGATTCTTAGCAAAGTGGACATGGCACCATACTAGAAGACACAACATTCACATATCCATCTTAAACCATCTAAAATTACGGGATGATGTATGCATTTGTCCATATTCCACATATTTGATACAGTAATTGTGATGGCTCCAGTTTGAGGCTTAAATGAGAGGTAACCCAGGTCAAGTGTCAGCACAATGTGCTGTCTTCTGGCGTATGAGGACCAAATGTAAGCCAGCTCCGGCCCACACTGTAAATGGTCGCCAGATTTGATTAGGATTTGAGGGCTGATTTGGGCTGATAATTACATCCATTTAGCAGCACCCTGGCTGGCTTTGAGACCATGTTGGCACCCAGAATCAGAACAAAGTATTTCAGGAGACTGCTGATTGAAAAACCCAATAACCCATAACTGAAACACACAATATATATATAACATTATTATAAACGTGTCCATTTTGATAACTGATTAAAAATGAATTGATTAAATTACAAAAGTACTTCCTCCTAACAATGCTAACAATATGACCTTAACTGACTCTTTTTCTCTTCTATCATAAGACTAGTATTGTGTGCCGTGGGTCGGCCCATGTCTGCATTCACCTCACCATTGATAGGTGTTAGCTTCCAGTTACGTCGAACTGTGGCATCGCTGCGCAGGGAGAAGTTGAGTCGTCCTCCATGCTGTGGCCCATCACTGTCCCGCGAGGCCAGCACCAGAGCTTGGTCCTCCCAGCGAGGCGTACACAGGTACTTCCAGGAATAGTCTCCAACCAGCACTGGACTGTTGTCATTCACATCCAGGATTTGGACGGTCACCAGGGTGGACGCAGATAAGGAAGAGTTTCCTAAGAGGAACACAAGAGATGTGAAGAAGATGTCTTCATCTGAATGTTGTATTTGTTTCCAGAAAGTTCTTCACCTTGCCTAAACTTCTTTGCTGGTTGTTTTCTGTTCTCCTGCACTCATACTGCTTTCTCTTGATCTCACTCCTCTGCAACTTTGTCTCTTCTTCTACATCTGTATTCTTATGACTCTTTGTTTGTCTGTATAGATCTGTGTGGCCTTCGTATGTGTGTAAGTGCAGGCATGTGTTCTGTCAATTATTAGCAGGATGTGCAAAATTTGGAGTTACATAAAGATTATTTAATGGAAAGAAAAATAAATTGGGTCCAATGACATGTCACTTTAAAGAGAATGTGTATAGAAATCCACAGACCGAATCATATTATCAATATTTTTATTTGTAGTATTTATGAAATGATGAAAGTGATCTTACGTCCATCCACTGCAATGACCTCCATGGTGTATGTGCTGTTCTCCTCTCTGTCCAAGGCCTGCACAGTCTTTAGTTCACCAGAATACTTCCCTATTGAAAAGTATTTCTTGGTGTCCCCTTGAAGAGAATATCTGCACAAAAAAGCATGTGCAACTCTGTAAAATTAGAACTGTGGTCCTTCACGCCTCTGTCTTCTAGATGATTATTCCTACAGCATCCACTGGTTCTTAGGCTTACCTGATTGGGTGAGAATCAGGGTCGTACCCTCGGATGGTGGCGATAACGCGTCCTGGTTCCTCGCCCTCTCTGACAGTCACCTCATAATGGCTTTGAGACAGGATTGGACCTTCATTCACATCGTCAACATAGATGGAGACTGTCGCTGTGGATGCAGGTCCGTATCGACCACGGACCAGAGCCACTGGGTTCTGAGCACTGAGCACCAGGATGTACTCACTCTCACGCTCAAAGTCCAAGACCTGTGAAAACATACATACACACGAGATTACACACCCAAACAGAGGGATACAGGGACAAATATTCCTTGTAGTCCGGGCTGGATTCAAACCTGGGCCGCTGCACTAAGGACTCAGCCTTGACACGTGGTCTGCGCTCTACCCGGGAGCCCCAGTAATTGCATTTCTATGGATTCAATTACATTTTATAGGCACTCTGACAGTCAAACACCCACACGTTAAAGAAAGACAGAATGTCGTCTTTTCCAGCAGAAGAGGGACACAGAACAGTCCCTGGGTCCAGTCCCCTTATCTTGCTTCCAAGGAAACAGGATTTACTGGCAGAGTTTAGATGTATTTCCAACATGAACCAGACACTAGTCACAGGAAAATGAGCCAATTGATTCACTGTGTCACTAATGAAACACTTTCCATGATGAGCAACTGCTATGTCACAATGCAATAAATACTTCTGTACAAGCTGGATAAAACATGTATGAAATTATGTTGGCACTGCAGGCTATTCAATATATACACTATTTGTTGCAAAAGAGAGAATCACAAATAAACAAATAAATCTATAAACTTTAACACTTTTACTTGTGCTCTGGAATGTACAGTATGTACTATATTTGGGACCAACGTTTTGCAGCAAAATTGGGAGTAGTAGATTTCAAGTGATAGGATTACTGTAATCTGGACACTAAAAATAGTAACTGCGACCTGTTGACTTTGTTTGAGGGATTAAAAATGTAGTTTCATAGTGGGGGTATGGAAATATTAACTGCAGTTATAATAGAGTTTACAGCACAATGTGTTCTTAAATGTGTTCTGTCTGCCCATGAAACAGGACGTTATTAAACCAGCGTTGTCTGACATCATGCTGCTCAGGCTGAGTGCGTCTCTGTTGCCAGGGAGAAGAAATGTAGACCTTGGAGGGTGCATAAGTACTGCTGCTGACCTCAACTTCACTGATTGTTCTTTAAATTTGTACTGTTTTAAATTCGTAATGTTTATTCAATAGGTAACACTCATTTTTATTTCAACCCACAATAACGCTGATACATCATCATCTTTTATGATGATATGGTGAACTTATTAGCAAACAGTTGCTTATTTACACACTCAGCAGTTACACAGCAACATTAGAGTCATCTTTCTGTAAACCTGATGAATGTTAAGACCAATATTTACTCTCCTTTTACATCTGTTTTGCTCTCCACTGACTCCTGAGGGAATAACTCGCTCTTTAGCTGTTAAATGCTCCACTGTGTTCACCAACTCTGTCACTGTCTCTTTGCCCTTTGGTGCTGAACAGGGGGTTCATTGGGTTTTTGAGGTTTTTCGCTGAAAATGGCTGCCTGCTGCTGCTGCAAATGACACTATTAGAGCTGTTAGAGGCCAGAAAACCAAAATAATGTCCATAAAGACACTAAAAAGCTCCATACCACTGAGGGGTACTGCAGAGTCTGGTGACTGTCACTACAAGTGACCCCTTTCACATTCACGTAGACATTTGACTCATTGTTAATACAAAATAAGAATTAATATAGTCATGTGCTGCTGGCTCATCCATTCAAAACTATGCATTATTATGCATTATTATTTAAAGCATGTGTCTGAGTTAGAATTATATATAAAACAAATCTCTTTGTAGTAAATATCCCATTTATGTGATCAAAGTTACCTAACATTAAAGTTGCACCATTCTAACATCATTCTCATATGATTACATGTTCTTGCATTACAGGATTTGCACTTTAAACTGATGACTCACACATTTAGTTCGTAATGGATGATTACGTATAAAGGATTTATTTGTTGACAAATCTAAATTAATTAATTTATGTTAAATACTACATTAACATGATTAATTGAACTGTTACAACAAGCTCCACTTAAACTTCAAACAAAGTTTCTTTTTTTTTCTTTAACAAAATGGTTTTACATTTGATGTTATGTCTCATGTCTCCTGTCCTCTTCATCCTGATTAGATTCCCCTCATTTCCCCTGGTTCATTATACATTTACCTCTAGCCTGTGTGGTAAACTGCCATTAGTGTCTGCTCACCCAATGTAATTATTCACTTGGGCAGTGAGTAGTGTGTAATTTCTAATAATGAAATGTGTCTGCCTTCTGGCGCTGACCTCACACTGTAACGTGATGAATTAAAGGATTTGCTCAAGTGCGTTTTAATCCACTGGGGCTTTACTTGTGAAGGATTTAAGATTTAATTTTTTACTAAAGTAAACTAAATAAACTACCCTATCTCTTATAGTGATGCAAAGTTAGTTACGGTGATGTCTCACAAGGTCATTACAGGAGGTTTAAACACAGCTGCTCAAAGAGACAAGAATTTAATCTGTATATTATCATTTCTAAAAAACAGAAGTCCTCGTGCGTTAATCTGAAATAATACAAGATTTATTTTTAGCTTTTCAACATCTCCTGCTTTATCTCAGCGGAGCGTGTGCAGCTCACAGCTCAATCACATTCATCAACTCACACACAGAGGTTGAAAATAATAGACTGTCTCCTGCCTGGCCCACTTCTGCGCAGAGAGCAGACCATTAGAGCATACACACACAGATAGACACACACTCATTCCCCCACGCATCCCTAAAACGTCCTGCTGGATTATATGAGGCAAGCGAAGGGTGATGCGCCCCGGGGACAGGAGAGATTATTGGGCTAGAACATTCTATTGTCATCTGGACTCTTTTTTTATTTGAGGCATGTGGGACTGAAGTATTGACATATTGGGATTTTCTTTGCCAACCTTCCCTTTGGTGCCTCACATGTACACACTGTGATATTAAAATGGTGTCCTCATGAAAATGACTTGAGTTAAACGTGACTGCCATTTTGACACGGTCCGCTAGTGAAAGATCTCTTAGGACTGCACAGACACCAAGGACAGATACAAGCCATCATGCCAAACTCGTCCTTGACATTAATATTTGTGCTCCTGAGAGGAGAATGTGTTTGTACTCTCTCATACTCTAAACAGCATGAGATAAACAATCAACATGTCCGTGTAATTTGGACTTGACATGAATTTTGTGATCTGAATAAGCTTTTTTTATTCGCTGATCTTGGCATACGTGGCAAGTAATCATTAAGATGGTCAAACGTGTGTGTACAGAGGTTGCAGGATGGTTTGAGTTGTTTACCTTTGAGAGTACGAGTGAGACCTCATTGGTCTGCTTGTCTGTCACTAATGTAAAGACCTCCTCCTCGTTTCCAGACTCTAAACGGTAGTCCACCTGCCAGCTGTCTCCTCCTCGAACATCTGCATCCCCTGCCAGCACAGCTGTTACTGTGGTGCCCACTGGAGCGTTCTCTGGGATGTGAAAGGGCCCATACTGATGGGGAGGAGACGGACAATGTGTGATTACCCGGCAGAAACCATTCATTTGTCGACAAGACTCTCCTATGTAAAAATGTGTGCCCATGTACAGTAATAAATTATAATCAAACAACAAATCTAATTAGCAATTTAAAAGATTGAAAGATGGAAGATGAAGATGAAATCAGATTTCACATCAGAGGTGGTGACACCTCTAAAGGAAAACCTCCCACCCAAAAAGAGAACAAATAATAGGAAAAAAAAGTTGTATTATTACTACTTATAATACCTACTACTTTGCTCTCATAATCTCATTTCTATATATATATTATATGTTACTTTATTGTTTATAGTGATCAATACTGGACTTTAGTGATCCTGATATTTTGAATTTAAAAGATACTGACAACAGAATTTCTTTTCTCATCTATAAACACACAAGTTTCAGCAAAGATCTCCAAAATGTAGCTATCAAACAGTTGTTCCAAAGACATGTAATAGAAAGAAGTAGAATATCTATATCAGTAACAGGCTAATGTTGTGGTTGTCAATAAGTCAGAGATGACTGACTGTCGTGACTTTGCGTGACTACATGTGAGTATATGTTTGCCCCCTCTTGCCCTCCCGGTGTTAACTAACCTTTATTCACACACCTCTGTGTGTTTAGACAGCCGTTTAATCTGCCACTCACAGATGTCCTCTAGTGAAGCAGCCATGCCTCTGATCTGGCTGACCCATCCACAGGGTCGCTGAACCCAGCCCTGTCACCACTCGCCTCCCACATCACCCCCTATAGCGCTGCCTTCACATCGCCATGGAAAAAGCTGCACTCTTCAGGCGTGACCTGCTCAAGAGCTTTTTCCACCTCTGTCTTTGTGTGTGCCTGTGTGTGTGTGTGTGTGTGTGTGTGTGTGTGTGTGATTATCTGAGCAAGTGAGCACATTTGTGTGTAACAGCTTGAAAATGAGCATTCACAAAGTGTCAACTGAACAGAGCAAGAACATAAAGAATACCATGACGACCGATGTCATATAAAAAATATATATTGTACAATATTTTATTAAGTCTGTATTCAACTATAACTGTCTCCTGTTATTGGTCTGGATATTCATGCCAAAGCTCTACAGCCAATTTCCGCTGTTAAATTTAAAGGCAGTACCTTCTCACCCCCCTCAAAATAAAATGTTCCTTCAGAGCTCACAATGTCCGTGCCGTCTTTCAGTGTCATTATGGTTTGACAGAGAGAACAGCCAGAGACTGGTTCCCCATTATCACAGCATGATGGCTCTCCCACGTAACTCCCAACGCTCATGGATTTTCTCTCTTCTTTTATGAAGCACATGTGGGTGAAAAGTGAGGGCAATTTCTGTAACAGCCTATCTTTAGCCAAGTTTTCTTTCATACCAGTAGCTACGCCAAAAAGACCATGGTCAGCGCCTTAACCCCTAGGCCACCGGGGGACTCCACAATTGCTTATCTTAAACACCGAACTACATTTTTTGGGGGGGTATAGACTCAGGTCATATATATAAACAAGAAGTGAAGAAGAAGATTATGCTGTGAGTGGTTTGGGAAATGTCTGCGGATGTTAATTTTGATTTCTTTTTTCTTATTTTCCACCCCACAAACAAGCTTCTGTAGATGTTTTGATTTCTTTCCTTTGTCTGCTGTGAAGACCTTTCAGCACTGGAATCTATTGTAACTAACATGAATAGACTCTGAGTACAACTGCTCCTCATGAAAAAAAGAAAAAAACGATGAACTTTTTACAGCCACCTTTCAAGCAGGGAGTGTATGTTTAAAATATTCTGGCTGGAGAGTCACTTTTCTCTTGTGCTGATGCACAAATCTCCTATGACGACATTGATTCTTACATCATTTCTAACATGTTAATGTCATTGAATATCCTTGTGTAATCATGATGTAGATTTGACTATGAATAAATGAGTGGAAACTACCCTCCAAAGAAAGCTTTATCAGATTAAACTCTGAAAACACAGTCCACTTAGAGTACAAAGAACTGAATAAAACTCCTCCAGTAACATGGTGCCATCGCTATAAGCCCGAGATTAGAGGGCATATCCAGTTCCCCGCCAGGAAAATTAGATCAGTGACCTGCAGAGCGGATTCACAGTCCGCAGTCCAATAGCCACTTATGATGGCCTGTGATGTTTGGCCTGCCTTTTATCCCAAGGTATTGTTCATCATGTCCTGAGCAGACCTTTTGCATCAGAAGTGTGTCTCGTTTGTGTGTCTGTTTGAACACGTGCTCTCGTACCTCATGTTGGGAGAAGACTGGTGGGTTGTTGTTCTCATCCTGCACCGTCACAACCACAGTGCAGGAACTGTTGAGACCTGCCAGGGAACATCATCACAGCTTCTGTTAGTGAGTCAGGGTCAGCCCATCACACACATGAAGTATGCTGAAGGAACGGCGCGTACCTCGTCTTGCCTCCATCACACCCTGATCCATGCGTCAAGCAGACCACTTCATCTGTCACCCCAGAGGCTACAGTAGCATACATACGTCCCCTGGACACCATAGTGTCAACGACGCTACTGACGCACTAGCTCACAAAGCTAATAAACTTTTGATGTGTCAGTCATTACGAAAGCTGCAGTGTTTTACATATACGTACGTTATGTTACTCCTTGGCACACTAACTGCTTTATAATTGTTTTTTTATCACTGCTTTCTTTTCTCTCTCTCTATCTCTCCTCTTGATTGGCACCTTAAACGTAATGTCCTCACAACAACTAGCAGCTTGATTGCCACCTATTTCTTTATTATGACTGACATTTAATGGACACTGTGATTGGCCATGTAGTCTACGCCACCACCAGTTAAATAACTTGTCTATTTTAGGGATGCACTACTTTCATACTGGAATACTTAATTTAGCTTTCTACCACAAATTAGGTTTTTCCAATTTGCAGCCAAAAGTACATAGTAGAAGCATAGATGGAGGAAGTAGGAGAAATACGTAGGTATAAATAAGTTCTCACCCTTTTTTGTTTGTGTACAAAGATATTCTCTAACTGAAGCATTTTCTCTCATTCTTATAATGATGAAATTGTTACTGTCATAGATAACATTTGTAAAAAGGTAAACTAGATGTTAAAACAATAATTAAGAAAAATAATTTTACTTGCTAATTTTCCATTTTATATGTTTAATAGTTGTGTATGTGTGTTTCTGAATAGTTTGTATTTTAACTCAAAAGCCCAGTGACTTTTACTTCCTAGAAATCAATAAAAACAATACTGGCCTTCCGGTTATTTGATAAAAAACAAATTACCTTTATCTCTAATGTTCTATTCCTCCCAACA